>NC_135894.1:70633768-71233768 GCF_964194155.1 Cetorhinus maximus
CAGCATAAAATCGGTGTGGTCAGTGCGGGCGGGAACTCTGAGGGAATTCTGTCCCTTCAGTTTCATGCTCTCCCAGCTGGTGGGGGAGTGTAAAATTCTGGCCAGACTTAGTGTTTCAATATGACTCTTCGTCTGAACTCAGAGTTCCAAAAAAGAGTCATATCGGACTCGAAACGTTAACTCTGTTTCTCTCTCTACAGATGCTGCCAGACCTGCTGAGATTTTCCAGCACTTTCTGTTTTTATTATTGTCGGATGCCTTGTACATTTTGACACTGGTTATAGACACCTTAAATATTTTACAGGGGTTTGCAGGTACACTGGGAGTTTTCCAGAAAGGTTGTGGAAATGTGGGAATTTTGGGAGGTATTGGCAGTGATATTCAGGGCTTTAGGAGGTGAGTTGTGGCACACACTGAGTTTTCATTGAGCAGAATTTTCTGCCTACTGGGCTGGCGGGGAGCCGACCCCCGCCGGAGAAGTGGGCCCTGCAGCCATTTTAAGTGGGCGGGCCAATTAAGGCCCGCCCAGCGTGACGCCCGGCGGGAAGCGCTATGTGCTTCCTGTGCGGGGGGGGGATTCCCCAAATGCGAGAGTGCGCTCCTTTGCGCATGCGCATGAAAGAACGCACATCTCCCTGAGGCTAAGTGCTGCTTCAGGGAGATCGCTGTCAGCTGTATAAATGTTAAAAATAGAAAAAAAAATCCTTAACATGTCCCCCTCATGTGACAATGTCACACGAGATGGGACATGTTAATAAATTTCACTAAAACTTTATTACACTTTTTTAAACCCTACATGAAACCTCATCCCACCAGTGGATGAGGTTTCATGTCTTCATTGACAGGTTGGCGAGCGCACAGCTGATTTTGCTGTGGCCCCGCCTTCCTGAAGATTTAAATGGGGCTGGATGACGTCGGGGGTTCTCCCCGATGGCATCCCGTGTCATTTTGCGTGTTGGCGAGCGGGCTCCGCCCCCTGCTTGCCAACGGCAAAATTCAGCCCATTAGGTTTTTTGGTTGTTGAGTTTTATTTTTCAATTTAAGAGAAAAGAATGGATTGGATACCATGTGCCTTGATACTTCATCACACTGCTGGGAGAGGGACCCAGCTTGTTGCATGCTTTAGTATTTTTTAAAAACTATGAATTCTATTTTGTGCTGTCTGATCATCAAAGTTTATGGATGCCCCTTTTGAAACATTGTCCAATTGGTAATTTTTTAAGTGAGATTGGGGGAAGTTGGTACTGGCAATTGCAATTCAATTGCTGCCTTCTGCTCAGCTCCTTCGCTACCTCATAGTTAATGATGGCACAAACAGCACAGGAAATAAAGAGGAGGAGTGCTGCAGAGGTGAACAGAAAAGGAATATTAGAAAAAGGAGAGAGAATAAGTAAGAGGAAAGAATGGAGGTTAAGAAAGAGTGAGAAATAGGACCAAGGGAGAGATGTCAAAGGGAGAAAAGGAGAAGAGGTGAGAGAAATAGGAGCAAAGACAGAAAGATGAACAGCATTGGAAAAGATGAAGAACATCGGTAGAAAGAGAGAAAGAAATGAGTGCAGATGGAAGAAAAAGGACTTGGAGTATGTTAATTGTTTAAATTAAGATTAAGTATATGCAGGTGTAAGGCATTGGATGATTACTTGAGCACACAAAGACACTTGTTGACACTGGTGTGGGAGGTATACACTTCTAATGTTTCACTCTGTGAGTAAGTTGAAAACTGGTCTTCTACTTCATCAAATGGCTGTCAGGAGTTTAACATAGTGAAAGAGGAAGGAAGAGAGATAGTAACAGGAATAAAGGAGAAAAAGAGAGAGAGGAACAAATGTCAAGGACGACAATGTCAGAGAGATACAGAAGTGAAGGAACAAGAGGATCTTAAGTGAAGTGGGTGACTGAGAATGGAAAAAGAAAAGTAAAGTGAGTGATGCCAAAGTATTTTTGTAGATATACTAGTATTCATAGCTAGTTGGGAGTTAGAAACTTTGAAAAAAAACAAGACCAGACTTTGTAAAGCTGGCATGGTGAGATCAGCCTGAAGACATTTTGAGAACTTCGGGTCTATGACTGACTACTGTTCTATTCTGTATCAAGAGCATTCTGGGGGTGTACTAGAACTAGTTGCAGGCATTAGTGGTGTCAGTGATGCAGAATCCTGAAGCATTACTTGCAAACTGGTGTGCTTTTTTTTAAACCAACTCCTGTATAATGTGATTAATCACTATAAACTCATTAATTTGCAGACAACTACATGACACAAGCATTGGTAAAGAATGAACCTATGAAGGATGGAGATTCTGTTAGGTCCACATGTTACAATAGGGAAGTAAAGGAAAATGAAATAGTTTCTCCTGGTGGTGAAAGGTGAGCAAATAGTCTTGTTTTTAAGTAAAATTAAAGAGAACTGGAGACAGACATGGTTTCATTGCTGCATTACAATCTTAGTCTTTAGCAAAAAGTTAGATATTTATACATTCCATTCTAAGTATATGTCTTTTTTAAAAAACATAAGTTAATTATTTGTACAAGTTGTGTACTGAATATTTTCTATCAATTGAATGAAGTGGTTTTTCCTTATGTTCAAACTTTTACCCCCACCAATCAGCTGATGTGAACTGGGATGATCTTACATGATGAAATTGTAAGAGTGCATTGCATACAGTCATTATCACAAAATACTGGTTGAATTATTTTTAGTCTGTTTACTTGTAAAGCATAATGCAGGAAACGGAAAAAGATGAAAGCATGATCAGATAAATGAATACTTGAAGATTTAAATCTCACCGTTTTGCTGACATCACATTGATAATTTTATTCCTCAGATGTCAGATTAAAAATATGCAGGACGGCACCGTTGGTGGTTCACTCTCTGCTCCTTGCAGCATTGTGGACCATATGGATGTTAAAAAGCCTGGTATCAGTAATGAAACAGTAAAAGGAATAGTAACGTGTTTTCGGTAGGTTTTCTTATAAGATTCCAATATTTTAAATTGCTCAAGTAACATGTCATATATTAAATTTGAAGATGTAACAAAATTATTATATTTCATTTATCAGCATCTTGCATATACATGTATAGAGACAACCTTTAACAGAGAAAGGCATTCCACAAGAATCAGCAAGTTTTCTATCTCAATAATGCCACCAAGCAAATGATACAATAATTTAGAGCTTAAAATTAAACATTGAGGATCACACTACGCAACTGGTGGCATTTTTATATTGTGTTTGAAAGCATGAAGCTGCTGAACATTGCTTTGTTTGACTGGGGAACATAAATAGAAGCAGGAATAGGCTATATGGCCCTTCAAGCCTGCTCTGATATTCAATAAGATCATGGCTGATCATCTCCATAAAATCCACTTCCCACCCTACACTCCTATCCTTGATTCAGTTTGTGCCCAAATATCTATCAGTTTCAGTCTTGAGTAAACTCAGTGACTGAAAACCACAGTTCTCTGGGCTAGAGAATTCCAAAGATTCACAACCCTTTGAGTGAAGAAATGTTTCTTCATTGCAGTCTTAAATGCCTGACCTCTTATCCTGAGACTATGGCCCCTAATATTGGCTAGGATTTTCCGGCCCTGTCATGGGCGAGGCGGCGCCCCAGCCAGAAGTCCATTGACTTGCAGCGGGACCGAAAGATCCTGGCGGTGGACGGGTGCAGAAAATCCCGCCATTTTCTTTTAAATAAAGCATAGATATAAGATGACACAACTAACAAAAGATTTTTTTGATTGTTGTTAAGAAATCTCCTGAGTCATTTTATACCACCAAACTACCATATTTCAAAGGAGAAAGTTAATTGCATGGCACCGGAAGAACTTGTTATTTTTCCCATGGTAAGCCTACTGCTATCCGTTGACATTATATTACAGTGAAAGAGACCACCTTTCCATAATCATTGTTAATCTTTATTGTATATTAGTAAAATGTTAGTTTCTCTAATCCATTTTGTGCAGAATATTTTTAAAAAAAAACTAGCCTGTAAAATTCTAGAACCAATGAGCCCAGCAACTAGCCAAGATAGTGCCTGTTATGGGGACCTTTCTGGGGTCAAGGGAGATAGCCTAATTAGTCTGCTATTAACAGATCATCACACCAATTGTGGGCTTCCCTAGGGCAATCATTATACTAGGAATGTTGGGAAGTCCATATTGGAGAGTACCTGGATAAAAGCAAAAAACTGCGGATGCTGGAAATCCAAACCAAAAACAAAAATACCTGGAAAACTCAGCAGGTCTGACAGCATCTGCGGAGAGGAATACAGTTAAGGTTTCGAGTCCGTATGACTCTTCATCAAGCTTTTTCTTCTGTCGGCCAAATTTAAAGTTCCACTGAAAACTCAGGAAGCAGGAACTCTGGGGTTTGTTGTTCCTCATCTTGCTCGCTCTTAAGTCAGTGGTTATGCTTGTGGTGTATGATGGCTCCATTTCCAATTATTTTAATTTTTATAATTAAAATGGGATGATAGTAGTAACTTTGGCATATTTCTCATGAAACTTCAGAATTGAGAGAGGAGATCACTCCATATACACATATATTTATAGGCAGTATAGAGACTGTCCTTTTGGAATACAAAATTTCCCTTCCTATTTTCTTTGATCCTCACCTCCCCTTTCCCCAGTCTTATTGTATACTCTACATTCTTAGGTTTGTCAATGTTAAAATTTACCAACATATTATTGTTATTCAGCTAATCATTGTGTGTATTTTTTTACGTAGCATCATTATTTTTTCCATTATGAGAAAAGTTTAAGAGAACGATTTCAATCTTCATCTGAAAATGTGATGTCAAGAGCTCAGGGAGTGGAGCAGAAAATACATCAGGCCGAGACAAAGTTGAAAGAAACTAAAGAGAAATTGAAATTCTATCAAAACGTCATTGTACAATTATTGAACAAAAGTCATACTGTATGCAAACCCTGAGTATTTGTTAATTTTTTCAAACTAGTAAAAATTACATTAACTTGGAAGTAGCTTTATTCCTGTAGTAACCTAATGCTGATGAACCAAACACTTTAATTATTGAACAGAAATGGGGGGAAAATTGTGAATATGTTTATTCATCCTGTTTTCTTCACTCTCCGTTTCTCAATGTTAGGTTTTTACACTGGGTATTGGATGAGAACATTTTGGCCCCTGTGATTTGACCACAAATCCAGTTCACTCATATAATGGCTTTGAGCATGATTTTGTTTTGGAGATGTAACAAATCAAATAAGATTTTCCTATCAGTATTGAAAACTGGAAATGTAAATAAGTCTGTTTATGGATCTTGTAGTAGCTAAAGAATTTTTTTTGGGTAACACACATCTATGGACAGTAATTTCCTTTGCAAGGAAGTCGGTATGTAGACCTGTCTACTGAAGACTCCAGAAATATTACAGCCAAACTTCCTGAGTTTTGTGCCTGAAAATATGGTGCTAATCCTTTGCCCTTTTTTTGTACTCGAAAAAAAACTTCAGCTGAATTTCCAGAAGTAAAAACAGAAAATGCTTGAAGTATTCAACAGATCAGGCAACACCTGTGAAGAGAAACAGAGAAAATGTTTCAGGCCAATGACCCTTCATCAAGAACTGTTCTGATAAAGGTTAATCGACCTGAGACATTATCTCTGTTTCTCTCCATAGATGCTGCCTGACCTGCTGAGTATTTCCAGCATGTTTAATTTTATTTCAGATTTCCAACATCTGCAGTATTTTAATTTTATATCAGTAGCTGAATTTCCACTGTGACTTTTCCAGTGTTAGAATCTGACTGCTCTTGAAGAGGTTGCATTGATGTAACTGGCATATAAATGATTGTCAGCGACATGTATCAATCAGAGTGTTCAGCCTCAAACTGGGCACAAAAAACCTTGGCAATATAGTTATCCAGAATTCCTATTTTGGCATTATCCATCTTAAGGGGGGGGGGGGGGGGGGCGGCGGTGGTGTGGGGAGAAAGAGGGGAGGCGGTGGATAGTGGGTGGTCGCTGATAATGTCAAGGTTTTTTTTTGGCTTTAGAAATTTAAAAAAAAAGTTTTGTAGTTTCAGCTCTTGTTGCTGATTCACATTAGTCCTTCACACTTAATAATGGAGACCATACCTCCTTTCCTTGCCCACCCAACCTTTTCTGAAGATATAGATTAGTTGGAGGCAAATCAGGGAAAACAAACAAAAATCTCTGAGATCTGCTGGAGTCATTTGCTTGTCCCTCTCCTGATCCATTAACAATTCTTTTCCTGCCAGAAAATAGGAATTCTCCCAACCCCTGATTGTAGAGCTACTCCACTCAGGAATGAAATGAAAAGCACAACCCTCCTCCTAGTACTGCACCATTGGTCTTCATCTAACTTGTTTTTCCTGCTCTTGCATGTACCCCTTGGCACAATTGTGCTGCCATCTTTATAGATCCCTTCCAAGGCAGATTGCAGGGGTCCTTGGACTACTGCTTGTGGTACTAGTACCTGGTCTTGAGTGAAATAGAGCACCTACTGCAGTGCCCCAAGTCTGTTTTCTCAATTAGAATCCAGGAAATTCAAGTACTGCAGTTTCCTAGAGTGCAGAATGAACTTTTGGTGCACTATATTCACTGTGTCTGCCCAGGAAAATCAGCCCCAGTCAAACAAAGTGATTGAGGGGAACACTGTTTATACCCCACACATATTTTCAACTAATTAATTTATGTGGCTTTATGACCTGACAAATCACCTTTACCAGTAAGAAAAATTTACTTACTGAGGTTCAATAAAAATGTGGGCACAGGGCCCTAGGGGAAAGTACTAGGATGCACTCATCTGTGGCCTGTGGGGTTGATGCTACTAAAGTTTGCAGGATTAGGGGGAGGTGACCGATTTAAATATTCTGCACAGTGACTTAAACGGGCAAAGAGTGGGTTGAGAATCCTAGTGGAACTAACCTGAAAGAAATTATATTAAATGTAAAAATTAATCTATTTCATGATGAAGCATTATTGGTGCACATGCATTATCACCAAATTTGAATGTTGTTATACTTGAAACTTCTCATGCAGCAATATATCTAATTTTCTTATTTCTCGGCAGCCAAATACACTGCAATCAGAAGATAACTGAACATTTGGAAGAACAGGTTAAAATTTTGAAGAGGATGCAAAGTCTTTAAATGCAGTCAGTGATTGAAAACGAATGGAAAATGTTGCAAAAGTGATTCAGTCAGCAAGGTTAAATTATGATGGGCCAACTTTAAGGATTATTGCCTTCCATTTGAAAATTGTGGAGAAAACAATATGTGAGTTTCAAGCAGGAAGAATTGGAACAAAATAAATCCCTTGATGTTTATCAATAATTTCATGTTATTAGTTTTCCTTTCATATAATACAGAATTGTAAGATGACTGGAGAACGTTTCTGGTCAGCTTTTTAATTTTTTATGCTTATTTGAATATGTGCTGTGAGCATGTCAAAATATTTCAAGTTCTGAAATGTCTAATTGTTTTAAATGTAAGACTTTTATGTGAATTATGTTGAATGCTAGAATACTCTTTTAATCCACACTTACAGGCACCTACAATTTTATTAACCAAGAATATTTGAAACTTTTATTTATGTGGTCACAAAATATCCTGCCTCAGGCCTTACTGATAGTTAAACATTTTGTGGTTTTAGATGATTGATAACGGTGGACTATCAGTGGACAGTTAAGATTTCAAAGTGCTTATACTTTTCTGTTGCTTTTCAAATAATGTTCTGACAAAGTTAAAGAAAGAGCTTTTGTCATATTATAAAAGTGTACTATTTTCTTAGTTAAATGATCAAACAGGTGTCCTAGCTTGTGTGATATATATATATATATATGTGTATATGTATAGCTATATATATATATATAGCTTATTTTGTTCACTTTTCAAATATTGTTTGCTATTTCAGTGAAGGGAATTAAAAATGATTCAACCTTTGTTGTCAGACTTAACCATTGGTCCTTTTTGTTCATGCAATATGGCATACACAATGAAACATTCCTTCATAAATAGTTCAATAAATAATTCAAGCATCACTTCGGAAGATTAGTTTGAGAAGTTGGAACAAATGGTCGTTTGGTAGCTTGAGTATTGCTGAAAAAAGAGACATGTCTAAGCTTTTTATCTTGCACTCATCAAGATACTCACAAGAATACCAACATAAGGGGAAGACAACCATTTATTCTGTATGTGAAGAGAGTGCTGATCAGTTGGCATGTGGCATTGCCATGGAGAATGCACCACTGATGGTGACTGACAGTTAACTGCCAAGCAATACTCAAGTTGGAACTACTTTTAAATGTATCTTAGTTTGAATTTCCCTCCCCACCCCCCTGCCCATCCTTCTTTTCTTGTCCATCATTAAGAACAGAACCTCATGACTGTATACTCTGGAATTCTTTTCCATGATCCTGATATTTCTATTCTTACCTTTAAAAATATCCTCAACTGCACCTTCAGTTACCTCCATAAATTCACAAACAATGTGAATGTTTTTTCAACAAAGGAAAATTTTAAAATACAATACTTGTAATTGAAGTAGTTTAGTTTTTTCAGAATATTTTATTTCACCAGTTTTTGTATTCAGTAAAAAAAGAACTAGAATCAAGATTAATGCACTATGGTTGCATTTATTCATATTACACAAACTACTTTGTGTGGAAAATTGCATCAGACGTCAACAATCAAGCAGAATATTTCCAATTTCTCCCATTCCCAGACTCTCATGAGCAATGTAACCGCTGTTTCAAAGAGATTTAAAAATATTATTTTATACATTAACTAATTTTCCCTTGAAGTATTGCAGGCATACGGTTGTAGTAGTTACCTTGGTAAACTTCAGTATTGATTTTGTTCTGAAGTATACCAAGGGTAGGGGATGGGGTGTGTGGGCAAGAGTGAGGAGGTGTTGGACCAGCTAATCGTTTCCTGCCTGCCAATCTTGTATATTGGTATATTCCCTATTTGGGGAGAATAGCTATTTTGTTATAGCAACTGTATCAGTTAGCTTACCCAGGCTGACTGCAGCTTGCTGAAGAAGGTTCCCCTCATATTCATTCTTCCATTCATTAAAACACTACTATACTTAAAAACAAACTTCATTTGTTGGGAGGATCCAGCGGTCATGAAAGGCAAGTCTTTTACTCAAAAATGGCATATGCCTTGCCTGTACTTCCCATAGGAAAGTTTCAATAGAAAAAAGGAATTGTCCTTCCTCCTCTTAGGAACTGGCAAACTTCTTTGCTAATCTCAGCACAATACACAGCCAAATAAACAGTTTGCAACCAACAGAACATGAAACTGTAAGGTTCTGCACCTGAACATCTATGCTGCTGCCCAAGAAGTCTCCTAATCCCATCTCCCAGTCTCTGCAATCCTATCATTTGATGCAAGTCTCTCTAGGAGACCACCAGGAATGTGCAAATGAGGAGACCTTGGAAATCCAGGGAAATCACATCTGGACTTGAAATGTGCCAAATATGTCACATTGCAGATGTGCCCACCATTCCTGCTGGGTGGGCAGGGTTAAATCAGATCTGTTGTCTCCATACTGCAGGTACAGCAAGTTGATACCTCTGTGTTAGTGCCTAATACCTGATACAAGCAACTTGGAGGTGGAAAATCTGGAAAAATGTGAAGGGACTCATACCAGAAATGTGGATAATCTGCATTTTATATAAATGATGAAACCAATCCTCTCTTGCAAACAGTTCAGGAGGGAAGGTGTTTGCTACATCAGAACCCTACAAAACAACTGCCCAGTTTCAACTCTGTAGTTCATTCATTGAGTTTCAAGTCACAAATAGAATGTCTATGGTGGAAAGCATAACCCCAAATTTCCAGTTGCTTGGCATTTTAATTCACCACCTTGCTATCATGCGCACATTTCTGTCCTTGGCCTGCTGCAGTGTTCCAGTGAAGCTCAATGCAAGCTTAAGGAACAGCGCCCCATCTTCTGATTAGGGACTTTGCAATCTTCTGGATTCAGCATTGAGTTCAACAATTTCAGATCATGCATGCACTCTGTCCCCCGTTTTGATTTTTTTTGCCATATGCTGGTTTGAATCCTGTTTTTTATGTTTTTACTTTCACACAGAGGAGTTCATTGTTTTGGCATTTACACTTACTGTGGACAAATGCTTTGCCTCTTAATTACTACCACTCTCTTTGCCTTTTGTTGCATGACATTTTGTCATTTAATCCCTGCTGCCCCCTACCCTATCTTGGACCTTCCCTTTTGTTCTTCCTCTCCTTTGGACAGCATAAAACCCATACATTTCCACCTTCCTTCAGTTCTGAAGAAATGATGTTTGACTCAATTATGTTTCTCTCTCTCTCCATAGATGCTGCCAAACCTGCTGAGTGTTTCCAGCATTTTCTGTTTTTGTTTTAGATTTCCAACAGCTGCAGCATGCTGCAATTATGCCTGCGATGCGCATGCCTGATCGGCGAGCTCCCCGTTCCTTTGGACCAATGAAATGTAGCGGATGCATTATGATGCATTTTTTTTCTTTTAGCCAATCCGAGGGCGCGTTGCTCCGGTTTGAATGAGCGGCGGTTGGCGGAGCGGAGCTTGCCGGGACGGCAATGGCGGAGAGTGAAGTTTTTCACGGCCTCAAGCGCAATGGCTGCAGGTTTATGGAGACGATGGAGCGAATATTCGAGAAGGTAGTGTGAACTATGCTGCCGGGAGAGGGAGGGGTGGGTTTGATGATTTGCAGCCGCGTTCGGCCGGTGCATGCTTGAGTTTGTAATCTTCAACTGAGATGTGCTTTAAAGGGCGACAGTTGCTGCTGCTGCTGCCTGTGTGGACATCCGGTGGGAGGAATCAGTCAAACCACTGGCCCCTCTGGTACCGGGGTGGTTGGGGGAATCAGTCAAGCCACGCCCCCCTGTTACTGGTGCGGGTGGGGATGTGGATGTTGGAAGGGATCAGTCAGCCCTCTGCTTCCTCCGGTTGATAACTCACCTTGGGGTCAGATTTGACTTCAAGACTACAAACAGTCTCTTTCAGCCTCAACGTCTTATCAGTGAGAGGGGTGGAGTTGTGGCTAGGGAACTTTTGAAGTCAAGTTTGAGAGAAAACGCTGGTCCAGGTCTTTTCTAGATCTTTGCCCGAGTTTGCATGGTAAGGTCTGGAGGATGGAGTTTGAACTGACGAACGAAGGCTAATACCTGTAGTTTTCCATGGTCATCATTAGACTTTTAATTCCAGATTTTTACCGAATTCAAACTCCACCATCGACCTTGCCCTTCCTTCCCGCCAAGGTTGATGGTGGAGTTTGAATTCGGTAAAAATCTGGAATTAAAAGTCTAATGATGACCATGAATCATTGTCGATCGTCGTAAAACCACATCTGGTTCACTAATGTCCTTTACGGAAGGAAATCTGCTGTCCTTGCCTAGTTTGGCCTACATGTGACTCCAGACCCACACCAATGTGGTTGACTCTTAAATGCCCTCTGAAATGACCTAGCAAGCCACTCAGTTGTATCAGACTACTACAAAGTCGCTAAAAAGGAATGAAACTGGACGGACTGCATTGACCTAGGAACAGCAAACTCATCCCCAGTTGACCCTGCAAAGTCCTCCTTACTAACATCTGGGGGCTAGTGCCAAAATTGGGAGAACTGTCTCTCAGGCTAGTCAAGCAACAGCTTGACATAGTCATCCTCACAGAATCATATCTTACAAATGATGTCCCAGGCACCACCATCACCATCCCTGTCCTGCCGATGGGACAGGACATACCCAGCAGAGGTATGGTGAGCTGCCACCTTGAACTGCTGCAGTCCATGTAGTGTAGTGCTGTTAAGAAGGAGTTCCAGGATTTTGACCCAGCGACAGTAAAGGAATGGCGATATATTTCCAAGTCAGGATGGTGCGCGACTTGGAGGGGAACTTCCAGGTGGTGATGGTGAAGGCCCTTGCCCTTCTAGATGGTAATGATCGTGGGTTTAGAAGGTGCTGTTGAAAGAGCCTTGGTGAATTCCTGCAGTGCATCTTGTAGATGGTACACACTGCTGCTACTGTGCGTCAGTGGTGGAAGGAGTGGATGTGGTGCCAATCAAGTGGGCTGCTTTGTCCTGGATGGAGTCAAGCTTCTTGAGTGTTTTGGGCACTGCACTCATCCAGGTAAGTGGGGAATATTCCATCACATTCCTGACTTGTGCCTTGTAGATGGTGGACAGGCTGTGGGGAGTCAGGAGGTGAGTTACTCGTTGCAGGATCCTAGCCTCTGATCTGCTCGTGTGGCCACAGTATTTATATGGCCGGTCCGGTTCAGTTCTGGTCAATGGTAACCCCCCCAGGATGTTGATAGTGGGGGATTCAGTGATGGTAATGCCATTGAACATCAAGGGGTGATGGTTGGATTCTCTCATGTTGGAGATGGTCGTTGCCTGACACTTGTGTGTCGCAAATGTTATTTGCCACTTGTCAGCCCAAGCCTGGATATTGTTCAGATCTTGCTGCATTTGGACATGGACTGCTTCAGTATCTGAGGAGTCGCGAATGGTGCTGAACATTGTGCAATCATCAGCGAACATCTCCACTTCTGACCTTATGATGGAAGGAAGGTCACTGATGAAGCAGCTGAAGATAGTTGGACCGAGGACACTACCGTGAGGAAACTTCTGTATCTTTAGTTTTTCTGTGTGTCTGTGGGTGGGACCTGCCTCTGGGCCCCTGTTGCTAGGCAACAGCACTTTTTTTATTCCTGTGTTTGCTTAAGTGCTAAAACTCTCATTAGAAATGCAAGTACTTTTTAAAGTCAAACTAAACTCAATTTTCTTACCACACATACAGAAATACAAATCAAACTTAAACTTTAAAGCTAAAACTCATTCCTAACACCCACAAATACAAATATAACTTACTTAAACTGTCTCTATTTCCTAACAATTAATAAAGCCAACTCTTCCACATGCTTTTAAATAGCCTTCTCAACTTTGTCCTGGCACCTTCATAGACATATATCCACCCCTGATATCTCTCTTTTTCGACCATATTACAATTGTACCATTTGGTTCATCGTGTTCTCCACTCTTCCTACTAAAATGAAACACTTAAATGCATTAAATTTCTTCTGCCATATGTCTGTTATTTTGCCATTTGACATGACTCACTGGGAATAGTGCGCTGTAATATCAAGCCCCACTGTTCCCCAGGCCGTGACAAATATGAAAAAGTTTGATCAAACCACCAGATTGCCCCAATTCTACCTAACTTTAATTTAGGTTCATTCAGAATATGAGTACTAGGTTTGTAAACTTAATAAGTAAATAACTGCTTTTAGAACAAACTGTCGTTAACCAGTGGTAAAACAAAAAGATATGAACTGCTAATCTCTAACTCTATAACCTAAACTCCACCCTTCTTAAATCCCTATACACACACATACAAGACACATAAGACACACAAAAACATGGTTTTTAAGGGTGGGATAAAACAGTTCAATAGCACCAATTCCGGAGTATAGGATTCGATGGGTTGATTTTGATCAACGTCTTGCAAATTCCTTTCAGTTTCTGTTGATGGCATGAGGTGGTCTTCCAGCACTTTGGGTATTTAGCTCACTGGTTGAGCACTTGCTTTTCGATGTCTCTAACAGTGATTTTCCCCATTTGCCTCTTGATGGGTTTTTGGAGCGAGAGCAGGTTATAAAGATAGGAGAAAAGGCCAGCTAGCTATTTTTGTGGAATTACTGGAATCTTCAACACACAGGAGAGAGAGGTTTTGGGTCTTGCTCCTTTCAGGCCAAGAGCTATTCTGCTGCACTGCTTTCACACAAAACCTGGTCACCTGGTCAGGAGCCAATTAAAACGTCGTCGTCGTCAGGCAACTCCCTTGGTCCAGGACTCCTTTCCGGCACCATCCTGTCTTTCATGGCACACACTGTTCCAGGATTGCAACATTGTATATATCTCTCATCCTGTTCTTTCAAACTACAGCCATTGTAATTTTAATTCACAGTCCAACAGAAAATAAAAAATGATGTGTTCTTTACAACATTTGTATCCTCCAGAAGTATTTTACTATCCTCCTCATTTAATATACATCACCAGGAATGTGATAAGCAAAAAGCAGCCAATCACAAACTTTTAGAATTAATAAATTAATACATTTTTGATGATCACCATGCTTTGAAAAATATGGAATCAAGATGCCAATTATTTGAAAAAGAATCACTGATAGTGTTTCAAATATATAGATTGCAATAAAGGTTTTTTGAAAATTGTTTATCATACATTTATCAAATGTACAAAATAATACTGACTTTATATGTAGTTTAACCCAATTGCATGGACAAATGAATGTAATTTTTTTGGGTTTCTGTAGTACAGCCAACCATTTGAAGAAGACCTGGTTATTAATCTTGAGGATATGACTGTTGATACTCCATCAGGTAAGACAAAATAACTTGTCACATAATATCATTTCTCAAACTTACGGGACTTTTTTTTATTCTTTCATGAGATATGGGCGATTTGTTACCCATCCCTAATTGCTCTTGAGCTGAGTGGCTTATTAGGCCATTTCAGAAGGCAGCTAAGAGTCAACCACATTACTGTGGACCTGGAGTCACATGAAGACCAGACCAAGGATGTCAGATTTCCTTCCCTAAAGGATATCAATGAGCCAGATGGATTTTTATGGCAATTGATAATTTCATGATCACCATTACTGAGACTAGCTTTCAATTCCATGTTTCATTTATTGAATTTAAAATCCACCAGTTTCGATGGACCCGAACTGTTATTTAATGTGGTTCAACCAAATCTAGCATTGAATGGCTAAACTATGTGTGCCAGATATGTTCAAGTCTGCACCCATTGGTTTTGAAGGAGTAAAGATGGGTCCCATGGTCATGAGGAGCAATCAGGGAGGGAGACAATTAAAGTATTGCTGGGGGACAAGGCTTTAAAAGTAAAGATTTAGGACTAGTTGAGCAGATCAGTGGGTGCAGAAGTCTTGTGGTCATAAGAGTATCAAAGGCTAGGCAGCTAGGAGTTTAAAAGTGGAGCTGTAAATGACTAGAGAGCATCAGATGACAAGGAATTTATAGCAGAAGTGAGATGGATTGAAGAAGGTGAGGTATGCTAAGGAGGAGAAGCTACCTGAGGATTAGGAAGAAAGAGTGAGCTTTGATGAGGATCAGACAGCAGCACTGGTGGATGAAAATACAAGCGGATGCGGTGCTTGTGTCAAATTTCCGTCAAAGCCAGGATGTCAGTGCAACCTTCCACAATATAAGGTCTCTGGCAATAACCTTGTTTAGTCACAAACAAACATTAGAGAGGAAAATGTAGTAATTGTTCCACTGACATAGTTCAAGTAGGTTGTGACAGATGGGGTGAGCTGGGTAGGAAGGAGATTGGTGAGGTTAGTCCCCAATGGGTGAGTTGGGCTGGAAGATTGGTGAAGGAAGAGGATGGAGCTGTTGGTTTCTATTCTTATGAAGGTGGTGACGAATTCCATGATGGACGCTTCAGAGAATGCAATAAAAGGCACAGTGTTGCCGTGGACGTATTCGAAGACATTCAAACCTGGGATAATGGCAGGTGAGTAGGAATTCAGGCACTAGGTAGGTTTAAAATTGAAAAGGAGGTGGTTTTGAATAGGTTATCTGTACTTAAAGTTGATAAGACACTGGAACCGGATGAGATGCATCCAGGGATACTGAAGAAAGTGACAGTGGAAATTGCAGAGATACTGGCTATAATTTTTCAGTCTTCCTTAGACTCAGGGGTGGTCCCAAATGACTGGAGAATTGCAAATGTTACACCTCTGTTCAAAAAAAGGGTGTAAGGATAAGCCCATCAATGACAGGCCAGTCAGTTTAGCTTCGATGGTGGGGAAACTTCTAGAAACAATAATTCGGGATGAAATTAATAGTCACTTGGACAAATGTGGATTAATTAAGGAAAGCCAGCATGGAATTCTTAAGGGATAATTGTGTTTGACTAACTTGCTGGAGTTTTTTGAGGAGGTAACCAAGACGGTCGATGAAGGCAATGCTGTTATGTGGTATACATGGACTTCCAAAAGGCGTTTGATACAGTGCCACACAACAGACCTGAGCAAGGTTATAGCTCATGGAATAAAAGGGACAGTAGCAACATGGATACAGAATTGGCTAAATGACAGGAAACAGGGTAGTGGTTAATGGATGTTTTTCCTCTGGTTTGTAGTGGAGTTCCCCAGAGGTCAGTGTTGGAACCCTTGCTTTTCCTGATGTATATTAATGACCTAGACTCTGGTGTACAGGGCACAATATCAAAGTTTGCAGATGATATGAAACTTGGAAGCTTTGTGAGCTATGAGGAGAATAGTCCCTTCAAAGGGACATAGGCAAGTTGGTGGAATGGGCAGGCAGGCGGCAGGTGAAATTCAGCGCAGAGAAGTGTGAGGTAATTCATTTTGTTAGAAAGAGCATGGAGACAATATAAAATAAGGGGTACAACTCTAAAGCGGGTGGAGGAACAGAGAGAACTGGGTGCATAAATCATTGAAGATAGCAGCACAGGTTAAGTGAGCAGCTAATAAAGTATACAGTACCTTGTGCTTTATTAATAGGGGCATAGAGTACAAGAACAGGGAAATTATATTGAAATTGTATAAGTCCCTAGTTTGGCCTCAGCTGGAGTATTGCGTCCAGTTCTGGGTTCCAAACTTTAGAAAGGATGTGAAGGCATTAGAGAGCGTGCAGAAGAGACTCACGAGAATGATTCCAGGGATAAGAAACTTCAGTTGTGAAGATAGATTGGAGAAGTTAGGAATTGTTTTCCTTAGAGAAAAGAAGGCTGAGAGGAGATTCGATAAGAGGTATTTAAAATCATGAGGGGTCTGGACAGAAAAATAGGGAGAAACGGTTCCCACTCAGGAAAGTATCAAGAACGAGAGGATGCAGATTTAAAGTAAATAGTGAAAGAAGCAAAAAGTGATATGAGGAGAAACTGTTTTATGCAGCAAGTGGTTAGGGATTGGAGTGCATTGCCTGAGAGTGTGGTGGGGGCAGGTTCAATTGAAGCATTGAAAAGGGATCGAGTCCTCCTACCTGAAAAGGAAGAATGTGCAGGGTTACGGGGAGAAGGCAGGGGATTAGTACTATCTGAGTTGATCATTTGAAGAGCCAGTGCAGACATAACAAGCCAAATAGTCTCCTGCGCCAAAGCAATTCTGTGATTCAGGAAGTTGGAGGAATAGTGATGGGTTGGAGGACAAAGCCCAGGGGAAATGACAAGTGGCATAACTAGATTACAGAAAAGGGAGGTGGCAAGAGAGAAGGGCTCAGAAGAGATCCACTAATAACCAGTATTTAATTTGTGTATAATTCATCTTCGGATAATTTTGTTTAAATATTGGGAATTAAATATTGACATTACCACAGATATTTCAGGATATTTGAGGATTTTAAATGACAACGAAAGCGATCTCACTTAATTTATTCTTCTCAATTTATCAGAGTCACATCCAAACAGAATATGAAATAATTATTGTAATCTCACTTTAACAAGATACAAAGAGTTTATTGAATTGTCCGAATGGCTGATGCATTTAATATGTTGTAAGTGGCACACTTGTAATTCAGTTCTATGGTAATAGAAAATAGGTGTTGGTTACCTGGTTTAGACAGTTATCCACCAAAGCTTAGGGCTGTAAATGTGTCCTCTTACTTAAATTTTATCCAGTACATGTCTGCTGTGTAATATTTACAGGAGTTTGAGTTTGAGTGGATTGGAGTTTACATAGAAGTTGGGTACAACAATGTAAGTGTGAGAAATAATGAACATAGGTAGAAAGATACCCTCTCTCTCTATGATGTAAAACAATTTTTAAAAAAATTATAGTTACACCCAAATTAGATTAGAGGTTATCTTTCTGTAGCTTTTAAATGAAGCAGCCTTTCACATAGTGACAAAAGAACACTTACTGAAACCTTAATTCCTCTGAACAATGATTAGCTGTTAATTCTGTCCCTGTGGGAAAGTACTTGGTTTCTACTCGAGCCCTTTCTCTGGAAAGGATGAAGAATCTACCATGCTCGCTGAAGACTAACCTTGGTGGAGGCCTATTTAGTTACAATCAGGTTGGCCTAGCTTAACCTGTATAGGTCTTTTTTTAAAGTAGGGAAAATGTAGAGATCTCATGCACTGAAAATCTGAAATGAAAGTATGCTTAGCTTCAATTCATTGCGCTAAAACAGTCCGACTGTATTTGGGGACATCTATTTAGAGTGACTTTTGAGTATTGTATTTTCATATTTATAAAGTGTGAAATTCATTAACATTTACACAAAGCCTTCACCTTTGTAGGTCCCATAGTATGGTGCCCCACTGACTCTCAGCTTTATCTTCCAAGAAAACAAGCCAGAAATAACCTTCATAAAAAGGTACATATGAAATAATGTATCCTGTAATATTTCCTGTTGCTTCTCAGTTGGTATTATGATGCATAATGTTGGTTTGAATTTCAACTGATAATTTTTGACTTTGGGTATACTATACATGGACATGGAAAGTTGAATTGATTATTCTTAAGACATACTTATTTCAAAAATTGGTACTGCTTTGAATTAGATCGTATGCGTAATGTGTTGGAGGGCTAGGTCTGTTCTGTGGTGCCTTAGACACATGGGGCCACGTTGTCTTTGATCAGTTGCTACACTTTCTGTTTTGTCCTTCTGTATACTTCACTTTGATCTGCTTGAGTTCTCCTAGGCATGTGAGCTAGCCACTTATGGTGATTTTGCCTTGATTAGTACATTAACTGATAGCCAGTTGTACTCTGAAAACCTTTTGGATGTAACTTCACAGAAAACTTGAACTTAAATTTTTTTAAAGTGTAAATGTCAGGTACAACTTAACAGAACTAGGAGAAAACTACTGAAATGCTTTTCTTTGTCTTTATGTATATTTCAGTATGAAAAATTATATGAACCTGATGTAAGCCAGGAACAGGACAAAAAACTGTGTGCACCCGATGAAAGCCAGGAGAAACTGATGAGCACCAAGTTATCAAGTAAGGCAAACGTTCTTCCTATTGCTTCCAAGGTGTGACTGAGTTGTATTTGTGAGAGGCACCTGATCATTTTTCCTAAATTATAATTTAAAACTTTAGTGTGGACACTTAAGTCCCTTAACCCTCACCACTGCTTCTTTCTCATAACATAAATTGGAGTATTTTCTTGGATCAGAGATGATGACTTCAACTTTCCCCGAACTGTCTCTGCTATAGTTGTGTTCACTCTGTATGTTTTTTAATTTCCTGCTCCCACCTACACAACCTGCTGTGGCTCCTAATTGTCATCTGCAAACTTGGATATACAAGTCTATTCCTTTATCTAAATCATTTAGTATATGTGGATCACAGGTTAAAAAAAAAATCAGTTGTTACATCCTGCCAGGCAGAGAATGTTTCCTTTATCCCTACTCAGCTTTCCTACTTCCCAACCGATTGCCAACCTGTGTAACAATATTGCCTCCAAGACTGGGCATTTCCATTTTCACTAATAATCTCTTGTGTGGAACCTTATCAAATGATTTCTGGAAGGCTGTTAGACAATATCTATAGACAGTCCTTTGCCTTCAGTGCTTGTGACTTCACATAAATAATCAAAGTTAGTCAGACATAACCTATCCTTCCCACATTCAAGCTGACTCTCAACTCAGCAAATGATTGATTCCAGTAAATTCCCAAAATTGAAAAATTTACAAGTCTGTAGTGATTTGGTTTTCTCCCCTCAAGAACATAAAAAAAGGAGCTGGAGTAGGCCATTAGCTCTTCAAGCCTAATCTGCCACTCAACAAGATCATGGCTGATCTGGTACCTCAACTCCACCTTTGGGCACTATTCCCACATCCATTAGTACCCAAAATCCATCAACCTCTATTTTGAAAATTCTCAATGACTGAGCATCACAGTCCATTGATGTAGAGAATTCCAAAGATTCAGAAATCTTTGAGTGAAAAAAAATTCTCCTCAATTCAATCCCCCAATGGCTGAATCCATATTCTGGGACTGACTGACCATGTTCTAGATTTCATAGCCACGGGAAACATTTACTCAGCATCTACCCTGTCAGCCCCTTAAGAATTTTATGTTTTGATTAGATCACCCTCATTTTTCTAAACTCGAGGAAATTTAAGTCCAGTCTACCAATCCTCATAGGACAATCCCCTCATCCCAAGACCTGTCTAATGAAGCTTTGCGCTCCCTCTGAGGCAAGTATGTCTTTTCTTAGGTAAGAAGACCAAAGCTGTCCACAGTACTCTAGGTGTACCCTCACTCTGTACAATTTTAGTAAGACTTTCAATCCCTTTGTAGCAAAAGTTAACATATTATTTGTCTTCCTAATTGCTTGTTGCAATTGCATTGTTCACTTTATGATTCTTGTACAAGGACACCCAGACCCTTCTGAATACAAACATTGCCCGGTTTACTACAGTCAATTCATTTCTAATCTCATCCAAGTTTGCCTTTTAAAAATTTAAAATCCTATTTTGTGACGCCCTCTTTCCTTTCAAGCCTATTATTAAATGCCACTCCCATCCCAGCCGCTGCATCATAACTATCTTGAGGTATGTCAACAACTATTAGAGCTCTTCCCTCCTTTGCTATTCTTGTAGTGCATTTATTGCTAATCGCTCTTACTGAAGTTCCTTTATTATACTAAGATAATTATTTATTTTGTTAATCTTGCCACTCCCGCTTCTTTCCTAATTTTGCTATTTCTTTTGAAGATCCCATTGCCTGGAATATATAGCTCCAATCATGCTTCTTTTGTAGCCAGGGTCCTGTCGAGTACATCAGATCTTTTTCAGATGAATTTGTGCTTCTAGCTCACTTGTTTAATTTCTTAGTCCTGTACCACAACTGCCTGTCATGTATCTTTCTGGTCTTTTTTTCTCTCTCACTTTTTTGACCTCATACCCCTCTGGTTTAAATATAGATCATCCTATCCATGTAGCCCTTGCCTCACCCCAAAAATGGTTCCAACTTCTCAGGAACCTGCAACTCTCTCTGCTGCACTCTCCTTTCAGCTACATGTTGACGATCCTAATCTCTTTCTCCATTGCTGGTCCTGCACATGACACTGGGAGTAATCCAGAGATTGCCCACCTGGTTTCTGCTTCTTGATCTAGTATTTAACTCCTTGAAATTGGTTTGTAGAACTTTGAACCTACTCTTATCTGTCATTAGCTCCCACGTGAGCTAAGATTTCTGACTCCTCTTTCTACTACAGAATCTTTTGTATTTGATGCCCTGAACCTGGAAAACAACATACATTTGTGAAACAAAAACAGAATTACCTGGAAAAACTCAGCACGTCTGGCAGCATTGGCAGAGAAGAAAAGAGTTGACGTTTCGAGTGCTCATGACCCTTCAACAGAACTCAATACATTTATGAATCTGATCACATCTACTAAAGAAGTTATCTAGCCCCCTGACTATAGAAGTTCTCATAATCGGCACTCGGTATCTTATTGCTATCTTGTACTTGCTCCTCGGTGCCTTATAGTTGCTCAGTTACCATCTGTCACCCTTTTTAATCCACGTTGCTGGTACTGAAAAGAGGTATATCTGTTGGAGAAATCCAGCTGCTCAAGTGATTCTCTTTCTACACTGATGTGATGTTTCCTATCCTGTTTCCCAATCATCAGCCAGTGTCCCTTACCAACTCTGCTACTGTTGGCAACCTGTGGGGTGAACTTTGCAGCATCTTCTCCAGGAAGCTTTCTCCCTCATGAATTTTGCAGATTCTGTCCAATTGACTCTCAACTGTTCAAGGACTGCAACCTTCAATACATACTTCAAGACACTGGGTACATGCAATCCCTTTTCTAGGAACTCTCCCTCTGGATTTAGGAAAGTAAGGAATAGATAGAGCCAAAATTTACTGCTGGAGCATAATTAGTTAAAATATAATTAAGCTTCCTGGTTCTTGTCCTATTGGGACCTCAATCCATTGGGAGAATTTGCCATTGGGATTGTATGGAGTTCAGTGGGAATAATTCCAGCCTAAATTGCATCTTTCTCTCTATCTTCTACTGATCAGTGAGACTGGTTGGAATATCACTACCCACGTGAGCAGTGCTGTGGACTTATCAGAGCCTGATTGGATCACCAAGGAGATTTGTTAAATTTCATTGCAAGTGTCATTTTGTAGCTATTTTAATCTGAGACATGCCCTTCCCCTAATCCAAGAGAACATTAAGTAGTTGATTAAGACGGCTGACAATGCATGTTGGAGTGCTTGCTAGATATTAGGAGCTCCTCACAAGCAACATAAAGAGCAGCACAACTCGCCATTAAATGAGCACGTTGCCACATGGGCATACACGATTGCACCTTTAAAGGTGTGGGGCTGGGACAGCAGCTGCTTGCTTTGTAATAAATAGCGCGCACTATCAATTGGATATGTTGGTAGCTTTTTAGCAAATCTTCCAATTCTGAATTACCTCATAGGTAGACGGGCCTAATGGAATGCTGAACTTTATGTCTAGCAGGCTTTGCCATAGAAGTTATTGCGAATTGATTGATGTTTTCAAGATATTAATCGGAATTAAGAGGGTAGAAAGAAACTATTCCTGCAGGTTCGGAAGTCTAAGACTAGGGGGGATAGCCAAACCTTATAGGGTGAAATTAGGAAATACTTTGCTAATGATGATAGAAGTTCTCTCTTCTGCAAATTGCAGTTGATGCTAGATCAACTATTAATTTTAAATCTGAGATCCATGTTAATCTAAGCTATCATGGGGACATGGGGCAAGGTTGGGTCTATGGGTTTGGGTCACAGAGCAGCAGCGATTTCATTCAGTGGTTGAGCAGACTCATGAGGCTAAATTGCCTACTCCTGCCCCTAACAGGACAGTTTGCATTATGTCAGCTATCTTTGTTTCCAAAAGCCAGCATCCCAATTCTTGAGTTTGAAAAAATACTTTTTAAAGCTCAGGCAGCCTGGATCATTTTCAAGTTTTTAATATTGGATTACAACTGATGGAACAGTTGCCCAATTATAAATTTCACTAGTATTCGTGCTCAGAACAAAAGCAATATTTTAATATCACAAAGAACCAATAATATAGGTTCTCTTCAGCTTAACAAAGAAAGAGGTTAGCTTTATTATACTTAAACTGATCTAAGTAAAATAATGAATGATGCACTGACTTTCATACATACACGCATATGTGCACTCAAAGTTCACCTGCAAAAATACAGATTACAGAGTGGGGAAGGATAGGCTGGCCAAATTCAAGTCCATTAAAGTTAAACGGAATTCAGTCTGCAGTTTGGTGACTTGGCTGGCTTCAGGCCGAATCTGGTGGTTTTCTGCTTTTGGCATTGAGGTGATTTAAAACTACGGGTGGATGATCTATTTGGTCTTCTGGAGACTTGGTTGTGGAGTTGAGTAATTTCATCGAAATATCTGCTGCACGTGGCAAAGGAGTCAAAGCAGAATGAGCCCAAAAGTTTGCAAGTTGGTGGAGAGAGGGGGTGGTGGGGAGGAGAAAGGATCTCTTAGCTTCTCAGCTGCTTGTTCTCAGTTCTGCTTAAAACATACAAAAGGTTGGCTTGTTGTGTGATCACCCTCTCCAACTGACTGGTAATTCATACATGATTATGTTTTCCAGTTGTAACTTGGTTAGATAGGGTATGGGAATTACTCCTCTTAACAGGGTCCCATTGTGCAAGTAATTACGTTTGATGGATTGTTTCTGGATGAGCATCTGGATGTTGCGCGAATGGAATAGGTAATATGGTTCATTTGTATTCCTCTGAGGTCATTGTCTTTGGGATTTTGCAAACATGGGTGTCTCCATCTTAATGGGGTTGGAATGTGGAATGTACAGTAATGTAAACTGGGTAGTCACCTTGGCTGAGAGTTCCAATTACTTCAGTCTGTTTTTAAAAGCCCAATTCATGTTACCAGTTGGTAGATTAAAAATCATTATTTGGCATAAAGCCCATCCTCATGACAAGCCCAAGGAGGATTGTACACATGGCCCACTGGTGAGGGAATAACCAAATGGAAATACGGTAGGAAATGTCTATATCAAAGTTATAATATCTTGTATGTGTTTAAAGTGAACTAAGAATAACTTTTTTTTAAATAAAAGGTCAAGCATATCAAGCTTCTGACACTGAAGTTTTAAAAGATGGACCGTGCATTCAAAGTACATCCAAGGTACAGTGTAATGTTTAATTGTGAAAGAAAGGTGTATAAATTAAGCTGTGGTTTCAAATGTTATGCAAACCACCTGCATAACATCAATGATCTTAAGTGCATAGAAGATTTGGGCTAGATTTCATTCGAGTGAAAAAAAGAATCTGCCTGTTCACTAATCTTTCCCCCTGCCTTTAGCGTAGATTTTCTGTTATAAAGCTTGTTTCACAAGCAGCATGATAGATGTTGTTTGAGGAACAAACATTAGTCAGGATATTGGGGAGAACTTCCCTGCCTTTCAAATAGTACATGAGATCATCTTCATCTACCTGAGGGGGGCAAACAAGGCCTCGGTTTAAAGTTTAATCCAAAAGACAGCTTCTACAGCAATGCAGGGCCCTCTCAATACAACACTAAAATATCAGCCTAGAATACAATTCCAAGTCTCTGCATTGGGACTTGAGTCTACAATGTCCATAGACAGCGAGACCTGGACAACATTCAGGCTTGGGCTGATGTGTGGTGCAAATGTTACTTAAGTGCCAGGCAATGACCATCTCCAACAAGGGAGAATCTGTCCATCTCCCTTGACATTGAGTGGCACTACCATTGCTGAATTCCCCCACACTGTCAACATCCCAGAGGATACCATTGACCAGAAAATGAACTGGAGCAGCCATATAAATACTGTGGCTACAAGAGCAGGTCAGAGGCTGAGAATTCTGTGCTCCCCCCGACCACCAGATTCCCCAAGACCTGTCCACCATCTACAGGGCACAAGTCAGGAGTGTGATGGAATACTCTCCACTTGCCTGGGTGAGTGCAGGTCCAGCAACACTCGAAGCTTGACACCATCCTGGACAAAGCAGCCTGCTTGATTGACATCCCATCCACCACCTTAAACATTAACCTCCTCCACCACTGACTCTCAGTATGTACCTTCCGTAACATGCACTGCAGCAACTCACCAAGGCTCGCTCCTTCAACAGCACCTTCCAAACCCACAACCTCTACCACCTAGAAGGACAAGGACAGTAGATGCATGGGGACACCACAACCTGCAAGTTCCCTCCAAATCATGACTTGGAACTATACTGCCATTCCTTCACTGTTGCTAGGTTAAAATACTGGTACTCCCTCCGCCTAACAGCACTGTGGGTGTATCTAAACCACATGGACTGCAGCAGTTCAAGAAGGCAGTTCACCATCACTTTCTTGGGCAAGTGGGGATAGGCAACAAATGCTGGCATAGCCAGCAACACCTACATCCTGCAATAGAATAAAACTATCTTCTGATTTGGAGTCGAGAATGCTACCGCTGAACAGAGGATGACACCTACTGGTATCCCATACATGATGCAAATTTAATAACCATTTCTATTTACCACCCTTATATTAGTGGTTTATATAGTGCACTATATAAACCACTAATAGAAACAAACTGATTAGATGCACGGAGAAACTTCACACATTCGCTTGAGAGTTCAGTGGGTAGCTTAGCTTTACAATTGCAATGCAGACTAACTATTCCCAATTTTGATCAGTGCTGGCCATACCAGTCTTAGCAAAGATGGCCTAATTATGGTTTTTTAAAAATCTGTATGACTTGCGTATTTGTGTCAGTTTAATGTTGACAGCTGTTATACAAAAATTTGCCCGAACCAGAACAACATCTTTTGCAATAGTCCATCAAAACTTTTTGCCTTAATTGCTTTGCTGTGAACATTTTTGATTATGCTTGATGGAAGTATTTTGGATCAGGATGAGTTTTAAATCCTTTTGCACACTCAACAAGAATAAAATATAATACAATCGTATATTACATCTTTTTTTTACTACTAGTTACAAACCAGTATCTCCATGGGGAATATGAATGTAGGAGATAAATATAAGATAGATGTTGACATACTGGCTACTGGCAATGATGACCTTGGAAAGCAAGTCTTGGTGAGTATCACACTTGTATGTATATTTAAAAGAATATAGTATTTACATGGTTTGGGAAGTGATTGGCATTTATGGAATTAATATTTATGCAAATAGAAAAATCAAAAGTGACATTTAAAATTTGATTATAAATCTACAGAATATTGCTAATAAATCTGACTCAATTTTATGAATTAAACTTGTCACAGCACTAGGATGTTTAATCACACTTAAATGCGATAACAAATTCCTTCTACTTGATATTTGGTTTCAGGGATCACTAATTATGGATTAATATCTTGTAAATCATTCTGACCTTAATGATTTCATTAGAATCACAGAACTCTACAGCAAAAACACCATTGCAGCCCACTGTGCCTATGCTGCCTCTTTGGAAGTGTAATTTGTTAGTATCATGCCCCTGCCCTTGGAAAAGTGTTTTTTTAGTTTCAATTCACTTCCCTTTTAAAAGCAGCCTTGGGTTCTGTAACCACCCGTCTTTCTGGGATGACATTTCATGCCTAACGGCCTACTAAATTTTAAAAGAATATAAAATCTTGCCCATCTGCTCTTTTGGTGACGAGCTTAAATTGATGCTCTCTAGTTTCTGATGCAATAGTGTTATCCAATCTATCATTTCAAAATCCCTCAGAATTTTGAACATCTTTATCAGATTTCCTCTTGCCCATCTTTTGCTCTAATGAGAATAGCTCCAGTTTTCTCTAGTCTTCCCTCAATAACTGAAGCACCTCAGTTTTGGTATCAACCAAGTAAATCTCTTTTGCACCCTACTTATGACGTTGACATCTTTCCCACAGTAAGTCAGCCAAAACTGGACACCATATTCTAACTATGGCCTCACTGCTGACTTATAATTACACTATTAATAAAATCTGGAATCATATGCTTTTTAAAGCTTTATCATCTCAAAATTTGCTTCCACGTACTGGTGCAGTAATCTTAAGTTTCAGGTGTACAGGTCAGCTCTAACTGGAAAGTTTTGCCTGAATGATTCCAGGGTTGAGGGACTACAGTCAATTGGATAGATTGGAGAAGCTAGTGCTCCTTAGTGCAGAGAGGGCTAGGAGAAGCTTTGATATAGGTGCTTAAAATCATGAAGGGCTTAGAGTAATAAGGTAAAACCCTTTCCATTGGATGAAAGGCCAATAACTAGACAGCACAGATTTTTGGCAGAAGAACCAGAGGCAACATTAGTTAAAAACTTGTATGGAATATGGGGTGGTGAAAAACCTGAAAAGAGAGAAATTTGCAGAGAATATGGGTAAAGAACTAGAGTGGAACCAACCGGCTTGTTCTTTGAAAGAGCCAGCATGGACTCAATAGGCCAACTGGCCATTCCTATGGAGTAGGATTCTATGATGAGACCCTTCATATTAGCCACGCTGCCATGGAAAGGCATCATTAAGGAATCTGTTTCCTACTCGTAGGGATTAAAATTTTGAGGGGAGAGTTGGTGCATGTTTTTCGTGTGCATTCTAATAACTAGTTTCAAAACAATATTGACAATGGGCCTACCTCAAAAGTACCATGAAAGGATTGTTTTCCCAAGAGGCACTTCTTGCGACCTACACTTTTCGGATCGCTGGATCAAAGTATTGTTGTCTAACTAGCAATGTGGTGTAAGTGCTTTTAAATAGAAAAATGTAGAAAGCACATGGATTTTTTTGTCTTAATCATTAAATGTCTTTTTGAAGGTGGAATGTGTAGGGAGGGCCAAAAACAAACCAGTGATCATGTTTACTCCTACGTCGAAGGTGAAAGTTGGATTGTCACATGCTTATCGTGGTAAGGTTGTTTCATAACTGTATCAATGCTGCCTAAAATTCTATGTCCATTTTCATTGTAACAAGAGATTTCTATCTAGTAGCTTTTTTCTATAATTCAAAATCTAATTTAGAGACTTCTTATAAGCTTTAAATATTTTTTTTGATGCTTGTGCAAAAAGAAGCCTTTTATAGGAAAATAACCTTGTATGCCAGAAATAAATCCAGTAAATTGGTACTTGGAGCTGGAGGATATACCTTTGCTTTAGATTTTGGGTAAGCCTGGGATATTTTCTGGTTACAGCAGTGCTGGTCACTCCTGTAAGTGATTTTAAGTATCTTCTGTTCAGGAGTTTCCCTGTACTGTCCAATATCTAATTATACAATGGCATATCCTGAAAATGTAACAATAGGGTTCCCTTATAATCTGAAATGGATAATATGTTTCACGTGTGCATTTCTCCAAGCATTTTGAAGACGTGCTGAAAAATATTTAGTGAAATGAGGCTATTTACGAATGATTAAAACAGTTTCATTTCACAGATATCAAGAGAATGTACTAAGCAGTAAACAAGACAAAGTAGCCTTGCCAAACTTAATCTCACTCCTCTTGAACATCATAACCACGCACTCTGTGCTTTCTGGAAGCTGGGTTTTTTTTTGTATTCTTTTTCTTTCTCGATAGTTTCTAACTGAAAAGGCCAAAACTTTGTTGATAAGTTCCTTTATTGAAAGCATGACTAACCCTGCACCTGTTCTTTTCCTTTTGTTAATTCTGACCCCAAGGAGAGGAATTATTCACATGAATTGAATCATCCTCAACATAATTGGTGTGATAAGACAACATCTGCAGCTATCTTGGCTAATGGGCGAGGGATGAGGCAATAAACTGACATTCTATCATTGGAAGTGTTATAAACTGTGACATTCCACTGCCTTGTCCAGCTTTAATATACATCTTCAAAGACTAAAACCCCTCCTTTATTTTAAAGCACCACATGAAATGCAGCTTAAATCTAAATCTTTCTGTGGGGGGGGAAGAAAATTAAAGTTCATGAAATGTGACAGCTTCTTGGGACCTTTAAGCCTAGTTGCATATAAGATACACTGGGTAAAACCTGTAAATATAAGTTGTTCAAAAGCTGTGAGGGATAGTAAGTTTATCATGATAGGTAATGACATGTGTGGTGCAAAATTATTTCAGTATTGTGTTGATGCTTTTGAGGCAGTTGTATTTTGTCGGCAAGCTGGTTTCCTGCTCCTAATCAACTCCAGGGAAAAGTTGCTCAGACTCTTTCCCAAAAGAAAACAGCTGTGTATTTATATAACACCTTTAACATAATAAAACGTACAAATGTGCTTCATAGGAGAATTAATTTTGAAGTGTGGACACTGTTATGTAGGCAACTGCAGCAGCCAATTTGTGGAAAAATGGATCCACAAGCAGCAGTGACATAAGTAAGTAGTCAGCCTGCTTTCGAGGTCAATGTTGACCAGGAACACAAATACCTCGCTGCTTTTCAAATATGAATTAAGTCCCACATTGGGGGTTGGAATCTTTGATCTTCTGATTACGAAGCAAGAGTGGTAGCTGAACAAAATTAGCACTGAGCCAAGTTTACTTCATTTTTCATGTATCAAAGCCAATCATCTGCCTTCTCGCCATATACCTCAATCTACTTCTGCCCCCAGTGATGCATGCGATTGATGTAATATTGTTCCATTTATACTTTTCCTCTAGGTTCCATGTTCTTATACTAAATATTTTACACTTCATGTTGAGAAACATCTGTCACCTGTTAGCCCATTTGTGAAATATCCAAATTCTTCTGAATTTGATTGTTATTTTTTATTAATTCATCTGACTCCTATTTTGGTATCATGCACAAATTTTACTTACTTTATTTTCTGTTTGTGCGCTCTATGAACTGTTTCAGTTCCAAGTTTTTGCATTACATTGCAGACTTAGGTCATTGATGAAAATTAGTTCTCTAGTTGTGATGGCCACTCAACACATAGAGTCCTGTATCACATTTACAAATATACACTTGTTCCTCTATTTTCCCATTCAGTGTTTGTCTGTGTAACTGAAATAATCCATGGTTACAATTTCTGGCTGTTTTACAGTACTTTCAAATCATTACTGGAATTTAAGTTACAACAGTATTTATCAGATAAGTCTTTTGTCAGTGAAAATTTTTGTATCTATGGCAGCTTCTCATCAATATTTATTGGTTTCTGGTAGGGCCAAATGTTACTTGCACTTATTTTGATGTCTTAATGTATGAAATTTCTTTGTCTCTTAAAGATTGCAGTGATGACTTTCAGACAACAATTTCTGGAGATTTAAATCATTCATCAAGATCTGAGCATGATGACAAAGATGATTCAAATTTAGCTTCTTCTATGTCCTATGACCAGTTGTTGGCGAAGCCACTTTGTGGACTTGGTAGCAAAGAACTTTCTTATCCGCTCAGGTTTGAGAAAAGCAGAAGCAATGTATTGGATTTGAGCGAAACTGTATCCACTTGTATCGACCAATGTTCAGTGGAAAGCCATGATAATGCTTCATCTGGTTTAAGTGATACAACACTTATTGATATCTACCCAAATATGCTAGCTTCGATGAGTAACTTGCTTGACCGAAGCTACAAGATGCAGGTTGCCTCAAGATTAATAAAACACTATCGACGTCTCCAGTTAAATGCATGCAAATCGAAACTAAATACAACTCGAGACGGAATAAGAATGAAGACCAAGATGGATACTCAGGCATTAAAGAATATGGAGGATTATCCTATTCTTGAATTAAAGACATCTGCTGGAAGCACGCTTATGAATGGAAAAGTTTGTTCTCTGAAGAGATATGAAACCACAGAATGTAATCTTGACACAATTCTGTCCACGGCTGCTGCTGAAGGTTCTATGTCTACGCAGCAAACAAATTCAAAATCATCTGAAATTGAAACTTCCAAGTTTAGAAATTCATTCGATGATGCAAATTACTCTCAGCCACTACTACTAAGCCCTCTCAACCCAAAAAGTCCAGTACCAGTTACAAATTGCTGCAACACGAGGAAAACTTCACCTCGTATAGTAACTTCTTTGAATGGACCATCTTTGCCCCAACTAGATATCATGACTAACTCCAGTTTTAAATATTTAAGCACAAAACCCAATATGGCAAAGGCACATTCACCATGCTCAAGAATCATTCTTAACCATCCACCAAAAGCAAAGCTATCTCCATTGAACAACAGTACAGTGACAAAACAAGATTCTGTAGTAGCAAATTTCAGCAGATCACCATTTAGAATGCTTTTGTGCTCAAGTAACATTTCCTGTACTGGCCAAAGAAGTAAACGGAGGCATTCATTTTCCTCTGGGAGTTCTGTTCCAACCATGTTCCATTCTACAAGGAGCCCATTTAAAACTCAAGTAAAAGAAATGGATGCATTTGAATCTGTGTATCGTAACTTGGTTTGTACTGTTACTTCAGTTAGAAACTCGCCTTCCCAGCTATCAAGAAAACGGGCTGCCTGTATTGACCAGTCGAGGGAAACTTCTCGATTACCATTAAAGAGGTTCCGCTCCTTCCCAGAGCCCTCTAGTTCAAGGCAAAGTAGTCAGGAAATGTTGCTGCTGAATACCGTATTGCAAGGACAGAATTACCACTCTAAACAAATGAGTGGCTTTTATTCCCCAAGAAGCTGGCATCCCAGAGAGGTGAGGTCTTAATTGGTTTTTTTTTAAACCCTGTTAGCAGGATTTTAATAAAAACATAATTATGGATATTTGAGACATCCATATTTTGCCCAGATGGAGTGTCAATAAAGAATTAGCAGTGGGGTTATAGATTTTTGTCATTCCATTTTTAATGTAGATTTGTCTGAATGTTTCCATTATTGTATGTAAACACATTTTGTTGAATAATTGAAGGATTTTAAAAATGCAGGGGTTTGGGGATAGAACCAGGGCATACGAACATGCAAATTAGGAGCAGGAGCAGGCCCGCAGAGAGGCTAACTGGGTTACTCTGCAAATGAGCCAGTACAAACTCAATGGGCCAAATGGCCACCTCCTGTGCTGTGCTATTTTATGAATGTTACCATCTACAATACTTATAACATTTGAGACACCTGTAATGCAATTCAGCCCATTTTGACTTCAATTCTGTTAATAATTTTCCCTTTTATTTTTCCAGAATATTACTTTGGGTCCATTTATTAAATGGAAAGATGATGCTAGCTTGTACTCCAGTTGTGGTATGTATTAAAATATATTGCCTAGCTATTTATTGTTAGTTACAATACACCTAATGGAATTGCTCTGAAGAAGTCATACGGACCAAAACATTAACTCTGTTTCTCCCTCCACAGATGCTGCCAGACCTGCTGAGTTTTTCCAGCATTTCCTGTTTTTATTTTAGATTTCCAGCATCCGCAATATTATGCTTTTATATTATTTATTATAATGGAATTGCTTTGCACTTGTTTGAACATTTTCAGTTGAGGGTGTTTGAGAATAGATGGTGACTCAATATTTCAGAAGTTTTGCATTGTCAAATTCTAATATATTTCTGTGAAGTGGAAACTGCTTTGTGGCCAACAACAAAGTTAAGGTATAACCACACACCTGTCACCACTCCAGCTATGAGGCCTTGCAGTAATGCAAAACGGCTTAGAAAATCGATCATAATGTGCCGTATTACACGAGGTTCCAATATTCCTGGCAGCGGTGCATTTATTCCACACTGCAAGTACATCTCAAGCCATACAGGGCACCTGTAGTTATCCATGATGCTTGTCTGAAACTAGCCTTAGGCCCCAGATTTGTATCTGCAATGGACCTGTTTTCTTTTGAAATTTGTTTGCCCTGACCGCAGCATTCACTATGCATACACCCCTCGTTTCTCAGTTGCACAGCATTTAACCAGTGGCAGAGGAACTACTAGAAACTGCTAACCAAAGTGTAAGCTTCCAGTTTCTGTTTTCAGACTTGCGGCTGACATGATGAGGCTTGCTCCTTCCAGCTCCACCTTAAAAGCCCAGGCTGCTGCCAGACACCAGCTGAGACCCTCAACCAGTGTACAAGCTGGCTGCATTTGCTCCACCTCCACATCCAGCAGACTGCCTCTAAGGCTGAGACTGGCAGTTGTAGCTCGCTGATACTGTCACAATGGTGTTAGCAAACTAAAGTGCTGTGGTTATTACATTGCCCTCTCTACATATGTGTGCCCTGAATTCACAAAATGCAATTTCTAAGCTCTTGGGTGTAAATTGAGAGAAGACTTCAAGGTGAAGGAGAGTACCTCTTAAAGGGATCTTGTGTCTTTCCTTTGATGTCCAGTTGATTTCCAACTCGAGCACCAAGATAATTTCACAACGCTGCAGTATTGTTGATGTCTGTTTGGTTTAAATGTCTTCAAGCTATTTTTATTTCACTTGAAATGATCTTGTATCTCGCAAACATCAGAGAAGATACAACAAATATTTCCCTATTGGTTGGCTTTTTATATTGTAACAGTTGCTTAAGTATATAGTTAACCCAAGCATTAGATTGAGAAAACTGCTGATCTTCTGATAAGTGAGTCTTGCAAGTTCCTGTCCTTGATTTCTAATCTACTCTTGGGACAATAGGCACAGCTGCAAGGAAGATAAAAACAACTGGGAGGAAAACTTTATTAAATTTAATGGTAAGCACATATCCACATAGATCTTGAAAATAACAGCGATTTTTCTGAAGATCACATCAGTTTGAGGTGAAGATCATCCTCCATATTTCATATTCATAGTAGTGCTGTGTTGAAATCAGTCCTGCTGGTTAAATGTTGTTTTTCGACAGTTTTTCAGATGCAAATTGAGCAATGTTAAATTTAATTTGCTTATTTTTAGGTACCGCTTTGCCTGTCATAAATAGTTCAGGAAACACTGTGAGCTTATGTTTATCACCCAGACTTCAAAGCAGGTATACAGAGAAGTATTAATTTTATTGTACAGGTTCTTGACCTTCAATTAAACTCTGTTGTGACTAACCTGATACATCTGAAGGACCTAGATTTAAATAACCGAGGCAAATTATGTAAGCCTTCTGTTTTTTTGATTATGGAAGAAATTTTCTTAAGCTCTTGTAATCCTATGCTTTAGAGTGCGCAGCACTGCAGTATCACTGGGTGTTAATTCATTTGCAATATAGTTGTGAAAACTTCATTTTTGCCACCAGATGCAAAGTTTTTGAACAAAAATATCTATCCTTCAATAATACAGATTCCATCTTGTTGCCTTCATTCTTTTGCTCCCTTTATGAGATAAGTTATTATTCCTGAAGTTCAAAATTATATTGAATAAGTTTCCCAGCTATGCGTTTCCAACCCGTGCTTCAGTAAGGAATCTGCACAATTTGTGATGATTAGTATGTTGGTCTTCTGAGAATGTGCAGATGCGAGTGTGAAAATGAAAAGTTAGCATTGTGGTTTCAAAGTACTGCAGGCAATAATTTTCAATTCCTTTCCACCTGTTTGTTGAATTATGCCGAAATGGGGAGCAGCACACTGAACTATACATGTAATTGGTTTCACATTAACTGCTGTTTGTTAGCTCAATATTGGTTTGTGCTTAAATTTAATACAAATATTCAAAACTGAAGTAATTGTAAATTCTCCAATAATTTGAATAAATCTGTAAAGTGAGATTTTAGTGCTTTAAAAAATTGACTGAATTAAAAGTAGAAGAAACAATTACTAGCTGGAATGTTGGAATTCAGGAATTAGTGGCAAAAATAACTTATTTTTATTTCCCCCTAACAGAGTATCTAGAAAACTGGACTATAGCAAACTGAACACCCCTGTTTGAACTACCCTGACTTCATTAAGAAACTACAAAGTGCACCACAAGCCTGTTTTTGTTGTTTCTGACTATGTTAATCCTTTAACTGACGATGCTTTCCAGTATTATAAGCATTTTTTTAAAGTACTAATATTTAGTGTGTTTTCCACTCTCCTCTTCCTCTCCCATAAATGTGACACTGAGCAACTTGAGCCGCAGAAGATTGTCTGGTCATCTCCCACAAATTTTGAAGACTATCAGTAGTTGGTACCTGCACCTTGGTGAAGGAACACTATCTGAATGCTGGTCACTGCCATATTTGAATCCTAGGCCAAGGTACTGAATAAAATGTAAGCCATATTAACATTACACCTTAATAGCAGAATTTGAGTGGGAAATTATTTATATATTCACTTTGTTTTATCTAATATGTCCATATTTTGTTACTAATTTTAGTCCTCCTTGTTAGTCTTCACTATATTGTGATGCACATTACAGCTAAAAAAAAAAAATTTCCTTTATGGCTCTTTGATTTTTTATTGCTATAATTTTTATGTATTGTGCTGAATTTTATGCATTATTTTCTTATTTGTATATGGTTAGTGCATTACTAAGATGGATATGGATCATTTGGTATGAAAGCAAATATGTAAACACATCATAGGTTTAAGGTCACTTTTTATGGACTATAATTTAGGTGTCAAGACCCAAACTAATTCTGAAGCAAAAACTGAGTGAGATACACCCTCCAGGGACCCTTGCTCCTCCTTTGCTCTACAATCAAAGAGTGTTTATATTACAAGTGCGACTTCAATGTAAAAGGCAGTTGTTTCACAATGTACTACCGTTGCAGTGTGAAATTTTCCTTGATTTCCATGTACTTGCTTGTAAAATACGACTTGTAATTTCTTGCTGGTGTCTCTTTAAACTTGGGCTATTTTTCACTGAATAGTACCTGCATCAAGAGAAAATGCTGAAGGCAATTTAATTCATGGTCTTGTCTTGGCATTGGCTATTATCAATAGCTGCAAGCAGAAATCTGTTTTATGTTAAGATTTCTGTGCTTAACTTATTTCTTGTGAAGTAAATTTGGAATAAATATGAAAATCCTGGCTCTCTATAGTGACTTCACTACCAAAGGATGTATAAGGCTTTACATAGAAAAGGTTATGGGCCCTGACAACTTGTTGGCTGAATAACTGAAGATTTGTGCTCCAGGGCTAGCCATGAACAACTACAACACAGCATCTATCTGACAATATGGAAAAGTTCCAGAAGTATGTCCTGTCCACAAAAAGCAGGATAAATCCAATCTAGCCAGTTACTGTCCCATCTGCCTGTTCGGTCATTAGTAAAGTGCTGGAAAGTGTTGCTGACGGTGCTATCAAGTGGCATTTACTCACCAATATCGATGCTCAGTTCTGGTTCTGCCAGGGCCACTAGACTCCAGATCGCCTTACAGCCTTGTCCAAAGCTAGACAAAAGTGTTGAATTTGAAAGGTGAGGTGAGAGTAACTGCTGTTGCTGTCAAGGCAGTATTTGATGGAGTATGGCATCCAAGAGTCCTAGTTTATTAAAGTCACTAGGAATCGGGGGTAAACTCTCCACTAGTTGAAGTTGTATCTAACAAAGGAAGGTGGTTGTGATTGTTGGCAACCAATCATCTCAGCCCCAGCACATCCCTACAGGAATTCCTCACGGTAGTGTCCAAACCCAAACATCTTCAGCTGCTTCATTAATGATATTCCCTCCATCATAAAGTCAGAAACAGTATTGAACACTGCATTCATCAGCAAATATCCCCATGTACACATCCTGATACTGAAGCAGTCAGTGTGCACGTAGCAAGACCAGGACAACATTCAGACAGTGACCATCTTCAAGATAATTTAACCATCTCCCCATAACATTCAATGGCATTCATTACTGAATACTCCACCACCCACATTCTGGGGGTTACCTTTGATCAGAAACTGAACTGGACCAGGCATATAAATAGATAACCATGTGCAGAATTTTCTGTGCCTACTGGTGGCAGGTGTGATAGATGGCATGAGTGGACATTATGGCGCGATCAGTTTCACAATGGGAAGGCAGGTCATGATTGTCCGCTCAGCCTGCCAATGGCATGCCGCATTTCCCGTCACGGGTCATCAGGGTCCTCATTGTAATACATCAGCATATCATCAGACCATCCCGCCAGGCTCTTGCACTCCTGCTGGATCGTCCATCCACGTCGGTGGGAAAGCACACCGACATGTTTCACATCAGCACAGAGGCGGCCTGCACTTTGGGTGAACTGGAAGTAAGTGCACAGCAACATTCTGCAACGCTCGCCAGGGTCACCTGTTGCTTTGCAGGCTTCAGGGGGGACTGGGATTAAGTGCTGCCCTGCCTCGGAGACAACTTTTGAGGAGGAGCAGCGGGCTGCCCTGCCGTTGAATATAGCGCACAAGCATTTGGGGTGGGTGAAGGAAGTGGCTGTGCATTCGGGAAACCTGTAGAAAGTGACCTATCCTCCGCAACTCACACAGTTCAGGCACAGCCACATTGATATGATTGGGGTTGGGCTACTAGCTTATCTGCCCACTCAAGCAACGCAGAAGCATCAAAGGGCCACCAAATTCTCCAGAGCTCAATTTCTATGCCAGTGGCTCCTTTCACAGCTCCACAGGCGATCTCTGTAGGATCTCTCAAGCTTCCACCCACAAATGCATCCATGAGGTCATAGATAACATCTTTGCGAGGGCACACGACTTTGTGCATTTTAGCCGGGACTAGGACAGGTAGGTTGCAAGAGCAATTGGATTCGCCCAGATCTCAGGTTTCCCACAGGTGCAGGGTGCAATTGACTGCACTCGTGGCACTCAGATCTCTATCACTACACACAGTGGACTATATCAACCACAATGGCTTTCATTTGCTGAATGTGCAGCTGGTGTGCGACCACCAGAAACGCATCCTGCAGGTGTGCGCACAGTTTCCAGGGAATGTGCACGACATCTACATCCTCAGTTGGTCACAGATCTCTTGGAGTCTTCCAGGGTCCACAGAAGCTGCAGGATTGGCTCCTCGGGGACAAGGGCTACCCGCAGAGGCCATGGCTGATGACACCCGTGTGGTGGCCTTAGACTGCAGCAGTGCGACGGTATAAGGTTCATGCTCCAGCTCGCAGCTTGGTGGAGCAGACCATCAGGATACTGCAGAAGAGGTTCTGATGCCTGCACCGGTCTGGTGGAGCCCTGCAATATAGTCCTCAATGGTGTCGCGCATTGTCGTCTGTTGTGCCCTTTACAACCTGGGTGCTCCAATGGGGAGATGAGCTGGCTGAGGAGGAACTGGAGGAGTTGCGCGTCTCCTCCGGTGAGGATGCTGTCGGGGATGAGGCTGAGGAGGCCCTCTGAGGTGACAATGATGGGAATGCGGCCCTCGCACTGGCTAGACAAGGCAGGTGCGCTTGGAAGGCCCTCATAGCTGCTAGGTTTGTGGAGGATGATGACAACATGCGGTGAGGTGACTCCATGGTGCCGCCCATCGCATTTGTAAATGTTTGACCCCAGTCTGGCTTATGGCAGCGCGAATACCCTCTGTGAGAGTGCTCCTGTCATGGAGATGCGGTGGAAGCACTCTCACAGAGGGTATTCACTTGATTACAAGATGATGATAACATGCAGTCGGGACACTCCATAAATCTTCACACAGCCTCTGAGAATGTCTGACTCCTGTCTGTCTGAGAGCAGCTCGCTTGCACTCCATGATCAGGGTCATATCATAGAGATGTTTTAGAGGCATCTGGTGCTTTGTCCGCCTTCAGCACCTGAGCCCTTCGGGAGCTGGAGCACAGCATCAGTGGTCACAGATGCTGAAGAGATGGGGGCCAGCCTCTCTATAATGGTGCTGAGAGCACACTCAGAGAACTCTGTGGCACCTGCCCATTACATTCTGGCAGCAATGACAAGTACCGCTGAAGCGCAGGCATTAGTAATGTCTCCAGGGGATGAGAGGCCGGACCATCACTTTGGTCTGAAGGTTGCGCAGGGAAGAGGCCCTGGACTGAGGCACCTGCCTTTATCTTGTGCAGGAACCAAGGTTTCACATCTGAGTGACAAGAACACTGCTCATCAGAACAAGGAGTCATAGGCAGGGAGACATTCTTGGGAATTTATTGATCATAGTGAACAGTATGTACAAGTGCTTACCCACGCCCAGGGTGTCCAATTAATTCTCCTTAACTGTCCTAACCCTGCCGCTATGTCTTGGTGCTCCCCAGACATCCAGAGCAGAAGTGGAGGCAGCCTGCTGACTGCGACGCCCTGTTTGTGATGACTCTGGAGGGCCCCAGCCTGTTTTTGGGGTCCTGCTGCGTGGCAGTGGCACCCTCCTCAGCCAGTGGAGCTACAGCTGCTGAGGTCGCAGGAAGAGAGGAGTTTGATGGATAGGCCCGGAGTGTGCACCTGCGGATGATCCTCTCTATGGGTGCCCGGGGCCCCCGAGCTGACTCCTTGAGGAGCAGGGGTGGCTGGAGTGACATTGAGCTGTCCGGCACCCCCTTCACATACACACTGTTGGAGGCCAACTATGGCATCAGTGATGGAGCCGAGCCAGTGCAGGAGTGAAGTCCTGGATCAAGGTCTCCAATGCGGTCACCATCCTACCAGTGTTGACCTCTGTGCATTGGCATGCCGGTGCTATCACCTCAGACTGAAGGCGGACGGACTACTCCATCGTGCCTTGCAATCTGAGGAGTGCAGCGGACATCCCTTCCTGAAGTTCCCGAGCTTGCCTTTACAGCTCCAGCAACTGTGACATGACTGAGTTCAGAGGCTCGTCATCTGACTCACAGCAACATTCTGGCCTCCAGCAGTCCTCTGAGCGCCGGACACCTGGAATGTCTTTGCTGCTGTCTGCTGTGGATCAGAAAATGCGATGTGCTCACCAGACTGTGATCCCGAGGCTACTCTAAAGCTAGGTCCCACTGAGGTGTGTGGAGTGAGCGCTGTGACAGACTTCAGGGAGGGTATTTTCAGATTCCTCTTCAGAGGTTTCTTCGGGGCTTGATTGAATGCCCTGGATCAAGGACTCTGTCGGCTGTTTGGTAGATGTGCCTGCAAAAGCAAGGAGAGATAATTAGCGCACGACAGTGGCCTGTGAAAGAGGACACATCACTCGTGGCATGGTCACCTGATGAATGTTGCACTGCTGGATCCTCACTTGGTAGAACAGCATCAACCTCACCATCAGCACAGGACCAGTCCAGATCCTTGCCGGCCAGCTGGATGGCTGTTTTCAAAGTCCCATGAGGACCTTGATTTCTGGCGTTCCGCCACCAGTATGCAACCTCTCTCTCTTCTGTGCCAGCTTGTCCTGCATAGATAGAGATGGAGAAAGTATAAGCAGGACGCCTGCCAGGCCAGATGACAAGTATGCATGGCCTGTCCGGGTGTTGAATGGTCCCATGGACGGGATGAGGACAATGACGGTGAGTGAGAGAGAGTGAATGGTGATGTCCCTTGAACTGGCAGTGTGAGGGCCCTGTAGATGTGTGCTGGGTTTGTGAGTGTGTGCGTTGAGAGTGATGAAAAGAGTGACTTACCCTGGCGGAACAGAGGGGATCATTCATCCTCTTGCAGCACTGGGTGGCTGTCCTCTTCTGAAGGGCGTTGGCGCTGACTGCCACTGCCTCCCAAGCCAGATTGGTTACATTGCTGCCCATCCTACAGCCAGAGCGGGGGTACAGGATATTCTGGCAGGCCTCCACGGCATCCAAAAGTCCCACGAGAGACCCATCATTAAACCGAGGGGCTACAATCTTCTTCAGTTTCAGGGCCATGTCTTCCATGCAGCAGTGGTGAGCTGGAACCACTGAGATGTGTGCTTGCAGCTGGACTTTAAAACATGGCGCCCGGCGTGATGCAGCAGTGGTGTGATAGCGGGCGGGCAAATGAGAACCCGCCCGCCATGGAAACAGCACGTTTCCCGGGAGTACATAAATAATGAGGCAGGTTTGGGCTAATTTTTTATATATTATTCGTTCATGGGACGCAGGCATCACTGGTTAGGCCACCATTTTTTGCCTATCCCTAATTGCCCTTGTTCAGAGGACATTTAAGAGTCAACCACATTGCTGTGGGGCTGGAGTTATAGGTAAGAATGGCAGATTTCCTTCCCGAAAGGACATTAGTGAACCAGATGGGTTTTTACAACAATCGGCAATGGTTTTGTGATCATCAGATTTTTATTGAATTCAAATTTCACCATCTGCCGTTGTGGGATTTGGACCCGCTTCCCCAGAGCATTACCATCGCATTTTACTCGCCTGTTACCACACTTAGTGGAATTTTCCCAAATTTGCACTCTATGGCTACAAGAGCAGGTGAAAGGCTGGGAATTCTGCAGCAAATAATTCATCTCCTAACTTCCCCAAAGCCTTCCTTCCATCCACAAGCCAGCAGTGTGATGGAACACTTGCCTGGCTGAGTGTAGCACCAACAACACTTGAACACCATCCAGTGCAAAGCAGCCCACTTGACTGGCACCCTATCCACCACCTTAAATATTCACTCCCTCCATCATCAGCACACAGTGGCAGTGCCATACAAGATGCACTGCAGCAACTCACCAAAGCTCCTATGACAGCACCTTCCACATTTGCAACCTGTACTACCTAGAAGGGCAAGGGCAGCAGATGTATGGGAATGTTGCCACTTGCAAGTTTCCCTCCAAGTAACAGACCATCCTGACTTTGAACTAGAACTACATTGCAATTCTTTCACTGTCACTGCGTGAAAATCTTGGAAAGCTCTCTCCCCATGAGCATTGTGGGTATACCCACACCACATTGTCTACAGTGCTTCAAAAGGTAGCTCACGATCACCTCAAGGGCAAAGTGGAGTTGGAAATACATGCTAGCCTTGCCAGTACTGCTCATGTTCTACGAACAAATAAAAAAAAAAGTATAAATGTAAATTCATGCTGCAAACATTCAGGTGATTAAGTGAATATCTCAGACATGGACACTTCATCAGAAATGGAAAATGTTACAGCTGAACGTTATCTACAAAGGGAAGAAAAAAGATATTGTGAATAGCTTTTATTTTATGCTAAATAAAAAAGTGGAGCATAGGAAGGTTGAAAGGAAAACTTGCAAAATGATAAAAGTAGCGTCTACTGCCCTAGCAAGCTGGTATAAAGAAAATGTAGGTTAACACATAGTCAACAGTCCAAACACAAACCAACTATTTCCTTTACCCCCAACCCATATCCAAAAATGCAATGCAGATGTATCCTAGATTGCCAGAGAGATAATAGACACTGCAGTTAAGGTCAGAAATTAAGTCATCTTTAAAGCCAGAGGACTGAAAGCACCTGCTTAAAAAGAGGACTAGACTTGAATTTGATTGGAATTGTGCGGTAGCCCAAAGGAGGAGAATCAGTTGGGCAGAGAATTAAAGTAGCAAGCGACAGGAAATTTGAGATTGTGAAGAGGCATTCAACAAAAAGGTTGCTCTGCATTTTGTGTCTCCGATGTAGTGAAAGCTAATTTGTGTATTTGCAGCTTGTGTTGCTCTATGTGTTGATTCAAGTATATTCACTGTAAACTGTACAAGATGCCAGAGGCCGATACACATCATAACCGCTTGAAACTTCTCTCTCTACTTACAGTCGATGGGTCTAAACAACCACTCTCACTTCTGGATTGGTAGACTGGGCCATGTCACTATGTGCAAGTATACACAGTGCTGAGTATATTTTTGTACACTGTCAATGTGCTTTGGAAAAAGCTCAAATATAGATTATTATAAGCAATATAACACTGTATGAGCCTATTGGCATTATTTAATGTGCCACACTTGCACAGATAACACTTCACACTTCTTTTGGCCAACTCAATTTCTAAGCTGAGTTTGGTTTCCTTTGCAAATTTAACCGGTTTGCATTGAATTTCTCAATCCATTTCATCAGAGACCGTAGCAGTCTCTAACAATTCCTTGGTACACCCCATTCAGTACATGTCTGTGCTCTTCTCTAATAAGTGCCTGTTTTCTATCCTTCAGCCAATTCCTCATTCATTCATAAAATTTACACAGAATCTCCATTGTACTGAATCTTTCATTGGACCTTCAATTATTAGCAAACCATAGAATCAGAGAATCTTTATAGCGCAGGAGGCCATTCAGCCCATTGAGTCTGCACTGGCTCTCTGAAAGAGCATTCTACCTAGTCCCACTCCCCTGCCTTCTTTTCAGATAGCCATCCAATTCCTTTTTGAATATCTCAATTGAACCTGCCATCACCACCGTCTCAAGAAGTTCATTCCAGACTCCCAGGGTGAATTTTTTTTTTCTCACATCACTTTTACTCCTTTTGCCAATTATTTTGAATCTATGCCCTCTAATTCTTGATGCTCCCTTGATTCAGAACTGTTTCTCACTATTTGTCCTGGTAATACCCCTCAGGATCTTGATTACCTCTATCAAGTCTCCTCTCAGCTTTCTTTCCTCCAAGAAAAACAGTCCCAACCTCTCCAATCTATCCTCAACGATACAGTTCCTCATCCTGGGAATAGTTCTTGTTAATTTCCTGTGTACTCTCTCCAATGCCTTCACATCCTTCAAGCATGGTGCCCAGAACTGGACACAGTACTCCAGATGAGGCCTAACTAGTGTCATATACATTTTAACATGACCTCCTTACTCTTGTACTCAATGCCCTTATTACTAAAGCCTAAGTTACTATATGCTTTATTAACTGCTCCTCATGCCTCATGTCTCAACATGCCTTGCCATCTTCAATGACTTATGTACATATACAATGAGGTCCCTCTGTTCCTGCACCTACTTTAGAGTTTCTCCCTTTGTTTTGATCTCTCCATATTCTTCCTATCAGAATAAATCACCTCACACTTCTTTGCATTGAACTTCATCTGCTACTTCTCTGCCCAGTCCACCAACATTTCTGTGTTCTTTTGAAGTTCAAGGCTATCCTCATCACTGTTGACAACATTTTCAATCTTCGCATCATCTGCAAATTTTGAAATCATGCCCTGAACACCATAGTCCAGATCATTAATATATATCAGGGAGAGCACGGGTCCCAACACTGACTCCTGGGGAACTCCACTGCAAACTTACCTCCAATCTGAAAAACTTCCATTAACCACTACTCTTTGTTTCCTGTCACTCAGCCAATTTCTTATCCAAGTGCCTACTCTCCCTTTTATTCCATGAGCTAGAATTTTGCTCACAAGTCTGTTGTGTGGTACTGTATCAAATGCTCTTTGAAAATCCATATGCACCACATCAGCACTGTTGTCCATATCACTCTCCTCTATTACATCATCAAAAAAACTCCAGCAAGTTAGTTAAACATGATTTTTAATGAATCCACGCTGGCTTTCCTTAATTATCCTGCACCTGTCTAAGTGACTATTGATTTTGTCCTGAACTATAGTTTCCAGAAATTTCCCTACCACTGAAGTCAAACTGACTGGTCTGTAGTTGCCAACATTATCCTTGCACCCTTTTTTGAACAAGTGTGTAGCCTTTTTAATACTCCAGTCTTCTGGTACCACCCCTGTGTCTAAGGAAGACTGGAAGATTATCACTTGTGCCTCTGCAATTTTCACTCTCACTTCCTTCAGTACTCTTGGATGCATTTCATCCGGCCCTATAACTTATCAATTATTAGATTGGCTTTTTTAAAACCTCCTTCTCAATTGTAAATTCTACTAGTGTGCCAGTTACCCCCTCTCACACATCAGCCTGGGTAGCATCTTCTTCCTTTGTAAAGATAGATGCAAAGTACTCGTTTAATACCCTCGCTATTTCTCCTGCCTCTACATGCATATCCTCGGTTTTATCCCTAATCAGCCCTACTGTTTCTTTTCCCAGCCTTTTATTATTTATATGCTTATAGAAGACCTTGGGACTCCCTTTTCTATTAGCTGCCAGCCTCTTTTCATGCTCCTCTTTGCTTTTCTTATTATTTTTTTCACTTCCCCTCTGGACCTTCTATGTTCAGCCTGATTCTCCATTGTATCTTCTATTTGAAATCTGTTGTATGTGCACTTCTTCTTTTTTATCTTCACCTCTATCTCTCTCGACATCCAGGGCGATCTGGATTTATTTGTCCCACCTTTCCCCTTCAAGGGAATATATACCTTAACATTGCTTGCAATACTTTTTCTTTGAAGCTAGCCTATTGTTCAGCCACTATCTTTTCTGCCAACATTTGATTCCAACTCACATGACTCAGATGCATTCTCACCCCATCGAAGTTGGCTTTCTTCAATTAATTATCTCTGCTCTGGATTGTTCCTTGTTCTTTTCCATGGACAACCTAAACCTTATGATACAATGGTCACTGTCCCCTAAATGCTCTCCCACTGATATTTGATCCACTTGGACCAACTCATCTCCCACAACCAGGTGCAACAGTGCCTTCCCTCTCATTGGACTGGAAACATACTGCTGCAGAAAATCATCTTGAACACACTCCAGGAACTCTCTCCCCTCTTGTCTCTTTGCACTATTCCTATCCCAGTCTATATTTGGATAATTGAAGTCCCCCATTATAATTACTCTACAATTCTTGCACCTCTCTGTAATTTCTTTGCAGACTTATTTCTCTACATCCCTTCCACTAGTGGTGTTCTATACATTACACTGATCAATGTTATCGCACCTTTTCCATTCCTTACCTCTAGCCAGAGAGATTCTGTCCTTGACCCCTCTGGAATATTCTCTCTCTCCAGTACTGTACATATGAACATACGAACAAAGAGCAAGAGTAGGCCATTTGGCCCCTCAAGCCTGCTCCACCATTTAATAATATCATGGCTGATCTGATAGTAACCTGAAATCTGCATCCCACCTACTGCTGATAACCTATCACCCCATTACTTACCATGAATCTATTAACCTTTGCCTTAAAAATTATTGTAATGTCATCTTAAATAATAGTGCCACTCCTCACTTCACCCCACCAGCCCCCCTCCCCAACCTTTTCTTTCTTCCCTGTCTCTCCTAAACACCTTGTACCTAGGAATATTTCTCCTTAAACTCCTCTCACTTCCTCCAAAAAAAAGGTGTGGCTATGGGTACCCGCATGGGCCCCAGCTATGCCTGTCTCTTTTTGGGGTATGTGGAACATTCCTTGTTCCAGTCCTACTCCGGCCCCCTCCCACAACTCTTTCTCCGGTACATCGATGATTACTTCGGTGCTGCTTCATGCTCTCGTCTGGACCTGGAAGAATTTATTTCCACCCCTCCATCATTTTCACATGGTCCATCTCTGACACTCCCCTTCCCTTCCTTGACCTGTCTCAATTTCTGGTGATAGACTGTCCACCAATATCCATTACAAGCCTACCGACTCCCACAGCTACCTCGACTACAGCTCCTCACACCCCGCTTCCTGTAAGGACTCCATCCATTCTCTCAGTTCCTTCACCTCCGTCGCATCTGTTCTGATGGTGCCACTTTCAAAAACAGTTCCTCTGACATGTGCTCCATCTTCCATAACTGAGGTTTTCCACCCACAGTGGTTGACTGGGCCCTCAACCGTGTCTGGCCCATCTCCCGCGCATCCGCCCTCACACCACCTTCTCCCTCCCAGAAACACGATAGGGCCTCCCTTGTCGTCCTCACATCACTCCACCAGCCTCCACATTCAAAGGATCATCCTCCGCCATTTCTGCGAACTCCAGCATGATGCCACCGGCAAACACATCTTCCCTTCACCCCCCCCGGCGGCATTCCGCAGGGATCGTTCCCTCCGGGACACCCTGGTCCACTCTTCCATCACCCCCTACACCTCAACCCCCTCCCACGGCACCTTCCCATGCAACCGCAGAAGGTGCAACACCTGCCCCTTTACTTCCCCTCTCCTCACCGTCCAAGGGCCCAAACACTCCTTTCAAGTAAAGCAGCATTTCACTTGCACTTCCCTCAATCTAGTCTACTGCATTCGTTGCTCCAATGCGGTTTCCTCTACATTGGAGAGACCAAATGCAGACTGGGTGACCGCTTTGCAGAACACCTTCGGTCTGTCCGCAAGCATTACCCAGACCTCCCTGTCGCTTGCCATTTCAACACTCCACCCTGCTCTCATGCCCACATGTCTGTCCTTGACTTGCTGCATTGTTCCAGTGAAGCTCAACGCAAACTAGAGGAACAGCACCTCATCTTCCGTCTAGGCACTTTACAGCCTTCTGGACTGAATATTGAGTTCAACAATTTTAGATCATGTACTCTCTCCAGCATCCCCACCCCCTTTCCGATTTTCCCCCTCCTTTTTGTTTTTTCCAATGATTTATATAGATTTTTCTTTTCCCACCTACTTCCATTATTTTTAAATGTATTTCCATCCATTGTTTTATCTCTACCTTTTAGCCTTTTTTGATTCCTTCACCCCACCCCACCCACACTAGGGCCATCTGTACCTTGCTTGTCCTGCTTTCTACCCTTAATTAGCACATTCCTTAGATAATATCACCACCTTCAACACCTCTTTGTCCTTTTGTCTGTGACATCTTTTGGTTATCTCCACCTATCACTGGTCCTCTATCCAGTTCTACTTGTATCTCCCCCCCCGCCCCACTTAAACCAGCTGATATTTCACCTCTCTTCTATTTTTACTTAGTTCTGTTGAAGGGTCATTCGGACTCGAAATGTTAACTGTGCTCCTCTCCGCAGATGCTGCCAGACCTGCTGAGTTTTTCCAGGTATTTTTGTTTTTGTTTAGGAATATTTAATGCCCAGTCCTGTCCTTCTTTGAGCCATGTCTCTGTTATAGCAATAATACCTGTGCCTGGAGTTCATCAATCTTATAAATCACACTCCGTGCATTCACATACATACACATTAACCCTGATTTAGGCTGTTTTTACTTTCTCCCTTACTCTGACCTCATCTAATGACTTACTATTGCCTACTCTAATTCTATCAAGTGTACCAAGTATTCTATTTACCGTGATACTATTCTTTGATATGTCCTCATTATCAGCTAATATTCCTCCCTTCCCCATTTTGAATTTCCCCTGAGACTCCCATCCCCCTGCCAATCTAGTTTAAACCCTCCCCAACAGCACTAACAAACCTCCCTGCGAGGACATTAGTCCCAGTCCTGTTAAGGTGTAAACCGTCCTTCTTGTATAGGTCCCACCCCAGAACCGGTCCCAATACCTCAGCAATCTAAAGCCTTCCCCCCTACCCCACTTCTCCAACCACGTGTTGAACCGCTCAATCTTCCTATTCTTATGCTCACTAGCATGTGGCACTGGGAGTAATCCTGAGATTACTGCTCGAGATCCTCATTTTTAATTCCCTTCCTTACTCCCTAAAATCTGCTTTCAGGACCTCATCCCTTTTCCTACCTATGTTATTGATCTCAATGTGGACCACGACCTCTGGCTATTCACTATCCCCCAAAAGAATGTACTGCAGCCACTCTGTGACATCCTTGACCCTGGCACCAGGGAGGCAACATACCATCCTGGAGTCACGTCTATGGCCGCAGAAATGCCTGTATGCTCCCCTAACTATGGAATCCCCAATCACTATAGCACTTACACTCTTCCTCCTCCCCTCCAGTGAGCTGAGCCACCCTGGTGGAACTTGGCTCTTGTTCCAGTCTTCTGAGGAACCATTTCGCTCACCAGTATCGAAAATGGAAAACGGTTAGAAAGCAAGATGGCCTCAGCCTCGGTTTCCTGCAGTACCTGCCTGTTTCTCTTAGATACTCTAGCGGTCACCCATTTCCTCTCTGCCTGTGTACTTCTTAGCTGCGGTGTGACCGCCTCTCTAAGTGTGCTATCCACTTAATCCTCAGACTTGCGGATGGACCACAGTGATTCCAGTCGCCACTTGAGTTCCACAACCTGGAGCTCAAGTTTCTGTAGCTGGTGACACTTCCTGCAGATGACGTCATCGAGGGCACTTTATGCCTGCACAACTTCCCACATCCTGCAGGATGTATATTCCACATGGTTGAGCTGCACTAACATACCTTAAACTTTATATAAAGTGTTTACTACAGCATGGTATAACATAATAACTTACCTGCCACTCACCAATCATCTCCTCTGTGCTGAGTTCGGAAAGGTCTATACTTACCAACCAATCAACTTACTGTGACATCACTTATAAATTTTATCTATAAACTCCTGGCTCTTTCTCTCCGCTGTTATATGGGCTCTCTCTCTCTCTCTCTCCAAACTCCTGCTGCTTTATGGGCTCTCTTATGTTGTTTAGTTAGCTAAATTTAATTGCTTTATTTAACTTAGAATAATTTCTACTTTTCCACACCTCTTTCCCCATGCACCGAATTACCACGTGAACCTAATTCACTACTCAGTCGGTCTCCATCTCACTCCGGCGTAATCGCTTGTCTCCATGCGCGCCCCTTCCTGATCGTGCGGTTTTAAAAGCCTGTCTCTTTTATAGACCCTCTGAGGAGTCACTAGCTAGTTTAGCTTCCTGCTACAGCAATTAACACCAATTGAACCAGCTGCTTTCAGTTGTTTGACAGTTAACTGCTGCTACCAGGCAGCTCCCTGTTTAATAAGCTAGTCTAATTTACTTACAGGTTGTTAGTTAAATGTCAGTGCTTGATTTTTAATCTATATTTAAACATGAAAAGGACTTACCAGAACTTACCATGTGAACCTAATTTGCTACTCACTTGGTCTCCGTCTCACTCCAGTGTAATTGCCTTTCTCCTCGCGCACCCCTTACTGCTCCTGATAACTTTACTATTTGATTGTTTTTAAAAATAAATAGCAGTGTAAAAGTTTCAAAATAGCAAGTCTTGCATGAAAAAAATAATTTTATGGGATCATAGCTAACTATTTACATTGCTAGTAAATTTATAAGAAAAATGAAAAGATTGATTCATCTTAAATTCACATCACTTTGGAAAACTAATTTTAGCTCAAAAGGTATATATCAAAATGTAATACTTTATATAATTTAATGTTTTTTTAAATAATCTGCAGGTGTTAACTTTTACTTCAGAATACACACTCAGTATATAAGAAAATATAATTAGCATTACCATTTTGTTAGCAAATCTGCAAACATTGCCCTGCCACTATGTTGTTAATGCCTCCTATTAGAAGTAGCAACCTTTTCAAAATCTGTCCCAGACCTAACCATGATGATAATGGAGATAATTCCTGTTCAGTTAAAGGAAAAACAAGTTATAGGTTTAAAATGCACATTGGCCACAAGCTTCACCACATGCCTTTAAGTTAAGTGCCGACAATCCACTGATCTATGATTGTACTGCCTCAATGGTTGAGGCTTTCCCATCAGACTTTGACTTAAAATATCTTATTTTCGATTTTGCGTTGTGTTGGTGACTATTTGAAAAAGAAAGGAATAATTTCTATAATTGCCAGACTGTGATTTTCTGCTCATTCACTTGAATGAAAGGGAAATCACAGACTGATGAGTGATGAAGCAGAATTCCTACCCCAAAAAGCATTATCTCCAAGTCTTAAGCCATTTGCATTTTCAAATGCAATTTGAGGCGATTGACCGCAACTTTTGCACATATATAGCTGTCTGTTTAAATATGCATCTTGCTACGTATCAAGCCTTTACTTAAATATCAGCTCAGAATTTGACATTTATCGATGTCTTACAATTACTACAATCTATAATAATCAGTTATAGGAATGTTTGGTTTTCCTGGTTTGTAACAGCATCCAGTGGTAAAAGTGTTAAGGCAGGGGAAATGTGTTCAAATAAATGCTATTTAAGGTAAAAATTAGCATGTGTCAACAACAACAATTTGTATTTGCATAGCACCTTTTAATGTAACGAAACTTCTCAAGGTACTTCACGGGATTAAAACAATATATGACACTGAGCCACATAAAATATTAGGACAGGTGACCAAAAGCTTGGTCAAAGAAAGAGGTTTTAAGGAGTGTCTTAAAGATGAGGAGAGAGGTTGAGGAAGGACATTCCAGATCTTAGGCCCTGACAGCTGAAGGCTGAATGTCCATCAATGGTGGAATAATTAAAAGTAGGGTGCTTAAGAAACCAGAATTAGAGGAGCACAGATAGGAGGATTGCAATGTTGTAGGAGATTACAGAGATAGTGAGCAGGGAAGCCATGGATTTGAGATCAAGGACGAGAATTTTAAAATTGAGGCATTACTTAACTGAGAGCCAGTGTAGATCAGTGAGCATCGGAGTGAAGAATGAACAGGATTTGGCGTGAATTAGGACAGTTTTGGATAACCTCAAGTTTACAGAGGGTAGGATATGGGAGGCTGGCCAAGAGTGCCTTAGAATACTCTAGCCTTGAATCACACCTAATTTTTTTTATTGGCTTACTCAGCTTTTTTATATTTAGACTTATTTTAAACCAACGGCATTGCCAAACAGTACAGCTCTAGCAGGTGACTCAAATTGTTAAATGACCTGGATTTAAAACATTCAAAAAATTGGATATGTTTAATAAATCTACATCCCAAGCATCACTTCCTGGTTCAAACATATTGCCATATTTACTATTCTGCTTTCCCTAACTGAATTGCTTCATTCAAATGGATATAGCCAGAGATGATGCATTTCTACCATGTGTCTTCAGTAAGTGACAACATAGAGATGTCTGACATATGAATAAACTTGAAAATTCGGACTAGTTAGAATGCCTTTGATTAAAAATGCACAAGTACTAAAATGGGTGAATTATGGAAAAATTAAATATTAATTGGCATGTTTATTTTTCAGTGCTGTTCACTGCTCATGAATTCAAAATGAAGTTTCTTAAATGGAATTTTTTGGAAGTGCACTGGAAATTTAAAACCGGAAGTAGTTTGTTCTTCCCTATTTTCCATATAAATGATGCACAAAACAACTTTCAATGCAAACTTTTTCACAATAAAGTTGTTCCTTCTATACATTTCCCTAGATGCTTCATGATAAATCTTACCAGCACTGATACCAGCACAAGCTAAAAGTCACTTTGTATTGTCAAATGTCATTGCTGTATCATTTACTGACAATTTGCTTTGAGACGTATCTATCCTGCCATAAAGAATAATTGGATCATCATGAATAGTTTCTTCTCTTCTATCTTCATTAAAAGAAAGCTGCTCGCTGTTCAGATAAATGCTGGGCCTTGAGGTCAATGTATGTGAGTTAAGTGGCATATTGTCATGCTCTAGTATATCATTATTTGTCCTTTGTTTTTCCATCTTTCTGCGTCGTTTCTTTTGTTCCACTGAAAGATCTAGAGATGCATAACACATCTGACTTTCAATCACCACCTATGAACGAACACAGTAGCCCATTAGAATATGGAGATTATTTCATGTTCAAAGTACATTTGAAGGATTTTAGATGGCACTGCCTAGTGGCAGAGTCTTCCACCACATTCTCAAGTCAGTAGATAGCAGTTCACAAGTTTTTCAGTAAGTGAAAATTAAGACATAATTAAAGTTTGTGTATAAAGGGAAAAATTGTGTGGGAAGATTCTAGTGAAAATATGCCATATTGCCACTGGCCAACAGCAATAATTGAAAGTTGATAAAGGAAAGAATGGTTAGAAGATACATCTGTAATAAATTGCCATTTTAAGACTAAAGTATTAACAACGTCGACCACAGATTTAGTCTAGCAACTCTGGTTTACAGCAGTTACCACATTGTCATGACTTCTGACCTGTTTTAATGCCCATTACAGTGGTCTTTTTTTTAAGAAAATAAACTCCCTACTGTGAAGGCCTGTTTTTTTCGCCAAGTCTATAGTCATGGGGAGCTGCCCTTGTATATCAGGAAATTGTGGACATGCTGTCTTTGATTTTCTGTCCAGTGAATAGAAACCACCTGGAGAGGGTGCCTTTGACAGTTTTGTGCCAGAAGTGGATATTTGAGAAGACCAACCCTTTTTTAATGTTAGTACCTTTCTGTTTGATTCTTTTTCTCCCTAAAAATTGTCAGCAAGTTACTGCTGCTTGTGCACGTATTATCATTTCATAGAAACATAGAAAGTAGGAGCAGGAGTAGGCCATTCGGCCCTTCGAGCTTGCTCCGCTATTCATTATGATCATGGCTGATCATCCAACTCAATAGCCTGCTCCCACTTTCTCCCCATATCCTTTGATCCCTTTCAGCCCAAGAGCTATATCTAACTCCTTCTTGAAAACATACAATGTTTTGGCCTCAACTACTTTCTGTGGTAATGAATTCCACACTCTCTGGGTGAAGAAATTTCTCCTCATCTCAATCCTAAATGGTCTACCCTGTATCTCCAGACTGTGACCCCTGGTTCTGGACTCCCCACCATCGGGAACATCCTTCCTGCATCTAGCCTGTCTAGTCCTGTTAGAATTTTATAGGTTTCTATGAGATTCCCCCCTTATTCTTAGCGAATATAATCCTAACCGACTCAATCTCTCCTCATATGTCAGTCACGCCATCCCAGGAATCAGTCGGGTAAACCTTCGCTGCACTCCCTCTATAGCAAGTATATCCTTCCTCAGATAAGGAGATCAAAACTGCACACAATATTCCAGGTGTGGTCTCACCAAGGCCCTGTACAATTGCAAGATATCCCCGTCCCTGTACTCGAATCCTCTGGCTATGAAGGCCAACATACCATTTGTCTTCTTTACCGCCTGCTGCACCTGCATGCTTACCTTCAGCGACTGATGTACGAGGACACCCAGGTCTCGTTGCACATTCCCCTCTTTCAATTTATAGCCATTCAGATAATAATCTGCCTTCCTGTTTTTGCTACCAAAGTGGATAACCTCACATTTATCCACATTATACTGCATCTGCCATGCATTTGCCTACTCACTCAGCTTGTCCAAATCACACTGAAGCATCTCTGCATCCTCCTCACAGCTCACCCTCCCACTCAGCTTTGTGTTACCTGCAAATTTGGAGATATTACATTTAGTTCCCTCATCTAAATCATTAATATATATTGTGAATAACTGGGGTCCCAGCACCGATCCCTGCGGTACCCCACTAGTCACTGCCTGCCATTCAGAAAAAGACCTGTTTATTCCTACTCTTTGTTTCCTGTCTGCCAACCAGTTTTCTATCCATCTCAATACACTACCCCCAATCCCATGCGCTTTAATTTTACACGCAAAACCTTTCTCTTTGCTACCACTCTCCTAACCCCTCCCCCTACCACCCCAACAATCCAAACACCTCCAACTCACAGATGCTAGCCTCCAGCCAATTCAATTCATTCCTCATGATATCAAAAAACGACTGAAGGCACTGGATACTGCAAAGGCTATGGGCTATGACAACTTTCCAGCAATAGTACTGAAGACTTGTGCTCCAGAACGAGCTGCACCCCTACAGAACCTGTGTCAGTACAGCTACAACTCTGGTATCTACCCGGCAATGTGGAAAACTGCCCAGGTATGTGCTGTCCACAAAAAGCAGGACAACTCAACCTGACCAATTACCACCCCCTCAGTCTACTCAGCAAAGTGATGGAAAGTGCCATCGACAGTGCTATCAAGCAGCATTTTCTCAGCTGTAATCTGTTCTTTGGGTTCTGCCAGGTCCACTCAGCTCCTGACCTCATTACAGCCTTAGTCCAAACATGGACAAAAGAGCTGAACTCAAAAGGTGAGGTGAGAATGACTGCCCTTGACATCAAGGCAGCATTTGACCATGTGTGGCATCAAGGAACCATAGCAAAACTGGAGTTAATGGGAATCAGGGGGAAAACCGTCTCCTGCTTGGAGTCATACCCAGCACAAACAGAGATGGTTGTGGTTGTTGGACGTCAATCATGCCAACCCCATGACATCATTGCAGGAGTTCCTCCGGGTAGTGTCCTAGGTCCAACCGTCTTCAGCTCCTTCATCAATGACCTTCCTTCCATCATAAGGTCAGAAGTGGGGATGTTCGCTGATGATTGCACAATGTTCAGCACCATTTTTGACTCCTCAGATACTGAAGCAGTCCATGCCTATATGCAGCAAGGCCTGGACAACATTCAGGCTTGGGCTGATATGTGGCAAGTAACATTCTTGCCACACAAGTGCCAGGCAATGATCACCTCCATCAAGAGAGAATCTAACCATCATTCCTTGACATTCAATAGCATTACCATCGCTGAATCCCCCACTATCAATATCCTGAGGGTAACCAGAATCATTGACCAGAAACTGAACAGGATTAGCCATATAAATACTGTGGCTACAAGGGCAGGTCAGAGTCTGGGAATTCTGCAGACAGTAACTCACTTCCTGTCTCCCCAAAGCCTATCCACCATCTACAAGGCACAAGTCAGGAGTGTGATGAAATACTCCCCACTTGCCTGGATGAGTGAAGCTCCAACAACACTCAAGAAGCTTGACACCATCCAGGACAAAGCAGCCTGCTTGATTGGCACCCCATCCACCACCTTCAACATCCATTCCCTCCACCACCAATGCACAGTGGCAGCAGTGTGTACCATCTACAAGATGCACTGCAGCAACTCACTAAGACTCCTTCGACAGCATCTCCAAAACCCGTGACCTCTACCACCTAAAAGCAGGTGCATGGGAACACCACCACCTGCTAGTTCCCCTCCAAGCCACATACCATTCTGACTTGGAAATATATTGCTGTTCCTTCACTGTCACTAATCAAAATCATGGAACGCCCTCCCTAACAGCACTGTAGGTGTAGGACTGCAGTGGTTCAAGAAGGCAGCTCATCATCACCTTCTCAAGGGCAATTAGGGATGGGTAATAAATGCTGGCCTAGTCAGTGACACCCATATCCAAATAAAGAATACAAAAAGCTTTGCATCAAAAAGAAAAGTCTTGTGCCTTCTTAAAAGCTGTGGAATTCTGGTTGGAACATTGATGAGTCTATGGGCACCAAGAAGCCCAGAAGTAATTCAGCTGCTCAGCCTAACAGTAATTACCTTTTAATTTAAAATGGGTGGTTTTAACAGCAATGATGTTCAATGCCAGATCAGCAAGGTAAAGAAATTAAATGGTAAACTGCCAACTTGAACTGTTTTTATTTTGCATTTATGGTTATGCTCATACTGCCATCTCCCACTCAGTGACTCTTACATAGCCAGTGACAATACCAAAGAACTAGCCTGATTCATTAAGAGGGAAATCTGGAAACACAGTTTTTAAAGCAAAGTGGTCTTTTTAAGCAGCTAGCAATGGTGAATCTAGCAAGTTTACAATGGTGTCTGTTAGCTATCAAGACCCTCATATCTGGAGCTGCTGGCACTAGCATACAAAGAGGCATAATATCAAAGCAGCATTAGAAATAAAACACTTTTCACTTCAACTTTTGAAATCATTGCTAAGATATTTCAACCCATTAAAAAAAGAGGGGAGATAAATGTTTTAAGCAGTGAGTTGTTATGATCTGGAATGCACAGCCTCAAAGGGTGTAAGAAGGAAATTCAATAGTAACTTTCAAAAGGGAATTGGGTGGATAGTGGAAGAAGAAAGATTTGCCTGATCAGAGACACAAAATCACGTTTGCACTTGTGAAGTGTACCTGTATCTGCAAATTTTCTTGGCACTGATGTGCATTATTTGCAAACAAAATTATTTTTTTAGAAGTGTAAGTAACTGCATCACAAATCTGTACTTTCATGAACTTAAAAGCACGTTACTGCCCTCTCCTGTCAGGGCATTTGAGATTTTGCTTTCGATTAAAGAATTGTGACGAATGTACTAACATCAAATCCATATAGTTTAAATCCGGCTACAGCATACATTGTTTCTACTAAACAATTTCAGGGACTGTACCTTACTGATGCTGTTATTATTCTTTCCATTATTCCTTTCTAGCTTTGCAATCAATATAATGGTTTTGGCATCTGAATGTGGCAAACCTGATATTATAATGCAATAATATGCTTAAAGTTATGCTGCACAGTGACACATCTCAAAAAATTAACATCTTGCAGTGCAGCATGAAGTAGGAACATGAATACTGAATTAACTTAATGAAATTACAATGCCCTATCAAATTGAGCACTGCATTTTAAAAATTGAAATAAGAATCACTGATGGATTATCTCTTGATAGAAATACCTTGGTTTCATCTCCATATCTATTAGTTGGCTTCATGGCTTCATAACAGCTCTCGTCTTCACCTTTAAAAACAAAAAAGTACATTATAATATTGCACTTCTGGATTATTTTCTGTAGCCAAAGATTATTCACAATGATTTTTTTTGTTATTAACACTAGTTATTGAGCTTTCTCTTTTGATTATTGAAATTTATAACCATACCACTGTTATTATTGCTGCCAATTCGTACAGATTTTTATCATATGGGATTTTATCGGAACAAAGAACAGTACTGGAAAATATTTGTCTCCTTCATTTGGCAGGTAAGGTGCCATTGTAATGTATGATATCCCACATAATTCCCACAAATTAGTCCTTTCCTTCAGCTGGAGTAACGCGCCCATTCCAGGTACCGAAGTTTGGGAAAGATATGAATGTTCTGGAGAGGGTACAGAAAAAGATTTACTGGAATAGTTCCAGGGGTGAGAGGTTATAGTGATGTTAGATAGGCTATAGAGGCTCGGGTTGTTTTCCTTACAGCAGCTGTGATATGCTAACAATTTCAATGTAACAAAGCAATTTATTGCAAGCTCTGTGCAATCAAATTGTGCTTCTTCAGAAAGTGTGTGTCTGAATGTAAATATTAAATTAAGAATATACGATTCCTAATGTTGTATACATAGTATGCAATACAACTTTGCTGCAATTAAACACTTTGGGCCGTAACTTCCAATGGAGTGGAAATTGAGTTGGATTGTCACTTACCTAAGTACTTACCTGGAAATCCAGGCAATCCTATCTCACCCAACCTTCCAACTCAGGCCAGGTGAGATCTATGCAGAGCAGCTCGGTCCCACGGCCTACCGTCGAGGGCAGCTCAATTGCAAGTAAGTAATCCGGGATTGGGAAGAAGGGGAGTCAGACCTGGCCAGGAGATGGGAATCGGCCTTTGGTGGGTGGGAAGGGGGGTGGTAGAGAGAGGATTGGACTTGGCCAGGGGCGGGGGTGGGGGGGCAGGGAGGAGGTGGCAGGAGGCTTGGGGAGGCAGCGAGGTCAACTAGCAGTCAGGCCTGGTGACAATGGTGGGGGGCGTAGGAGGAGGTTGCGAGTTGGGCCTATCCAGATGAGGACCCTGGGGGGTGAGGGAGTTCCCTTAGTAGAGGGAAGTGTCCCTTTGGGATGGGTAGATCATTGATGGAGAGTGGGGCGGTGGGGGGGGGTGTCCATAGTTTCGGAGGTAGGGGAGTCCCAGGGCTGTGCGGAGTTCCATGATGGGGGGACAGTCGGGAGGTGGGGGGAGTCCTAGGGTGGGGTGGGGGGGGGGGAGGGGGGAGATTCCCGTGGGGGTGGGGAGTTCCTATGGGGTGGGGGGAAGAGTCCCATAGGGATGGGGACACCCATGGAGGAAGGGTAGTTGGGGAGTGAGAGAAGTCCCCTGGGGATGGGGAGTCCAGTGGGGGCAGGAGATTCCTGGGGATTTGATGGGAGTCCTGTGGGGAGGTTGGTGTGGGTCTATGCAATAGTTACCCAGCTAGAAGTGGTTTTAATTCTTCAAACTTTTTCTGGGTAACTATTGATGTAACACAGTCATAATTATCCAAAGTTTGCAATTCAAACCACATTTTCAAATGGTTCCCAGTTTGAACTTCCAGGGCAATTGCCATATAACCCTTACCTGGGAACGACTGGGTAGCGGGCAGAGGTGGTGGGGGTGCGCATCCCAGTGCATCTGTGAGATACCCCGCCCAGATACACAGCCCTGGAGCTCGGAAGTTGCGGCCCAATTAATTGTCATTTTGTTTATTGGGGTTTTATATATATAATCTCTCGGTTTACAGTTTCAAATTTCTTAAAGCACTTAGATAATTTAACATCTTGTTAATATTTCAAGCAAGATGTTGACCTGTTAAAATTGTGTAGAGGATTTTGATCTGAATGTACTGAATGTTTGTATGATAACATCACTCTCAGTAATTTCCAGTCTTTGGTTATCTCAAATTTGATTGATCAATCATTTTGGTACATTAAGAATAGGAAGCATACCTGTGGTATCCTGGTTGAGGTTGCCATAAATTGGATTGTCATCCACTTCCTGAATCACAGGACTAAAGAATAAAAACAAGACAATTACATCAAAGAAAGAATTAAACCATTAGTACAATATTTTTTGTTTTACTGCCCTTTACTGGAATAATTTTGGGTTCAGCCTCTAACATATATATTTTTTATTTGTTCATGGGATGTGGGCAACACTGGCTAGGCCTGCATTTACTCTTGTTCAGAGGGCATTTAGGAATCAACCACATTGCTGTGGGTCTGGAGTCACATGTAGGCCAGACCAGGTAAGAATGGCAGATTTCCCTCCCCTAAAGGACATTAGTGAACCAGGTGGCTTTTTACAACAATAGTTTCATGGTCATCATCAGACTTATAATTCCAGATTTTTATTGAATTCAAATTTCACTATCTGCTGTGGAGGAATTCAAACCCAGGTTGCCAGAGCATTACCCTGGGTCTCTGGAATACCAGTCCAGTGACAATACCACTATGCCACCACCTCTCCATATAAAGATACACTCAACTGGCAGAATTTTTCCAGCACCACCCCCGCCGTTCTCCCCCACCCCGTGGCAGGGCTGGCGAGCCATTGAAATCCCCATTCATATCGGTGGGACCGGAAGATCCCACCCGCATAAAGGGAAGGGAGAATTCCGCCCAATGTATTTGTCGACTTATAAATCAGACTGGTTAATGCACTATGTAACTTGTCCTTCATTCTGTATGATCTTCCAGTTTCCTACATTATCCCCTACCCTTTAATTCCCTAAGTGTCCAAAAAATCCATCGAGCTGTCTTGAATACATTATTTTTATATATATTATATAAACATGTAATAGCGTAGTAACTATTTCAGGCAGGTGGAGACATTTGATCCAGCTAACCCATCTATCTAAAGTATTCCTATTGAGCATTTCTATTAATCCTGATTTCTATTTGCTGGTGAGGATTTGTCTCGTTTCTTCTTGAAATCCACTAAGTTTGCTTGTTGCACCACCCATGCCACTAATCTGTTCCACCTACTAATCACCCTTTTAGTTAGAAAATGCAGAAGGAACTTCTATTATATTCTTTTGTTGCCTTTAATTTTTAAGTGTGACCCTTTCAGCATTAATTCTTACTTGATCTAACTTGTCCAACTTTAAAAAATTCCTGTAATTTCCCTTCTCAACCTTTGAAAAGAGAAAAGACCCAAGTTGTTCTATCTTTATCCATACATCATTGCTTTAAGTTCTGGGGTCAACTATGCAGGCCTCCTCTGTAACCCTTCCAATAACTGAGTATCCTTTTTGGAAAAAAGTCAGTCTTTGCACCTTAAGTCTAAGGGATGGAGTTTGAACATTTATGGTGCACAGCTGGTTTAACCACTCATCGCCAGATCTGGCTGGAGCACATCATTCACAATTGGGCACTAGTCTCCTGTCAAAGCTGTGCAGCACTTCAGGATCATTTTGGAATGCAAACACAAACCCTGGCAACCATCTGCTCAATCGTCTGTCTCCTACACCCTCACCAACAATAACTGTGAGTGGGTCAAGGAGACCTTTGTCACTGAGATTGAGACCAGCTGTTCAGCTACCTTTCCCGCATCTCCCTTCCCCTTGACAACAAAGCCAAGTTTTCCCCAAGAGTTGCTCCTGTGCTAGCCCTGAATTCCCATTTTTCTCTAATTTGTTCCCTATTTCCCTTTTACCAACTTCAAGCTCATTTTGTTCATAAGATCTTTCTCCTGCTCTCTCTCCCCTATTCCTGCCAACTTCTCTTCCTGATCCCATGCTATCCTTCCCTTTGTAATCTGCAGTTATCAGCCCCCTGTCAGCTTCAATGAAAAAAAATCTACCCTTGGTCTCTCTGCCCATTTTTAACTTTTCTCTCCTCCCCAAACTCCATGCAAATGTTGTCATCTCCCAAACTTATCCCTATCTTTCCTGCAACCCCAAATCAGGTTTCTGCCAATGCCACTGCATTGAAACTACTGTAACCAAAGTCACAAAATGCATCTTTATGATTGTGGCTATAGTGCACTATCCTTCCACATCCTCCTTGATCTTTCAGCAGCTTTTGACATGGTTGGTCAAATTATCCTCCTCCAATGCACCTCCTCTATTCTCCAGCTAAGTGGGAATGCCCTCACATAGTTCCTGCAAGTGAGAATTTCCTGCAATGCCTTCTCTTCCCAATCCTGCATTGTTAACTCTGGAGACCTCAAAGGTCTCATCTTTGCCCCCTCCTATCTCCCAGCTATATGCTTCACCTTGGAGAAGATACTGTCAGGATCCACATGTACCCTGATAATACCCAGCTTTACCTCACCACTACCTCTCCTGTTCCTACACTGCTTCAGTTTTGTCAGATTGCTTTTTCAATATCCGGTCCTGGATGATTAAAATTTCCTCCAACTAAATATTAGGAAGACCAAAATCATTGTCTTTGGCCCATACTAGAAACCCTGTTTCCTAGCTATCGATTTAATCCCCATCCCTGGCTACTGTTTCAGACTGTACCAGATAGTTTGTAACCATGGCGTACTATTTGACTCTATGCTGAACTTCCAAGCCGATATTCTCTCCATGACTTCCACCTGCATAACCTTGCTCATCCACACCCTGCCTCAGCCCATCCACTTCTGAAATTCTTAACCATGCTTTTGTTACTTCCAGATGTGACTACTCAATACTTTTCTTCCTGGTCCGCTATCTTTCCCATTCCATAAATCTGAGCTCACCTAAAGCATTGCTACCTGTATTCTAACTTACACCAAGTCCCATTCACCATTCCCCTTGTGCCTGCTGACTTATTCCAACACAATACCTCAATTTTAAAATTCTCATCCGCTAGTTCAAATCCCTCTATGATCTTGCTTCGCCCTATCTCTATAACCTCCACGCCTAAAATTCTCCAAGAATTTTGTCTTCCTTCAATCCTGTCCTGTGAATGCTTCACTTCTTTTGACCCACCATGGCTTCAACTAACCAGAGCCTAAGCTTTAGAATTCGCTTGCAAATCTATCTCCTTGACCAAACTTTTGGTTATCTGTTCTAATGTCTCTTTCTTTAGCTCGGTGTCAAAGTTTGCTAGAATATACCACTGTGAAGTGCCTTGGACCAGTTCACTAAATTGAAGACACTATGTAAATATAAGTTGCAGTTTTTTGAAATAGGGAGACCAAAATTGCATGTAGTACTCTAGATATGGCTTCACCAGAGCTAAAAACAAAATGACCTCTAGGATTATGGATGATATACCTTACTATGTATATAATCAATTGTGCAGTTAACATTTGTGTGCATTCTAGAGTGTTATTGTTAGTGATTTCCTATTCATAAATAAAAGTTCACACCTCTCAAGACACTATCAGTACAGAGATCATAATGTAACATATCTGATACACAGTGGAATGCAGCTTGCAAAATTAATCTTTCATGTCTCAGAATTAAAATATCACAAGATATTCAAGATAACAGGGTAGAACAGACTTTGATATGCAAGAAGACCACATATGCATACCAATATACTGCAACCTAAATGTCTAAAAACAGGCTGGATGATTTTTCAAGCATTTCTTGGTAGCTAGCTAAACTTAACGCTCATATAAATGAGAACCCAGCACCTATTTTAGGACCCTTTGAGAAATTGGTGTCTCAAGGTGCGGAGCTGGGGCCAGGCATGCTTTCCTTAGCTTCACCTGGGTGGATGTGGCCAAAGGTGAGTTTATCATCATTTTATTCCTCCTGGCTCCACAACATAGCTGCTGCCCATGACAGTCCAACCTCATGATGTAGTTGACAACATTTTTAGAATACTTTTGTAATAATTATGCATTATCTCAATCCAACATCTTAAACATTTAGAAAAATCAGAAATAAAATTTTTGTGCCAATATTGAGATTCATTACTATTAAACAAGGTTTTGAAATCAGAGTCCAGGAATAAAGTCTCAGCTAAAATAATCAATCCTAGAATGCTGACTGAGTAATTTCAATAAATCACTGAGTTTACATAAACCTTTTCTAATAGTGAATTAATTTTGTGGCCTAGCCCATTTGTATGTAATGACTGTCATTGTTGATGCAAGTGAGTTTCAACGGTAACCTTTAGCAAACCTTTTAAATAAATTAACTTCAATTAAAATACTAAGAAGTGAAGTAACTTTGTTTTCTATATGTACATTTTGAAACCACAAGTATTGATGTAAGAGACATGGTACGTTTTGTGAGAGATAATTAATATAGAAATCGTGCAGATTAGCACTGCCAGTCAAAATATGTTGCAGAATCTAGTTCAACCGGTTCCTGTCCAAATATATACTTATATTGCTCATCCATTGGTGTTCATCAGCATGCAATTTACTACCATTGACACTTGATGTAGTAATGCTTCTCTGTTTTTCGCTTGTAGGATTAGATCCACTTGAACAATTTTTTTGTAAAACTATTTATCTTTTATTGCAATCATTTCCCTGCTGGTCATTGTGAGTAAGCCTGGAACATGGATAATAAAGGACCATTTGATTATTTGAAACTTTAACTTGTTTTGCTATAAGCTAGCAAACTGTATTTAATCATTTATTAAGAATGTGGATCATTGGAATAAAACCTTGGGTTATCTAATGGTCTCGCCATATCCAATCTATCTGTACAAATCTGGGTTCTTGAAGCATATTAAATAAGGCAATATCACTAAATCATAAAAGTTGGATTATATTTATCACACATGCACTGTGTGTTCAGGTTCCTCCAAATTTCAGAGCACCATTGTGAACATCTAGACACAGGTACTGTGTCCTGTGTCAGCCACTTACTGGTATATGCATAGTTGTGTTCTGAATTTCAGAAAAAACCTGGCCAGTATGATCTAATGCCCAATATGGCATAACCAAGGGACCTAGCACTTATTTTAGATAGGTTCCCTGTACAAATGCGACTCCTCAGGCTCACAGACAATGCAAATACTTAATCCTTTGAGAAATATATTTCTACAGTAAAAGAAAAAGTTCTGAGCCCAGTCAAACTGGAATATTAATTGAGATTTCCATACCTCTGCAATTGTTTGACGCTTCGGTATATTGCTCTAGGAGCTGTAAATCAGAAAAAGTTTGATTCATTTTTACACATCAAACAAATGTATTTTTTAAAACAACCAAATTGTTGGAACATATCTGAGTGATGGTTGAAATGGAATCTTTTTCTTTGGTGATCTTTTAATGGCCCAAGTCTAGTTTTGTATTGTTTTAGCCAAAAAGGCGGCAAATTATGTTCATAATCCAGTTGATCTTTTTAGCTAAGACTACTATTCCACAATTTCTAAAGTAAGCTTAATAGTAAGAAATCTAGTGTATTTTCAGAATTCTAAATTACTTCTCGCACAATATAAACCGACTAATATAAATGGCCTTTAAAAGAATGTGGCACTAGGATAGTTGGGAATGAACATAATTATGGAAAAGAACAAAGAACAGAGGTTAAAGTTCTAAATTGGGGTAAGACCAATTTTACTAAGCTAAGGAGTGATTTAACAAAAGTGGACTAGACACAGCTACTTTAGAGTAAATCAGTGTTAGAGCAGTGGGAGGCATTCAAAGGAAGATTCAAGGGGTTCAGAGTAAACATGTTCCCACAAAGAAAAAGGGTGGGACGGCCAGGTCTAGAGCCCCCTGGATTCTTTTTTTATTCATTCACAGGGTGTGGGCTTCACTGGCTAGGCCAGCATTTATTGTCCACGCCTAGTTGCCCTTGAGAAGGTGGTGGTAAGCTGCCTTCTTGAATCGACATAGTCCCTGTGGTATAGGTACACCCACAGAGCTATTAGGAAGGGAGTTCTAGGATTTTGGCCGAGCGACAGTGAAGGAACGGCGATATATTTCCAAGTCAAGATGGTGAGTGACTTGGAGGGGAACTTTCAGGTGGTGGTGTTCCCATGCATCTGCTGCCCTTGTCCTTCTAGATGGTAGTGGTTGTGGATTTGGAAGGTGCTGTCGAGGGAGCCTTGGTGAATTCCTGCAGTGCATCTTGTAGATGGTACACACTGCTTCTACCGTGCATTGGTGATGGAGGGAGTGAATATTTGTGGTTGTGGTGCCAATCAAGCGGGCTGCTTTGTCCTGGATGGTGTCAAGTTTCTTGAGCGTTGTGAAAGCTGCACTCATTCAGGCAAGTATTCCATCACACTCCTTACGTGTGTCTTGCAGATGGTGGACAGGCTATGGAGAGTCAGGAGGTAAGTTACTCATCGCATAATTCCTAGCCTCTGACCTGCTCCTGTAGCCACAGTGTTTATATGGCTAGTCCAGTTCAGTGTCTGGTCAATGGTAACGCCCAGGATGTTGATAGTGGGGTATTCAGTGATGGCAATGCCATTGAATGTCAGGGAGCGATGGTTAGATTCTCTCTTGTTGGAAATGGTAATTGCCTGGCGCTGGTGTGGCACAAGTGTTACTTGCCACTTGTCAGCCCAAGCCTGAATATTGTCCTTGCTGCATTTGGACATGAACTTCTTCAGTATCTGAGGAGTCATGAATGGTGCTGAACATTATGCAATCATCAACGAACATCCCCACTTCTGACCTAATGGTGGAAGAAAGGTTATTGATGAAGCAGCTGAAGATGGTTAGGCAGAGGACATTACCATGACGTAGTCAAGGAGCTTTAAGGGTAAGATAAGGCTGAAAAAGAAAGCTTATGTCAGGCACCAAGAACTCAATACTAAAGAAAGCTGAGAGAAGTATAGGAATGTAGGGGAGAAATCAAGAAGGAAATTAGGAAAGCAAAGAGAGGGCATGAAAGAATATTGGCAAGGGAAATCAAGAGAACCTGAAGATGTTTTATCAATACATTAAGAGTATAACTGAGGAAAGAGTAGGGCCCATAAAAGACCAAAAAGGTAACCTATTTTAAGAGGCGGAAGTTGTAGGTATGGTTCTCAATGAATATTTTGCACCTGTCTTCACAAAAGTGGGAGCGATGCAGACATTGTAGTTAAGGAGGAGATGTGTAGACTATTGGATGTGATAAAAAAGGAACAATAAAGGGATTAGCATCCCTGAAAGTGGATATGTCACCAGAGTCGGATGAAATGTACCTGAGGCTGTGAAAAGAAGCCAGGTAGGGAAATAGCAGATGTCCTGACCACAATTTTCCAATCCTCACTGGATGCAGGTGTGGTGCAGAATGACTGGAGGGCTGCTAAAATTGTACCTTTGTTTAAAAATGGAGCGAGGGATAGACCGAATAATTACAGGTCACTCAATCTAACCTTGGTGGTGAGCAAAATATTGGAATCAATTCTGAGAGACAGGAAAAACTGTCACTTGGAAAGGCATGGAGTAATCAAGGACAGTCAGCAAGGATTTATTAAGGGGAGATCATGTGTGACTAACTTGATTGAATTTTTTTGAGGAGGTAACAAGGAGGATTCTTAGGGTAGTGCAGTTGATGTGGTCTACATGGATGTTAGCAAAGCTTTTGACAAGGTCCCACATGGCAGACTGGTTAAAACAATAAAAACCCATGGGATCCAGGGGAATGTAGCAAGCTGGATACAAAATTGGCTCAGTGGCAGGAAACAAAAGGTAATGGTTGACGGGCGTTTTTGCAACTGGAAGGGTTCAGTACTAGATCCCCCGCTTTCTGTGGTATATATTAATAATTTGGACCTAAGTGTAGGGGGCATGATCAAAAAGTTTGCAGGTGACACAAAAATTGTCTATGTAGTTAATAATGAAGATGGAAGTTGTGGGCTGCAGGAAGATTTCAAAGGACTGGTCAGGTAGGCAGAATCGTGGCAAATAGAATTCAACTGGGAGAAGTGTGGGATGATGCATTTGGGAAGACCAAACAAGGCAAAGGAATACAAAACAAATGGGAGGATATTGAGAGGTGTAGAGGAAGTGAGGGACCTTGGAGTGCATGCCCACAGATCCCTGAAGGTAGCAGGGCAGGTCGATAAGGTGGTTAAGAAGGCATATGAAATACTTTCCTTTATTAGCTGAGGCGTAGAGTATAAGTGCAGGGAGGTTATGCTGAAGCTATATAAAACACTAGTTAAGCCACAACTTGAGTACTGTGCAATTCTGATCACCTCATTATAGAAATGATGTACTTACAATGGCGAGGGTACAGAGCAGATTTATAAGGGTGTTGCCAGGACTGGAAAATTACAGCTATGAGGAAAGATTAGATAGGCTGGGGTTGTTTTCCTTGGAACAGAGGAGGCTGAAGGAGATTTGATTGAATTTTACAAGGTTGTGAGGGGCCTGGAAAGAGTGGATGAGAAGGGCTGTTTACCTTAGCAGACAGGTCAGTGACTAGGGAGCATAGATTTAAAGTGAGTGGTGGGAGGAGTAGATGGAAGATGAGGAAAAATCTTTTCACCCAGAGGGTGGCAGGGGTCTGGAACTCACTGCTTAAATAAGTAGTACAGGCAGATACCCTCAACTCATGTACATCTGAAGTCCCGTAATCTCAGGGCCACGGACCAAGTGCTGGAAAATGGGATTATGCAGGGTGGCTCGTTTCCTGGCCAGCGCAAATACGATGGGCCGGGTGGCCTTCTTCTGTGCTGTACATTTTTCTTCATTTTCTGAATTTTCTTAACATCTGAAAGGGATGAATGTGCAGGGATGTGGGGAGAGGACGGGGGAATGGCAGTACATAAATTGCCAGCATGGACACGATGGGCCAAATGGCCACCTACTGTCCTGTAACAATTCTATGATACTATTCTATGATTCATTGAACGTGCTGTTCTACATAACATCAGTTTATCTGGCAAACATTACATTCCATTAACTGTCCTCTAGTGGCTCTTTTGAAATGCATACTCTTATCATTTTAGATTATGAAGTGACCAGCAAGAGACAATATTGTTTCCTTCTTCCGGAGATTGACCTTGATGCTTTGAATGACAAAGCTAAACTTTGGAAGTTCCATACCCACACATTTTCACAGTTCCATCTCCATGTTACAACAGTCCAGCATTTTAGTAGTTCTGCCTACATCTGCTGTACTGCTGCTGCCCCTACACATAGGCAAACGTAGCTTTAATTTTGTGACGCATTGGAAACATGGCTTTGCACACTATAAACGATGGAAAGTTACAATGGTAGTCTAAAAGAATTTGTTACAGTGAGGCAGGTTCACTAGTGCATTGTCTGCTATTCACTATTTGCTGCAAGTTGAAAACCATAGCTTCTCAAATCATTATTATCTGTTTTAAATATATTTGAAATAACAAATGCCGATTTAAATATACAATTATACTCAGAGCATGAAAATTAACTTTCAGTTTGAATCGGCAATTCAATTAAAATTGTCAAATTTTAAATCCACCTTAAAGTTGCTAAAATAAGTTAATACTGTGGACAAAGGATGAAATTATATTCAGACAAAAAAGAGACTGGGGTACCTCAAGAAATGTGATGAATGGGTCTGACTACCATATTTAAAAGGGAAATGTTTGTTCTCCATCGCTGTTAAATGCCCATACAAATCACCAAGGGTTTGCATTTCTACTTTTCTTTTTCTCATCATGTTCTAATTTCTTCTGTCGTGGTTTTTCCTTTTTTTTGTTGTATCTGTCCTTTCTCATTCATTCTGTTTGTTGACCTCTGCAATCTTTACTCCTATCCAATTTTTCCTCTTTTATCCTGGGAGTGTTGCACATATAAGAGTACAGTGCTGCTATGGGGCTGGGCCCTGCTCAGCAGTACTAAAGACTCCAGGCCTCATATTACAGCAGCAATAGTGTGTCCTTACTTGGAGTCTGTCAGTGTGTTTAGAAATTTAATGAACATTATGCTGATAGTAAATAGTGAAACTTAATATAGAAAACAATTTCTTAAGAATTTAAGGAAACTACGATGCTCGTTTACAAACAAAATATAAAACTTAGACACTGAACAATGGAAAGGGTGCTTACCTTTTTGACGGTTCGCTGTACAGTAGATAACATTCACCACAAGAGAAGTCATCAGAGCTAAAACACAAATTCCCAACAATCCCCAAATTCCAATATGGCATTTGGCTATTTCATCTGTAAAAATAAATGATTAGTTATTATTGCACATTTCCAGCAGTGAAGAGGCTTCTTCAAGAATAAAGATATCCAGCCCAGTTTTGATAAGACTGCCATCAAAATGCTTCCACAATCAGCTTTGTGCCATCCACCCTAATGTACAGGCCACATGTATTTTAGCTGTAATGATTTAAGCTTCAATATATAGGTGTCCGCCATTGCTGGCCTGTCAGCAGTGATCCGGTAGGCAATAACCTCATTCAGAATTTTGACTAAAAATTCATACACTAGGCAATAAAAATGTAAGAAAGAAGGCAAGCAAAACAGGCCTTTGCCTCATAAGATCCATTCTTTTCAAGTCTAATATGCTCCATCTATCAAATCTACCCCACTCATTTCATTTTTCGAAGAAAGCTGCGGCAAAGTTTCTAACCCAATACTTAAAAAGTAAATGTAACAAAAGGTGAGACAGTGATCCTCACTCATTGCCACGCGTCCAATAAACAATATTGGCTGGAGAGCGATGTCTGCACGCTGGTGTCCTGATTATAATGTCACCGTCCTTCCAGTTGAAAAAAACAAGGAGGAACATTAATGCTCATGTCACTAACAGGGTCATGATGTTAGTGGAGAGTTTCCTACCCTTTGTACAAGGGACTGACCATCGGAAAATCATAGATTCAAATTTTTAAAAATCACACAGTTTAAGCAATCGAAAATGGTAACAATTCCCAGTGCACTCTGCAATCTGACAAAACGCCTTTATTCAAAGCATCAGATTATTCTGGTGCATTAGCGTTGTTTGCAGTGAATAAACTGTAACGTCGCCCCAATGTCACTCGATAATAACTGTCCCATACTTTTTTTTGCTTATGCACTATTATTACGAGTTACCAAAATGCACCCTTGCAATCTTTACAAGCAATGAACCAGCCCCTGTGCAATGAACCGAACGCAGCCTGAAAAATCACACAGTGCAAAGATAACTAACCACGTTTCAATAACCTATTTTGCTCACTTTTCTGCAAACTACCTTTAGAGAGATGAGGATCATAACGTACCCATTGTATTCCCAATTCTGTAATTCTCAACTCTGTAACAGAGCCAGATCTACGATATGCAGAGTCATTCGAACTTCCCCAATGCTCGTTGATGGGCTTCCTTCAGTCTGTACATACCAGGGACTGTCTGTTACACACAGAGCAACAGGAAATCGCTGACTTTGTTGCAACATTACATTCACATCAGATGAACTTTGCGCAGCAAATTTCTCATTTTTTCTTGTTAAATTAAAATATGAAAAGTGAAAGGGTGTAAACATACGGAGGGGAGCGCGAAAATGATGCCTGGCGACACTCGCTAGAGTACATCACCATCGAATTTTCTTAGCTGCGCTCGCCATTAATATTTATAACGATAAAATAGGCATGGGTTGTTGAAATATTGTTTCTAACTTCGCAGCAGAAAACGCTACTCCAAACAGACGAGAGTCAATCGCTTTCGGCCCAACGTATTTGTGTGTGTTCCCCCTTTGGGTTTTGCAGCTTATTACATGGTATCATCAGTACAATGGGGCTGCACAACATATGATGATGCTTTTATCTGATGTGGCGGCGAGGCTTTCAATTTGGTTGAGACAATATTATGGAATGATCCACTATGAGTTAGGCCTTAACCATCAGATCTTACCTGGATTTATATTAGAGGATCTTTAGGTGAACAAGACTTATTTAATCGCAGGTTGCAATGAAAATCAGAAAGCCTTCAAGAATGAGCTAACCTCAGGGATCTGAGGGGAAAGTAGCAAGGGTATCTCCCTAGTTACCTTTTAAATAAATGCTGTCATATCCTGAACCATCACAGACCGCAAATTGGAATCATTTTCCACAAGAAACACTTCCATTATTCCATTTTTGTCTTCCACAAATTTGCCCCAGAAACAGTAGTAATGTAACTTGCTAAGTTGTACGAAGCACTGTTAGCACTAAATGTTATTGTGCTACATAGAATTACACAGGAACAGTCCATTCTGCTGAACTGATCCATTTTTAAAAATTCATTCTCGGGATGTGGGCTTCACTGGCTGGGCCAGCATTTATCGCCCATCCCTAGTTGCCCTTGAGAAGGTGGTGGTGAGCTGCCTTCTTGAACCGCTGCAGTCCATGTGGTGTAGGTACACCTACAGTGCTGTTAGGGAGGGAGTTCCAGGATTTTGACTCAGCGACAGTGAAAGAACGGCGATATATTTCCAAGTCAATGACAATGTTTATGCTCCAGTCAAGCCTCCTCCCATCCTACTTCATCTAACCCTAGTATCATTTCCCTCTATTCCTCTCCCTCATGTGCTTTCCCTTGAATTTGTTCCCTATTCACCTCAACCTCTCCTGGCAACAGTGAGCTCTATTTCTAACCATGCACCAGGTAAAGAAGTTTCCCCTGAATTCCCTATTGGATTTACTAGTGACTATCATATATTTATGATTGCTAGTTTTGGTCTCCCCCACAGTGGAAACATCTCTACTCCTACCCCATCAGCCCCTTTCATAGTCCTAAAGGTCTCAATCTGGTCACCCTTCAGCCTTTCTTATCTGGAGGCAAGAACCCTAGGCTGCTCAACCTTTCATGATAATTGTAACCTCTCACTTTTGGTATTATCCTTATAAATATTTTATGCATTTCCCAAATTCCTTAATACCCTTTTTATAACACAAAAAATAGAATTGTTCAGGCTACTCCCAAGTGTGGTCTAACCAAGTTTCTATACCAGTTTACTATAACTTTTCTGCATTTCACTCTCTCTCTCTAAGTGAACCCCAGTCATGTGTTTGTTTTTAGGGCCTTATTAACTGGCATTGTTACTTTTAATTATTTATCCTCAGTCACTATTAAACCCGTAAATCAATAAAATCACAATGCTATACACCAAGGTACATAGGGTGGTCAAAATAGATTAGGAACATGTACAATGAGTCGAAAGAGCTTCAAAATATTACTTTAAATCCAGCATTCTGTGGTTTGTTTACCAGTTATCATTAAAATGCTTTCAGTGATATTGGAAATGAATAACTGAATGTTGACACAATAACAAATGTATCAGTCCAGGAGGGGACAGTGAGAAGCTTTATACTAGTGGTAAGATTCCCTTTATTTGAAATATTTTTAAAAGTCTTGCTACATGGTAAGTTAAGGTTCCAATAAACAATGCCTGACAATGGTTCTGAATTCCGAAACATCTGCAGTAAGTGGATTAGCTAAAGTTTACGTGGCTAAAATGTATTTTAAAATAGCCAGAATTGCAGAAGGCTCATTTGAAGGGTGGATTGGAAAAAAAAGGCGAGCTCTATAATGTGTCAGTATATATAATCTATATGCGAACAGATACACACGCACGGATTCGTGGAAATATAAATTGTCGTCAATCATCCAATTACTTTTCATTAAAGATTATATTTTATATAAAATGCATTTGTAATGCGATACAACTACGTGCGCATATATGGATTTGTATATCCATTCGTGTATATAAATACAAGAAGTTTAAATGCACAAAGCTATTTGATGCTCATACATGCTCATACATCCTGATTGCTTGATTTCAGGGTTACGTCTTCCGATAATATCGTATCTACAAAGAGAAAACACATCAGCGGAAAATGTCTGCTCGGAAACAAGTCCTAGTTGTGGTCCACCGAAACTAATATACGAAGAAAGGAGATGCCAGAGGGAGATGCCAGAGGGAGATTAAGTGCAGAACAGCACACCGCATTTTCTACAGAAAAAGAACAGCGAGCGAACTGACCCAATAGACAAAAAAAAACACAACTCCCAGGTTTATTTTGGAAAGGTAACTTGGAGTCGTACATAACTGATGCCTGGAGGTATTTCCCTGTAGTTTGGTTAAATGAATTGCAATAGTTGAATCAGTGCTAACAATAAGGGATAAATAAAGTCAAATGAAATCTCTTCTGTAAACCAAATAGGTTTGGTGGAAAGATACATCGCATTATAAATGCATTTTATATAAAATATAAATTTTAATGAAATGAAACTGGATGAAGAAGGACAATTTATATTTCCACGAATGCACGTGTGTTTGTGTGTATCCGTTCGCATATAGATTAAATATACTGACACGTGAACGTTAATCAATTTATATATCCACACGCAGATTGTTTAACTTTCATATCTACACATAGATACATAGATATCTGTATCCACACAGCTATGCTGTGTGACTATGTGTGTTAATATGGATTTGTATGCTCATTCATGTATAACGGTATATAAATGCACCAAGCTTAAATACACAAAGCTATTTGACTTGTATTAGTAGCAAATGACAGGACTGATATTTCGCTTACTTTCTGTCTCCTTGTGGAATTTGTCAGCCCCATAGGACAGTTAGAATATAGAACAATGATGTAAGGTTTCTAGTGTGGAGTCCCTCCCTGGCAACAATTCATGCTTGCAATTTGAGAGGAAAAAGCTGGAATCAGATGTAACGGTATTTCTCTGCTGAAGGGTCATGAGGACTCGAAACGTCAACTCTTTTCTTCTCCGCCGATGCTGCGAGACCTGCTGAGTTTTTCCAGGTAATTCTGTTTTTGTAACGGTATTACAGTTGAATAAAGGCAACTACAGAGGCATGAGGGAGGAGCTGGCCAGAATTGACTGGAAGATGAGCCTAGCAGGAAAGACAGTGGAACAGCAATGGCAGGAGTTTCTGGGAGTAATTTGGGAGACACAGCAAAAATTCATCCCTAGGAAGAAGAAGCATACTAAAGGGAGGACGAGGCAACCATGGCTGACAAGGGAAGTCAGGGACAGCATAAAAGCTAAAGAGAAAGCATACAATGTGGCGAAGAGCAGTGGGAAACCAGGGGATTGGGAAGCCTACAAAGACCAACAGAGGACAACTAAAAAAGAAATAAGGAGGGAGAAGATTAAATATGATAGTAAACTAGCCAGTAATATAAAAGAAGATTGCAAGGGTTTTTTTTAGATATATAAAGGATAAGAGAGAGGCAAAAGTGGACATTGGGCCACTGGAAAATGACGCTGGAGAAGTAGTAGTGGGGAACAAAGAAATGACGGAGGAACTGAATAGGTACTTTGCGTCAGTCTTCACAGTGGAAGACATGAGTGACATCCCCAAAGTTCAGGAGAGTCAGGGGGCAGTGGTGAGTATGGTAGCCATTACCAAGGAGAAGGTGCTAGGAAAACTGAAAGGTCTGAAGGTGGATAAATCACCTGGACCAGATGGATTACACCCCAGAGTTCTGAAGGAGATAGCTGAAGAGATAGTGGAGGCGTTAGTGGCGATCTTTCAGGAATCACTGGAGTCAGGGAGGGTCCCAGAGGACTGGAAAATCGCTAATGTAACCCCTCTGTTTAAGAAGGGAGTGAGGTAAAAGACGGGAAATTACAGGCTGATTAGCCTGACCTCGGTCGTTGGTAAGATTTTAGAGTCCATTAATAAGGATGAGATTTCAGAATACTTGGAAGTGCATGGTAAAATCGGGCAAAGTCAGCATGGTTTCATCAAGGGGAGGTCATGCCTGACAAATCTGTTAGAATTCTTTGAGGAGGTAACGAGTAGGTTAGACAAAGGAGAGCCAATGGATGTTATCTACTTGGACTTCCAGAAGGCCTTTGACAAGGTGCCACACAGGAGGCTGCTCAGTAAGATAAGAGCCCATGGTGTTAGAGGCAAGGTACTAGCATGGATAGAAGATTGGCTGTCTGGCAGGAGGCAGAGAGTGGGGATAAGGGGGTCCTTCTCAGGATGGCGGCTGGTGATTAGTGGAGTTCCGCAAGGGTCAGTGTTGGGACCACAACTTTTCACTTTATACATTAATGATCTAGATGAAGGAACTGAGGGCATCCTGGCTAAGTTTGCAGATGATACAAAGATAGGTGGAGGGACAGGTAGTATTGAGGAGGCGGGGAGGCTGCAGAAGGATTTGGACAGGTTAGGAGAATGGGCAAAGAAGTGGCAGATGGAATACAACGTGGGGAAGTGTGAGGTCATGCACTTTGGTAGGAAGAATTGAGGCATAGACTATTTTCTAAATGGGGAAAGAATTCAGAAATCTGGAGGGCAAAGGGACTTGGGAGTCCTAGTCCAGGATTCTCTTAGGGTTAACTTGCAGATTGAGTCGGTAGTTAGGAAGGCAAATGCAATGTTGGCATTTATTTCGAGAGGACTAGAATATAAAGGCAGGAATGTGCTGCTGAGGCTTTATAAAGCAAAACAAAACCAGAAGTAGAAATACCTGGAAAAACTCAGCAGGTCTGGCAGCATCGGCAGAGAAGAGTATAGTTGACATTTCGAGTCCTCATGACCCTTCAACAGAACAGTTCTGTTGAAGGGTCATGAGGACTCGAAACGTCAACTGTACTCTTCTCTGCCGATGGTGCCAGACCTGCTGAGTTTTTCCAGGTATTTCTGTTTCTGGTTTTGTTTTGGATTTCCAGCATCTGCAGTTTTTTGTTTTTATATTTATATGAGGCTTTATAAGGCTCTGATCAGACCACAATTAGAATATTGTGAGCAATTTTGGGCCCCGTATCTCAGGAAGGATGTGCTGGCCCTGGAGAGGGTCCAGAGGAGGTTCATGAGAATAATCCCAGGAATGAAAGGCTTAACATATGAGGAATGTTTGAGGATTCTGGGTCTATACTCGATGGAGTTTAGAAGGATGAGGTGGGATCTGATTGAAACTTACAGAATACTGAAAGACCTGGATAGAATGGACATGGGGAAGATGTAACCATTAATAGGAGAGACTAGGACCCGAGGTCACAACCCCAGAGTAAAGGGAAGACCTTTTAGAACAGAGATGAGGAGAAACTTCTTTAGCCAGAGAGTGGTGAATCTATGGAATTCATTCCCACAGAAGGCTGTGGAGGCCAGGTCATTGAGTATTTTAGACCGAGATAGATAGGTTCTTGATTGGTAAGGGGATCAAAGGTTATGGGGAGAAGGCGGGAGAATGGGGTTGAGAAACTTATCAGACATAATTGAATGGCGGAACAGACTCGATGGGCCGAATGGCCTAATTTCTGCTCCTATGTCTTATGGTCTTATGCTTCCTTTCATATTATAGAACTTGCCTGTTTTTTTTTCCAATCCGCCCTTCAAAGGAGCCTTCTGCAATCCTGGCTGTTTTAAAATACATTTTAGCCACGTAAACTTTAGTTAATCCATTGTAAGGCAGTGTTTATTGGAACCTTAACGACCCATGTAGCAAGATTTTAAAAAATATTTCGAGTAACGTGAAACCTACCACTAGTATAAAGCTTCTCACTGTCCCCCCCGGACTGATACATTTGAAATTAAAAAATAAAGTACCGAAACATGGGGTTTACAATGTAAAGATTCTGCGAAGCGGGAATATCTTTCCCTTGAGGACAGGCATTTCGGAGGTTAAGAGATGAAAGAGAATCTGATCGTTGTGAGCGAATGGACTGCAGCTCTTTTCTGTCTTTAATCGGAGCATTTTATAATCCGCTACCGTCGGTGGACAGCAATGGACGGAAGTCTGGCGAGTTTACAATTTATTCTTCAGTTCAGTCCTGTTCAACGTCAACCAGATGCAATTTTTTGTTGATGCATTCCGAATTTGAGCCGACACAATGCAAAGGAGGCAGGATTTCATTTACAATTCTGTAGGCGCATTTTAAGATTTCTATGCAAGAGGGTCAAATTTTAGTCACAAATTTCAGAACCAGTTTAACATGACTACTGAGCTGCACATTTGGCCAAAACCATACTTCATAATTCCTGCAGCTGAGGTGTGTAAGATATTTTAATGATCCCTTCGACCCTCCCACAGTTTGGGTGCGCCCCGGTGAACTTGCTCCCTCAAAACTGCAGCGTCAGGCATTTCTGCCCCCGGTGAGACCTGGTATCTTTAGTTACCTACACAGGTCCCAGTTTGTATTTTCACTCTGCACTACTGCCTCACTACATTGCAATGGCAGAAACACCAGGCCAGGACACTGCAGTTAGTAACAAAAACAGAATTACCTGGAAAAACTCAGCAGGTCCAGGTAATTCTGTTTTTGTTTTGGATTTCCAGCATCCGCAGTAGTCTTTTGTTTTTATCTCTGCAGTTAGTAACAGGCTGTTAGTGTTGCCATGTTTTATTTACAGGCGGTTTGTGAAGTGAAAGCACAAAGCAGCACAATTCTATACAATGATTAGCTACTAAAGACTTTGATCTTACAAGATACTCTCTAAGCCTTCAGCAGTAAACAGATTTTTACACCCGAAGTCTGTCTCCCAGTGCACGGCCAACTACTCGTCTGGACTCCAGCTCAGACCCAAATGCACTCCTTTTCTTTTAAATGCCTCATTTTGCCTTTAATTTACCGGGACATTTCACATTCACATTGTAACCGTGCACTTTCCAAAGGCATGTTTGACCATATGTCTCTGTGACAATATTTCAAATTTGGGAAAATGCTAGAATCCATTGTTAAGGAAGGAGGAGCAGGACATTTAGAAAATCACAGCACAATCAGGCAGAGTCAACATGATTTTGTGAAAGGGAAATTGTGTTTGACAAATTTATTAGAATTCTTTGAGGTTGTAAGAGTGTGGATAAAGGGGAACCAGTAGATATGGTGTATTTGGATTTTCAAAAGGCATTTGGTAAGGGGCCACATAAAAGGTTACTGCATAAGATAAGAGCTCCTGGTGATTGGCTGGTGAGTATTTTTCTCTCTCTAAACTAGAGCATTTGTTCAAATTAAGAACTGGACCATTAAAAATTTCAATCATGTTAGTATAATAGTGATTGAATTAATAAGAGTATAAGCACTGGTCTAGAGATTATAACTTATAATAAATATCTTAAACAGGATTCTAACTAAATTGTTAAGGAGAGAATAGGATTTTTTTAGATCATGCATGGGCATCTGAGACCTGCTGCTTGCAATTCCTGTGTTATGTGGGTTCTTCAGGAATAGTTAAAATTGGACCCGTTGGACATGTGCTGGTAGTATTGCAGTAACTGTGCCCAAATACTTACAACAGGCCAGTTTCTGTTCAAAAGATTACCAGTGGATCTCAAGCAAGTTGCAACAATATCATAAAAGATATACAGTGTCCTTGAAGGAAGTTAACAGCAAGGTGTTTGGGAAGCTCAGGGAGAAGCACTAAACTTTGAACTATCCAATCTCTGCAATCTTCACGAAGCCACATACCACTCAACCGGAACCCTATTCCTCTGACTCCAGCTATTTTGTGCATGCCCCACTCTCTGTCCAGAAGGGCTGCATCTTCAGCCATCTGGATTACCTCCTTAAACTCGCTGGGCCCCATCATGGCAGGGGCACCCCTCCTCAAAAAAAATCATCCCTTCTGTCAAATTTTGAGTCACCTCTCCTGATCTTCCCTTCCTGGCTTAGTGTCCATTTTCCACGTCTGTACCCATGAAGCACATTGGCATTTTTTTTTACTTTAAAGATGCTATATTAATGCAAGTTGTTTAGTTATATGCATATGAGTGAGGAGCTCCATAGTTACTCAGTGGGGAATGAAGAGCCAGACCCAGTTAGAACAAGATGTAAAGTGTGCTATGAAAATTGTTTGACTGCAGATTTGCTATGAAAATAGTGTAGAAATCTTAGCAGGGGATCAAATTCTTTCTGTGTCGCACATTAAAGCACCGATGAAACCACATTACTTCTACATTTACTTTCTCATTTAAATTTCATGGATACCCTATTTGCTGTCCCGTCATGAGACCCCATGCTACTGGAAGTGCGTAAGGAAGTAACTTAAAAAATTGGCAATGAAATGCACATTATCATTGGTAAGTATCCATGCTGTTGTACAGCAAAGTATAATATACAGTATTCTGGGGTATCTTCAGATTAGTTCAGAGGTTATCAAGAAATCTAATAATAAAAAATTACAAGAATTTGAAAAAAATAATGCTAGAGTCAATTTTGTGGCTTTGAAACCTCAACGTTCTGCAGCAAGTCAGCTTTATCTACCATCACCTGTGCATGTTCTGTCAAAAACACCAAGTGCCATCTTCATGCTCAGCCTGTTTACAGTGATAGTGTGCCTTTGGTTGATTCAGTTAGACAGCATTATGACTAATCAAATATAACCAACAATGTAGCATTTATATAAATGATGCTTCATTAAAATAATTTGATTTGAATGTTGCATTGTTGTGTGATACTGCATTTTGGTAAAAAAAACATTGCAAGCTGTTCTTGCAAATACAAACTGATTTTTGCTTCTAGCCAGCTGTTGTGAATTTGTTATGCCCTCAATATTTAGAAAAAAAATTAACCATGATAGAAATGTGGCAAAGAGGGGAAGGAAGAATAACTGTGCAGATAGCTAGTGACTGATATAGCGGTGGTTAACATCCCCGCTGTGGTTGTAGGTTTGAGTGGGATGATTTGTTATTTCTGTCACTGTTAAGTTCTTAGATCTTAACTAGAATGTCTAGCGGGAGAAAGATTTTAAAATACACACTAACACTGAAGGCCTCCAAGGCCTGAAGAATATCACAACACACCTGGCAAGCATGCAGGCTTTTGCAGGAAGGTAAGCAATCATTATCAAAAAAGGGAAGACAGAAATATTGGAGAATACAAAAAGCCCACTAGGCCCATTTTTATAGCTCAACCCATCTTCTTACTTGATGCCTAATGTCCTTTACCCTCCAGTAAGGCTTCCATTTCCCATGTGAACATGTTAATGCTGCCCACTTCAGTCTCGCCTCTGATGAGTTATTCCATAACAATTCCGGCAGGATTTTCCCTGTGGGCACCTGAACTCTGCTGTCTGCCTCAAATGGGGGTCAGAAGCCCACACCATGTGGGAACTAGTCAGTCAATGTGACTTTACCTGGAACGGTAAATTAATGGCTAGAGGATGGGCTTACGGTCCAATTAAGGAAGTGGTCACTTAATAAGTGGCCCTTAATGAGCTGGCTCCACTGCCCGCCATGTGTAGGTGGATAGCCTTACTGCACCCCCACCTCCCATCTCTACAAAAATAGGCCGGCGGCAGAATGGAGCTGAGGAAGCAGTGCACAGGCTGGCACTATACACCCCCCACCCCCCCCACCCCCCCACCAAGTACCTCAGATCCTAGCTCCAGCAGGGGCTAAAAAACTAGCTCTTTATCATGTTTTGGATTATAAAAGCTTCCAGTGGCATCCTCATTTAAACTAGTGTTCTCTGGTATTTGACCCATTCACCATAGTGAGGAATTTGCCCTGAATAATTTTAATCAATGCTTTTCACAAAATCTTGAGCAACTGGATTTCCTTGAATCATCCTCTTTTCCAGTGTGTGCATTATAAAATAAATGGTAAGTGGCCCTTAAGTTGGCTCCACTACCCACTATGTGTGGGTGGATAGCCTTAGTAAAGTTAATTTCTTTACTAAATAAAACTTGTTCAAGATATTTTTACATAGAATGCTCCCACACCATCATCTCTGGAGTCCCCCAGGGATCTACTTTTGGTTCCCTCATATTTCTCATCTACATGCTGTCCATTGTTGAAACAATCTGAAAATACGTCAGGTTCTACTACCTTACCACCATCTTTTTTTTATTGCTCATGGGATGTGGGCATCACTGTGCAGGCCAACATTTATTACCCATTTCTAGTTGCCCTAGTTCAGAGGGCATTTAAGAGTCAACCATATTGCTGTGGGTCTAGAGTCACATGTAGGCCAGACTAGGTAAGGATGGCAGATTTCCTTCCATTAGTGAACCAGATGAATTTTTACAACAATTGTTTCATAGCCATCATTGGGCTTTTAATTCCAGATTTTTAAAATTAAATTCAAAATCCACCATCTGCCGTAGCACTATGCCATCGCCTCCCTCTCTCAAAACCTCTCCACTGCCTGTGATTTGTCACACTGCTTGTCCAGCATCCACTAATTGACAAGCAGAAATTTCCTCCAGCTAAATATTGAAAAGACCAGAGATGTTGTCTTCGGATCTGCCACAAACTCCATTCCCCAGCCATCGATTCCACCCCAATGCATGAGGCTGAACCAGGCTTTTCACAACCTTGGTGATGCACCTGACCCAGAGATGAGTTCCCAAGCCCATAGCCAAGGGATCACTGATTTTACCTTCATAATGCTGTCCAACTCTGCGTCTGTCTCTGTTCACCTGCTGCTGAAAGTCTCATCATTTGTTACTTTCGAGACTTGATATTCCAACATACTCCTGGCCAGCCCTTATCTTCCATTCATGAATATGGGTGTTGCTGGCATAGCCAGCATTATTGCCCATCCCTAATTGCCCATGAGAAGGTGATGATGAGCCGCCTTCTTGAGCCACTGCAGTCTATATGGTGTAAGTACATCCATAGCGGTGTTAGGAAGGGAGTTCCAGGATTTTGATCTGGTGACAGTGAAGGAACGGCAATATAGTTCCAAGTCAGGATGGTGTGTATCCTGGATGGGGTATTGCAGGTGATAGCGTTCTCATCCATCTCTTGTCCTTCTTGGTGGTAGAGGTCGCAGATTTGTGACGTGCTGTGGAAGAAATGACTGGGAGTTGCTGCATCTTCTACAGCTTGTAGATGGTATACAATTCCGTGACATCATCAGTAAAATTTGTTTTGTGGATTAGAACTACTTATAGTTACAATAATCTTCAGCACAGAAACAGGCCACTTGCCCCATCTGGCTTTAGATCTTAAACTCCCCCTCCCCCCATACCCACCCCGTTTCTACCCCCCCCCCTTTTTTTTTCAATAATTTATATAGATTCTTCTTTCCCCACCTATTTACATTATTTTTAAATCTAAAACTAAAACCTTGTTAGTCTTTTCCACCCCACCCCCACTAGAGCTGTACTTTGAATGTCTTGTCTTCCATTCTTAATTAGCACTTTTCTTAGACAAACATCACCACCTTCAACACCTCTTTGATCCTTTTGTCTGTGACATCTTTTGATTATCTGCTCCTATCATGGCTTGCTTATCTCCACAACCACCTCACCCTCAACTTCTCTCTCCCCCCGCCCCCCCCACCTTAAACCAGCTTATATTTCTCCTTTCTCCTAACTATGCTTCAGTTCTGCCGAAGGGCCATGAAGGCTCGAAACGTTAACTGATTTCTTCTCCACCGATGCTGCCAGACCTGCTGAGTTTTTCCAGGTAATTCTGTTTTTGTTTTGGATTTCCAGCATCCGCAGTAGCTTTTAGCTTTTTGTTTTTTTCTTCTCCCATCCCTCTTCGTCTAACCCTATCACTACAAGAATAGGGTCATATCCTTTCCTTTCTCTCTCATGTGTTTATCTTTCCCTTACTTGCATCTATGCGTTGAGTACAATATGTTCCAAACTTATCTGAATACCGATAATTAATTATTTTGCAAATCTTTGTGTTCCTCAAGGAGGGAGATATAATGCTAGAGAACAGAACATTCTGCCAATTTTGCATAATTCCAAGATTAAACTTGTTGCTGTAAAAATCTCAGTTAGAACAAAGAGTTTGAGACTCAATGTTAGAACTCACCCTTCCTGCACCAAAATATATCCTTTTCCTATAATAATTTCAAATGCACCCTGAAAAACGGCATCACTATTAAATAGTCACCTGCCTGCCAAAACTAAGATTATAGCCTGCATTTTATGCAACCACCCCCCACCCAACCCCAGGAGCAGACTGGGAGGCACGTCGCGGGCAGGGCATAAATTGGATGGCACATCAGCATCATTGCAGCCTCAGGGGAGCAGACCTCTCCTGATAGGGCACTCTGTGACCCATGGAGATTCCCCCCAGCAGCAAGTGCTGCCCCTTCTGTAAGACCCCGCCCCCCTGCCCCACCATTCTCAAGATCGGACCCCCACCTCCCGCCCGCTGCCTTGCTGGGGCCTTCTTGATTGGCCGTGGTAGGCCCTGCCCCTGTGTATCTGCACTCCAGGCCTCCTTGATAGCTGTTGCTCTGGGAATTGTTGCAGTTAAAGGAGAGGCCACTGCTCCTGGCCGCGCTGCAGGGACTGAAGAGCTGTCGACCTTCCAATTGGATGGCAGCCCTTGGAGTGGGACACCCTGCTTTAGAGGGACAGAAGCCACAACTGCAGGCAATTAATTGCTTGATCCCTTCGTGACTTCCTAGCCAGCAAAGGCAGGGTCGCCCCTTAAAATCCCAGCCTAGATGTCAGTAAAATTATTAAGTGTCAATATCTGTTGGTAAAATATTCCACACTGTATCAGTATGTCATTTTACTTTTCCTACATCTGTCATATTGTCAACCATATGGTCAGGATTCACCCCTTCAGGATGGATTTCTGGTGAGTCACAACTTTTGCTACCCTATGAGCCTGTCCCAGCGTCTGCCCGTTTTCCAGAGTCCAAACTCACTTAGTGTCCTCGGCAGGCTCCCAGATACTGCTGCAGCATCCAAAGAGGCAGCAAGGGACCCAGCGGCACCCTCAGATGTCATCAAGGCTCCAACTGAAAGCCTTGAATTGGAAGTGGAAGAAGCCCCTAAATCTGCTGGTATAAAGGCCCTCTCCCTCCATTGGGAAGATTAAGGGCTTTATGATTTCCCAAAGCCTATCCCATCACCCAGCCTCATTAATTCCAGGATGACTTCCTGGTGAAAATGTGGGAAATTGGCAGAAAGTCAAAGACAATTACAGAGCCTGGAGGCGCCCACCTACAGCAGGATTGGCTTCGGATCCATCTTGCAGGGATTGTGCAGTGTCATGTGTTCAGGAACTGGGGTAGTCTGCAGAAGGCAGGTCTAAGATACACTTACAGGCCCTGGAGGAACATTTATTGATTTCAGTCGAATGATTGCTGCTGGAAGATGTGTATTTGTTGACATCTGTTGATTGCAAGATTAGAGTTGACTTTGATAAGAACATAATAATGTAAGAAATAGCAGCAGGAGTAGACCACTTGGCTCCTTGAGCCTGATTCACCAGATCATGGCTGAAATTCTACATCAATTCCACTGTCCCACCCTATCTTCATATTCCTTGATTCCCTTGTTGCCCAAATATCTATCGGTCTCATTCTTGAATCCACTCAATGACTGAAAATTACCACCCTTGAGGAGTAAAGAACTCCAAAGATTCATACTCTTCTTTGAAGAAATTTCTCCTCATTGCCATCCTAAAAGGTTTACTCCTTATCCTGAAATAATGACCCGTATTTCTATATTGTCCAACTAGGGGAAACAGCCTCTCGGCACCTACCTTGCCAAGTCCTCTCAGAGTTTAATATATTTCAGTGAGACCAACTTTCCATAATTCCAGAGAAGATGGACCCATTCCACTCAATCTCTCTTCATAGTACCACCCTCTTATCCCAGGAATGAATCCCATTGTACAGAATAACACATGAAGAATGGCTACTTCAGGAGCTGAAAGTGCCCTATGAATCAGACTCGTGTGCTGAAGGCCCTCCTCATGAGAGGGAAACATTAAAAAAGAAACGAGTAACTTCACAATTATCATTTGCATCAATATGTTCTGTATTTTTAAGAAGTGTTCTTAACACTGACTGATTAAGAAATTCAAACTGAGAAGTTTGGGATAAAGACCCTTTACCGAACGGAATTTACAACATCATGACCTAACCGAGATTAGATCTTGCACAATGAACACACCTTGCCTTTTGCACTTGTGGTGGGACATCATGAAAATATGCAAGACGTTATTTTTTTCCATTGCACTTAAAAGGTAGTAGTTTTCAGGCTGCATTTTTCAGAGGGAAGGCTGCAACATCAGAACAATTACAATAAAATGATCTCTGGGGAGAAACAAACATATTCACCTGTTCTGATGAATCCACAAACCAGCAACAGATGGGGCTTGTGCTGGTTGCAGAGTATGTGCAACAATGTCTTTCAATGTAAAATTACCACAAAAGATAGAAACCCCTAAACACAGATCCACATAATCTTGCTTTTGTTTGCATTTACCTTGCTGCATTCGTTCTGTTTGTTAAAAGATCACAATTTGGATGCAGGCCTTGTACGGCCGCGAAACTGACCGCCACTCGCGATCAGGCCCCGATATGGCTACTAATTGGCCAGCCAGCATGAATCACACGCTGCAGCGCTCAGCGCTGCTGGAGTGGGGGGGGCGGGAGGAGGGCAAGCGCAGAAGTGTGCGCATGCACGTGGGTAAGAGCACTGAAAGCTCCCTGAAGGCACAGAACTGCCCCAGGGAGCTGGAGATTTATAACATTACAAATAAAGATTTAAAGAATAAGGTAAACATGTCCCCTCATGTGACTCTGTCACTATTAGGGGGAAATAAAGGAATACAGTAATGGTCAAGGCACTTGACTTAAAATATCCCAGCATGCAAAACCACAATTGCTAAGTAGTTAACATTTAAAGTTCAGGCTGGGACAGAGAGAATGCTGAACCTTGCACATTCTCAGGGCTTGCGAGCTTCAGCAAGGCCATATTAGACGAAGAAGAATGTAAATATGATAGATTGGGAGTTTTGGGAGTTAGACTGGAGTCAGAGGATGACAATAACATAGATTAAGTGTGCTTTTCAACAGATAGGGGAAGGAAAGATGGTCCCAGCTTAGATAGGAAGGCAGGTCTCTGCCTGGGTGAAGGTGTGGTCAGATGATGCATGTACCTTTGTACCAGAGACTTATCTGTTTAATGTAAACCTATATGTTGACGAGATCGAAATCTGGAAACTGTTCTTGTACGTGACCATTAATGTATAAATATGCTGAACACTTGTAGTTTAGCAGAGTACTGTCTCAAGCTGCATTGAGATGGTGCCCTCCTTGCAATTGCTCGAATAAACGATCGTAACCTGTACCTGAGTCTCCTGTGGTCCATTCAACAAAGACACCACGACAGTCACATGACCAGAGACATGTTATAAATGTGACTTAAACATTTTTATTTTATTTTTAATTCCTGTTGAAAACTTCATCCCGCCCGTGGGCGAGGATTCATAAGAAACCCAAAGAGGCAAAAAATTGCATTTAATTATTACTTTACCGGCCTTAATAGGCCTGTTAATTGTCAGCGGGCACGCTGCCGACTCCCATGGGCGCCCGCTGACCAAAACATTGTGTGAGTGCATGATGACGTCAGGATGGTCACCCGATGTCATCGCGCGTCATTTTATGCTCGAGTGTGTCAGGCGCACCCCCGCACCAATTACTTTAAATCTTAAGTCCTCTGGTTATTAACTCTCTGTTAATCAGAATTGGCCTTTGCTGCCCAATCTATCTAGCCTCCTCATAATTTTAGGCCTCTCAATTAAATTCTCCCTCAGCCTCCTCTGGTCCAGAGAAAACAGATTTCAACCAAAAAAATACCTCAAATGAAGGCTTAACCAAGTGAACATGGTGATCTAAAGAATAATTAGCCCCAGGCATTGGGGTGATCCAAATTTTTTAAAGCATAAAATTACTGCCATGACTTTGTTAAACTGTTTCAGTGCCACAGGATTTCCTTCAGAGTGGTGAGAAAATATTAAAATTAATTTGCCCAAGTAAAATTGGATGGGATCAAAGGTTACACCGGTGGACAAAGTAATAGTCCTAATGAACTTGGAGCAGTAAACCCAGCACTGGTAACAGGGGTCACCGGAATCGGACTCCAGTTCCATTTTTGAAGCAACCTTGTGAGGAAAGTTGAGGGACAGTGATACAGAAAAATTGACAGTTGGTGTGGCCCTTAGCAGAGAAAGTAGTAAGGAAGTGCTAGTGAATTTCCTACACTTACAGCCAAGAGCAATAATCTCAGTTCAAATCCAGGCCCGAGTGGTTTTAAACAATAATCTTTAATATATATTGGATAATAACCGTATTGCTTTTATACAGCTGTCCTGCAGTATTAGATGAAATGGTGAGCAATTAATATAATACAGCCTGTTTGTTAGACTTCTGACTGCCTTGAGAATGCCCTGACATTCAAGAGAAAAAAGGCCCCATTTTCTTTTTATTTGTTCATGCGATGACGATAGTGCTGGCAAGGCTAGCAGTTATTGCCCACCTCTAATTGCCCTTGAGTAAGTAATGATGAGCTGCTTCCTCAAACCGCTGCAGTCCATGTGGTTTGGTACACCCACATTGCTGTTAGGTAGTGAGTTCCACGATTTTAACCCAATGGCACTGAAGGAGCAGCAACATATTCCAAGTCAGCATGGCATGTAATTTGGAGGGGCACTTGAGGCTGCTGGCATTCCCATGTGCCTGCTGCCCTTGTTCTTCTAGGCTGTGGAGGTTTTGGGTTTAGAATTTGCCGGTGAAAAAGCCTTGGCGATTTGCTGCCCTGTATTTTGTAGATGGTAGACACTGCTGCCCCTGTGTGCTGGTGGTGGAGGGAGTGAATGTTTAAGGTGGTGGATTGCTTCTCAATGAGACCTACTCCTAGATGGTTGAGCTTCTTGGGTGTTTTTGGAGCTGCACTCTTCCAGGCAAGTGGAGAGTATTCCATCACCCTCTTGATTTGTGCCTTGTAGTTCACGGGCAGCCTTTGGGGAGCCTGGAGGTGAGTTACATGCTGGAGAATTCCCAGCTTCTGACTTGCTCTTTCAGCCGCAGTATTTATGTGATTGGTCTAATTAAGTTTCTGGTCAATGATAACCCTCAGCATTTTGGTGGTGTGAGGATTCAATGATAGTAACTGAATGTCAAGGGGAGATGGTAAGATTCACTTGTGTTGGAGATGGTCTCATTGTCTGGCATCTGTGTGGTGCAAATGTTACTTGCCATTTGTCAGTCCAAGCTAGAACGTTGTCCAGGTCTGGCTGCATCTCGGCACAGACTGCTCCAGTATCTGAGAAGTTGTGAATGGAACTGAACACTGTGCAATCATCAACGAAAATCTCCACTCCTGATTTTATGATGGAAGGAAGGTCATTGATGAAGCAGTTGAAGATGTTTAGGCCTGGGATACTGCCCTGAGAAACTCCTGCACTGATGTCCTTGGCCGAGAAATAGGATGTGTTTTTTTTGTGCTGGGACCCTAAGCCAATATATTATGAAAGTATCAAGGGTCTATTTCATGCTCTTTACACTTGCCCTTTCCTGTCTATTTCTTCAAGAGTCTTCATTGACCAGAAACTTAATTAGACCAATCACATAAATACTGCGGCTGAAAGAGCAGGTCAGAAGCTGGGAATTCACCAGCACGTAACTCACCTCCAGGCTCCCCAAACAGACACCTTCAAGATTCCTGTTATATTTTAAATGAGGAGTAAATAAAGGCATTTTGTCACAGTACCAATGACCAACTGAGTAACCATTGCAGTCATGCTATAAAAGGGAAAGAATGTCAGGGATGTGATTCACGGACTGAAGAGCAATCAAACTCTGACCCCAGCAATTGTTTACATAACAGTAATTACACTCTATTCCTTAGAGTAACAGAGCTTCACATTACCAGGACAAGACAGCCTTCAGCACTGTACAGGGCTATATGGCCCTTATAAAATAATATGTCATCTGACTTAGCATGAGCAATGCCATGAGAAATCCAGTTACATATAATTTGTGATTTGTTGACACAGCTCATTTATAAATGTACCTAATCGGAGCTCATGAAGACAGAGCTGAAAGGATGTTTCTCCTTCAGGGAGAGACTAGAACTAGGTGACACAGTTTAAAAATAAGGGATCTCCCATTTGAGACAGAGATGAGGAGAAATTTATTTTCTCAGAGGATCATGAGCCTTTGGAACTCTCTTCCTGGGAGAGCAGTGGAGGCAGGATTATTGAATATTTTTATACAGAGGTAGAAAGATTCTTGACCAACAAGGGAGTCAAAGGTGGCCAGAGTTAGGGAATGTGGATTTGAGGCCACCACCATGATCTTATTGAATGGCAGTCCAGGCTCAAGGGGTTGAATGGTCTACTCCTGCTCCTAATTCATACATTCATATGTAAATATGAATGCACAACAATTGGCAATGAGACTAGAGAATAGTTTAAATTTTCCAGCCCCAGTACTTTTCCTTTCTTCACTGGTAGATCCATCCATGCTGTGGGATCAATGATCAGCATGAAAGAGTTGGCGTCATTCCTCGATACTACTAACTTTCCTCACAAATTTGTTCCTAAGTGCTGAGAGACCACGGAGCCTCTTCGACAGCTATTGTGCCAAGATGTACAATGGGACTGGCCAATCACACAACACATTAAAAGTGAAGATGGCATCTCCACCAGCCCTCGTGCATTTCGACCCACATGATGTCACAACAAATGCATCAGGAAATGCGATAGGAGTTGTATTCTAACAGTGCATTGAAGGAAGAAAACGACCAATCGTTCATGCATTACACTTGTTGCCGGAAATTGAACACAAATTTCCCCCCACCTATCGCTGGCCTTCTATTCAGCTTCACTTGCTCCACCCCCCTTAAACAGTATAAATTTCATCACATTTTTACTTCTCTTTAGCCCTGAAGAAGTCATACAGACTTAAAACATTAACTCTGTTTTTTGCTCCATAGATGCTGTTAGACCTGCTGAGTTTTTCCAGCATTTTCTGTTTTTGAACACAAATACTATACTGGAGAGTGGGAAGCACTAGCCTGCATCTACGTTAGTGAATATTGGTACCTCTATGGTAGAAAGTTCATTCTCCACACCAATCACCATGTGCTGACTCCATTTTTAACCGCGTCAGTATCTGGTGATTGACCTCTATGCACCTGCAGATGGTCAGATTGTCTTCATGAGTACAACTTCAAATTTCAGTATCTCACAAGTTCACACAACTGAGTGGTTCACATGCTTAGCTGCACTATTATCGCAGACAGAGTTAGCAATAGTGAAGCGACTTGCAACATTGAAGACTACTTGAATGCAGTGATTTCACATGTGATCCATGAATATTGCAATGCAAGAGGAGTTGAAGGCAGCATCAGCGACAGACAGCGTATTGCAGAAAGCTTGTCCGTAAAAATAGTGACCTCACGAAATAGAGGAAGAACTGATCCTTTACTACAGAGAACACAATGAACTTTCATTGTTTGATGACAACTGTATTGCACATGGAACTCGAGTGGTTATCCCACAAGTGCTACGCCAGCATGTATTGCATCTAGCCCATGAAGGATATTGGAGTGTTGTTAAGATGAGACAATAATCTTGTGAGGAAGTCTGTGGCCAGAAATAGATTGCTGCTTAGAGTTCATTCAAAACTGTGTAGCATGTACACTCAGTAGAAAAATCTGTTAAATCATGTCTCGCGCCTCTGCACCTGACTGCATGGCCTAGAAAACCATGGCAACAACTCCAACTGATTTTTTTGGCAAAGTGCAAGCAGCCCCTAGGAATCAATGTTTTTTGCTTATTGCTGCTGATCTACATAGCAAATGGCCAGAAAACGCTACAACAAATTCCTTAACAACAGTCATTGGCATTCTAGACATGTAGTTTACAAAATGGGACTCGCCAGAGACTATCATTACGGACAATGGACTGCAGTTTACTTCCAATCAGTTCACAGAGTTCCCAGTAAGCTACGGAATTCACCACCATGTGACATTGTGATACAACCTATAATCAAATGTTAGCATCGAATGATTCAATAGGGTAATAAAGGACAACCTGAGAGCTAGTATGTCAGAGGTAAAAACGTTTCAACAATCCATTCATATCCTACTTTGTATATATTGATCCTTCCCACACTCTGACCAGAAAGCCACTGGCCGGTCTTATGACTGGTCTTAACTTTGGCATGATGCTGATCATTCATAAGCTATCACTTTGTTATCATCATTGTGGGTCTTAGATGAGGTTGTTCATGGTCTGGATTTACAGATAATGCTGGAAGCAAGGCTGTTGGTAAACTTTACCTTTTATTGAACATTATATTATGTACAGTACAGACTTAGCACAAAGCTCTACATAGAACTATCTCAGCATACTCTGTTGTCATGTGATCTCATGTCACCAATGATGTAGACCTTATATTTACATATCTCACATTAACCCTTTATACTACATCTCCTCCCAAGACTCTGATTCCAATAAATACTTTATTTACATTATCCCATATCTCCCCCCAAAGCCCCCTCCTTCATCTCTGGTTCACAGAGATAAGCGTTGTGTTGATTTCATCTTTCTCCATGACCTTATTCTCAGCTCTCTCAGAGGTTGTTTAGGATCCAAGTTCTCCATGTTCTCTCTCGAACTCTGTAGAGTAGTATGTGGACTATTGGTTCTCTGTTCAGGCTGTCTTCCTGATCATATGGGTAGTTAGTCCATTCCATTGATGAACTTCTCCTTATAGATAGAAGTGCACTTCTGTTTTCTTCTCATTATTCCATTTTCAATCTCCACAAGATAGGATCACAGACTTTGTGTTTTCTCCAAGACTTGGCCTTTGCAATTCTGGTCATGACTCCAGACTGATTCACCTGTTTGGAGTTCTAGTAAATGATGAGCCCTATGGTGTTGATTGTAGTTCTCTGATTTGATTTTCATGACACTCATACTTCTTTTAACTTACTCTTTCTACGTCTGCTGCTTTGAGACATGACACAAATGTATGTGGAAGAACAGAAAGTTCAGTCCATTGTCAACTTCCCAACGGAAGTTCTGATGAAGCCAAACCATTCTGAAGTAGTGTGCAATGGTAGCTCAACAGTTCCAAGATGATAACATCATTTTTCTTCAACAATGATTTTACCATTCTTAATCCTTTTTCAGCCTTTCCATTAGCTTGTGGCTACCTGGTGAACGAGTTGTATGGACAAATCCAGTCTTCTGTAAATTTCTTAAAACATTCATTTGCCAACTGAAGGTCATTGTCTGAAATGACTATATCTGGAATGCCACATGTGGCAAAAAAATTATTTTAGTGAATTAATGACTGCATCTGAGGCCGTACCATGACAACGTTTAACCTCAATCCATCTGGAGTAATAGTCAACAACTTGAGCTCAAAAAGGTCCATTCTGAGATGGTCCCATGGTCTGGATGGAAAAGGAGATACTATCAATGGTTCTCTTTGCTCCTGATAATGGATTGCACAGGTGATACAGCCCAAAATCATTCCCTCTGATGATTTTGAGATCCCTGGTTATCAAACCGAATCTCGCACTCTAGCACAACCAATTGTAATGCTTAAGTGTCCCTGCTGTATTCTTTAAAGGACCTTGAGTCTGAGGACTCTTGGTTTGACCAACCTTTCATCACAAATCAGTAAGTCATCCATGACACTGAGGTGCCCTTGTTGCTTGAAGTACTGATTCAGGATGAGATTGTTTGGAACATATTCTGGCCATCCATTTTTGCAGTATTCACTAATTTTAGTATATTTCTCATCTGCTTTTTGTGCTTTTGGATTTCATTCAGCCTCTGTGTTGTTGCTTGTAGGAATTTTGTGGTCAATGAGGTATATGTTGCTACATCCTCAACAGAATTTATGTCCTCCTCTTTAGGTTTTTCAGCAGGAATGTGTGATAATGCGTCTGCTGTTATTGTTTTCTTTGGTCATGTTTGTCTGGTTCTTTCACCTGCTGTTAACCTTCTGCCTGGTTTGCTCAAGGTTTTCCAATTCATCTATTTGTAGATGATTTGTAGATCTGTGCAAGCTTTGTGACTTAACAGTGAACATCCTTGGTTGTGGATCACAAACAAAGTTTCTGTGATTTCTCCTCCTTTGTACTGGAGTTTAACAGTCGACTGTCCCTTGACGTTCAGTTGAATGCCTCCTGGACTTTGGAGTTGTATGGTTGATGGCAGGAGGAAGCCTTGTTTTAGCCAACATTGTGTCTCTGAAAGAACTGAAACTCCTGCTCCAGTGTTTAATTGAAGTTTGTTTTATGTCCATTAACTGTAATGTCTGTGCTCCAAAAGTTCCCTTTTGATCCTGTAAATTCTCCCAAGAATGGCACTTAAATGTATTTTTTATCTTCAGCTTCTTGAATGCTAGATAATATAAATTGTTTCTCCTTTAATTTTCATGTTAGGAACATTTTGCTGCAGCATAGCAACTCAAAATGTCCTCTCCTCTGACAGGAATGGCACTCTGCATTTTGGTGGAGCATTCTTCATGCCAATATAGCCTTTTCCCACATCAACAAGAACACTGAATAATAGTGGCTACCATGCCCTCTTCGGTCTTTCCCTGTTTTGGATTAGGTGTGCTGCCAGTCCTATGTCTTATAAACTGCACTGTGTCAGCCATTTTTCTCCACAAGATTTCTTTGTTGCCTTGAATAAATATCTGATTTAGCTTTCTCACTTCTTCCTGCCTTGTTAACTGCACAGACTTCGATAGGGACAAATGTCCCTTGACTACAGAAAATGTGATAAAGTTTCCTCGAAGACTCCTATAACTTGGATCATTGCTTGGGGCTCTCCATGTATGTGAATACAGAAATGAGACATTTGATAACAGGTTGACCAGGATATTTTCAGGACAATGACAGGGAAAAGATGCAGCATTTAATTGTTCTGTTGTTTGATGTTTGATTATGTATGTCTCTACACAGGAAGCTATAAGTACTTTCAAAGCATTGATTAAAAGTTCTGTAAAGACATAGAAACCAGTGTCATTTCCTTATATCTCCAAGGCATAAAACACAACAACAATCAAGTGGGCTGCTTTGTCCTCGGTGGTCTCAAGCTTCTTGAATGTTGTTGGAGGCACACTCATCCAGGCAAGTGGAAAGTATTCCATCATATTTCTCAGCTTGTATTCCATCACACTCCTGACTTGTGCCTTGCTGATGATACACAGGCTTTAAGGAGTCAAGAGATGAGTTACTCACCTCAGGGTTCCTAGCTTCTGACCTGCTCTTGTAGCCACAGTATTTATATGGCTGGCCCAGTTCAGTTTCTGGTCAATGGTAGCCCCAGGATGTGAGGAATTCAGCCATGGTAAAGCCATTGACTGTCAAGAGGAGATGGCTGGATTCTCTATTGTTGGAGATGATCATTGCCTGGAGCTCTCCATGTATGTGAATACAGAAACAGAGTTAATGTTTCAGGTTGATGATTTTTCACCAGTTCTCTTGTTGGAGAAGGTTATTGCCTGGCATTTCTGCAGTGTGAATGTTACTTACAAATCTTCATGAATAAGTATCTGTTGTCATAGTTTAATCCTAAACAAAAACAGAATTACCTGGAAAAACTCAGCAGGTCTGGCAGCATCGGCGGAGAAGAAAAGAGTTGATGTTTCAAGTCCTCATGACCCTTCAACTAAGTAAAATAGGAGAGGGGTGAAATATAAGTTGGTTTAAGCTGGGTGGGGGGAGGTGGTGGGGGGGGGGCGGGGGGGGGGGGTGGGGGGTAGAAGTTGGGGGGTGCGGTGGTTGTGGTTGCAGGGACAAGCAAGCAGTGATAGGAGCAGATAATCAAAAGATGTCACAGATAAAGGAACAAAGAGGTGTTGAAGGTGGTGATATTATCTAAGAGAATGTGCTAATTAAGAATGGATGGCAGGACACTCAAGGTACAGCTCTAGTGGGGGTGGGGTGGAAAGACTGACAGGGCATTACAGGTATAGATTTAAAAATAATGGAAATAGGTGGGAAAAGAAAAATCTATATAAATTATTGGAAAAAACAAAAGGGAGGGGGAAGAAACGGAAAGGGGGTGGGGATGGAGGAGGGAGTTCAAGATCTAAAGTTGTTGAATTCAATATTCAGTCCGGAAGGCTGTAAAGTGCCTAGTCGGAAGATGAGGTGCTGTTCCTTCAGTTTGCGTTGGGCTGCACTGGAATAACGCAGCAATCCAAGGACAGACATGTGGGCAAGAGAGCAGGGTGGAGTGTTAAAATGGCAAGTGACAGCTAGGTTTGGGTCTTTCTTGCGGACAGACCGCAGGTGTTCTGTAAAGCGGTAGCCCAGTTTACGTTTGGTCTCGCCAATGTAGAGGAGACTGCATTGGGAGCAACGAATGCAGTAGACTAAGTTAGGGGAAATGCAAGTGAAATGCTGCTTCACTTGAAAGGAGTGTTTGGGCCCTTGGATGGTGAGAGAGGAAGTGAAGGGGCAGGTGTTGCATCTTCTGCGTGGGCATGGGGAGGTGCCATAGGTGGGGGTTGAGGAGTAGGGGGTGATGGAGGAGTGGACCAGGGTGTCCCGGAGGGAACGATCCCCACGGAATGCCGCCGGGGGGGTGAAGGGAAGATGTGTTTGGTGGTGGCATCATGCTGGAGTTGGCGGAAATGGCGGAGGATGATCCTTTGAATGCGGAGGCTGGTGGGGTGATAAGTGAAGACAAGGGGGACCCTATCATGTTTCTGGGAGGGAGGAGAAGGCATGAGGGCGGATGCGCGGGAGATGGGCCGGACACGGTTGAGGGCCCAGTCAACGACCGTGGGTGGAAAACCTCGGTTAAGGAAGAAGGAGGACATGTCAGAGGAACTGTTTTTGAAGGTAGCATCATCAGAACAGATGCGACGGAGGCGAAGGAACTGAGAGAATGGGATGGAGTCCTTACAGGAAGCGGGGTGTGAGGAGCTGTAGTCGAGGTAGCTGTGGGAGTCGGTAGGCTTGTAATGGATATTGGTGGACAGTCTATCACCAGAAATTGAGACAGAGAGGTCAAGGAAGGGAAGGGAAGTGTCAGAGATGGACCATGTGAAAATGATGGAGGGGTGGAGATTGGAAGCAAAATTAATAAATTTTTCCAGGTCCCGACGAGAGCATGAAGCAGCACCGAAGTAATCATCGATGTACCGGAGAAAGAGTTGTGGGAGGGGGCCGGAGTAGGACTGGAACAAGGAATGTTCCACGTACCCCATAAAGAGACAGGCATAGCTGGGGCCCGTGCGGATACCCATAGCCACACCTTTTATTTGGAGGAAGTGAGAGGAGTTAAAGGAGAAATTGTTCAGTGTGAGAACAAGTTCAGCCAGACGGAGGAGAGTAGTGGTGGATGGAGGTTGTTTGGGCCTCTGTTCAAGGAAGAAGCTAAGGGCCCTCAGACCATCCTGGTGGGGGATGGAGGTGTAGAGGGATTGGACGTCCATGGTGAAGAGGAAGCGGTTGGGGCCAGGGAACTGGAAATTGTTGATGTGACGTAAGGTGTCAGAGGAATCACGGATGTAGGTGGGAAGGGACTGGACAAGGGGAGAGAGAAGGGAGTCAAGATAACGAGAAATGAGTTCCGTGGGGCAGGAACAGGCTGACACGATCAGTCTGCCGGAACAGTTCTGTTTGTGGATTTTGGGTAGGAGGTAGAAGCGGGTTGTCCGAGGTTGGGCGACTACCAATCCTACTTTGGTTTGCGTATATACAGTTACAGCAGCTATGTGGTCACTGTATTTGTGACCAATGTTGCATTCCTTTAACGCAATTATTCTGTTCATAGACTGTGATTTTAATTGTTTACCTAGCTTCCAGCTCAAGGTTACCAAAGTTACCATGTTCTCATAACAAGGATCATTGGTCTTGCATAGTTGCAGAAGCATTTTACCACAGCAGAGGCAGATAAAGTCCAGCATATTTCAATATTTGTTGCAGCGGTCTTTTTTAGCATTGCCTACTTTAAATTTTACTGCAGTGATATGTTGTCACTAAACCACTGACCAAATTAAATGGGTCGTGTGATCTGACCTTGTTGTCATTTTAAGTTTGCAGTTTGCTGTGACCTCATTAAAACTTCAAGTATAATTATGTATAGGTCAGCGAACACTTGTTGTGTTAGTGGAACATCAAGTCCAAATATCTTGGTCAAGTATAAACAACTGATTGGATCATTCAATTGAGTATTGTCTCAGCACGTGGTAAGTTCCATTTTTGATCTGTGTGTTGTGATAAATTATTCCACAGAGGATGAGGCAAGGTATCAATCAAGGATCTGCATTAAACTGGGTTACCTGTAAAGTCTTCTATGCCAATCATTAATATCATTAATATTTGATAATTGAATGACCCATCCATGTTGAAGTGCTACTAAGCCTCCTGGATTGTCCAGGAATTTTCCAGACAGCAGTATGCATCTCCTGGATGTTGCTGTTTGCCATCTGAGAGAAATTTGCTCTTTACATGTATTACCACAAAGAAGCCATCGGCTGGATATTGTTACCTCCACCACCCCACTGTCCCAAAGAGCTTGGAGTTGTTCTTTCAGGAACAGCCAGGAGTTGGGAATGGTGTATATAATCAGGGGGAGTCAAGAATCAGGGGGTGTATGGAATTGGAGGGTTTGGAATTCAGTGGCAGAATGTGATCTGGAGTCAAGCGGTTCAGAAGTTGGGCCTAGGAGTCAGAGAGGAGAGAGAGAGTGGAGAATGGGAGTTGGGATAAGAGGGAGAATGGGTAATAGGGGGCACGGTAGAATGGCAGATTGGAGATGGGGAATCTTGGGATCAAGGAGCGGAAGAGGCTGAGGGTCAGAGAACTGGGACATGGGTGAACGATGACTGGGGCTGGGGGTTGTGGGGATTAGGTCTCTATTAGTAACTGGTGAATTCAAAGTTCCCCTACCTCTAGCTCCACCACCCCCACCCCCACCACTCCCCACCCTGCCCACAACCCAGGAATCCCTTCCTCCTTTTTGATTTCCCCTGGTCCCTACCCTTGGCTTCCCTTCAGTACTTCCTCGGAACTATTTGCACAACAGCTACTGGCATGAAACCACAACACAAAGCATTCAGCTACAGGGACTCAACCTTTATAAAGTGAATACAATAACATTAGAAAATATCATGCCACCGCTCAGCACATGGTCAGGAGTTACATCCTCAGTTGTCACATGCTCAGAATATCATGTGGTCAGAATGTCATGTCATCAAACCTCTAGGAACGCCTTCAACCAAAGTTGGCTACTATACATCAGTATAATAATGGTTGGAAGGTGTGCGATGACTTGCAAAGATTTTTAGAAAGGCTTTCTAAAGCAGTTTGCACCAAACACCGGTACACCTTCTTTTGTCTCTTTTTTTTATTCATTCATGGGGTGTGGGCATCACTGACATAGTAAGTATTTGCTGCCCATCACTAATTGCCCTTGAGAAGGTGGTGATGACCCACCTTCTTGAACCCTACAATCTATGTGGTGTAGGTACACAGAACTGTTAAGGACAGAGCTCCAAAATTTTGACCTAGCAACAATGAAGGAACAGCAATATAGCTCCAAGACAGAGTTGGGGGGTGAACTTGCAGGTGGGTGGTGTTCCCAGGTATCTTGCTGCCTTTGTTCTTCTAGGTCATGGGTTTGGAAGGTGCTGTCAAAAGAGCCTTGGTGAGTCATTGCAGTGAATCTTGTAGATGCTACTCACTGCAGCCAGTGACGGTACACTTGTGATGGAGGATTGAATGTTGAAGGTGGTGGATGGGGTGCCAATCAAGTGGGCTGCTTTGTCCTGGATGGTACTGACTTCTTGAGTGTTGTTGGAGCTGCACTCATCTGGGCAAGTGGAGATTATTTCGTCACATTTCTGACATATGCCTTGTAGATGGTGGACAGTCATTGTGGGAGGTGGTGGGGCGGTGTGTCAGGAGGTGAATTATTCACCACAGAATTCCCAGCCTCTGATGTGCTCTTGTATCCACAGTATTTGTGTAGCCGGTCCAGTTAAGTTGCTGGTCAATAATAATCCTCAAGATTTTGATGATGGGAGATTTGGTGATGGTAATGCCAATGAATGCTGAACAAAGTGGTTTGATTTCCTCTTGTTGGAGATGGTCATTGCCTGGCACTTAGGTGACACAAAGGTTACTTGCCGCTTATCAGCCCAAGTTTGAATGTTGTCCAGGTTTTATGAACGTGAACTGCTTCAATATCTGAGGAGTCATGAATGGTACTGATCATGGTGCAATCATCAGTGAATATCCCCACGTCTGACCTTATATTGGAGGAAATATCATCAACGAAGCAGCTGATGATGGTTGGGCCTATGACACTGCCCTGAGTAACTCCTGCAGTGATTTCCTGGAACTAAGATGATTGATTTCCAACCATCTTTGCACTAGTATGACTCCAGATACTGTAGAGTTTCCCCCTAATTCCCATTGACTTTAATCTTGCTAGGGCTTCTTTATTCATTCATGGGGCAGTCACTCTCACCTCACCTATGCAATCCAGCTCTTTTGTCCACTTTTGGATCAAGACTTTAATGAGGCCAGGAGCTGAGTGGTCATAGTGAAACCCCACTGAGCAATGGTGAGCAGATTATTGGTGAGTAAGTGCCACTAGAAAGTACTGTTGATAAGGCCTCCCATCACTATGCTGAGAGTAGACTGGTGGGGCAATAATGTGTCAGCTTGGATTTTGTACTTTTTGTGGACATAATATACCTGAGCGATTTTCCACATTGTTGGGCAGATGCCTATGCTGTGGCTGTACTGGAACAACTTTGCTAGGGGCACGGCTAGTTCTGGAGCACAAGTCTTCAGGTGAGATGTTGCCCTTATCCTTTGCTGTATCTAGTGCACTCAGTCATTTCTTGATATAATGTGGAGTGAATTGAATTGACTTAAAATTGGCATCTGTGATGCTGGGATCCTCTGGAGAAGGCTGAGATGGGTCATTGAATCGACACTTCTGGCTAAATGCTTCAGCCTTATTTTTGCATTGACTTTGTGGACTCCATCATCATTGTGGATGGCAATGCTCATGGAGCATCCTCCTCTTGCTAGTTGTTTAATTGTTCACCGCCATTCATGACAGGATGAGGCAGGACTGTGGACCTTTGATCTGACTCACTTGTTGTAGGATTGCTTAGCTCTGTCGATAGAACATTGCTTCCACTGTTTAGCATGCATGTTGTCCAGTATTGTGGCTTCACTGGGTTAGACTTAGACTTAGAAGGCTTCCCGTGTTTAGAGATGCGTGAGGCAGACTAAACGCATGCTTAGGTCTGTTTCCATAGCTTGCATTTCTTGAAACAGGTCACTAGCCTGAGGCCAGAGGCTATAACTTGAGGGGCGTCACTCTGCATCAAGAAAGGCTGACCAGGAAACTCTCCTGCTCTTACTGCCCACCATGAGCGTATTGGAAGAATTTGCAGGTTTGCAGAGTCACAGAATTGTTACAATGCAGAAGGGGTCCATTTGGCCCAGGGTCTCTGAATGAGCAATTCACCTAGTATCATTCCCTCACCTTCTCCCCCTAACCCTGCACATTCTTCGTTTTAAGATAACAGTCTAATTTCCATTTGAATGCCTCAAGTGAATTTGCCTCCACCAGACTCTCAGGTAGTGCATTCCAGACCAAAAGCACTCGCTGTGTGAAAAAGTTTTCCCTCGTGTTGCCTGTGCTTTTTTTTGCCAATTACTTTCGATCTGTGTCCCCTCATTCTCAATCCTTTCATGAGTAGGAACAGTTTCTCCCTATCTACTGTGTCCAGTTCATGAGTTTGAATATATCTATCAAATCTCCTTTCAGCCCCCTCTTCTCCAAGGAAGATGGTCCCAACATCTCCAATCTATCTTCATAGCTGAAGTTCTTCAACCCTGGAACCATTCTTAGAACCATAGAAAAATTACAGCACAGAAGGAGGCCATTCGGCCCATCTTATCCATGCCAGCCCGAGGACACCCAGGTGCCCTTTCTAATCCCACCTTCCTGCACCTGGCCCATAGCCCTGCAGCTTACAGCACTTTAGGTGCAGATCCAGGTACTTTTTAAAAGAGTTTAAAGTTTCTGCCTCTACCACCAACTTGGGCAGCGAATTCCAGACACTCACTACCCTCTGCGTAAAAAAGTTCTTCCTCATGTCCCCCCTACACCTTCTGCCATTTATCTTGAATCTATGTTTCCTGGTTCTAGAATTCTCCATCAAGGGAAGCAATTTTATCCTGTCCACTCTATGTATTCCCTCATAATTTTGTACACCTCAATCAAGTCACCTCTGTCTTCTTTGTTCTAAAGAAAATAACCCCAACCTAGCCAATCTCTCCTCGTAGCTATACTTTTCTAACCCTGGCAACATTCTTGTAAACCTCCTCTGCACTCTCTCCAGAGCTACTATGTCCTTCCTGTAATGTGGTGACCAGTACTGCACACAATACTCCAGTTGTGGCCTCACCAATGTTTGATTCAATTCCAACATTATATCCTTACTTTTATATTCTATACCTCTGCCAATGAAGGAGAGCATTCCATATGCCTTCTTTACAACCTTGTCTACTTGAACTGCTGCCTTCAGGGACCTGTGTATTTGTATGCCAAGATCTCTCATTGCATCTGCCCCTCTTAGTATATTATGAGATTGATGGCTTCAGTGGCTCCCTTAAACAGTAGTTATCTCCATTTTTACAGAAGTTGACTCCCCACTGCCTTGTATCTCAGAGCATGATACTGGGACTTGGGAGTGTACCGATGAAACTCTCTTGTAATCTTGAACAGATCTCTGTATCGCAAGGTTATTGTGCACTTCTTTCACATGTCTGAAGATGGATCAAGTTATTTGGTGAGGTGTTGTTAGGTCTTGGGTGCTCTACAGCTTTTAACTTCCTAGAGTGTGCTGGTGATGCAGGTAGTGGATTCTTCCCACTCGTTCACCATCACAATCATTTCATGAATCTTTTCTGCATTCTCTCCAATGGTTTCGCATCTTCCTAAAGTGCGGCACTTAGCTGAGGCCGAACTAGTGTCTAATGTAACTTCAACATAATCTTCTTGTTCTTGTACTCTATGTCCCTATTAATAAAGCACAGGATACTGTGTGCTTTATTAACCGCTCTCTCAACCTGTCCTGCCACCTTCAATGATTCGTACACATATACATCTAGGTCCCTCTGTTCCTGCACCCTCTTTAGAGTTGTATCCTTTATTTTATATTGGGTGGAATTGTCCCTGAATTGTACAAAGTGTGGTAGCGGGCGTGAAGAACAATCTTTTTCCCTCTGGCCACAATGGCAGATTTTTGTGCTGTATTGTCTGCTTCCTGGTACACCCTGCTTCATTAATAATATATTCTCAGTAAACATACTGGATCCCTGGCGGGCGGGCTTGGATTTGCCCGCCACACCATGACCTCAGCGTTTCCTCAGTCCAGGCGCCATATTTAAAGTGCACCAGAGCGCAGCCATGTCTACAGGTCAGGACTGCTCCAGGCGACAGATGGCCCGAAAGCCAGGAAGACAGCAGCCCCCAAATGTAGTGACGCATCTCTGGAGTGCCTTTTGGATGCCTTTGAGGACCACGCCGCGATGTCATCTATGCCCCACTCTGGCTGCAGCAGGTCCACCAGAGTCAATCCGGCTTGGGAGGCAATAGCGGTGGCTGTGCCAACGGAGCACAGAGGAGGTCAGCCATCCAGTGCAGGAAGAGGATGAATGATCTCACCCGTTCCACCAGGGTAAGTCAACAACCTCATCACTCTCAACACACACACTCCCAAACCCATCACACATCCACAGGGATCTCACACCTCAAGGGACAACACCACTAACTCTCACACACACACCCTCACATCTCCATCAGGCTTATATCCTCCTGAGATTGTGTTCTCATCCCTTCAAGGGCTCTGCTCACCACACAAACATTCCACACATCCTTATCATCTGCCATAGCATGCGTCCTGCTCACACACTCTCCATCTGTTTTCATGCAGGAGAAGCTGGCTCACAACAGGAGGGAGAGGTCCCAGGCCTGGGGTGGAGTGGCCCAGATTAGGCCCCTCACTCACTTTGAGGAGTGTGCCATTGCACTGACTGGTGAGGATTTGGACTGTGTCTGCGGCAATGGTGATGTTGGTGGCGAACACCCATGTGAGGACCCTGCACCACATCATCCCTCTCTCAACGCAACAGTGAGTGCTCTCTCTCCTGTTTTTGATTCTGCTGCCATGCACTAATTATCTCTACTTTGGTTCACAGGGAGCCCTGCCAAGTGACTGACATCCTCAGCCAGCCAGTCCCTCAGCTCCATCCAGGTCCTTACCTCCAATCAAGAGGACACCATCTTCATTGAAGAGCTGGAAATAAGCAGCCTGGAAGGCCCATCACAGCAATTACCCACACCCTCCATCAGCGCAGAAGCACACACCTCGGTGGGACCTGGTTGTAGAGCAGGCTTGGGTTCACAATCTGGTGGTCACCACACGGACACGTGTCCGTAGCAGGAGGAGGCAGGCTCAACCGAGCACCCTGGCACTCGGAGGGCTCCTGGGGAAAAGGCATCTGTGAGGTTTGAGTCATAAGGCGAGCCTCTGGATTCAGCCTTCCAACTCATTGTGGAGAGTCAGTCTAAGGCAAAGGAACATCATACAGAGCTGTTGGAAGCCCTCAACAGAGCAGCACACGAGTCGAAAGAGTGTGTCCGGCTGCTCTCTGATGAAGTGGTGCCCATATGTGCGCACATGGAGATCTCCATGGGAAGGATGGCGCATGCCATGGAGGCCCTGGTTCAGCAGAACGCGGAGATGCACGTAGACCTGCAGTCCCTCATGGTAGCCATGAGTGAGGTCCTTCAGTGGCAATGCGAGAGGGAAACTGGGCACCTTGACGTCCCTCCTGGTGCTCCTTCCCCTCAAGGAGTCAGGCTGGGGCCCTCAGGCACCCAAAGGGAGGAAGAGTGACACTTGGACACCCCTGGGCCATCCACTCAGGAATTCCAGAGGCTGTCCGCGCTCTCTGAGTCCCCTTTGCCTGTGACCCCCTCAACCTCGTCCTCTGTTCCGCAGGGGGAGCAGCTGGACCACAGGAGGACAACAAAAGCAAGCCGGAGCCCTCATGGTCTTGGCTCTCCAGTGTACGCACACCAAAGTCATCAGAGGTTACAGGGCCAACCATTGCACAGGCTGTCTCCATCCCTGCTATGGATGTCAGGGCAGCACCTAGAAGAAGTCGTAGGCCTAGTAGGTTAAGAAATTTTGATCGCAAGTGGTTGTACAGGTGAACACATTTTGTCACTTTATAATCTGAAAATATATTCACTTTCATTGAATGATGTGTAATGGCGTATTTGAGCTTCATTTACAGGCTTCCCCAGTGCTCGCCCTGCATCCTCCCCTCCCCAAACCCCGCAGTTCAGCTGCATGCAGCTGGACCAGGAGTGATTCTGGAGGGAGAAGTGTATGTGTGGCAGGGCCTTTCAGAGCCTTGTGCAAGCACTCTCCCACATACATAGAGCCTTCCTCCGTCACACTCATCTCACTGACCCAAGCATTTTCAATGCTGCCTGCTGGGGTTCTCATTCAGTTGTCCATCTGAGCTGACCTGCATCTCCACCCACCCACTGACTGCACTCCCATGGAGCACCTGTGCCCGTCCAAAATGAGTCTCCGCTTACTTTCGATTTGCACAGCATGTTAGTGGTTAAGTTTTTGAGTTTTCCCGTCCATTCCCCTCCCAGTCACCCATGTCCTTCCCCCATCACAGTTGAATGCCCTGGCATCACCTTCGACCTCCCCACCATTACCTTGCAGCCTGAACCCTTCTCCTTAATGAATGTCCAGGTGAATGTGCACATTCCTTACCTTCCTGAGAATCCCTCCCCATCCACATTGACCTCCTTGAATTCCACCTTCCCACCCCCTGGGTCCGTGTTTGCCTCTGTGTCCCCACCAACCACCGTTGCTGCCTCTTCTACCGGTACCGAGACACCCTGACCCTCCCAGCCTATCGGCTCCCTCTGCCCTTATTTCTTCCTACCACGCCCACCCTGAGTTTGCTCCCCAGGAGGCTCACATTGATTCCACAGACTGCTCCCTTGCACGTTCACCTGGATATTCCAACCCCCCTTACACCTTCCCCCCCTTACACCTTCCCCTCTCCTTACACCCTCACTTACACCTTCCCCCCCCCCACTTACACCTTCCCCCCCTTACACCTTCCCCTCTCCTTACACCCTCACTTACACCTTCCCCCCCCCCCACTTACACCTTCCCCCCCTTACACCTTCCCCTCTCCTTACACCCTCACTTACACCTTCCCCCCCCCCACTTACACCTTCCCTCCCTTACACCTTCCCCTCTCCTTACACCCTCACTTACACCTTCCCCCCCCCACTTACACCTTCCCCCCCATACACCTTCCCCTCTCCTTACACCCTCACTTACACCTTCCCCCCCCCCACTTACACCTTCCCCCCCTTACACCTTCCCCTCTCCTTACACCCTCACTTACACCTTCCCCCCCCCCCCACAACTTACACGTTCCTCCCCCTTACACCTTCCCCCCTCCCAACTTCACCCCTTGACACCTTTGCACTGCCCTCCTAACCTCCTTACCCCTCCCTGACATCTTTGCACCCCCACCCCCCCCAGCCCCACCCTCACCCACCCCGGCGCAATCCGGTACACCTTCTTCTCCCAGTCACACCTACTAGACCTTCCTCTCCCTACCCCCCACTTTGCCGCTTATCCGTACCTGCCCATGGCAACGTCCCTAAAGTTCAGAAGCAGGTCTGAAGCACCATGATGCCCATGAATATCCAATGCCTCAGCAAAGTCGAAGTTGCTGCGTGGAGACCTCCCACCTTCTGAGAATTGCTTCATGGGGGAGCCAGGTGCATGAGAATCCAGCCATGTGTTCCTCCAGGTAGCTGTAGGACTCCAGCATCTTCTTCTCAGATGTCCACAATGTGAGCAAGACCCTAAAGGTAAGCCCTGACTTCTGCACATCACGCTTGCCCAGATGTATCCTGGACGGTTGTGTTTTCCCTTCAGTGTAACGGTAAATCGGGCGTGGGTGGACGATTCCAGTCAGGCCTTACTTTGCATCTATTAGTGGGATGCAAATCAGGTTCACGCCGGCCTCCAGAGGGATTCGCGATCTGACAACATCAGATGATCCTGTCCCTCCCGCCAAATTCCCCCCGCCTGCATCAAACGGGGACAGTAAATTCCACCTATTGTCTCTCCATGTTCTTCCTGCCAAAATGAATCTCTTTGCATTTCTGCACATTGAACTTCACCTGCCAGCTGCCCACCCATTCTGCCAACCTGCCTTTGTTTTTTTTGAAGTTTTACACTATCCTCCTCACAGTTCACAATGCTTCCAAGTTCTGTATCATCTGCGAATTTTAAAATTATCGCCTGTTTTGCTATGTTATAAATGCACCTTCTGTGGCCATGGAATGGTGCTCGGACCCAGACCTCTGAATTGGGGACACTATCCACTGCGCCACATGACCTCCCCTTCACTAGGTTGGAAGCTCATTTTTAGATATGCCTGATGCCACTCCTAGCGTGCTCTTCTGCACTCCTCACTGAACTAGCGTTGATCCTCTGACTTGATGGTAATGGTCGAGTGAGGGATGTCCCACAGGTTACAGATTGTGGTTAAATACAATTCTACTGCTGTTGATAGGGAGGCGATAGTGTAGTGTTATTGTCACTGGACTAGTAATCCAGAGACCCAGGGTGATGCTCTGTGGACCCGGGTACACATCCTGCCATGGCAGATGGTGGAATTTGAATAAAAACCTGGAATTAAAAGTCTAATGATGACCATAGAACCATTGTCGATTGTTGTAAAAACCCACCTGTTTCACTAATGCCCTTTAGGGAAGGAAATCTGTCCTCCTTCCCTGGTCTGGCCTACTCGTGATTCCAGTTATAACAAACTGCTACACGGTCACAAGAAACCGATCAGACCACCCGGCATTGACCTAGGCACCAGAAATGACAACAGCAAATTCAGCCCTATCGACACTGCAATGTCCTCCTTACTAACAACTGGGGTTAGTGCCTAAAATTGGGAGAGGTGTCTCACAGACTAGTGAGGACATAGTCATCCTCACGGAATTGTACCTGACAGATAACTTCCCAGACATCACCATCACCATCCCTGGGTATGTCCTGTCCCAACGGCAGGACAGACCCAACAGAGGTGGCGGCACAGTGGTATACAGTCAGGAGGGAGTTGCCCTGGGAGTCCTCAACATCGACTCTGGACCCTATGAAGTCTCATGGCATCAGATCAAACATGGGCAAGGAAACCTCCTGCTGATTACCATCTACTACCCTCCCTCAGCTGATGAATCAGTGCTCCTCAATGTTGAACACCACTTGGAGGAAGGACTGATAGTGGAAAGAGCGTAGGATGTATTCTGGGTGGGGGACTTCAATGTCCATCACCAAGAGTGGCTCCGTAGGATCACTACTGACCGAGCTGGCTGAGTCCTAAATGACATAACTGCTAGACTGGGTCTGTGGCAGGTGGTGAGGGAACCAACAAGAGGGAAAAACATACTTGGCCTCATCCTCACCAACCTGCCTGCCGCAGATGCATCTGTCCATGAAAGTATTGGTAGGAGTGACCACCACACAGTCGTTGTGGAGACAAAGTCCTGCCAACATCGTGTTGTGTGGCAGCACCATGCAGATTTTGAACAGACCTAGCAACTCAAGACTGGGCATCCATGAGGCGCTGTGGGCCATCATCAGCAGCAGAATTGTACTCGAACATAATCTGTGACTTCATGGCTAGGCATATCCCCTAATCTACCATTACCATCAAGCCAGGGGATCAACCTTGGTTCAATGAAGAGTGCAGGAGGGCATGCCAGGAGCAACACCCGGTATACCTAAAAATGAGGTGTCACCCTAGTGAAGCTATAAAACAGGACTACTTGTGTGCCAAACAGCATAAGCGGCAAGTGATAGAGCTAAACGATCCCACAACCAACGGATCAGATCTAAGCTCTGCATCCCTGCCACATCATCAATGGTGGTGGACAATTAAACAACTCACTGGAGGAGGAGGCTACACAAATATCCCCATCCTCAATGGTGGAGCAGCCCAGCACATCAGTGCAAAAGATAAAGCTGAAGTATTTGCTACGATCTTCAGCCAGAAGTGCCAAGAGTGGATGATCCATCTCGGCCTCCTCCAGAGGTCCCCAGCATCACAGATGCCAGTCTTCAGCCAATTCGATTCACTCCACGCGATACCAAAAAGTGGCTGAAGGCACTGGATACCGCAAAGGCTTTGGGCCCTGACAACATTACGGCAATAGTACTGAAGACTTGTGCTCCAGAACTTGCCACACCCCTAGCCAAGCTGTTCCAGTACAGCTACAACACTGGCATCTACCCGGCTATGTGGAAAATTGCCCAGGTATGTCCTGTACACAAAAAACAGGACTAATCCAACCCAACCAATTACTGACCCACCAGTCTACTCTTGATCATCAGAAAAGTAATGGAAGGGGTCATCAACAGTGCTATCAAGCGGCTCTTGCTTAGCAATAACCTGCTCACTGATGCCCAGTTTGGGTTCCACCAGGGCCACTCAGCTCCTGACCTCATTACAGCTTTGGTTCAAACATGCACAAAAGAGCTGACCTCCCGAGGTGAGGTGAGAGTGACTGCCCTTGACATCAAGGCAGCATTTGACCGAGTGTGGCATCAAGAAGCCCTAGCAAAACTGGAGTCAATGGGAATCAGGGGGAAAACTCTCCGCTGGTTGAAGTCAAACGTAGCACAAAGGAAGATGGTTGTGGTTGTTAGAGGTCAGTCATCTCAGCTCCAGGACATCACTGCAGGAGTTCCTCAGGGTAGTGTCCTCGGCCCAACTATCTTCAGCTGCTTCATCAACGACCTTCCTTCCATCATAAGGTCAGAAGTGGGTTGTTCGCTGATGATTGCACAATGGCCGGCACCATTCGCGACCCCTCAGGTACTGAAGCTGTCCGTGTTCAAATGCAGCAAGATTTGGACAATATCCAGGCTTGGGCTGACAAGTGGTAAGTAAATTTCGCGCCACACAAGTGCCAGGCAATGACCATCTCCAACAAGAGAGAATCCAACCATCGCCCCTTGATGTTCAATGGCATTACCATCATTGAATTCCCCACATTCAACATCCTGTGGGTTATCATTGACTAGAAACTGAACTGGACTAGCCATATAAATACTGTGGCTACAAGAGCAGGTCAGAGGCTAGGAATTGTGTGATAAGTAACTCACCTCCTGATTCCCCAAAGCCTGTCCATCATTTACAAGGCACAAGTCAGGAGTGTGATGGAATACTCCCCACTTGCCTGGATGAATGCAGCTCTCACAACACTCAAGAAGCTTGGCACTGTCCAGGACAAAGCAGCCTGCTTGATTGACATTACATACACAGACATTCATTCCCTCCACCACTGATGCACAGTAACAGCAGAGTGTACCATCCACAAGATGCACTGCAGGAATTCACCCAGGATCCTTCAACAGCACCTTCCAAACCCACGACCACTACCATCTAGAAGAACAAGGGAAGCAGATAGATAAGAACACCACCACCTGGAAGTTCACCTCCAAGTCACTCATCATCCTGACTTGGAAATATATCACCGTTCCTTCACTGTCACTGGGTTAAAATCCTGGAACTTCCTTCCTAACAGCACTGTGTATGTACCTACACCACATGGACTGCTGCGGTTCAAGAAGGCAGCTCAGCACCACCTTCTCAAGGGCAGCTAGGGATGGGCAATAAATGCTGGCCCAACCAGCGGAGCCCACATCCTGTGCATGAATTTTTTTTAAATGCCCATGGTGTCTCATGCTCAATTTTAATCTACCAGATCTATTCTAAATCTATCCTATTTAGCAAGGCAGTAATACAACACGATGGAGGGTCTGCTCAGCATGAAGATGGCACTTCATCTCCACAATATTTTGTAGTGGTCACTCCTATCAATACTGTCATAGATTGATCCATTTGCAACAAATAGATTTGTGATGATGAGGTAAAGTAGGTATCCTTTAGACTCAACCAGGTCAGTCAGTAGTAACGCTATGAGTCACTCTTGGTGATGGACATCGAAGTCCCCCACTCAAGAGTACATGCTGTGTCCTTGCCAACTCAGTGCTTCTTCCAAGTGGTGTTCAACACTGATTCATCAGCTGAGTGGATGCAGTAGGTTCCCTTGCCCATATTTGACCTTATGCCATGAGACTTCATGGGGCCATAGTCAATGTTAACAACTTCCAGGGATATTCTCTCTTGACTGTATACCACAGTGCTGCCACCTCTGCTGTTCTGTCCTGCCAATGGGACAGGACACAAACAGTGATGGTGATAGAGGAATCTGGGACATTGGCTGTAAGATATGATCGAGTATGACTATGTCAGGCTGTTGCTTGACTAATCTGTGGGACAGTTCTCCCAATTTTGGCACAAGTTGTTAGATGTTAGTGAGGAGAACTTTGCATTTTTAACTGCATTGGGTGTGCCTTTGTTGTATCTGATGCCTAGGTTGATTCTAGGTTGTTTGTCCAGTTGTATTCTTACTCTCTGTGAAATGCTCTTTAAAGGGAAGAAGCCCTTTTAGTGATTAGTCTGTGTGAACTGTCTGCATTTGATGGTGCCTACAGATTGCTAAACATCAAACTATCACCTTTCAGAAGCTGCAGTGAGCTCTGCAGAGTCTTAAGCAGCAGCAGAAGGTAAATATAAAAAACAATAAGTGTTCTTAGCCACCAGCAACAATGAATGCAAGGTATATATTTAACTAGGATTTGGCGCATGTGGCTGAATGTAGTACCTAGTGTATGGAATATTTAAAATCAGAATTCTTTTATTTATTATTGTCTACTTCAACTGTAATTATTTAACAAATAAGCATAATGACAGCAGCTGATTCAATGATGTGAGACACCATCTGGGTCTACAGTGTAAAACCTGAAATGAATTCAAATAAATTAAATATACTGTCTTGAAGGCACTCTAATAGCATTGAAGCCCAGATAGGAAAAGGGTCATTTGAAGGTTTAAAAGTTCTGAGGTATTAACATAGAACATAGAAAAATTTCCATAGAAGGAGACCCACGCTGGCCTTGATTTAGTGAGTAATGACTCTAGCTTCACACTAAATTCAGTATCATTATTTTTATTCTAACTGCAACTTTCTGACACTGCTGTTGAATAATTATGCTCAGTTGCCCAAAGTGATTCCTTGTTCCTGTAAGATCATAGAATGGTTACAGCGCAGAGGAGGCCATGGGCTCACCATGTTTGTGCCAGCTCTCTGTAAAAACTGCTCTGCTGCTCCCTTTTCCCCATAGCACAGCAATTTTCTTTTCTTCACATAATTATTCAATTTCCTTTTGAAAGCCATGATTGAATCAGCCTTCACCACACTCCCAGGCAGTGCATTCCAAATCCTAACCACTCGCTGCATAAAAAGGTTGTCTCAGGTTCTTTTGTCATTCCTCTTACATCCATGCCCTCTGATTCTTGACCCTTCCGCCAATGGAAATAATTTCTCCTATCGACTCTGTCCAGGCCCATCATGATCTTGAATACCTCCAATAAATCTCCTCTCAACCATCTTTTCTCTAAAGAGCAAAGCCCCAGCTTCGACAGTCTATCCACATAACTGAAATCTCTCACCCCCAGAATTGTTCTTGTAAATCTTTTCTGCACCCTCTCTAATGCCTTCACATCCTTCCTAAAGTATGGTGCCCAGAATTAGACACAATACTCCAGTTGAGGCCAAACCAATGTGTTATAAAGATTCAATATAACTTAGGTCTAGTTTCAGTTCTGAAGAGGAGTCACAGTAAGCTCGAAACGTTAACTCCGTTTCTCTCTCCACAGATGTTGTCAGATCTGCTGAATTTTCTAGCACTTTTTTTTCACCATAACCTACTTGCTTTTGTACTCAATGGCTCTATTTATAAAGCCCAGAGTCCTGTATGCTTTATTAACCACTTTGTCAGCCTGCCCTGCTACCATCCAAGATTTGTGCACATATACCCCCAGGCTGCTCCTGCACCACCTTTAGGATTATCTCCTTTATTTTTATTGTCTTTTCTTGTTCTTCCTAGCAAATGCAGCACTTCACACTTCTCTGCATTAGATTTCATCGGCCACGTGTCTGCCCATTTCACCAGCCTGTCTATTCCCTCCTGATGTCTATCACCATGCTCCTCACATATCACCATACTTCCAAGTTTTCTGGTATCTGCAAATTTTGAAATGGGCCCTGTACACCCAAGTCTAGGTCATTAGTATAGATCCCTAAGTTAAAAGCAGTGGTCCTAATTCAAACGCCAGGGGAACCCCACTATACCTTCCTCCAGTCCAATAATCATTCACCATTACTCTGTTTCCTGTCATTCAGCCCAACTTTGTGTCCATGCTGCTATAGCCCCTTTTATTCTATGGGCTTTAACTTTGCTGACAAGTCTGTTATGTGACACTTTATTAAACAACTTTTGGAAGTCTGTGTACGACACATCAACCACAGTACCCTCATCAACTCTCTCTGTTACTTCACCGAAAAACTTAATCAAATTAGTTAAACACAATTTTCCCTTAACAAGTCCCTTTTGGCTTTCCTTAATTAATCCACATTTGTCCAAGTGACTGTTAATTTTGTCCTGGATTATTATTTATAAAAGCCTTCCCACCACTGAGGTTAAATTGAACTGCCTGCAGTTTCTGGACTTATCCTTACATCCTTGTAACATTTGCAATTCCTCTGGCATCACTGCTGTATCTAAAATAGATTGGAAGACTGTGGCCTGTGCCCTGCTATTTCCATCCTTAATACGCTCTGTATCTTTGGGTATATCTGATCCAGACCGGTGACTTATTAACTTTAAGTACAGCCAGCCTATCTAATAGCTCCTCTTTATCAATCTTTAGTCCATCCAGTATCTCAACTACCTCCTCTTTCACTATGATTTTTGCACCATCTTCTTCCTTGGTAAAGACAGATGCAAGATACTTATTTAGTACCTCAGCCATGCCCTCTGCCTCCACACATAAATCCCTTTTTAGTTTTCTAATCAGCTGTCCTTCTTTTCCTAGCGATGCTAGTCTTTGCTGATCTTGTTTCATTTTCACTTCCCTTCTGAACTTTCTATATTCAAACTCGTTCTCACTTGTGTTATCAACCTGACATTTGTCAATTGCAATCTTTCTTTGCTTCATCTTACTCTCTGTCTCTTTCATTATCTAGGGAGTTCTGGCTTTGTTTGTCCTACCTTTTCCCTCCTCGTGGGGATGTACCTCAATTGAACCCTATCTCCTTTTTAAAGGGAGTGCATTGTTCAATTACCATTCTGCTTACCAGTCACTGATTCCAATTTACCTGGGCCAGATCTGTTCTCAAACCACTGAAATTTCAATCCTCCCCAACAGCAAACGTTGGTCCCAGCTTTGTTCAGGTGCAAAACCATTTGGCCTGTGCACGTCCCATCTCTCCCAGAATTGTCCCAAGAATCTAAAGCCCTCCCTATTCTACCATCTCTCCAACCACACATTCATCAGCTCTACCCTTCTATTTCTATACTCACTAGCACATGGTACCTGGAGTAATCTGGAGATTACTACCCCTTAGGTTCTGTTTACTAGTTTCTTTCTAGCTCCCTAAAATCTGCCTGCAGGGCTTCTTTCCAAACTATGCTGTTGGTACTGATATGGACCATAACTTCTGGCTGTTCAGCCTCCCCCCTCAGGATGCTCTGCAGTCACTCTGAGATATTCCTTGACCCTAGCAACAGGGAGGCAGTATAACATCCTGGATTCACATCTGCGGGAACGCTTGAATGTCCCCTAACTATAGAATCTCCTATCACTAATGCTTTTCCACTCTTCCTCCTGCCACCCACATCCCACCCATGCCCCCCACCCCCACCCCAACCAGTTCAGCTGATCCAGCCTTGGGCTTGGCTCCAGCTGCAGTTGCCAGAGGAACCATCACTCTCTCTCAGTATTCAGAACTGAATACCGGTTGGAGAGTGAGATGCATTCAGGGGACTCTTGCACTATCTGCCCAGTCCTCCTTGAGTGCCTGGCGGTTACTCACTCCCTCTGTGCCTACACACCCTTGAGCTGCAGGGTGACCATATCCAGAAACATTCTATCTGCAAAACTTTCAACCTCATGGGTGCACTGCAGCGATGCCAGCTGCTGCTCAAGCTCCAAAACCTGGAGCTTGAGCTGCTCCAGCTGATGACAATCCCTGCACTTGCTGTGGTTGCCCGCAGAGGCTACTCTTGCAGGTGCTATAGCTCAGAGACCACAACAATGGCTGCTATTTCTAATTGTTATACTTTGCTCTTTCAAACATAGGTTTGGTCGTGATAAAAACCCACAATATCACCAACTGTTGACCAAATGGACTTGAAGGTTTCTTATCATTTCTCTCAGCATGTTTTATTTCATAATACAACTAGACCTTGGTGAGAGCAAGTCTACTTAGAGATGAGAAACTGAAACTAAAGAAAGAGATAGATGTGTCAACATGCAGAAGTTGTGAAACATCAGCTAGAGCATATGTATGGCAGAGCAGACCAGGAGATACATTATGCTGAGAGATGTTCAGGCCAAAAGAGCAGACAAAGGGCAGGATGCAAATACTGTGGAGGACAGCATACAAAGGAAAAGAAGGATTGCCCAGTGTGGGGAAAGCAGTATTTTAACTGCAAGAAGCAGAATCATTCCGCACACTAGGGTTTGACCAGAAAGAAGCAAATCAAGCCTATACAGATGGCCACTGGAGAGATATCTGCAGAAGAATCTGATGAAGAACTATACAAAATAGAACAGGTTATTCTGTCAAGTCTAGAAGCGACGAATGGTTTGTGACTGTTACAAAGATGACCGCAGAGGGAGAGTATCAAGCGAACAAGAAGCATCACAGACCCGTGCAAAGTGGCACAACATGGCGATCCCAAAACGAAGCCCTCGAAAGTGAGGTTGAGGTTATATGATGGCACGATACTTATATCGAGAGAAAAAATTAGTCTGAGAACCCATTGCAATGGCAAGACGGGAGATTTAGACTCCCAGATCGTAGAAAGGACACGCCAGCCACTCATCTCAGCTGGAGCAAATCTAAACCTTGGGTTGGTGAATGTGCCAACAGAGAAAGGGCAACAAAAGAACCCAGGCAAAGGGCAGAAAAAGAGCCCAGAGAGAGGAAAACAATAGACTCCAGAGCGATGGAGACAATATTCAAGTAAACCACAAGATGGTTGCCGACCATTGTCAATGCAATGAAATGCATGAGCTGAAGGTAAATGAAACAGTTCTACAGGAAAATGTTCACATCAGAACTGAACTGGAAGATTTGAAGCGTAAGAATCAAGCTGAGTATATACCTCTGAAAATGCATGATAACCTGAAGTCTTCAATGAACCACGGCAACAAGTGCCATGGGAACGACATTCTCCAGACAAGGAACACCACCCAAACCAATAGTGCACACGTACCATTAGGAGCCCTGCACAGTTCAACGACTATGTGTGCAGTGCAAGCGCAGAGACTGGGTAGTAGAACAAACAGTTGGTAATGCATGAGAACAGTGGGTAACTTGGTAAACCCACAGTTACACATGATTTTGCATGCAAATTTGGGTGGAAATTTTCATGCCCGCTGGTGTCAGGCATGCTCAGTGGTGTGAGCAGACAATATGGCGAGAAGTCCAAAAATTGGTTTCACGATGTCAAGAAACTAGTTTGCGATTGTCCACTCAACCCGTTGATGACGGACCACGTTACCTGCCATCGGACATCAGGAACCTTATTGTAAGACATCTGCATATCATTATAAGGATAGCCTGCCGGACTCATCTCCCCACACTGGATCATCCCCCCACGTCGGTGTGATTGCACGCCGACGTGTTTCACAACTGCACAAAAGTGACGCGCACTTGGCAAGCTGCACTTTGCTTGGCACATTGAGGTTTGTTTGCTAATCTTGCTTTGGGCAGCACTTGCAGTCATCAGCGCCATATCACATTTAGGGGAGCTCACTGGCAGGTCTCTACCTACCAGACCAGCCATAAGGTGTGGGTGGCTTTGTATGGCTGCAGGGCTAGGGCTTGCTCGGAGAAGGGGAAGAAGTGGCCTCAGGCAAGGGAAGAGGCTGCAGGGTGAGGGCTGTACTGGGGAAGTAGGTATCCGAGGGTTTGTGTTGAGACACAAGTTGATCTATGCAAGTGGCTTCAAGATGGTGAGGGCTGAGGAGGCAGTCTCCAGAGCAGATGAGGGCAGATGGAGATGTGAGGGTGTTTGTGAAAGAGTGAGTGGTGATATCCCTTGAGCTGGCAGTGAGTGAGATGCCAGTGAATGTGTGATGGGTTTGAGTATGTGAGTTTAGAGTGATGGGATGGTTGCCTTATCCTGGCAGCACAGATGAGATAATTCATTTTCTATTTGCACTGGCTGGCCAACCTGTTCTGTGCAGCATTGGCACTGACCACCACTGTCATCGCCGACCAAGCCAGAGTAGTAATATTGCTGCCCCTCCTGTGACCAGAGCGGGGACATCATGGCAGGCCTCCATAGCGTCCAAAAGACGGCGTGTCACTAAACCTGGGTGCTGCAGTGTTCTTGCCTTTCGGGGCCATGTCTTACTTGCAGCAGTCCTGGGCTGGAAGCACTGAGAACCATGCGTGTGCAGCTGTACTCATGCCCAGTACAGTGAAGCGGCGAGATGACGGCATGGCAGGCGAATTGGAGTCCACCTGCCATCAAAATGGCGTGTTTCCCAGGAATGCATAATTAATGTGGTGGATTTGGGACAATATGGCGTGAGAAGCTGCCATTGTGGTCGCCGGGCACCACACTTAGTGAAAATCTGGGACGATTTTGGTTCGCTAGGAAAAGGGGGATGTTTGGATCTTTGTTTGGTATGAAAAGGGGGATGTTTGGGTTTTGAAATGCAATCATCATTATGTGTACTACCTGGCTTACCACAGTCATGTGACCTCTGCCATGAAGGAATATCTGGGGGTAGCCATGATACAAGCAGTTCACTAAAGCCTCTCACTGAGAAGACACTGAAGAAAGCACTGCTGTCCTTAAACATGAAATAGAAGTGAATTCCCTCCCAGCTCTCTTTTTGCAGAAGCTCTTCTTGTTCCTTTTTTTCTATCTTTATCTCTTACATTTAATCTTACATCATTGTTATTTTCTTTCATAACTCAATTACTGGAAACACTCTGTTTTGATATTTCATAATTTTAAATGCTTCTATTACACGGGCCAGTAATCTGCATTGTTCTAATGTCAAGTTCGCCAAGTCTGTAGCTGTACGTCTTTGTGTTAGAAGGTTAGAAAAGACACAAAAGCATAACCGTAACTATTGTGATATCAACATCAGTAATCTCCAACTGTTGCCCTGTAAAAATGCTATTGGATCTCCCATGGTATTGATCACAAGTAGCATTGCATTTCAGGATATTTAGCTACTAAATTTGCTTGTACTTTTAAAACCATTGTTCTAATAGTCAAATTCAGGTAACTGTAGCTGGTCCTAAACTGGACAGCCATTAGACTGTAGTAATTGGTTTTAGGTTCCCGGTCAATGGTTGCTTTTTCCTTTTTTAAGGTTGTTTTATATGTCATAACAAATATAATGTGTATTGTCTGGTGTTTGATGTCTGCTTATTGCAAATCTATCTATCTATCTATCTATCTATCTATGTGCATTTATATAGATACATGATAAATATGGTAATAAACTTTACTTCATGTGCATAGCGCTCAACTATTATAACCTTCAGGTGGCAATGTAAATGACATTGGGCTGAAGCCTTAGCACAATTTCAGGTATATCTAAGGCCATAGGAAGATAGGCCTCTACCTTTCCCATTGTGATCATGGCACATAATAGCTGCAGCACTGCTTGTAGAAGTTCAAATTCATCATGTCATGTGCATACCAATATACCTTCTTTTTTTGGATTGCATGGGCGATTTGTTTAAGTATGTGGCCCCTTTAAATTTTTTTACACCTCCCTGCACAAGTGGTAACTTAAAGGGGCCAACTTGTGTGCATTCTGTGCAGGGACTTCCAGGTGAATAGGGAGAATGTTGGGGCATTCCCATAAACATATTTACCAATACAGGCCACGGTCTACCTTAAAGATGGTCCAGAACTCACAATAAAATTTAGGCCATGTTGCCTATTAGCACTGACTGAGTTCATTTCATATCACAACATAATAAGGGAAGAGGAGGTTCAGGTAAGGGTAATGTATAAATCTAAAGAGAAAAGTCAATGCTGTACAGCAGAGTAGTGAGTGGGTAAGATCAAGCAGAGTATCAGGAATAGTTAGAGAGTTTAACAATGGTAACTGGTTATTAGTGAATAAGACTGCATTTGGCAAAACTAGAAAAAATGTTGAGGCACTCTCATGGTCCCTGACCTGCCTCAGTAGTGCCCACCTCTCCTGGTGAGGCTGCCAGGGCTCAGAGATGCCAGTTCTCTGATTGGGCCGGCAGTTTCAAGAACCTGCCTGCCGTCCTTAAAGCACAGTGAGCTTAGAGATGGCCAATAAGGACACCGTCTCCAGGAAGATTGCTCTGTCAGTCTTGCTTCCCGGCAAGTGCAGGCTTGGGACCCCCATTTGATGCGGATGAGGGGGGTCCCAAAGCCCATGGAAAAATCTTGTCTATTAACTCTGTTTCCCTCTCCACAGAAGTTGCCAGACCCTGCTGAGTATTTCCAGCATTTTCAGTTTTTATTTCAGATTTTCAGCATCCGTAGTATGTTGCCTTGGTATTAAAGTCTGAAGGGGATATCCTAGCAACCATCCCTTAAGTCTGCTTGCAGTTCCAAAGAGATCAGGGAACTTGGACCGATGTAGGATGAAAGCATCATGGGAGCTCCCTGGGTATCTGGTACACATCTGCATAGCACCTTTCTCGAGGTTGCACACCAACTGAATGAATAATGTTGGTAAACCTGGGAGTGTGCAGATTGTCACAGGTGTGCAGTCGATGTTGGTCTCCACCTGTGGGAAGCCAGCCAGAGCTGCAAACCCCAGCGCCCGCTCATCCTGACTGGCCCCATCGCAGGCGAAGTTGAGACAATTTGCCTGCTCTGAAAACAATCCATCAGTCATCTGCTCATGCACTTATGTGCAGCCATCTGGGAGATCCTGGATCTGAAGAATCCAGCGGCAAAAAAGGGTGAGGGCAGTGATGACTTTCACTGGTCCCCAGGTCCAGCAGGGAGCAAGCTTTCTTCTTGGAGATTGCCAATGTCTGCCACCACCCAACGTGACAATCTCAGCCTTTGGAAGCACTTCTCTTCCGAGAGGTCAAAGAGGCTGACCTTCTGTCTAGACACACTGTTATGGCTCTTGTGATGTGCGTCTTGCGAGCATGACTCTCCCTTTGCTGCTCCACTCTCTGCTCACTGCCTCAGGTCTTTCTACAGCAGGCTATGTTGCTGCTGTGGATGGTCACCTTGCTCCATGTTCGTTGTCCAAGGCACCGCCCACCCTGATATGAGTCTGACTACCTTCAAAATGCAGAAGTTACCTTCTCAGCTGGAGGTTAGAAAGCAGTTGTAAGTACTGAGTATTCAGTGATGGATCTACCTGACTTTCAATGAGCTCCATGAATTGCTGTTCCTTTGTCAACTTAGTTTCAATGGTGAGTTCCGGGAAGCCCAGGAAAACCATGAATACACCATTAAATTTGAAAATAGGTTGAAGTAGTGCAGGAATTGGTCGATTAACATATTTAAATTGCTAACTAGTCTGTCCAAAGGGGGCTATGAACAACCAGCCAAGCACGTCCGAGTTATACAATGGAGTGGTTTCTGGACATGAACACACTTAAACCCCCCATTACCCGCACCCAAATCCGCACCCTCCTCCAGGTTAAAATTCCTCCCTTCTGATGTTTAAACAGATGCAAATTATAGCACTATAACCATAGGATTATATTTGCAATACATGCTATGTGGTCTATAAATATAGAAATCAATTTTCAACTTCAATTATAATCCACAATAATATTAAAGAAATTATGAATCTATAACTTACCTTAGATGAGGAAGAGCTAGATAGATTCTTGATTAACAAGAGGATGAAAGGTTATCAGGGGGAGGTAGCAATGTGAGGTTGAGGTTACCGTCAGGTTAGCCATGATCTTATTGAATGGCGGAGCAGGCTCTTGGGCTGAGTGGCCTATTCCTGCTCCTAATTTGTATGTTTGTATGATGGGTAAATTATGAATTGAAATAGTAATGAATTTTGCACATTAACAGAAGTCAACCGGAAATAACATATTTCCTGCAATATATGAGAATGCACAATCTATCTCTATTTAAGGAAGTCAGTATTAAAATACAGATGGATTATGTGATTAAAAAAAGCCCTTTATTCTAAAAATAACTCAACAGGAACTGAACCACATGCACTTGATGAGCCTCTAAAATGTCATGGCTTAACCACTGTGCTTAGTGCAAAATATGAGTGCATGGATTATTCACATTGAAATACTAAGGTCTAAGTAGCTATAAATTGACGTCAATGAAGTGTTGACAACACTAGCCAAGTCCATGGTGTGAACTTTCCAACGGTAGGTTGTGAAACTGGGTCATACCAAAAACATAATAAACCTGGCTAAAAGTGTACCTGCCACATGGTCTGGAAAGTGTAAGTTGGAGTTAACGTATTTTTCTTCCCTCTTTCCCCAGTTCTCTTTTCCTACTCGTTTGACTGTATTTCTCTTTTGCTCCACATTTGGATTGCCTGTGAGAGTTCTCTTGCTTTCCCTTGCAAGCCTTGGGTTGGAGGATTTGTGAAACTCCGATCACTGAGGGGAAAGTTAGTCACTTCCCCTAACCAGGAAGGTTAGCCACCATTTGTTAGAATAGCTTAAAATGAGGTAAATTGGTCCAAGTATCTCAGCATTTCTAGCATTTTAACTCGGGAAAATGTATTAACAAAGGTTGTTTGGAATCTCAAAAGACATAGAACGAGAAACACCCAGGTCAAAAGATGGTCCATATGAAGATAAGGAGGTGGTTGCTCAGGTACCACATGTTGAAAAGCCTGAAAGTTCACTAGATTTATGCATTTACAAGGCCAAAAACAAAGCATGTAGAACATGGATAAAGGCTGAAAGATTAGAAACCTGTTAAGTACTTAAACATGTGGCCTCAGCAAACATGGACCTATGCAGGTGTTGTGCCTAGTTGTAATCCAACGTAGCTAAACAGTATAAGAATGGAACATGTTGCTCCTAAAAGCTGGAGCAGTCTTGGGGTGGTCAGAAGCACATCCACAAATGAATACAAGTCTGATTTACTTGAATGAGACTTTGTGGAAAGATAAAACAGTTTGTATTAATTGCTTGCTATTTAATGTAATACCATTATTTGTCAATGTATATTGAAGCTTGTATGTTGAAAAATAAACACTTGAGCCAGAATCTGCATGGAGGTTATTCTGGTCAGATTAACAGCCTTTTGTTTTGATAGTTACCATGGGAGATCCATTACCACCATGGCTTGAATTTTTTGGTCGTCAGACGGGTGTGATCGGCGGGCCCAGAATGGAATCAGCCTCTGACCGTGATTTCATTCTGGCTGGCCAATTAGCGGCCAGCCAGCGTGAAATGCGTGCTGAAATGCTCAGCGCTGCCGGGGTGGGGGTGGGAAGAGGGCGGGCGTCAACGTAACCGAGGGTGCAGGTGAGTGCTTCGAAAGAGCTTCCTGAAGGCAGATAGCTGCCCCAGGGAGCATCAGACCTCCACAGACCAAAGGTGATGATAAAAATGCTGCAAAATATGTCCAATCAAGCACCTGAAAGCATACCTCATAAAAAACCAGTACCCAGATATCTCTTTTTATTTTATCTCCCCACGGAGATTTTGTCCCGCCCTGGATCGAGGTTTGAGCAAAAATGTGAATGTTGCCGGGGAGAGTGACCAGTCCGCGAACCGTACATGTGGACGAGCCATGTAAGATCGCTGTCGATTGCATCATTAATGGGTTTAATTGCCCACTTAATTGTCGGCGGGCGCGCTTCCAACTGCTGCGCGCGCCCGCCGAGTGAAATATCGGGCATGTGCACGATGACGTCAGGACCCGTCCATTTGGGTCAAGTGTGTGCCCGCCCACGGGTCGTAAAATTCTGGCCTAAGTAAAGTTAGAAATACAGCTGTTATCCCCCTTGCTCCAAACTGTGAATTTTGTCAATTTAAGAATTCCATTATCTATTCAAAACATTTAGGACTAAAAATTTGCCCACTTTTTGGGTACAGGGGTTGTGATTCATGGCCTTCCAGGTCTCGTTCCATTTGGAGGTGGGCAGCTCCCCCACTCATTGACCAGATAGGAGCATGGAGCCAAGTGAGTTCCAAGGTAGTGGCTTGCTCTACACTCAGTAAGAGACCAAACATGGTTGTTCTGAGATGATGTGGTGTAGCCAGTCTGCTCTTCCTAAAGGCAGGATGTCAGTGGCAGGAGAGACCCAAGGCTTCCACAAAGGAGCACCCCTGCTCCTTCTGGCCCACAAAGGAAATATAAGACGACTTAATTTGCTTTCTTAAGATAAAGGCACAATACTGCGGATGCTGGAAATCTGAAACAAAAACAAAAAATGCTGGAAAAACTCAGCAGGCCTGACAGCATCTGTGGAGAGAAAGACAGAGTTAACATTTCGAGTCCGTATGACTCTTCTTCAGAGCTAAAGGAAGTAGAAATGTGGTGAAATTTATACTGTTTAAAGGGGGTGGAGCAGGTGAAGCTGGATAGAAGGCCAGCGATAGGTGGAGGCAAAGGAGAGATTGCGAAAGATGTCATAAACAAAAGGGTTGTTAATAATGGTGGTACCGGCTAAAGGAGGTGCTAATGGTGACATTAAGGGTGGAAAGCAGGGTAAGCACTCTGGAAAGTGACAGGTGGCCCTAGTGGGGGTCGGGTGGAGGGAGGGGATGGTGTTGGGAAAAAAGATCGAAAAGGCTAAAAGCTGGGGATAAAACAATGAATAGAAATGGAAATAAAATTTTAAAATAATAATAATGAAAGTCAGTGGGAAAATAAAAAAATAAATGAGTGAATTTAAAAAAAATGAATAAAGAAAAAAGGGGAGGATCAAAAAGGGGTGGGGATGGAGGAGAGAGTTCATGGTCTGAAGTTGTTGAACTCAATGTTAAGCCCAGAAGTCTGTAAAGTGCCTAGTCGGAAGATGAGGTGCTGTTCCTCCAGTTTGCGTTGAGCTTCACTGGAACATTGCAGCAGGCCAAAGATGGACATGTGGACGAAATGTCCATCTTTGGAACCAGTGAAGCCCAACGCAAACTGGAGGAATAGCACCCCATCTTCCGATTAGGCACTTTACAGCCTTCCCGACTTAACATTGAGTTCAACAACTTCAGACCATGAACTCTGTCCTCCATCCCCACCCCTTTTTGATCCCCCCCTTTTTCCTATATTCATTTTTTCTTTCTTTTTCCCCCACTCACTTTCATTATTATTATTTTTAAAATTTATGTCCATTTCTATTCATTGTTTTATCCCCAGCTTTTAGCCTTTCGATCTTTTTTCCCACCACCGTTCCCGCCCTCCACCCCACCCCCATTAGGGCCATCCATCACTTACAAGAGTGCTTACCCTGACCCTACCATTATCACATTCTGCTTTCCACTCTTAATGTCACCATTAGCACCATCTTTAGCCTGTACCACCACTATTAACAACACTTTGACCTTTCGTTTATGACATCTTTTGCAGTCTCTCCTTTACCTGCACCTATCGCTGGCCTTCTATCCAGCTACACCCGTTCCACCCCGCTTAAACAGTATATATTTCACCACATTTCTACTTCCTTTTAGCTCTGATGAAGAGTCATACGGACCCGAAACATTAACTCTGTCTTTCTCTCCACAGATGCTGTCAGACCTGCTGAGTTTTTCCAGCAATTTTTGTAATTTGCTTTCTTAATGTCTTGTTGCCTCAGGGCACTAGGGGTTGCAGATGTTGTCAGCACCGGGTGAAGAAGGAGCAACTGTGCTTTAAACTGTCATCGGGGTCCTAACCGCTCCATCAGGTCCCAAATTTTGAATGTCCAGACCCTCACCTACTTGGGTGGGGGGGAAGGCCTCCAACACTGTTGTAAATACGCCTGTGAAAATGGTGTGAAGTCATGAGTGCAGCTATGGCACGGTAATTATCACACTGCCTCTATTTTAACCTCCCACCAAGTTTTAAGCTATTGGTCACACCTTTTCAGTTGCAAAATCGGTGGCTGTCATTTGGAAATCTCTTCCCTTTTGAGGGAAACCTACAGTGTACCCAGGAAACAGTTGGGGGAATTATTAACTTATCTTCTCATTTTCCATTTTTGAAATGGTAGCATGAGATAAGACTGATCTTAAAAAAGAAAATCCCAAAATGCATCCTGATCATTGTCTTATGTCACCAAAGAGGCAGGCAATTGGCTGACTGCAAGATTCCGAAAAAGTAAATGAAGAAACAGATGACCTATTTTTGATGTTGAAAATGTGAGGAGAAATGTTGGCCAAGATATAATAAACATAAACAAAAAGGATAACTACATTCTTAAAAAAATACATTCAAGGACAGTGTACAGTGCAACACTTTAACGTATTTTCCTATTACTCTGAGATCTAAGTTTGATATCAGCTTCAATGGACTAACCTTGGTATCACAGCCAGATAGCAGAGAAAGGGTCATTTAATTGAATGGGCTCCCTGGCTTCTCCCAGAGAGCCATCAATGGCAATCACAGAGCATTGAAGACGCCCACATACAAACCTCTTACCTACGTGAACAGGAAGGAATTCCACTCTCTGAATGTAATCAGTTGCAGAATGAGAGAGGAGGATAGAGGGGTTGGTAACCCACAATGTGAGGCAGAGGGGGAATAGAGGGCTTTAGAAATCAATTGCAGAGTGTAATGGGAGAGATGAACAGGTCTGGAGACTGATTACTCAAATAAAGAAGGAGAAGAATAGAGGGGCATGGAAAAGTTTAGTGTGAGGGAGAAAAGAAAGGTCAGTGATCAATTACCATAGTAACGAGATGAAGGTACTGAATTTGCAAAGGTATTGGGGTGAAAATACCTGGATATTGAGTACTGCATATGGGGGAGGAAGATAGAGGCCCTTAAATTTGATAAGGCCAGAAAACAGTTGTGGCAATTGTAATGTACGACTAACCTGGTGTAGACTGCAGGTAGACTTTGTGCTGCCTGCTCATTGCTTTGATTGCAGCATGCAGCAAATGCTAAGTCTGCTGCATACTTGAACAGGTGGTGAAAAAGTATGAGAGACATGCTAGCCCATCACTACTTAAAGTCAGACTGCACCTCTAAAAGGGGAGGTGCATTCTGATTGCTAGACGTGGCTGGAGAATAGTGTCCGATTAGGAAGAACACTAGTATAGTCATACAACAAGGGAGCATGTTCCATAGCACTGGACACCTTGGTGTAGGATGTAGATAGGAGGAGAGAGGTTCTCTATCCATATGAGACCAAGAGGCCTTCCAAACAGATGCAGCGAAGGCAATGGGTGCAGATAGCCATCATGGTCAATGCCAACAGTGTAGCCCCGTGGACCTGGATGCAGTGCTGCAAGATGTGACATCACACGAGTGGGTCAAGGTCAGTGAATGCATCTTCACATGGTGTATCTTTATAAATGAACCATTATCCTCACACGTACAGCTCCATTCACCACACCCCTGTTCACTCACCTGCCAACAATCTCTATCAACCGCTACTCATACCTACCATTCATAGCTTCACCAAACCCTCACACACACAGCACCGCTGCAAGCCTCACAACCACATCTCACTGCACATACTGGCAGCTATTCAACCATGAGAGCCACATCAACCAAACACATTGCATTGCACTCCCTCCCTCTTGAAGGAAAAGATGGTGCATAACCATAGGACAGCAGCTAACTTGTGGGGGACAGGCATGGCTACATATCCTTACCTTCACAGAGTACTCGCCGCCATTGCAGCATTCATATCTGAGGCTGTAGCCAGTGTCAGGGCTAAACCTCAAAGGTTTAGCTCTGCTCACACCTCACATGGTCACACCTAATCCTCCTTCTCACATCCCACTTCACCCTTATCCCACAACCTCATCTGAGTTACAAACTGCAGATGATGTAAGGATGCACTTCCTACTTCCCCCCCTGCCCCTCCCCTCACCACAGATCCACCATTGTGTCTTTCTCTGTTCAGATACCTATGAATTGTAACCAGGTCAGCCAGTGGTGAAGCAAGAAGTGGAAGAGAAAGAAGAAACCGATAATGGAGAAGGACCGTCACTCAGTCCCATCCTCGCAGCCATCAGTTCAGATACTGACACTACGTGTAGAGGGTGGCTTAGAGGTGGAGTCTGCACATGGTGAGACCTTGGGCATGGGTAACCTGCAGCCAGCGCCAGGGGGAAAGGGTAGCACAAGTGACAGCTCATCAAAGGGCTAGGCTGCCCAAAAGTTCTGCTGCAGGCGACATCGGGTGAGCGTCCTGACATCACCGCGCGCCATCGCAATATTTGGGAAGGCGGGCGCTATAAGTTCGGATGCTTGCCCGCCATCAATCAACGGGCTAGTTAAGGGCCTTGAGGCAGCAACTGATCTCGATTTTTCACAGCCCGTGCGATCTTCAGGATGTTGCACGGGCGTAACGGGCAGGCGGGTAGGAGACATTTGTATAAACCTCCTCCACGAGCGGGATAAGAGGGGTGAGTGGGGTTGCGAATGTGATGTTTGAGGTATTTAAGTGTGAAAGTAACTTTTACTTGCCTGAGTGAGGAAGAAGACTTCAAAAGTCATACCAGCTGCTAGGACAGGAGTAAAAGCCTTGGTCAGGACTCAACAGTAGAGATCATTTCTGGGGCCTGTAGCTTTCAGGAAGCCTTCCCTTAGCCTGGGAATGGGAGTTGTGCTCTCCACTGGAGGCACCTCCTCTGAGGAGGAAGGGAAGGCCAGAAGGGGGAGGCCAGGAGTCCACATTCAGCCTCCAGGGGAGCCACCTTTGGGAGGAGAGGCGCAGGCACAAGGGGTGCAGGGCCAACAGGAAGTGCAAGGTGGAAGGGGCTGCAGAAGACGCCACTATCCTGCTACCAGGGTTTACAGGCGGCGAAGCAGCTACCTCAATATGTCTGAAGCGCTGTGCAGAAGGAGGCTCCATCTCTCAAGGGAGACAGTCACCTCCATCTGTCAGATGATTGGCCCTGAAATCTCCACAAACTGTGTGGTGGATGCCCCATGCCAGTGGCTCCAAAGGTCACAACTGCCATCAACCTCTATGCCTCCAGCTCTTTCTAGGGGTCGGTGGGTGAACTCTGCAGAGTCTCCCAGTCAGCTGTCCACACTTGTGTTAAGCAGGTTACAGATGCTCTGTTCAGGCGTTCATTGACTTTCATGCACTATCACTGGGATGAGGCCAACCAGACACAGCGAGCCAGAGGTTTCGTGGCCATTGCTGGCTTCCCCCGCGTCCAGGGTGCTATAGACTGCACACATGTGGACATCAAGGTGCCAGCAGGTGAGCCCGATGCCTTCGTCAACAGGAAGGGCTTCCACTCCATGAACGTGCAGATAGTGTGTGATCACAGGATGCAGATTCTACAAGTCTGTGCAAGGTACCCAGGCAGCTCCCATGACGCCTACATCCTCAGACACTCCCAGGTGCTGGGGCTCTTCAGCCCGGCTGGATGGATGGCTGCTGGGTGACAAGTGCTATCCCCTCAGAAGGTGGCTCATGATGCCTCTCCACCATCCAAGAACAGAAGGTGAGCAGCGGTACAATAGGAGCCTCAGTCACTGGCAGAGGGGCAGAGGAGCTGCTACCCTATCCGGAGTGCCCACAGAGACGACAGACAGCTGCTGCACCGACATGAGGTCACTTCGGACCTCCCTGCTCACCGTAGATGGATGGGCACCAAGCTGAGATACTTGGTGCCCAAACCATCTCCCACACTGGCACTGACCAGCTGTGGCCAATGCTGAGGGTTTGCAGGTCCGAGCGCAACCCCAGGAGGACCTGATTGTTCTCCTGGAGGTGCCTCTCCACAAGAGTCGCCACTCTCCCCATGGAGGAAGCATGGCACTCAGCCATGAGGCTCATTGCATCGGTGATGCTCCACGTGGACTCCTCAAACACGGGCACCATGCCACGCATAGCCTCATGTATCTCCTCCAGATTGTCCAGTATACCCTACTGCACTTCTAGCGTTTGCTGCCTCACAGACAATTCCAGAGGCCCATCATCAGCCACCTACTGAGCGAGTACCTGATCCCCAGCAGGTCCTCTGACTGCCAGCGCCCTGGGCACTCTCTGTCTCTGCCCGCACCTCAAGTGAGTGTGAAGTGCCCTCACCGCTGTGCCCCGGGACACCAGCCGAAGATCTAATTCCCACCGAGGTGCTAATATCTGTGCTGGTGCCTGCCTGGCTGAGATGGTGTGATGCTGGTGAGTGGATTTGCTCGGGGGCTTCAGGGGTGAGAAGTGGGCCCTCTGCCTCCCCCTCCCGACCCTGCTCCGGTGATGCTGAAAGGAAGAGAAAGGATATTTGATTGGTTACAGTGCAGACAATGTCAACTTGCATGCCACTCCCCTGGACCATTATGCGCTCATCCTTCAATAGTCAAGGGTAAACCCATGTTGCTAAGTTCAATTATGGAGCATTCAGCAGTGCCATGGCTGCTGGGACACACATGGTGATCTGAGTGCTCGCCAAACATACCTCCTCGTGGCACCCCAGCCTCACTGCCACCGGTGGACCTGGGGGCATGGCGCTTCTCCAGATCCATGGCCTACTGCTCGAAAGCCGTTAGGATGACCAACTGGGCCTGCCCTCCGCCAGTCCGCATTCGTTCCGACGCATTGTGCGCAGTCTTTTCCTAAAAAGGAGAGAGGAGCATTGATTAGTCCAGTCTGCACCTGAATTCCCATCACATCCCTGCCAACCCAGCCAGAGTGGGACTTTGCAGGAGTTCACTTCTTTGTCACCCCACAGCTGCCGCACACTCACCCAAACAAGCCAGGGCTGACCCCCTCCCCACCCCTCAACCTCACATCCCCCATCCCCCCATTGCCCAAATGTTACCTCCTTCACGTTTGGCACCTCAAGGTGTCACTTTGTTAAGCAAGGAGGCACAAGCACATGGAGCGCATACACCAGCAGATGGATTGGTGCCCGTCACCTGGAAGCTCCCCTCCCAGAATGTTAGCGCCCTGACTTCGACATGCTTCCCAGTTCCAGCACTCTGCCTAGATGCAGGACCCTTGACTTTCACCCCCATTCCATACTCTGGGTGTCAGTGTCACACATGCTGCGGATGCAGAACCCATCCTAGCTCAACCCTCTCAGGATGAACTGGGCATGGGCAATCCCTGCTGTCACACCCAGCGAGGGATACATGCCATGAGGGATTCAATGACGTTAATGTACTCAGAGTTGGCAGGGGTGTGGGGGTTGGTGGTTTGGGGGAAAGGGTGACGGCTGCATTAAGTGACTTGAGGCAACATGGTACTCACCCTTCCCGAGCGCAGGAGATCATTGAACCTTTTGCGGCACTGGAGCCATGTGCACCTCACCACATCATGGGAGCTGACACTCTCAGCCACTTCCTCCCACTCATGTTTGGTCAGGTGGGGGGGACTCCGCCTCCCGTTCCTCAGAAGAAGGTCCTCCCGCCGCGCTGCCACCTCCTCCAGGAGGGCATCTAGGCACTCATCTGAAAAATGAGGGGCGGACTGGCCCCCTGCCCTACCCTCCAGCCAGGCCTGCCCCAATGGCCTACCCTCCGGACTTGCGTCACCACATTGCCCCTCTGCAGAGCCCTTCTCCCAGCCATTGTGAGCAGCCTTTCCAAGGCTGCCAGGTCTTCATTTATACAGGCCGCCGGGTCACCATTGGACCCGGCACCTGAGCACGCTTTCTGCCGCCTGCCCACTCCCGCTATGCACGGGAGTCATGAACTACGCTGGGTGGGCCTTAATTGGCCCGCCTGCGTAAAATGGCAGTGTGGACCCAATCATGGACGGCGATCGGGTCCGCACCCACCCACGCCCGCTCCTGAATGGCCCGCCCAACAAGGGGAAAATTCTCCCCCATCTTTTCCACTGTGTAAGTGGTGGTCAACTCTATTACCGCACTTGTGGGCCCCACTATGCTGCAGCGTCTGGTCCCAGTTTCCATTGTAGCATAAGTAAAAGCCACCCAAAATCTGGAAACTCAGGCTGAAGTCATGCAAGCACAGCTTGTTGCCATGCAAGCTCAGACTGTTTCCATCAGAGCTGCGGAGAGCAGTTTGGAAAGGGGCTTGGTCGATCTAACGGCAGTCCAGCAGTTTGTCCTCTAACACATTGCTAAGAATACTGAGGTGTGCCCTGTGGGAGTGGCAGTGGCTCTCTGGACAATGAACTTTTGAAGTCAAATGTCAGGATCAAGGTGTTCACCATGTATCACAACACTCTCTGTAGACTTCAAGAACTTCAAACAGCAGTACACACCTCCAAACACTTCTACAAACTCAGTAAGAGGCAGTAAAAGTCAATCACCAATAACCTGAAAGTAACTGATGATCCCTCTAAATTGTGCTGGCGAGTAGTCCCTCATGCCGCTGAACACATGTTCAGCTGTATGTGATTAAGGCATTAGCTGGAACATTCAGGTTGAAAGTGGCACCACTAGTGTCAAATCAGTATTACACAGAGTGATGGCACAATCTTCCTACTCTTCATACTTCCAGTGTCCGTACCAATGACCTACCCAAAATGGCACTTGGCACTGTCAGCACCAGAAATGTGCTGTTTTGGGGTTGAAACTACATCCCTGGCACCAAAACTATGGCCACAATGCAACCAAATTGTGTGGTCAGGGGACCTGAAAATAAAGATCGGAGATGAACTTCTAAGTGTCAAGGAGGCTAAGTGACGTCATCAAGCTGACTTGTACAAAGACATCATTTTTTTTCCCATTCCACTCCATACGCTTTCTGTTTGCAAGAATAATTTAGTACTTTAAAAATGTAAAACTCTAGCTGCATGGAATTACTGCTTGAATAAACAGTTTAAGAATTTCATATTGCAATTTTCAGTGCTCATTTCTCTACTGCTGTAGACACTAATTCTGGGGACTAGTTTTCATTTTACTTTAACGCTTACACTCTGTTGCAATTCTCATGTGATTCTTATGATAACACACATGATGGAACCTTGGGTTGTAACACCTGGAGAGTAATAACTGTGGGTTCTGCGGATTCAAGCAGACATCTTCCTGTTTGTTATAAAGATAGATTGTGCCATTGTTTCCGTTCACAGACAGGAAAAGGTTTTGCAGAAACAAGTTTAATTTTTTTATTGCTAAATATTGTGGAAGTCATTTTCTTCAATTGGAAATGCCAGAAATTAAGACTTAATGTCTCCAATTTTATCCCCTTTGCTTTCCTCCCTCCCTGAAGATGGTGAGGTCAGTTTTGACTGTTTGTGCTGCAGAGTGGTACCAACAGCAGGGATTCAATTCCCGTACTTGCTGAGATCATCCATGAAGGCCCTGCCTTCTCAATCTCGGCCCCTGCCTGAGGTGTGGTGACCCTCAGGTTAAACTCACCACCAGTCATCTCTCTCTAATGAGAGGGCAGTCTTTGGAACTACGGCAACTTTTGCACTGCGCCAGACATGTTAGAATGCTCGCACAAGAGAGAAAAACGCTTTTACTCTCGAATGCAATTAGTGTCATGTTTGCACAAGTTTACAGCTGTAAAAAAAAATGCTAGAGTTCATCATGGACAGGATACGAAAACTGCTTAAGACTGTGCAGCGCTTGCTGCCGAATGCCCTGGCAAGAAAAATTGAAAACAACAGATTGAATGTACATTGTGATAATCGACGGCTAATTTCTTGAGGATTTCAGCAGCATTTAAAGAATGACCAGAATTAAACATGCTCTGTGCTTTGTTTCATATTTTGCTGTCATCGTAGTGCAAAAGATTGATTTAAACTTTGGAAACTGCTACAGACCTTCAACAAAGTGGAGGGAGGTTTCAGTGTTGCTATATAAATAGTTTTTTGGCAGCTTAATGACATTAGGGCCGGAGTTTTACAGCCTCCTAGCAGAGTAAAATGCGGTGAGCCATTCTTAACTCCATTGACTTTGGCGGGATCATAAAATCCTGCGGGCGTAAAATTCCACTCTAGTTCTTTTTAATTTACACGGAATTAATGGCTCCTTTTGTTAAGAAAGGAACAACACATTTATATTACCCCTTTAACATTCTCCAACCACCTCAAAGTGCTTTACAACCAATAGAGTATTGTTGAAACCACTGCTGCAATGCAAGCAGACACAGTTATCAATTTGGGAGAGTTTTGAATAATGTTATCAATAGCCACTGTCTGAAGTGATTTTTAAAAATTATTCATTCTCAGGATGTGGGTAATGCCAGCATTGTTTGGCCATCCCCAGTTGCCCTGAGAAGGAGGTGATGCGCCTTCTCCTTGAATCATGGACTTTGTAGCAGTATGATACCATTAAGTAGCTTGCTAGGCCACTCCAGAGTACCGTTAAGAGTCAATTATGTTAGTGTAAGTTTTTAAAAATTTATTCATGGTATGTGGTTAGGCCATCCCTAATTGCCATTGAGAAATTGAGAAGGTGGTGGTGAGCTGTCTCCTTGAACCACTGCAGTCCATGTGGTATAGGTACACCCACAGTGCTGTTAGGGAGGAATTTCCAGGATTTTGACCCAGCGACAGTGAAGGAACGGCAATATGTTTCCAAGTCAGGATGGTGTGTGACTTGGAGGGGAACTTCCAGGTGGTGATGTTTCCATCGGTCTGCTGCCCTTATCCTTCTCTATGGTAGCGGTCATGGGTTTGGAAGATTATGTCGAAGGAGCCTTGGTGAATTCCTGCAACACATCTTCTAGATGGTACACACTGCTGCCACTGTGTGTTGGTGGTGGAGGGAATGAATGTTTATGGATGTGATGCCAATCATGTGGGCTGCTTTGTCCTGAATGGTGTCAAGCTTCTTGATTGTTGTTGGAGCTGTACTCATCCACGTAAATGGACAGTATTCCATCACACTCCTGACTTGTGCCTTGTAGATGGTGGACAAGTTTTGGGGAGTCAGGAGGCGAGTTATTTGCTGCAGGATTCCTAGCCTCTGACCTGCTCTTGTAGCCACAGTATTTAAGTTTTTAGTTCAACCTAATTCAATAAAAATCTGGAATTAAAAGCCTAATGATGACCATGAAACCATTGTCAATTGTCGTAAAAACCCATCTGGTTCACTAATCACAAAAGAAATATTTCCTTACCTGCCCTGGCCTACATGTGACTCCAGATCCACAGCAATGTGGTTGACTATTAGACCACAATAAGACCATAAGAGCAGAAGTAGACCATTCAGCCCATTGAGTCTGCTCCACCATTCAATGAGATCATGGCTGATTTGATAATCCTGAACTCCACTTTCCTGCCTTTTCCCCATAACCCTTGATTCCCTTACTGCTTAAAATCTGTCTGTCTCAGCCTTGAATGCATTTAATGACCCAACCTGTACAGCCCCCTGCGGTAAAGAATTCCATAGATTCACTGCCCCCTGAGAAAAGAAATTCCTCCTCATCTCTGTCTTAAATGGGCAAACCCCTTACTCTGAGATTATGCCCTTTGGTCCTAGACTCTCCCACAAGGAGGAACAATCTCTCAGCATCTACCCTGTCAAGCCCCCTAAGAATCTATATGTTTCAATAAGGTCGCCTCTCATTCTTCTAAACTCCAATGAGTATAGGCCCAACCTACTCAACCTGTCCTCTTAAGAAAATCCCTCTATACCCGGGATCAACCTAGTGAACCTTCTCTGGACTACCTCCAATGCCAGTACATCTTTCCTTAGATAAGCGGACCAAAACTGTTCACAGTATTCTAGGTGTGGTCTAACTAGTGCCTTGTATAGTTTTAGCAAGACTTCCCTATTTTTATACTACATTCCCTTTGAAATAAAAGTCAACATTCCATTTGTCTTCCCTGTTACCTGCTGAACTTGTATGTTAGCTTTTCGAGATTCGTGCATGAGGACCCTCAAATCCCTCTGTGCAGCAACTTTCTGCAGTCTTTCTCCATTTAAATAATATTCAGTTCCTCTATTCTTCCTTCAAAGTGCATAATCTCACATTTTCCCACATTATATTCCATCTGAAAAGTTTTTACCCTCTCACTTAACCTGTCTACATCCCCCTGAAGATTCTTTGTGTCATTCTCGCCACTTGCCTTCCCACCTATTTTTGTGTCATCCGCAAACTTGGCGATAATACATTCACTTCCCTCATCCAAGTCATTAATATATATTGTAAATATTTGTGGCCCCAGCACTAATCCCTGTGGCACTCCATTAGTAACAGGTTGCCATCCTGAAAATGCCCCCCTTATCCCAACTCTCTGTCTTCTATTAGTTAGCCAATCCTCTATCCATGCTAATATACTACCCCCAACACCATGATCTCTTATCTTACCAAGTAACCTTATGTGCGGTACCTAATCAAACACCTTTTGGAAATCCAAATATATTACATCCACTGGTTCCCCTTTATCTATCCTGCTTGTTGCCTTCTCAAAGAATTCTAATAAATTTGTCAGGGTTGATTTCCCCTTCATGAAGCTATGCTAACTCTATTTGATTATATTATGCATTTCTAAATGCTCTGCTATTACATTCTTTATAATAGACTAACATTTTCCCAATGACAGGTGTTAGGCTAACTGGCCTATAGTTACCTGTTTTTTGTCTCCCACCCTTTTTGAATAAGGGTGTTACATTGATAGTTTTCCAATCCTCTGGGATTTTTCCAGAATCTAAGGATTCTTGGAAGATTACTACCAGTGCATCCACTATCTCTGTAGCTACTTCCTTTAATATCCTAGGATGCAACCCATCAGGTCCAGCAGACTTATTGGCCTTTAGACCCATTAGTTTCCCTAGTATTTTTTCTCTAGTGATAGTTATTGTATTTATTTCCTCCCCCACCCTCCTTTTGCCCCTTGATTATTTAGTATTTTTGGAATGCTATTAGTGTCTTCTCCTGTGAAGACTGATGCAAAGTATTTATTCAACTCCTCTGCTATTTCCTGCTTACCCATTATTATTTCCCCAGCCTCATTCTGTAAGGGGCCTATGTTCACTTTGGCCTCTCTTTTCCTTTTTATATATTTAAAGAAGTTCTTACTGTCCATTTTTATATTACTTGCTCATTTACTTTCAAAAGTTTATTTTCTCTCTCTTTATTTTTTTTGGTCATCTTTTGTTGGTTTTTAAAACTTTCCCAATCCTCTGACTTGCCACTAATCTTTGCCACATTGCATGTTTTTTTCTTTCAATTTGATACTATTCTTAACTTCCTTGGTTAATCATGGTTGGTTTATCCCCTTCCTAGAATCCTTCTTCCTCACTGGGATATATTTTTGTTGTGAGTCATGAATTATTTTCTTAAATGCCCTCTGAGTAGCAAGCCACTCAATTGTATAAAACTGCTACAAAGTCAAGAAGGAATTAAACAGCTGGCATCAAACTAGGCACCAGAAATGGCAAATTGCAAACTCAGCCCTGTCGACCTTACAAAGTCCTCCTTACTAACATCCAGGGGCACTTGTGCCAAAATTGGAAGAGCTGCCTCACAAACTAGTCAAGTAACAGCCTGACATAATCATACTCACGGAATCATACCTTACAGACAATGCCCCATACATCATCATCACCATCTATGGGTATATCCTGTCCCACTGGCAGGACAGACCAAGCACAGGTGGCAGCACAGTGGTATACAATTGGGAAGGAGTTGCCCTGGAAGTCCTCAACATTGACTCTGGACCCATGACGTCTCACGGCATCAAACCAAACATGAATAAATAAATCTCCTGCTGATTACCATGCACCGCACCCCACCCCGACCCCTCCTCAGCTGATGAATCAGCGGTCCTCCATGTTGAACACCACTTGGAGGAAGCACTGGCAGCGGCAAGGGCACAGAATGTACTTTGGGTGGGGAACTTCAATGTCCATCACCAAGAGTGACTTGGTAGCACCACTATAGACCAACAGACCGAGCTGGCTGAGTCCTAAAGGACATAGCTGCTAGGCTGGGTGTGCGGCAGGTGGTGAGGGTACCAACAAGAGGAAGAAACATATTTGACCTTATCTTCACCAGCCTGCCTACTGAAGTTGCATCTGTCCATGACAGTATCGATAGGAGTGACCAACGCATTGTCCTTGTGAAGATGAAGACCTGTCTTCACATTGAGGATACCTTCCATCGTGCTGTAGCACTACCACAGTGCTAAATGGGATAGATTTTGAACAGGTCCAGCAACTCAAGACTGGATATTCATGAGGTGCTGTGGGCCATCAGCAGCAGAATTGTACTCAACCACAATCTGGAACCTCATGGCCCAGCATATCCCCCACTCTACCATTACTATCCAGCCAGAGGATCAACCGTGGTTCAATGAAGAGTGCAGGAGGATATGCCTGGAGCAGCACCAGGCATACCTAAAAATGAGGTGTCAAACTGGTGAATCTACAACACTGGACTGCTGGCTTACTAAACAGTAAGTGATAGACAGAGCTAAGCGATTCCACAACCAAAGGATCAGATCCAAGCTCTGTGGTCCTGCCACATCCAATCATGAATGATGGTGGGCAATTAAACAACTCACTGGAGGAGGAGGCTTCACAAATATCCCTGTCCTCAATGATAAGGGATTCCAGCAGATCAGTGCAAAAGATAAGACTAAAGCATTAGCAAAAATCTGCCAGAAGTGCAAAGTGGATGATCCATCTCGGCCTCCTCCGGAGGTTCCCAGCATCACAGGTGCCAGTCTTCGGCCAATTTGATTCACTTCACAGGATATCAAGAAATGGCTGAAGGAACTGGACACTGCAAAGCCTATGGGCCCTAACAATATTCTGGCAATAGTATTGAAGACTTGTGTTTGAGAACTTGCCACACCCCTAGCCAAGCTGTTCCGGAACAGCTACAACACTGGCATCTACCCGGCTATGTGTAAAATTGCCCAGGTATGTCCTGTACATAAAAAGCAGGACAAATCCAACCCAGCCAATTACTGCCTCATCAGTCTACTCTCGATCATCAGTAAAGTGAAGGAAGGGATCATTAACAGTGCTATCATGCAGCACTTGCTGAACAATAACTTGCTCACTGAGATTGGGTTCCGCCAGGGTCACTCAACTTCTGACCTCATTACAGCTTTGGTTCAAACATAGAGAAAAGAGCTCAACTCCAGAGTGGGGTGGGTATGATTGCGCTTGACATCAAGGCAGCATTTGACTGAGTGTGGCATGAAGGAGCCCCAGCAAAACTGGAGTCAATGGGAATCAGGGGGAAAACTTGCTGCTGGTTGGAATCATACCTAGCACAAAGTAAGATGGCTGTAGTTGTTGGAGGTCAACCATCTCAGTTCCAGGACATCACTGCAAGAGTTCCTCATGGTAGTGTCCTCAGCCCAACCATCTTCAGCTGCTTCATCAATGACCTTCCTTCCATCATAAGATCAAAGTGGGGATGTTCGTTGATGATTGCACAATGTTAAGCACCATTTGCAACATCCCAGATGCTGAAACAGTCTATGCCCATATGCAGCAAGACCTGGACAATATCCAGGCTTGGGCTGACAAGTGGTAAGTAACATTCACACCACACAATTGCCAGGCAATGACCATCTCCAACAAGACAGAAACTAACCATCGCCCCTTGACATTCAATGGCATTACCATTGCTGTATCCCCCACTATCAACATCCTTGGCGTTACCATTCACCAGAAACTGAAATGGACTCAGGGAGATTTGTGCACTCTTTCGCGTGCATGCTCCCAACTCAGGGAACCCTCCCCCACTGTCCCTGCACATGGGGCGCTCAGCGCTTCCGGGTGCACGTCACGCTTGGCGGGCCTTAATTGGTCTGTCCACGTAAAATGGTGGCGTGCACCCAATCGGGGGCACCGATCGGGTCCGCACCCGCCCCCACCCGCCCCACCCGCTCCCCCCCCTACAACTCCCGCTGACTAGGGGAAGATTCTCTCCCAAGAGTATGGCATCAAAGTTAAAAAGCATATGTCACTTCATGATGTCAATTGCAACATGCCTGGGTCACTAAATAGATGGTTTTCGCATGCGATGCCTCATCACAGGGGCAAGACGTGGTGTTATCTGACATAATGGAAGATGGTGTGGAGAAGCCTGCAGCCTATGCTTCACATACTTTTACAAAGTCAGAGCAAAATTACTCAGAAGTTGAGAAAGAGACATAAACAATCATAGCCTTGACTTTCACATTTCTCGGAGCCACCTTACCATGTCCAATGGTGCGGCCTAGATACATAACATGCACCTTTGTGAATTCACTTTTAGCCAAGTTCATCCCAAATTAGCTTCTTGTAATTGAGTAAATAATTCTTCCAGATGTTGTCAATGCTCCTCCCATGTCTGACTGAAAACAATTAAGTCGTCAGTATGAACAGCACAATTGCTCAGCCCTGTAATTACTTTGTCAGTCTTGGAAATGTTGCAGGTGCATTTTTTATACCAAATGGCATGACTTTAAACTGATAAAGTCCACCTGGCATCACAAAAGCCGATATCTCCTTTACTTTCTTCGATAACAGTACTTGCCAATATCCTTTTAGCACATCAATCTTCGTGATAAATTTTGATTGTCACACTTTCTCAATACAATCTTCAAACCGTGGTATAGGATAAGAATCTGCTTTTATCACCACATTCACCTTTCGATAGTCCACACACAGTCTTTGTGTTCCATCCAGTTTTGGTACCAGCACGATAGGTGAACTCCAGTTACTGTAACTAGACTCAATGATATCATTTTGAAGCATGAATTCGATTTCTTTCTGTACTTGTGATAACTTTGCTGGATTTCATTTGTAAGGATGTTGCCTTAACAAAAATGAAACTTCTACAGACACACCATGTATAGCTAAATTCTTCCTCCCCAGCTTTTTTCCACAAATATCTTTGTGCGACTGTAAAATAGCTTTTCCAAATCACTCTGACACTTGTCTGGAAGGTACTCTTATCTTCCCTGTCAAAGTGCTTTTTAAGCATATTTACATGACACACCCACTGCTTCTTTCTTCTATCAGGAGTATTTATTAAATAATTCACTTCACTCAGCTTCTTTAAGGCCCATTAAATATTGCCTTTAATAAGTCACCCAGTACTGGTAACAGAACTAGCACTTTCTCCCCAGCAAGAAAACTGCAGTTCTCCTGTCTGCTTTCATTTCCATCACTTGCTGTGATATCTTTAAATGTTCCCTAGCTAACTCACATGCTCTGTCCAATCTCTCTCTGAAGTTTGATATATAACACAGGAGAGTAGTTTCTGAATTTTGACCCACCAATTTCTTATGAATCAATTTCAGTGGTCCCCTTACCCCATGACCATAAACCAGTTCAAAAGGACTAAAACCAGTCAATGCATTAGGAGCATCCCTAATAGCAAACAACAAGAATGGAATTCCCCTATCCCAATCCTGTGGATAATTCTGGCTATACACCCTAACCATAGTTGTTAGAGTTTGATGCCATCTTTCCAAAGCCCCTTGTGACTCAGGATGATAAGCTGTTAATATCAACTGTTTTATTCCCAAACTTTTCATTACTTCCTTAAACAGCTGTGGCATGAAATTTTAACCCTGATCTGATTCTATTTCTTTAGGTAAACCATATCTTGTAAAAAAATTTAGTTAACTCTTCCACAGTTTTCTTTATTGTATTGTAACATTTCACCTATGTTTACCTACTTAACATTTCAAACCTAGCTTCTTTTCTAATACATCAAAACCTTCAGAACAGCCTTTAATCCAATTAAGTCTCTCTCTCTCTCTCTCTCTCACACACAAACACACACACACACACTCTCACATACACATACACACACACAAATACCATTATTTTATAATAAATTCCAATAACATTATGAGAATTATTATATTTTCCTGCCACAGCATCTGTGGAGAGAGAAATAGATTTAACGTTTCGAGTCTGTATGACTCTTCTTCACAGCTCGGAGAAGAAAAAGGTTGTTTTTTTCATTACTTCTTGTCAAAGTGATGATAAACAAGAACAGAAGAAATAGGAGCAGGAGTAAACCACATGGCCCATTGAACCTGCTCCACCATTCAGTGCGATCATGGCTGATCTTGGGCTTCAATTCCATTTTCCCATGCACTCCCCATATCCATTAATTCCCCGAGAGACCAAAAATCTGTCTATCCCAGCCTTAAATGTATTCAACAATGGAGCATCCACAACCCTCTGGGGTAGAGCATTCCAAAGATTTACAACCCTTTCAGTGAAGTAATTTCTCCTAATCTTGGTCTTAAATGATCGGCCACTTATCCTGAAATTGTGAGATTGTGTTTTAGATTCCCAGGCCAGTGGAAACAATTTCTCAGCAACCACCCTAACAAGACCCTTCACGTTTTGGAGGTTTCAATGAGATCACCTCTCATTCTTGTAGAGTCCAAAGAATATAAGCCCAATTTGCTTAGCCTCTCATCACAGGGTAACTCCCTCACCCCAGGGACCAATTTAGTGAAGCTTCACTGTACCGCCTCCATTGTGAAGGCATTCTTTCTTAAATGTGGAGATCAAAACTGCGCACAGTATTCCAGATGTGATCTGACCAAAACCCTGTACAATTGTAGCAAGACTTCTTTATTCTTGTACTCCAATCCCCTTGCAATAAAGGTCAACGTGCCATTTGCCTTCCTAATTGCTTGCTGCACCTGCATGCTAGCTTTCTGCGTTCCTTGTACAAGCACACCCAAGTCTCTTTGGACATCAACACTTATAAGTTTCACACCTTTTAAAAAATATTCTGTTTTTCTATTCTTATGACTGAAGTGGATAACTTCACGTTTCCCTGCATTGTACCCCATTTGCTATTTTGTTATCCACTCACTTAACCTGTTTCTATCTCTTTGTAGCTGCTCTGTGTTCTCCCCACAGATTACCTGCCACAGCTTGATATCATCAGGAAACCTTGATACATTACTCTCTGTCGCTTCATCTAAATCATTAATATAGATTGTAAATAGCTGAAGCCCCAGCACCGATCCTTGCGGCACTCCACTATTCACTGTCTGCCGACTTTAAAAAGTCTCTTTTATGCCCACTCTCTGCTTTCTATCTATTCACCAATCCTCAATCCATGCTAGAATTTATCCCCAACTCCATGAGCCCTTATCTTGCCTATTAACCTTTTGTGTGGCACCTTACCAAACGCCTTTTGGAAATCCAGTTATATTACATCTACTGGTTCCCCTTTATCTACCCTACTAGTTACATCCTCAAAAAACTATAATGTATTTGTCAAACAGGATTTCCCTTTTGTAAAAGAATGTTGACTTGTTCTAATAATACGATGCTTTTCTGAGTGCCTTAATAATAGATTCTAGCATCTTCCCAACAACTGATATTAGGCTGGCCGGCCTTTAGTTCACTGTTTTCTTTCTCCCTCCTTTTTTGAAAAGCGGTGTTACATTTGTCAACTTCCAATTTAATGGAACCATTCCTGAATAGGAGGAAAATCATAGCCAGCACATCCTCTATTTCTGCAGCTATTTTTTTTTTAGAACCCTAGGGTGTAGGCCATCAGGTCCTGGAGATTTGTCAGATTTTAGTCCCTTAAGGTTCTCCAATACTTTTTCTTTGCTACTGTTAATTTCCTCACTCATTTTAGCCCCTAGGTTACCGTCTACTTCTGATATGAAAATTGCGTATTCTACTGTTAAGACAGACACAAAATATTTGTCCAATGTCTCTTCCATTTCCTCATTCCCCATGATAATTTCTCCTGCCTCTGCTTCTAAGAGACCAATGTTTACTTTAGTGACTCTCTTCCTTTTTATATACTTATAAAAGATCTTATAATTTGTTTTTATATTTCTGGCTGGTTTAAACTCATGTTCTATTTGCCCTCTTTTAGCAACTTTTTGGTGGCCTTCTGCTAGTTTTTAAAACAATCCTAGTCCTAGTCTATATGAAGATTAATGTCCCCCACAATCATCAGACTGCTACTGTTTTTTTGCAACGTTGTAAGCCACTTCTTTTCATGTAATACTATCCTTAACTTCCTGAGCGAGTCATTGATGGATCTTTCTTGATGAGTTTTTGTCTTTCAATGGAATGTGTTTTTGTTGAACTCTTGAATTGTTTCTTTAAATCTTTCTCACTGCTCATTTACCTCCATACCTTTGAGTCAATTTACCTAATGAACCTCAGCCTGTTCTACCCTTACACCTACATAATTGGCTTTGTTTAAGTTTAAGATTCTTGTTTGTGACTGAAATATTCACTTTCAAACTTAGCAAGGAATTCAATGGTATTACGATCACTATAACCCAGTGGATCTTTTACTGCAGCATTACTAATTAATCCTGCTTCATTACAAAATGCTAGATCTAAGATAGCTTTGTCCCCAGATGGTTCCACAACGTATTGCTGCAAGAACTGCCACAAAACATTCTACAAACTCATCTTCTAGATCACTCTTGACAACTTGATTGTCCTAGTCTATATGAAGATTAAATTCCCCTACAATTATTACATTTGCTCCAATAATTTATTTTTAATGCTCTGCCCAATGGTATAACTACTGTTAGGGAGCCTATAAACTACTCCCACTAGTGTTTTCTGGCTTGATTATTGATGTAAAAAGACACATGTTGTCAAAGCTTTTCATCTTGCACTCATCAGGACAATTTGCAAGAATACCAAATATGAAGTGAACAACAATTTATACTTCATGAGAAGAGAGTGGTGATTGGTTGGCAAGTGGACTCTGATTGGTAGACATTGCCAGGAAGAATGCACCATTTAACTGATGACTGACAGTTAACTGCCAAGCTTTGTTTAAATTCAAACCAGGCAGGTTAACTCAGATTGGTCAAGACATTACCCTGGGGAATGAACCAGAGAATGGTTGTCACCTATTTAGTTTAGTTGAAACAATGTACCTACATGTTCTTTAGGCCTGCAAAGAATGGGGCCCTGTGTATTAATATATGTAGCTTCTAGCACGTGTAAGTGGGCTGCACTACGAGCCTGACTGACAACCTTAAATTAGTTGTCAGCATAATTCTTAGCACACTCAGCATTGTTTAGCAAATGTTTTCCAATTACGGAATCACACCTAATGTTGGATACTGTGGCCAGGATTTTCTGGCCCTATTGTGGCTGGACCTGCTGCAGGAGATTTGGCGGCCCAGTCAAAAGTCCATTGATTTTCGATGGGACCAGACGATCCTGGTAGTGGGCAGGGCTGGAAAATCCCGTCCTTTGTTTTGAGTTCTGCAAGCATGGGCAACTTGAATATGGTCAGTACCTTACTTTCTTCGAACAGCCGAAGGAACATGCTGTTTGATGCAATCCACTGGCAATCTTTGGGATGTATGGCCTACATACCTAGCATCAGACCGGCACTGACATTCATTTATCACATTACTTATTTGTGTGATAGGCGGAACATATTTTTAGCTTGATGGCAGCATCCTATTGGTGGTGAAAAATAGGCAACAGCCATTCTTTGGTTCCTTCCCCAGGGATATGCCTTGATTTATCAGAGTCAACCTGCCTGGTTGGAATTTAAACAAAGCTTGGCAGTTAACTGTCAGTCATCAATTAAATGGTGCATTCTTCCTGGCAATGTCTACCAATCAGAATCCACTTGCCAACCAATCACCACTCTCTTCTCATGAAGTATAACTTGTTGTACACTTCATATTTGGTATTCTTGTGAATTGTCCTGATGTGTGCAAGATGAAAAGCTTTGACAACGTGTCTTTCTTTTTAGCAATACTCATGTTCCGTATTACCAAACAACTATTTGTTTTCTGACTCTTGCTATTCCTAATTTCAACCCATACTGATTCTAATGTCCTTACGTCACCCTTTACTATCAAGGCTACCTCTCCTCCTTTGCCATTCTGTCTGTCTTTCTGAAATGTTGAGTAACCTAGAATATTTATTTGCCAACCTTGATCACCTTGTAATCGTGCCTCTGTAATGGCGATTAGATCTAAGTTATTTATCTCTATTTACTAGCCACTAGTTCATCTGTCTTAGTGCAGAAGCTTCATGCATTCAGATAAAAGCTTTAATTTCATTATTTTACTTCTATTCCCTGCAATGACCTTATTCCCCAATGTACAATTTTTGTTAAACTTTCTCCCTTCCTGTCCCATCTGCTTGTCTTTACCCACATTGTTATACTTTTCTGATGTCTCGACCTTTCTCTTTGGATTTCTAAATCTCCCTTCACCCGAACCCGAACAAATCCCTCTCTGTTAGTTCAAAGTCCTGTCAGCAGCCCTGGGATTATGATTAGCCAGGGCACTGATCCCAGCCCGGTTCAAATGGAGCCATCTCAACGGGATAGCTCACTCTTCCCTGAGTACTGATGCCAGTGCCCCATGAATCAAAACCCCTTCTTCCCACACCACTCTTTGAGCGACGTGTGTAATCTGCTTGACCCTACACCAATTGGTGCATGGCTCAGGTAACAATCCAGAGATTACCTAACTCCTCAAATTCTCTTAGCAGAACATCATTCCTGGTTCTATGTTGCTGGTTCCTGCATGGATCACAGCAACTAGATCCTCCCCCTCCCACTCCAAGTTGTTCTCCAGCCATGAGGAGATGTCCTTAACCCTGGCACCAGGCAGGCAACAGGACCTTTGGAACTCCCAGTCGCAGCTGCAGAGAACAGTGTCTGTGCCCCTGATTATACTGTCTCCTATCACTACCACATTCCTCTTCACTTCCCCCACTTGAATGGTGTCCTTTGCCATGATGCCATGGCCAGTCTGCACATCCACCTTGCAGTCCTTCTCCACATCCACAAAGGTAGCAAGTATCTTATACCTGTTGGATAAAGTCAGAGGCTGAGGCACCTCCACCCCTACACGCTGATTCCCCATACCTGTCTGACTCACAGTCACATCCTCCTGTCCCTGACCATTGACCAACTCTAATGTTCTGTCTAACCTTGGCAGGATGTGACTGCATCCTGGAACAAAGTGTTCAGATAACTCTCCCCCTCCCTGCTGGCCTGCAATGTCTGCACTCAGACTCCAGCTCAGAAACTCAGAGCCGATGTTGCCTAAGTTCTGGCACTTGCTGCAGAAATGGTTGTCTGCGATTGCAGTGAATTCCAGATTCCTGCATGCTGTAGTCACGGCACAACCCCAGCCATGCCACTTCTGTCTAAGCTTATTTATTTAATTAGTCAATGAATTAATAATTTACACTGATAAAGTGATTGAAAATTGCATTCACCTAGCTTTGAGGCAAAGGAAGAAAACTCACCAACTGCTGGAGGCTGAAAAAAATTAGAAAAAGGAGCACCTCTTTGCTCTGAATTCTCATTCCCAATTACACACTGTTTACGTCTCACTCTGGTGTAGTCTCCTCTCTGTGCATTCCCTTACTCCGTGCCAATATTTTTGTTAAACACATAATGGTGTTAAGGAAAAACATTTTTTTCGTATGTAGGTTACTCTGTTAATATCGGGCATATATGTTTTCGTTGTGATTACAGTAAAAACATGTATGCAACCTAACCTGTTATATGTTCAGGTATTGTCAATGTTGGTTTAGTCATATCGTATCCTGGGAAGTTATGTGCATATACCATTTTACAGTCTAATGTATAAGTTGTTTTTTTTTTAAGTGGGAAGGGAGTGTAGTACATTGCAAGATCTCAGCATTTTGATATATTGCCCACTCTGCTGCCCTCTCTATTGGGGATGTGTAAATAAAGCTAGTTCAACAATGGCTGCTTGCTGCTGAACATGTGTTAGTTTTAGTGCGATAAACAACAATTGGATCATCAGGTAGAGGATTGTGTATTAAAGAATTTGAGGAGTATGTATTTAGCGTACAAACGACTTGAGCGCTGAGTTCAGAAGCCTTTACAGTTGCCCATGTTTGCACTTGAATGTACTGTCCCTAAGCAAAATGGCCGCATCATAAAACTTGATGCCTGTTTACAAAATGGTGCGTCACTAATCAGCTATCTGCTAACAAGCAGGTAGTTTGGCGACTGCTGGCAAAATCACCCTTCTTACCTAGAATGAACATGTAGCAAAGAAATTTACAGTTAGTGCCAATTTTACAATGGTTGGAAGAATAGTCAGTTGCAAAATTATTATTTTAATAAGCAGGATATGCTGATAGGGTTGGGTGAAGGGGGGTGGGAGAAGGCTCATGTGGAGCATAAACACTGATGTAGACCAGTTGGTCCAAATGGCCTGTTTCTATGCTGTAGCTCATTAGCTCAGTGTCTATAACTTGCTAACTGTCCCCTCTAGTGGTGGAACAGGAAAATATCTTTGTAGCAACATGCCAAAGAAAGCAGTGAATATTTCTTATTGAGGGCTATGCATCTAACATCATTTTCACTTACCTGAAAAATGATAACCAAATTCATGTTACCTCATATTACCCTTTTGCAGAACATGAGCTGCCAGCTAACTCTCGCAATACCTCAGGTGGCAGATGCATTTGAATATGAGAAAGCAAAGCATGTTTAGCCATTCAAGAACAGCATGGTGTTGGGCCTGTGTTCCCTTTGGACTGTCGTAACCAAATAAAATGTTCATTTATGCCATGGTTTGTTATTCAGGTTATGGGTGCATTTATTTGATAGTGATTATTGAATTGAGTAATTATATATTGAACTGAAGAGAAAACCTCTGTGGTCAGCCGTGCTCTGATGCCCTTGCTGCTGCAATCACCATGGAGTTCTCTGAACGATGGTCACCCTGATGTAATTTGCCTCCAAAGCTTCCGGGGCCACTTCCCGAGGAAAGTCCAAATCCAGAGCACAGCAAGCTAAGGGGGCAGGTTAGCTCAGTGGGCTAGATGGCATGCATGTGATTCAGAAAAACACCAACAACATGGGTTCAATTGCTGTTCCAGCTGATGTAGACATGGGGCCTGCCTCCTCACTGCCCTTGAGAGTGCAAGGCAATGCCAAACCACCACTGATGAAAACTGCCAAGAAATTCAGCTCAGGATGAAGCATCAGCAAACAATAAGCCAAGGACTTGACTTTGGGCAAAGCACTCATGGAATGGAATGCAACAGAAAGTTGCAATTATGTGCTAAAGCATATTGCATAATTCCTGTAGGCTTGGCACATTAGCAAAAGCAGCACTTGATGGTCCTAGTGCTCCTCCCATTGACCATTATTGTAGAACTATGGGCCTCATTGTAGTGCTCCTCTGTGGGTATTTGCCCACACTGAGATATGATTTGGCCAGAGTGGACTGGGAGCAGCTACTTGTAGGTAAATCTGCGTCAGAGCATTGGGACTCATTCAAGAAGGAAATAGGGAGAGTACAGGGTCAACATATTCCAGTAAAGATAAAGGGTGGGACCAACAAATCCAGGGAACCCTGGATGTCAAGGAATATACAGGATTGGATAAAGAGAAAAAGGGAGGCTTATGGCAGATACCAAGGGCTCAAAACAGCAGAAGCCCTAGAGGAGTATAGAATGTGTAGGGGGGAACTTAAAAAGGAAATTAGGAGAGCAAAAAGGGGGCATGAAAAAACATTGGCAGGTAAAATAAAGGAAAGTCCAAAGTTATTTTACAAGTACATTAAGAGTAAGAGGATAACTAGGGAAAGAGTAGGGTCCATTAAGGACCATAGTGGTAATTTGTGTGGAGCCGGAAGACATAGGTAGGGTTCTAAATGAATACTTTGTGTCGGTGTTCACAAGTGAAAGGGACAACGTGGTTATGGAAATTAGGCAGAAGGATTGTGATATAATTAAAGAAATTAGTATAGAAAGGGGGGACGTTCAAAGTGGTCTGGCAGGCCTAAAAGTAGATAAATCTCCAGGCCCGGGTGAAATGTATCCCAGGCTGTTGAGTGATGTAAGGGAGGAGATAGGAGTGGCGCTGGCAATAAGTGCCAGAGGACTGGAGGGCAGCCAATGTGGTACCGTTATTAAAGAAAGGAGAAAGGGATAAACCAGGGAACTACAGGCCAGTCAGTCTAACCTCAGTGGTAGGGAAACTATTGGAAGCAATTCTGAGGGACAGAATTAATCTACATTTGGAGAGTCAGGGATTAATCAAGGACAGTCAACATGGTTTTATTAAGGGGAGGTCTGTCTGACCAATTTGACTGAATTTTTCGAACAGTTGACCAGGTGTGTAGATGAGGGCAATGCATTTGACATAGTCTACTTGGACTTCAGCAATGCTTTTGATAAGGTCCCACATGGGAGACTGATAACGAAGATAAGAGCCCGTGGGATCCAAGGCAATTTGGCAAATTGGATCCAGAATTGGCTGAGTGGCAGGAAGCAGAGGGTGATGGTCGAAAGGTGCTTTTGTGACTGGATGCCTGTGTCCAGTGGGGTTCCATAGGGATCGGTGTTGGGTCCCTTGCTGTTTGTGGTATTATAAACAATTTAGACTTGAATGTAGGAGGGTTGCTCAGTACGTTCGTGGATGACACGAAAATTGGTGGGGTGGTAAATAGTGAGGAGGATAGCCTTAGATTACAGGAGGATATAGACGGGTTGGTCAGATGGGCCGATCAGTGGCAAATGGAATTTAATCCGGATAAGTGTGAGGTGATGCACTTGGGCAGGACAAACAAGGCATGGGAATACACGATGAACAGTAGGACCCTGGGAAGCATCGAGGATCAGGGGGAGCTTGGTGTGCACATCCACTGGTCCCTTAAGGTAGCGGGACAGGTCGATAAAGTGGTTAAGAAGGCATATGGGATACTTACCTTTATTAGCCGAGGCATAGAATATAAGTGCAGGGAGGTTATGCTGGAACTGTATGAAATGCTGGTTAGGCCACAGCTAGAGTATTACGTGCAGTTCTTGAATCTGCATTATAGGAAGGATGTGATTGCACTAGAGAGTGCAGAGATTTACCAGGATGTTGCCTGGGCTGGAGAGTTTTGGTTATGAAGAGAGATTGGATAGACTGGGGTTATTTTTCCTGGAGTAGAGGTTGAGGTGAGACATGATTGAGGTGTATAAAATTATGAGGGGCATAGATAGGGTAGACGGGAAGGAACTTTTCCCCTTGGTGGAGGGATCAATAACCAGAGGGCATAGATTTAAGGTAAGGGGCAGGAGGTTTAGAGGGGATGTGAGGAAGAATTTTTTCACCCTGAGGGTGGTGGGAATCTGGAACTCACTGCCTGAAAGGGTGGTAGAGGCAGAAACCCTCATAACATTTAAGAAGTATTTGGATGTGCACTTGCGATGCCATGGCATACACGGCTATGGGCCTAGTGCTGGAAAATGGGATTAGAATAGTTAGGTACTTGTTTAACCGGCAGACTCAATGGGACGAAGGGCCTTTTTCTGTGCTGCAGACCTCTATGACTTTATGGCTCATTCAGTGAGAAGTCCTTCCTATGAGGAAATTGTACTTTTATGGCAGAGTTTGCAAAGTGAGCACCACCTATTACACCCTGAATCCTAGGACAGCCAGCGACCCATCAAACTGGACGGCCTTATCTTGCTGCTGCGTTGCAGTGATGCCAAAGTGGATCAGCTACCCAGCTCTCTTGTAAACTGCCCGCTAAGCACCTTGGCTGAAATTACAAACTTCCCCTTTTGCTGCCTGAAATGATCCTCACCCTCATAGCCACAGAGAGAGCAGTGCAGGCAGATCAGTTCCGATGAAACGTTATCTATCTGAAATGTTAACTTTGTTTTTCTCTTCAGATGCTGCCTGACCTACTCAGTATTTCTAGCATTGTTTTTATTTCGGATTTCCAGCATCTGCAGTATTTTTTTCACTTTATGGGCCGTTTCACTTTCCTTTTCTCCATTTTCTGTTGGTCCTCCTCTATTATAACAGACATACAATGGTGTGTCCAAAAGAGAATGTCATACCTGTTCCTGAGAAGCTATCAGTGTAGGTGGAGGTGGATGTTATACTCATCACCCAGTTGTCTCACTCCCAGGAGCAGTGGGAGACAAGCCCAAAGCCAAAAAAAAGTTGCTCCTAAAGAAATTGCTGCTGAAGCTCTTCACATTCTGCAGACTCAGAGATACCTCACCTCCACCTTGCAGCTAACCCTGAATTCTGACATTCCAACTTGTTTTCATTGTTACTTTGCAATGTGACACCAGTCAATTCAGGGCTGCAGTAACACTGGCCTCCATTACCATATTGTAATGAATTCATTTGGGCCATATCAGGCAGATGACAGGAAGGATCAAATTGTATTAGGAACCTCAGGAGGCACAGATTTTGTTACTGAAAACTGGCAGAATAGGCTTCTGCCCCATTTCGCTACCCAAAACAAAATGATATCCTGATTTTGTGATCTTGAAACACCAGAAACAGCATGGCAGGACTCAAAATATTAATCTTCCCAATAGTGCTTGGACATGTATGACATCAAGTACAAATAATCATGGCAATTACCGTTACCACTTTCAATGTTTATTTTAGTTATGCAATCAGGACAGCCCCTTTGACACCGCAAAAAAAATAAATTACAGTACTTAAGACACGTGGAACCAATAAAATAACATTTTTCTTTAAATTCTTACACCGAACACAAAACACTTATCTTAAGTAGATGACATAAACAAAATCCCGTGCTATTCAGAATTAATGTCCACTAATGTGCCTTAATGCCTCCTTAATGCAGAAACATTTATTATCAATCAGTCAGGTGGAGAACAAACGAATGCTATACATTGTAGTCTGTAAACAATCTTCATCCACCTCTTGATAAAACCATATTCAAATAATTGTGGAGAACTCAAAACACACCAAAGTTCTTTTCCTTACTGATCCTAATCTGAAATAACAGTTTGATTTTTCATGCTTGATTCCTACCACATTCGCTATTTTTTAGAATATATTTTCTGGTGCATCGCTTCTGGAAAGCTCAAGTAAGAGCTTCCAAAAAGAAAACTATCAGTAACAGGCCAAAATGGTCTGCAAATTTTTAATAAACATAAAATGTTTTTTTTAAGTGCTTTCCTTACACAATATTGGTACAGCAATTTAAAAAAAAACACATTTATAGATGTGAGGATATGTGCATGCAAATGAAAAATGACATGCATGCATTTTTCAGAAATAAACAAAATATCATCATGAAACCTTGCACCTCCATGTAACTCCACACTTAGATAACAAAGTGCGATGCCTCTCAGCAAAGCCTATCTTCTCTCAGATTTTTCCTCTTGCATTGTTACTGTTTCCCCACTCTTTTCGGCGAGTGGACAGCAAAACACCTTAGGGCTCCTTCTTTTTGGTAGATCTTCTATTTTTGAGTACCACGAGAACGATGGGCGGAATGCGTGTGTAACGCTTTTCATCCCAGCCAAATAGTAATTTCTGTGGTAAGGACTCCTGGCACTGGGCAGTCCCTTGGGCTTTGGTGCAACTCCGCTGTGAAGCACTCAACCCATTTCTTTCTGTTGGTTTAAAAGCAAGATCAGTGAGGTGAGCTGAGGCATACAACAAACTTGTATCTGATCAATATTGATAATGCCCAATTTAGCAGTGGCCTAGTATTTCAGTGCTGGCGGCGCAGATGTACTATTTCCATACTATTTGATCAAAATTAGGCCTCAATGGGCTCAATTTTGTTTAACTGATGCAAGTCATGTCTAAAAGGTTAAGAACACATTACCATTCAAGCTAAGCATATCTGAATGTTAATGTGTTAACCATATTCAGATTTCCTGTGACAGCTCATTTGCATCATTTTGCACAGGTGCCACTGCAGAATGATGGAAGTGCAAATGAGCAGCCTACTGGTGGGAGAGGAAAATTGCATGCAAATAAAATTTAAAAGGCCTGAATTGCGTCCTTGGTGTGTGTCCGCCAAGTCAGCGGGCCTGGAAGCAGATGCAAAATGCGCTTCTGCCTGTGATTGGACCCACCCCCCTCCCCACAATGAATGTAATTTCATGCTGACTGGCCAATTAACAGCCGGCCAGTGTGAATCACGCGCTGAGAAAGCCTCAGCACTGTTGGGGGTGGGGTACAGGAAGAGGGCAGGTGCTGACAATAGTGAGGGTGCAGGTGGGTGTTTCTAGCGAGCTCCCTGAAGGCAGACAGCTGCTGCGGAACTGCCTCAGGGAGCTGCAGACCTATACAGATTAACTCACAAGAAAAAAATGCAGCAAACTGCGCCTATGTAACACATTCAAGCACCTGACAGCAGAACTCAAAAAACATCAGTCCCCAGATATCATTTTTTATTATATTTCACCCCAGACATTTCAGCCCGCCCTTAGGTGAGGTTTTGTTAAAAACAGGCTGCCTGCCTGCCCATTTTGCCTGTGCAACAAGTGTGAATCTACAGGCAATGTAAAATTGTGGACAATAGGGTTTTTAATGGCCTTAATTGGCCCTTTAATTGTCGGTGGGTGCATGTGGGAGTCGCAGCCACGCCCGCCGACATCAATATTACTCGCGTGCGCGATGACGTTGAGATGCACGCCCAACGTCATTTTGTACAATTTAGTAATAGTCATAGAGGTCTACAGCACAGAAAAAGGCCCTTCGGCCCATCGAGTCTGCGCCAGTCAAACAAGTACCTAACTATTCTAACCCCATTTTCCAGCACTAGGCCTTTAGCCTTGTATGCCATGGCATCGCATCTAATACTTAAATGTTATGAAGGTTTCTGCCTCTACCACCCTTTCAGGCAGTGAGTTCCAGATACCCATCATCCTCTGGGTGAAAAAATCTTTCCTCACATCCCCTCCAAATCTCCTGTCCCTTACCTTAAATCTATGCCTCCTGGTTACTGATCCCTCCACCAAGTGGAAAAGTTCCTTCCTGTCTACCCTAACTATGCCCCTCATAATTTTATACACCTCAATTATGTACCCCCTCAATCTCCTCTGCTCCAGGGAAAATAACCCCAGTCTATCCAATCTCTCCTCATAACTAAAACTCTCCAGCCCAGGCAACATACTGGTAAATCTCCTCTGCACTCTTTCTAGTGCAATCACATCCTTCCTATAATACGGATTCCAGGACTGCACGCAATACTCTAGTTGTGGCCTACCCAGCGTTTCATACAGTTCCAGCATAACCTCCCTGCTCTTACATTCTATGCCTTGGCTAATAAAAGCAAGTATCCCACATGCCTTCCTAACTACCTTATCCTCCTCTCCTGCTACCTTAAGGGACCGGTGGACATGCACACCACAGTTCCTCCTATCCTCGGTACTTCCCAGGGCCCTGCCATTCATCGTGTATTCCCGTACCTCATTTGTCCTGCCCAGGTGCATCACTTCACACTTATCCGGATTAAATTCCATTGCCACTGAGCAGCCCGTCTATATCCTCCTGTAATCAAAGCTATCCTCCTCACTATTTACCACCCCACCAATTTTCGTGTCATCCGCGAATTTACTGATCAACCTCCTACATTCAAGTCTAAATTGTTTATATATACCACAAACAGCAAGGGACCCAACATCGACCCCTGTGGAACCCCACTGGACACAGGCATCCAGTCACAAAAGCACCTTTCGACCATCACCCTCTGTTTCCTGCCACTCAGCCAATTCTGGATCCAAATTGTCTGCCTGATCAACGCAAAACTTTGGCCAAAGTATGGGGATGAGCAATGTGAGGATCAGAATGGGGGAATGGGAGGGGGGCATAAAGCTGAAAGCCTTCACAAAGGTTTGAAAGAAATCTAAACTCCTGAGCAGCGTTTGAGAAGGCTGAAGAGGCAGGGGCTTGAGTGAAAGATGAAAATTTAGGGAAAGGACTTTCCATCTGCAGGTTTGAAGCTGTAGTTAACCAACTTCCTTCAGATTTCAGTGGAAAGAGAACCATTTGCAGTGGTAGTTGGTCAAGCAAGCAGGAGATTGGTCTGATGGACAAGCTGAGCTCAGAGAGGGCATGAAGGGAGATAGAGTGCCAGCTTTTGTGAATAGTTCCACAAACGACAGAAACAGTGCGTGAATCTTAACTGCTAGTATTTCAAGTAGCATTTCTAATACATCCAACAATAAAGTATTTTTTCTGTTGCACAGGAAGGTGGTCTGTTTTCAGCACCCTTAGGGACAGCTGGCCTAGTTGAAAGAGATGAAATTTGGGCTGCTTGTCTCGTCAATAGCAGGTTAAGTGCCAGAGAGGATGGGTAAGAATGATCACAGGCTGACAGCTGACCTCACGAGTCCTATAAAGGGGAAAGGAGTATCGCTGCTTCCCCTGCCTTCACTTCAACCTTAACAAAAATTACCTGCCTTTTATTGTGATGGCTATTTGCTCAGCTGCAATCAAGCCAGGAAAATCATAGCAGAGCAGAATCAACACCAGCTAAGCTCAGTGCAGCCCAATTTCTAAGATGGAACCTTAGCAGAAATTAAGAGCCTCATTATGAGCACATATAAGGTCCTAACCACCTGCTTAAGGTGGCCACTCCAGACGCCTGAAATTTGTCCAAAACTAACATGGGCACAGCCACGACCAATTTCTTCCACACTGTGTGATGGCTGCTGCACACACCAATCTAGGAACAGCATATTTAGCAGGAATCCAATATATTTTAAGTTCAAAAATACCAATTACTAGATTAGAATGGCTCCAATTTGGAGGATGACACTAAAACAATACTTACCATTAACAGTTATAGGCCACATCTGCATTGAAAGGCGAAGGGGTCTGGAATAAAACCACTTGCAGGCTTTGGTCGGCAACTCCAGTATGATATAGTTTGAGTCATTGGTAACACACACTGGCTGAAAGAACAAGAATTAGAGAATTGCAGAACAAAGATGAAGGGAACATGACATGCACAGCGAGTAATCCATGACCAAATATAGGCAAAGTCTGAATTCTCAAGATCTCCCTTGCAAAGAAAGTGTGGAATTCCACAGTTGTTCATTGAGTATTGCTTCTCTCTCTCCCCAACCCCTTCTAATAAAGTCCCACTTCTTTCCCATAAGGTGCCTCAACCAAGTTGTAAAGTTTCAAAGTATGCCTAAACAATGACTGTTGGTAGGCCATATGATTATGTGATGTCACTTGATCATATCCAATGTACAAAAATGTTTTCATCAAGGCTCTTTGCATAATAGTGCCTTGTATATTTTTATTCAAAATCTCTTGAAGAAAAAGAAGATAACTTCACTGGCTTTATACGGTCACCAGAATTGTAACCATGCTTATACCACATTTACTGCACCTTTAAAAGAAACAGAAGAGTGACACTGTGTATTAGAACACTGAGATGCAGCACCACAGACTAGCAGAAAATGTAGATTGCTCCTTTCATTTCCAATTTTATGTCATACTGCCCAGAGAATTGCTAAGCAGAGTTGAAATCTATTAGGAGTCCCAAATGAATCTGAGCTGCTGCAACAAGCCAGCCCATGATAACTAGTCAAATAATTCACAGCTGGTGGTTTGGAAGGAACCTAGCTCTCTGCTCTACCACCTGCAAGGACACATGGCCCAGAGGGATTAAAGAGATTTAATTTTTTAAAAAAATTAAAAATAGGAGGAGATAAACTCATGTGCTCATCACTTTGGAGGTAAAAACCCTGGTCAACATTTTTATGAAAACACCAAATCTTGGCAGTGACAATTTCCTAAGCCTTTGTCAGACTGTTGGCTCCTTCTTTATACTCCAGTAGTCAATGCACTACACGCTTATTTTAATCAATCTAGATATTGGGAATTACATTATTCAGAATGCCAAAACTTTCATGAAGCCTCACAGTCCTTCCATAGCTGATTATGCGTGGTCATGCTGCAATGTGGCTCCCAGGTATGCTGCAATTTATATCTTGAAACCGTTATCAAATTAAAGTCTTAAATCCTATATATACCAGCTACACAGGACGTGATCAGTTATTGACACACACAGTAGGCTGCAAAATAGACTCTTGTCTGTTGCTCAGTGAGCTTCTTAAAATTATAACATCACAAGATTACCTCGCTATTTGCAAGACATGAACTGCCAGAGGCCAGGAATTACACTCTATTTTAGGAAAGCCTTTAGGAACCCTTGCCTGTATGAGGGAATAGGGGAAGATGGAGTAAGAAATTTCCTGCTAATAACTTCAAAGTCTACCCAGTGGGCAGCATGAATAATATGTATTTACCTTGTATTTAGACCATTTGCCTTTTCGGAGAGTAACACTGAAGTTCCTCTCTTCACTCTGAAGCCAATCTTTTTCTTTGTCACCCAGAAAGAACACCAGGAAGGCACCTAACAGCCTGACCTTCTTCAGCATTTCCTTCTCCGCTGAATAATTTCGGAACTCCAGCTCAATCTCTTCTTTCCAGCTCACTGTTTGATAATACAGGCACAAATACTTTGCAAATTATCGTAGGAAAACAAAAGAATTTGACAGTTACTGTGGTGTTTGTTGTTTTTGTTTTTGTGTGACCCAAGGGTCTACTCTAATTTGAAGTTATTATTGGTTATCATTGTGTCCAAAACAATTTTGTACAAGCTTAATTACAGCTGTTGAAGTTCATCCCTTCAGTCTGCTGTCCTCATTGTTTCCCAGAAATAACACAAGGGGGGTGGGGTGGGGGTGCTGTGTATATTTTTATTCAAAGTCTCTTGACGAAAAAGTGCATGTAAACAAATGAGAAGTTGTTTGCTAAACTTAAGATGCAATGTCATAAAATCAGAGCATTGTTCCACCTGCATGTGAAGCCCCTGTGATGAAAATGGCACGTGAATCTTGTTGCTCAATTCTTTCATGAACAAACAAAAACCCTTACATTTGATTAATACATGTTATGAATTACTAAATTACATGGTGAATATCTGATAACGTTATTGTTCAAGTTCTACCTTAAACTGAGCAGATTTTGAACATAAAACTACAAGGCCACAGAACTGCCTGACTGTTCTGCTTCCATTTTACCATGCAGTCATCCCTCGCTGTACTATCAGGTGCAATTTGGCTGTAGTTTCGCAATATATTGAGGTGTTACAGCGAGAATCCTTTCTTCGCTTACTGCACATTCTAGTATCTCCCTTCAGAGCATTTTTGGTAGACAGCAGGAACATAACTCACAACACCATCCTTAGGGAACAACAGTGCTCTTGCATTTGTACTTCAATGGTGGTTGCTAAAAGAATATTTAAAACTGAAGTAACACAGCTTTACCAATCAGTTGTACTACTAAATAACAAAATACTGCTTCAATTCACACAGTTAGGGAACAATGTTGTCCAATTAATTCTGTTATCTAGTGAACTGCCAGATGGTATTCAGTACATGGCAGCATGACAATGTAAGATGCAGAAAATTTGCTCTATTAAATTATATTTTTTACTAAGCGCATTGTTATAATCTAGAATGCACGGTCTGAAAGGATGGTGGAATCACATTTAATAGTAACTTCAAAAAGTAATTGGATCTCTACTTAAAAAGGAAATATTTGAAAGGCTATAGGGAAAGGGGAGGGAAGTTGGCCAAATTGGTATCTCTTTCAGAAAGCAAGCACAGGCCTGATGTACTGAATAGCCGCTTTCTGTGGTGTATGATTCTTTCCTACAATCTTTAACTCTTATAAACGAGGCTAGTGCTGGGATGAGGAAGGAGGTTAGACAGACTGTAAATATCTAAACATACAACTTTCACTTTAGGGCATTCTTCTGAATTGGTCAGCATCGTACAGTTAATATGATTGGATATTTATTCGATTTTCATTAACAATTATCTTCCAGGAACTGCAATGTTAAAACTTGAATAAACGACTGAGATGGCTTCATATATTCCTTCAATGCAATAATGCCAGTTTTCTCCCACCCTGAAGATTATGTGCGCTGGAATGATATTTTGTGGTTCAGGAGTGCTATTCTTTAGTGAAACCATCTTGCAGATTAAAGCCTACTTGTATTCCACTGAGCTCTACCCTTACTATCACGGAGCTATACAATACCCCTATTCATTTTCTCAGTTTGCAATATTAACAATGTAGCAGAAAAGCAGACTATTTTTCTACTCACCTTGTATTAATGGCAGTGTTATTATGCTATGTAGCAAATACAGGTTTAAACCCTGTTTGAAATTCTGTGCTGTTGTTCCCTTCTCAGCATCACACCAGCTGAAGCTGGACTTTGGGAAACCAGTCAGTAAAAATGCTTTAAGCATTTCCCACTCCCAAGCATTCAGGCAGTCTGACAATCTCCCCAGTGCCCTCAGATCTGACCCATCTTCAACCTCCTTGGCAAGCCCTCTCCTTTCATCTATATCACCATCTTCCCTGCTGTCCCCTTTATTTCTCCTTAAACCTGAGAAGTATTTGCAGTAAGTGTCAATAGGTGTGTCTCCCTTTCTGAGAAGATCACTGATAGGTCCTGAATCTGCCCGTCTTTGGCATAGGACTTTACCGTTCAGCATCTCAAATGCCTTTCTGCTCCAGTTAGATGACGAGCGCCTTGCACTTTCCCCACCCACACTATAGGTTTTTGCCTGATCAGTGGGAATCCACAGAACTAGGATCATGCAGCTCATTGCGAAGAACCAGTTCAACGTGTCTTGTCCCATTTTGCTCTTTCTCTCCTTTGAGCCTCCAAGTGCTTCCTTCCAATATTTTGCCTTGCTGCTGTTCCTCCAGTCACAATTTTTCTTGACCTCACTGTGTGCAGTGTCTCCAAGTTCTTTGATTCCCTGGTTTCTAATCGCTCCAGGTTTTCCGTCCTGGTTTCCTACTGTCCAATCGCCCCAATCTTCCACTAATTCCCCTAGTCGGGCTCCAGCCTCTCGAGTCTTTGCCCCAGTCTTTAGTTTTCTCTGTATCTGGTTGCATCCAGTGTCTGTTATGCAAGTCTATCTCGATCCTTCCTTCCCTGATCCCGGAGCTGCATGGAACCCACAATGGAGGAACACGCTGAGAAATATTTTCCCTCTTAGATTGGGGTCTGTTCAGGAATATGAAAAAATAACTGGTTCTCAGCAGCACGTACGACGCCTTGCTACTGCAGGAGGCTCTCGCTGGCTTCCTGGACACGGTGTGCTTGCTCAGCGACACGTGTGTAAAGGTGGGGCGCCTTTCTGAGGTGGGACTGGTGCCCAGAACCCAGCCAAGGGTCATCACCCACTGACAGGGTCTTTGGAGCCTCGGAGTCTGTGCGCGAATCCCCGACGTCACCTAGTCCCACTGATTTGTCCTCTCGTTTTCTAGTGGAGAAATTGCAAACACGAGCATTTAAGTCTTTGTATTTAATGCTTTGCCTTTTGAAGCTTGCATTCCTGTGTTCTAATTTTGCATTTTCCACACTACTTTCCGTTTAATTCGTTGCAAAAATGAACCCAGAGAACTGAATTACCTTGGGGCTTTGTTCTTCTAGTCCAAAGAACTTCCTCTGAAATGTCGTTTTGGAATTTGATAGTCTGATTGCTTGATCATAAAGTTACTAATTGAGACAGTCGTCTCATGTTTCTGTTATCATGCCTTCTGCATCATGGAGTAAAAACCAGGGAATGTTTTCCATCAGGTGTGGGGGTGATATTTGTGCAAAGCCACCCCAATATTGCTCCTCGCAGTATAGATCAACATCCAAACATAAGAGCTCAAACGCTAGCATGCAGAAATGTACACACGTCAATATATGTATCTCAAGGCATTAACACCAGTTTCCAGGGAGTAGTGGGCAACATTCACCAACAAAAACTTGCTTTCATATAGTGCCTACAACATAGAAAACATGTCCCAGAGCATCTTTTCAAATGGTATATGTGGACAGTACAAATCCAGTCTACAATCTTCGCAGCAACTCAAAAATGGATAGACCACAGCTGAAAGACACAAACTGTGCCCAGTTCTCACCACAGGAACATAAGGGGGATATTCAAGCATTGAGACAGCAGAGAGCAGTTACAAGGTTGATCGAGCCCCAGTGCTATGAGGAAGGACTGTGCCTTTAAGTCATGAAGGATGGAGTCTGAGAAGAGATATCGAGATAGAAATGGTATTAAATGGCAAGGATCTACACAATTGTTTTGAATTATGCACGTAAACCAAGGGGCCAAGGTTCAAACTAGCAAAAGGCAAAATTAGGAGTGGTATCAGGACATGCTTCAGACAAAGAATGATCAACATATGATGGATTCCAGATGGAGTAGTGGAGGGAACAACCCTGGAATAATTTAAGAAACAATTAGATGCTGAAATTGGGGAGAATTTAGTGTTATTCAGGATGAATGAACTGCAATTCACCAAATGGCCTTTCTCATCCATAAAAATCTTGTGATTATGTGAACAGCACAAAAGGCAGTTAAATGTATTTACATAGAACGTTAGTGTTAACATTAAGCTGTTTTGGTTTCACACCGACACTAGTGCAATGTAACTTCAATGTGAAATACCCAAACTGATTCTGAAACAAAGCATGTCAAGACTTGATCCTCTGAAATGTTCTCAGTTTCCTTTGTTCTATTATCAGGTCTGGTATGACTGTGCATCGAGGCTGCATTTCACTCATCATATAGTACTGGTGTGAAGGAAAGTCACTTTGCAGCTCTAGTGTGAATGCACCCACAAAGGTGTGGTCTACAAATACTTTGTTGTCAGCAATGTTTTCATATAACGAATGTTTCAAATGTGAATATTTTTTAAAGATTATTTCATGGGATATGAGTATCGCAGACAAGGCTAGGATTTATTACCCATCCCTAACGGCCCTTGAGAAGTTTGCCTTCTTGAACCACTGGAAACCCATCTGGTGCAGGTACACCCACAGTGCTGTTATGATGGATTTTGACTCAGCGACAATGAAGGGACAGCGATATAGTTCCAAGTCAGGGTGGTGTGTGGCTTGGAGGAGAACTTGCAGGTGATGGTGCTCCCATACCTCTGCTGTCCTTGTCCTGCTAGGTGGTAGGGGTCGCAGGCCTGGGAGATGCTATTAAAGATGCTTGTCAAGTTGCTGGAGAGAGTGAATATAGTGGTTTCTTCATCCTGCCTCCACATAATAGTCAACTAAAGGAGTTTAATTTCTAGGATGTGAACATTAGTGGCAATGCTGGCATGTCTTGCATATCCCTAGAGAGCCACCAAGGGGAGAAACAAGTCTGAATTTGTTTTTGAGTATAGGGAAGTTCAAATCCCCAACACAACAGCGGGAGGAGCTTTAAGTGCCAGTGATCACAATGATCACATTTGACATTACAAGAATTGGAGAGATTACTAAAGCCCAAACAAAATTGCTGAAATGTAAGAGGACCAACTTTAAGAGTTTGAGAAGTCTTGTTAAGAGTGAGTCTTGAACGTTTGAATATGGCTAGGAGGGTGAATCCTTCATGATGGTGATTCTGAATACAATGGACCAAGCTTAAAGATGCACCTGCCTGATTAAATGGGACTACCAAGCAACTCACAAAGAAAGCAATGCATTTAAGGAGGAAAATGTATGTAATTGAAAATAATTCAATGCAAAGAGCATGCCTGAAGTGGAAAAAGGGCATCAAAATGACAAAGAAAATATTTGAATCGAAGAGGACACGAGAAATGAAGAGCAATTGTAAACTGTTCTATTTATATTAGAGAAAACTGAAAACGAGGCATGGAGTGGGATCACTAAAAGTGAGATCAGGTCGGGGCATGATAACTGAAGCAAAGCAGGCTGCAAAAGTGCTCAAGAAGTTTTATTGTCTCAGCTTTTACCAAGGAGAAGACAAGTACTGAAGTGAAAATATGTTGCACTACAGTATGATTAATTAGTGATGGCAAGTATAGCAGGCTGAGGAGGAACATGTTGATTTTGGACCTATGATTCCCAAAGCTTCCCACTACTGGCATTTTCCTTACAGTGTTTGAATTAATAGAGATTGATTGCTGTGATCAGTCCACAACTCCATTATCATTGAATCATAACAGGATGACAGAAAGTGAATTAGGTTTTTTTTTTCTGTCTGGCAATTCCTATATTCCTATGTTCTGATGCCTCCCAAAACTACCTTAAGTCTGTAGGGCCTGGAACCTTTTTATAGAGGCGTGCGTCATGCTGGCATTGAATATGAATTTCCCAGTGCTATGGTCCTTTTATATTCTCTGGAGACCAACAGATGAATCATGTGCACAAAATAATTAGGTTCTGTTGCAGGTCTTGAGTAATTCTCTGTTTTTTTTCAGGGCACTGCTGAATTACAAGCAAGTGGATGTGGGATCAATTGTAAACACTGACTGCAGACATAAGACATTGCATTATTGTTAATTTGGAGTCCACTTGCAAACTAAGGTAGTATATAATGTTGTTGTAGTATATTCGGGACTCTAATTTGGGACTTCTAATTTGGAAATAGCTTGTAAGCAGGACAGTACATACTGGACATAGTGTCATTTTTGTCTGTTAGGGAGTCTACTTCAGATAGTTACATCGCTTTGTACCCATGACCTAGCAAATGAGGTAAGTTTCTCAATTTTCAATAACAGCAAAAAGAAGTCAAACATTTCTGCACCCCATTTGCAAAAAAGTGGCAACCCTATGTATGAGCACAGTACACACCTTTTAAAGCACAATCTGGTGCTTGGTATTCAGTCATACCAACCAAGAAGAACTCAGGTTCAGAACTTGTCTGTGCTGAATTTCCCATGTTAACCAGGACAGCGGTTTGCTTTATTTGGCTTGAACACTCCTGGGCTGGAGTTGGGGAAATCAGACAGGGTTTGTGTTCCTGATCATTGTACAGTGACTCCTGGAGGTGTACATGTGTGGTGATGGTTGACGACAGATTAGGCCTCAGTTGTGACACTTGGTTAGACAAATACCTTAGTATTACTCACTTTCATGGCTCAAGCCTTTGGTTAAGGTGATGATTAGCACCTAGAGAACAAACAAGTGAGGAAGCAACAATTTCAACAAAGGATTAAAAAAAAATCTCAAAGTAAACAAAAATTGTTATTTTCAACAGGAGACACTGGCTTTTCGTACCTTTAATTCATGTAACATTTAGGTCCTGTCATATTTTATTTGAATCTCTGAAGTTTCATGTTTCCTGATCGTAGATGGGTCTTCATCGTTTTCTGAGATCTGAATCTGGTGGGATCACATCTCCATCAGGAAGTGCAACAAGTGACTGCATACGGCTGGGGGTGGGGTACATGCAATGTTACATTTGTTTCAAATACTGTTCTTTATAAAGGTAAAGCATTTTCCAAGGGAAATGAGTCATCTAAATATTTATGTGCGTTATGGAATGAATGCATGTGGTGCAAAAGAAAACTAGACATGGAGTAAAACAATTTAAAATAAAACAATTATAATTTTATATGCAATATAATAGTTTCACAGAAAGGTTTAATTTGGAATGATAAAATAATGAAGATATGAGCTGTATGAAGATTTGCTGCCCTCATCTACCCTCTCCTGACAAGCAAATCTGGAGGGAAATCACAGATGTGCAAGGGCTATAGAGCGGAGATACTGTGGGCACAGAGAAGAGCACTGAACAATATGAAGTAGAACTTCTAAATTGGAAACGGGCCTAAATTCAATGGGATGAGAGGGGATCTAGACTGACAGGAAAAAAGACAGCAGCAGAACAATGAGTCATCTTTCGGGAGGAGATGTTTCAGGCACAGGCTCGGTATATTCAACATGAGGGAAAGATAGGGGAATGAAAGTCAGGGTTCCTTGGATGAGGAGGGAGGAGAACATGATTAAATAAAAAGATTGTGTATGATGCATGTCAAGTGAATCCTTCAAGTGAAATCCAGGCCATATACAATAAGTTGAGAAGGGAAGTGAAGAACGAAATAGGACTGATAAAGAGAGAATATGAGAATAAAATGGCAGATAATATTAAAGGGAACTCAAAAATTTTCTACCAGCGTGTAAACGTGAAGGGGATAATAATAGATGGGGAGGAGCCTGTCAGGGACAAAGAGGAAAATATATACATGGAGGCACAGGCCAAGGCTAAAATACTTAATGAACACTTTGTGTTGGTGTTTACTAAGAAAGTGCTGCGAAATATCAGTAGAAATGTAGATGGCAAAAATAATGGATGGGGTGAAAATTGATAGACAGGATGCTTTGGAAAAGCTGACTATGCTTAGACTGGATTAGTTGCCTGGTTCTGATGGCTTGCTTCCCAGGTTGCTAAGGGAAATAGCAGTGGAGATAGCAGAAGGATTTGCCATAATCTTCTAACTTTTTCTAGATAGGGGGCAGGTGTCAGAGGATTGACAAGTGGAAAATGTGACACCTTTATTCAAGAAAAAGGGAAATGACATTCCTAGTGACTACAGGTCAGTCAGTTTAAGATCAGTACGATAAAAGCAAAATACTGGGGATGCTGGAAATCTGAAATAAAAACAGAAGATTCTAGAAAAACTCAGCAGGTCTGACAGCATGTGTGGAGAGAGAAACAGAGTTAACGTTTCTTGTCCATGTGACTCTCCCTTTTGTCCTTGCAGACACACCATCTCCGTGGGTCAGATCTTAGAAATGTAAAGGGTGCTGGTGTGTTTATTTGGAATTTGATTTTCTGCTGTTGCTGGGGGCAGTAGCACCTCTTTAAAGGTAATGAGGTCCCTGCTGGTTTATGAAGGTTAGAAATTCTTCTGGTATGAGACATGGCTAGTCAGGCATATCAAGGTTAAGCCTTAAAAATAAAATAATAATTTTATAAAGTAGGCAGGTTGACAGAGATATATATTTTCCTTCCTGTCTTCCGGACTGGACACATGGGATAAAGCAGGTGATATGGGCTGTGTTGCCAAGAAGCTATGTGGGAGTTTAAGTCAGGCCCACACAAAGCAGACTGTGCGTGGCGACTGACGAATAGAAATGGATCATCTAGCAGAAAGGATGCTGTATTAAACTGGTTACAGGCTAAAAGTAATAACATTTGCTAACTCATTAAATAACTGTGCTGCAGCGAGGGGATTCAATGTTAGTGAAAAACTGCTGCGAGAATGGAAGAAGGAGGAATCCGCCCTGAAAAAGATGCCGAGGACCAAATGCACCGTGAGAACTAGAGACTAGTTAGTGGCCTCACCTTGAGAAACATGTATTGAAATGGGTCCTTGAAAATGTTCAGAATGACAAACATTGTCACCCGAAATACAGTATGTAAATACGCAAATCAAACCCCGAGTCCAGCAAAGCTTTCAGAGCAACAGCAAGTTAGTGCAGCTGATTCATGGAACAAAAATGTCCATTGTTACGGTAGATGACCAAGATCGCCTGGAGATTACCAGAAGATCTCAATGCCAAAATGACTAGTTTCCAGCAATTTATCATCAGGCATCAGCAAAAACATGACAACCCATTATTTCACAATGACAACATGTATGAAACATCCATATATTTCGATATGCCCCGCAACCAAACTGATGAAATGACCAACGGAATTAAATTAAAGCCTCTGGCAATTTTCAAACGTAAAACCATACCGAAAACCAAGTCCCTTGCAGGGGTTTTTGCGCAACCCCATGACAATGGCTGGATGGATGAGGATGAAGTGAAGTTGTGGACCGATAATGTGTGGAATCGGCATCCTTGTAGCCTATGCAAAGAACGCAGCTTATCAGTGCGTGATGTGTTTAGATCCCATACAATCGATGGGATCACGAGATGCCTGCAAAGAAATAATACCCAAATTATAGTTATACCAGGGGGTCTAACATCCATTGTTCAATCTTTGGATGTGTGTCTCAACAAGTCATTCAAGGAATCTGAATGGGATAAGTGGATGGTTGCCAAAGAAAAAACCTGCACAAAGAATAGAAATATGTGCACTGCCCTGCTTGATGTTTCATGTGGATTTGTCGTCAAGCCGTGAGTTACTATTAGTGCACAAACTGTCATCAGATTGTTCAAAAAAATGCAGAATATCCAATTCAGTGGATGGAGAGGAAGGTGATTTGTTGTGGAGGGATGAGATTGAGACCAAAAGTGCCAGGTTTGATCCAGAATGGGATCCTTTTGATGATGCCATAGCCAAAGCGACTGAGGATGAGTTCAATTTCAATGAACTCTTTGCGTTGGATGCTGGAGATGATGAATTTTAAAATGTTATGATTGTGGCTCAAACTACCCTTGTAGAATAATGTTATGAAATAAAATGTGGCACATTAGTTTAATTTGAATTACTGGTGTTATGTTTCTTCTCACATTTCAATATAGTGACAACTACTCCAGCAGTTCACATTTTACACTTAACATATAAGTCGATTCCATTTTTGGAAGAATTTTTTGAAGCTTCAAAGATCAACTTATATGTCACAATCCATAGTATATAAAAACAAATTCTTTCTTTCTAATCATTTGAAATCAATTGAATGTGGAAGTTAAGACATTTTTGAATGGGTTGAACAGACTATCCTTAATTACCTGGAAATCTTATGAGTTGCGGGATTCCCCAGCTCATAAAAGCATTCCTATGCCTTCCCTGCTTATGTGATCATTCTTGAAGTATAAACTTGGAGAACAAGTGGTATAACAGACACCTGAGGGACATTTAATAATGGGAGCTATTAGGAGATTTTTGTTCTGTTGTACATTGGGTTGGGAAATCATAAGTGTAATGGTAACAGTGAAAAGATGGTGCTAAAATTCAAATACTCAGCTACTGTTATCGATCAATGATTATTTGCATTTCATAGAGAAAAATGCAACAAGGGACTCCACAAAAAAGATGCAAAGAAAACAGAGGTTTTACCTGGTATTACTTAATCTAAACTGGCCAAAAAGCTGATTGGGATTTAGTTATATGGACAGAGCTAGCCTGCAATTCCTAAAGTGGTACTGAATTCACCTCACTATTGTAAGGATAATAACAATTGTTAAGCTTCAATAGCTGTTTGGCAATAAAGACTGAGACCAAGACAGTATCCTTCGGATAGACTTTTATTTCTGGTGTATGAAACTCTCTACAGAACTAGCTTATCTCACCTGTTATCCCTTTTACTCTTTTGATCTTTTTGAATTTTGCCCTGACAGGCATAAACCTTTCTAGGTGGCCAGTTTTCTTGGGCAGCAGCACAGCCTGGATATTGGGCAGGACCTCGCCCTGGGCTATGGTGACCCCTCCAAGCAGCTTGTTGAGCTCTTCGTCGTTGTGGATGGTGAGCTGCAGGTGGCGGGGGTTGATGTGGGTCTTCTTGTTGTCCTGGGCCATGTTGCCAGCCCACCCGAGGATCTCAGCCGTTAGGTACTGGGGGATGGCAGCCAAGTAGACGGGAGCCCTGGCCCCAACACACTCGGCATAGTGACCTTTGCGCAGCAGCCAGTGGATACGGCCAACAGGGAACTGGAGACCGGCTCTGGAGGAGAGTCTTAGCTTTGGTGCTGCCTTTGCCTCTGATTTTACCGCAACCAGACATCTCTCCCTCAAAACAATTTACTCTTTTGAGCAACCAAATAAACTAAAGAAAACAAGGGACAAGTTATCTTTTTTATACAACCAAATGAGTACTTAGGTTGTTAACTAATAATTAGCAATTGTTTAACTGTTTCCTTCCCTAACAGATTCCTCTCTTTTTAAAAAGAAAGTAACTCTTAAGTTTATATAATCACAAAAAATAATGGTAATAACAAACATCAATATATATTTTTTCATTCAATAAATTCACCTTATTTCCCCTCCTTTAACAAAGGGAACATTTCTATAGATATGTCCACACGAATGGAATATTCCTTTTTGTCATCTTAAAGAAAAATACGTCCCTTTTTGAGAATCTCCATTAACTTTTTGGAGCTCACTCCTCTTTTGGTGAAGCAGTCAGATAACTAGTAGCTGCTACCATCCATTTGATCTCGGCAATCTCCTTATTCTCGAACATCTGGGGCTCACTGTCTCGGCCACCTCCTCCAAGGCACATTTGGTCAGGTGACAGGTCCTCTGCCTCCTGTCCCTTGGAAGCAGGGCCTCCCACCGCACTGCCCCCTCCTCCAGGAGGCCAGCTAGGCACTCATCTGAAAACTGAGGGGTACACTGCCCCACGGCCCTACCCTCCGGCCAAGCCTGCCCCGCTGCCCTACCCTCCGGCCAGGCCTGCCCCGCTGCCCTACCTTCCAGCCTGGCCTGCTCTGCTAGCCTATCCTCCGGCCTGGCCTGCTCACCAGAAGCCCTCTGGTGAGCCCTTCTACCTGCCATTGTGAGCAGCCTTGCAAGGGCTGCCAGCGCTTCATTTAAACAGGCCACCGGGTCGCCCTTGGGCCTAGCAGTCAGTGCACTCCTGCCGCCGCCCACCCACTCCTGCTATCCTCAGGAGTCGCGTATTACGCTGGGCAGGCCTTTATTGGCCCACTTGCGTAAAATGGCGGCGCGGACCTAATCGCGGGTGGTGATCGGGTCTGTGCCTATCAGCGCCCGCTCCTGCTTAGCCCGTCCGACACGGGGGAAATTCTTCTCTATGTGTTAGGAAATAGAGATAGTTTAAGTAAGTTATATTGGTATTTGTGGTTGTTAGGAATGAGTTTTAGCTTTAATGTTTAAGTCTGATTTGTATTTCTATATCTATGTGTTAAGAAAAGGCCAGTTTGAGTTTTAGTTTCACTTTAAATGGTGCCTGCATTTCAAATGAGAGTTTTACGACAGTTGCAGCTAAGTTAAGCAAAGAGTAGAGAAACTGAGCTGTTGCATAGCAACAGGGGTCCAGAGAGGCATGTCCCTTCCACAGACACACACACATACACACAAGAAACTAGAAACAACAGTTTGATTTAGAAGTTGTTTGAGTTCACTTGGTTTTGAAGACAGCTACCAGGAGAGACTGCAGCAAAGGGTCTTTTGTCCAAAGAAAGCTTAGTTTCCAGTTTTCCAGTCTTTTTTAAAAACTTACAAACAGTAACCATCCTCTGCTACCACTGTTAAACTTCAGTAACTGTTTGGTAATAATGAATGAGACCAAGACAGTCAGTCCAGACATAAAGAAAAGGCACCAAAATCCAGGGGAGTGGAACAGGAGAAAGTCCCAAGAAGACCTTCTAGTCAAAGGGAAGGACAGGAACATGGAAAAGGTCCAGTTAAGTGAAGTTAAGAGTGAGGGGCAGAGAGAGAAAGTCTCCAAGCTTCAGATTTAAAGAGACAAAAGCTGCAGAAAGCAGATTTAAATTGAGAACAGCTTGCAAGAGGCCAGAAGATCCAAAGAGACGGCTAAAGGTCTGTAACTCTTTGCTATGCGCATGTGAAAAAATGGGGTACTATTGATAGCTGAGTCAGTGAGAGAGAGTGCATGGAAGACAGCTTGAATGCATGTGGTGACCCAGGGGAGAGGGACTTTGAAAGGAGAGTTTGAAATCCTGGAGGTGAACCCTTGTGGAAGGCGTCCGAGAGAAAATGCTGGTTTGGGAGAGGATTCCAAAGCAAGTTCTTGGACAGTGGAAATCCTCATGTGGAAGATGGAGTTCAGTGAGACTAGTTGGCTCACAATACGACAAGTGTCAGGAGGGTGGGCGGGCAGAGTTGAGGAGAGATCCATAGCACCTGGTTGAGGTGTCATGTCACTTGATTTCAGAGTGTGCTGTGTCTGACTGCAAGTTGCCTATTGGTTTACATAGACTGTGTACTTACAGTGAACATTAAAGTATAAGATAGCTTTTGTAACTTCTGTTATCCTTACAAATCTGTAAAGGTAGTTATGGGTGAAGGAGTCTTGTTGTATAGTTCATCTTTTCTTGTTAAATAAATGTTATATTCTTTTGTTAGAAGTTCATTAGTTGACTCCATTCAGTAGCACCTCTCCATGTAGCTAAATAAACAAATTAAAAGTTAGGATCTATCAAGCTGGGTTCCACTCTGGGATCAGGCTTGTCCTGGGGTAACCTCAGCAGGGATCATAACATATGGGACTATCCTTCAACTTCCTAAATTTCTCAAAATCTGACCATGCTTCATAAGCACTTAATAAATCGTCCTTTTGATAGATCTTATCCATAAAATCTAATAATGTTTCTAAACCTTCACCTGTATCCAAATGCTCAGGCTCCAACTCCAAAAATACTTTGCATCTTATTTCACTTTTGTACAGTAATGAAAGTGCCAAGGCCATTCCTTGTTTTTTCTTTGACCCATGTCACATAGTGACTCCATTCTTCCATTGCTCATAGGGTTCACTCTCAGAAAACACCGGTTGGTAATTATGGCCTGAAACTCTACACTTTGATTCAGCCATTTTTTGAGTGACTCCAAACTGCTCTGCTCTTAAAGTTAACTCCAAATACGGTCTTTTGTCCGAAGAGAGCTTAGTTTCCAGTTTTCCAGTCTTTTTTATTAAACTTACAAATAGTAACCATCCTCTGCTACCACTGTTAAACTTCAGTAACTGTTTGGTAATAATGAATGAGACCAAGACAGACTCCTTCAGGTAGAGTTTTATTTCTGGTGTATAAAACTCTCTAGAGAGCTAACTTGTCTCACCTGTTACCTCTTTTGATTGAAACCAATTAAACTAAATTCAAGAAAACAAGGGAAAAGTTATCCCTTCTATACAACCAGAGGGGTATTTAGGTTGTTAACTAATAATTAGCAATTGAACTCCTTTAACTGTTTCCTCCCCCAACAACAGTGAGGAATCAAATACACAATGAAACTGTCATCTAATGGCTTAATAAGTAAATTTACCTGGTTTCAAACAAAACCTGGAAGGTGCTACTCAACTTTGTGATGAGTTAATAACAACAATCAGAGGTGCCTCTGCTGGAAAATGCAATTGTGTGGATCAAGTGAGAACAGAATCACATTGAGGTACAAGGTTAAATACGAACATACAAAATAGGAGCAGAAGTAGGCCATTCGGCCCCTCAAACCTGCTCTGTCATTCAATAAGATAATGGCTGATCTGTTTGTGTTTCAAGTTCTACATTCCTATATACCCCCGATGACCTTTGATTTGCTTGCCTAACAAGAATCATTCTCCTAAATTCCAGTGGAAACAAGCCCTACCTGTCCAACCTTTCCTCATAAGACAACCCACTCATTCCAAGTATCAATTTAGTGAACCTTCTCTGAACCACCTCCAACGCATTTACATCCTTCCTTAAATAAGGAGACCAAAATTGCACACAGTATTCGAGGTGTGGCCTCACCAATACCCTGTATAGCTGAAGCATAACATCCTTACTTTTATGTTCAATTCCTCTCGTAGTAACGGATAGCATTCTGTTAGCCTTCCTGACTACATGCTGTACCTGCATACTAACTTTTTGTGAATCATGCACGAGAACACCCAGATCCCTCTGCACCTCTGAGTTCTGCAGTCGTTCTCCGTTTAAGTATTATTCTTTCTGCCAAAATGAACAACTTTACATTTTCCCACATTATACTCCATCTGCCAGATTTTTGCCCACACCCTCAACTTGTCTATATCCATCGGCAAACTCCCTACGTCTTCTTCACAACATATTTTCCTACTTATCTTTGTGTTGTCTGCAAATTTAGCTACCATGCCTTTACTCCCTTCATCTAAGTCATTGACATAAATTGTAAAAAGTTGAGGCCCCAGCACAGACCCCTGCAGGACCCCACTAGTCACATCCTGCCAATCAGACAAAGACCCATCTATGCATACTCTGTTTTCTGCCAGCCAGCCAACCCTCTATCCATGTTAATGTGTTATCCCCTACACCATGAGTTTTTATTTTCTGCAATAACCTTTGATGTGGCACCTTAACAAGTGCCTTCTGGAAATCCAAGTACAGTACGTCTACAGGCTCCCTTTATTCATTGCGCATGTTACCCCTTCAAAGAACTCTAGTAAATTGGTCAAACATGATTCCCCTTTCATAAAACCATGCTGAATCTTCCTCAATACCCTGTGTTTTTCTGAGTGCCAAGCTCTTTAATAAACAACCTAACACTTTCCCCATGACAGACGTCAAGCTAACTGGCCTATAGTTTCTTGTATTCTGCCTCCCTCCCTTCTTGAATAGAGGGGTTATATTTGCTACTGTCCAATCCAATGGAACCTTTCCAAAATTGAGGGAATTTTAGAAAATTAACGCCAATGCATCTACTACCTGATTAGCCATCTCTTTTAAGACCCTAGGATGAAGCCCATCTGGACCTGGAGACTTGTATCAGCCTGCAGCCTGCAGTTTGCTCAGTATCACTTCCCTAGTGATTGTAATTTCACCAAGTCCGTCTGTCCCTTCCGCCTCCTGAATATAGCTATTGCTCGAATATTTTTAATATCCTCTATAGTGAAGACAGAAGCAAAATATTTGTTCATTTCACCTGCCACTTCCTTATTATCTACCATTAACTGCCCATTCTCACTCTCTAAAAGACTAACACTCACTTTACCTACTCTTATCCTGTTTAAATACCTGTAGAAACTCTTGCTATCTGTTTTTACATTTCTAGCTAGCTTCCTCTCATACTTTAATTTCTTTCTCCTGATTAAACTTTTAGTCATTCTCTGCTGTTCTTTTTATTCTGACCAGTCATCTGGCCTACCACTCACCTTTGTACAGTTATATGCTTATTCCTTAAGTTTGATGCTTTTCCTAACTTATTTAGTTAATCTTGGACGGCAGGTCCTCCCTTTAGAATTTTTCTTTATAGTAGGAATATGCTTATTCTGAGTATTCTGAAAAATCCCTTTAAATGTCTGCCACTGCTTCTCTATTGATCTATCTCCTAGCCTAGTATCTTAGTTCATTTCAGCCAGCTCAACTTTCATGCCCACATATTTGCCCTTATTTAAGTTTAAAATACTAGTCTTAGACCTACTCTTCTCCCTTTCATGCTGGATGTAAAATTCAATCATATTCTGGTCACTGCTACCTACCATGAGGTCATTAATTATTCCTGTTACGTTACACAGTACCAAGTCTAATATAACCTGCTCTCTGGTTGGTTCCAGGATGTGCTGCTCTAAGAAACTATCTCCTAAGCATTCTATGAACTCGTTATCCAGGCTACTACTGCCAATCTGATTTTTCCAGTTTCTGTGTAGATTAAAGTCAGCCATGATTATTGCCATCCCTTTATCAAAAACATCCAATATTTCTTCTTGTATACTTTGTCCTACGTTGTGGTTACTGTCAGAGGGCCTGTAGACCACTCCCACTAGTGACTTCTTTCCCCTGCTATTCGACATCTCCACCCAAACTGATTCTACATCCTGATCTCCTGAACCAAGGCAATCTCTAACTATTGCACAAATGCCATCCTTGATTAACAGTACTACACCTCGAGCTTTACCTAGCTTCCTATTCTTCTTGAATGTCATATAGCCCTCAATATTCAGGACCCAATCCTTGTCACCCTGATTTATTTATTTACTTCAATGTGCACTATCAATTCATTTACTTTGTTAAGAATGCAACGTATTCAGATACAGAGCCTTTAGTTTTGTCTTTTTGTTATCTTTGTGACACCTAGTCTTGATTCTTGGTGCATTCGTAGGTTTTTTCTCTCTGTCTCTTCCTGCCAATCTCCGACCCTCATTTCCCATATCACTATTCTCCTCTCTTACCTTGTCTCTACTCCTTGATATGCTATATTTTTCCATAGTTGATCCCTAGCCCCAATTATTTGGTTTAACACCTCTCTACTTCCCTAGTTATGTGGTTTGCAAGAACACTGGTCTTAGCATGGTTCAGGGGTAGAACGTCTCAGCAGTACAGATCCCACTTTCCCCAGTACTGGTGCTAGTGTTGGAACACACTGGAACACACTTCTCCCACACCAGTCTTTATGCCACGTGTCCATCTCTCTAATTTTATGTGCCCTATGTCAATTTGCATGTGGCTCAGGTAATAATCCAGAAGTGATAACCTCTGGGGTTCTGCTTTTCAATTTAGTACCTAGCTCCTCATACACTCTTGTGCAGAACCTCTTTCATAGTTCTACCAATGTCGTCGTACCTACATTGACCACAACAACTGGATCCTCCCCCTCCCACTGCAAGTTCCTCTCCGGCCTTGAGCAGATGTCCCGCACCCTGGCACCAGGCAGGCAACACAGCCTTCTGGACTCTTGCTCTTTGCTGCAGAGAACAGTGTCAATCCACCCTCACTATACTGTCCCCTACTATCACTACATTCCTTTTTGCTTCCCCGCCCCCCACCACCACTTGGCTTCCTGTACCATGGTGCCACAGTCAGTTTGCTCATCCACTCTGCAGCCCCCACTCTCACCCAAACAAGCTGGGAGAATCGCAAACCTATTGGACAATTGCAGAGGGTCACACTCCTGCACTCCTGCCCTCTGGGTCCCCTTACCTGCGTCACTTGCAGGCACGCCCCCCTGTCCCTGACCACTGACCAAATCAGAAGACCCTATTCTAAGTTGTGTGACTGCCTCCTGGTACAAAGCATCCAGGTAACTTTCCCCCTCCCTGATGTGTCACAGAGCTTGCAGCTCAGCCTCCAGCTTAATGACTCCGAGCTGAAGTTCCTTGAGCCAGAAACACTTACTGCAAACGTGTTTGCTCTGGATCACAATGTTATCCAGGAGTTCCCATATGCTGCAGCCTTGTCACATCACCTGTCCTATGATCCTTAATGTGTTTTAAATAATTACTTAATTATATTATTCACTTATTTATGTTGCTTTTTAAAACATTTGATTAACTTTACCATCAATTTGTACATTATTTTAAACCTTAGGGATTGAATAGACCTTAGCCACTCACCAGATACTCACCAAACAGCTAGTCCCTTTCCCTGTAGTAGAGCAAGGACCAATTCCTATAGGGTGAGAAAGATTGAAAAAAGAAACAAACACCTCCTTTCCCCCACCAGCCCCCCACCCCTCCCCCCTTCACCGAACTCCAAGTCTGCACTCAGTTTCCTCAGCTGCACTTTGTTTGCCAAGGCTACACTAAAGAGGCCTCCATTTAGAGCCTGGGGCTAGAGTAATCAGATTCAACCAGTTAGCTACTTAGTTACTCAGCTCTCACAGCAGAGAGTGAGCTTACCCTGTCTAAGCTGCAAGAGAAAAAGAACTCAGCCTGCTTACACAGTACTTAGTTACTGCTAACCACAGGCTAGATTAAATTTATGAGCAGAATTTCAGAACAAAATTAACACTTTAAACTCCCCCTCTCACGAACCTCCAAGTCTGCATGCAGTTTCCTCGGCCGCACTCTGTTGGCCAATACCTGTAGTCATTTGGACAAATGTCACCTGGGCGAGATGAATGCCTCCTGCAAATGTCCACATATACAGACTTTTCTCCAGGAGTAATTGGACAGCAATCAGGCTCAGGAACTTTCCATAACTTGCTACCATGATCTCTCAACCAGCATTCAGGCCAGTTGTTTGTGCCACCATGGCCATTTGTTGAGATTGAACCCTTGGCTCTGTATGGCTCATTACCACAGTGTACATTGCTGGCTCATTTTAATGTAATATTCAATCATCTTTATTCCTTCACAGGATATTATTTATAATATATTGAATCCAAAAGGGCATCACCCCCTAACCCAACCATTCTGGCTCTTTCCAACCTGCCACCAAGTCAGGAGCAGTAACAGAGATTGGGGATTACAGGTCAGTATACAGGTTATGTCAACACATTCACATTCAAAATGGTTTACAAAGAGTGGTACCCAATTGGAAATCATTGGGATTTTAAAAATACATTTGCCAAGTTTCTGATGATTGGATTAAAATTCCTTCAGGGTTGGATTGGGAATTGCAACAACCAAATGATTAACATTTACAGAGACAATTGAGATGGCAGTGAGTGGGCAGTTGAATATTTATAGATTGTAAACAAGTGCATTTTAATTGTTTTCTGGTTACCTTCCTTTTATATGTCACACATTCAACAGTAGGCAACTATTCCATTTACATAAAAGCAAAATACTGCAGAAGCTGGAAGCCTGAAATAAGAACAGAAAATGTTGGAAAAGCTCAGCCGGTCTGGCAGCATCTGTGGAGGGAGAAACAGAGTTAATGTTTAGAGCTCAGAAGAAGTCATACTGACTTGATATGTTAAGTCTGTTTCTCTCTCCACAGATGCTGCCAGACCTGCTGAGTTTTTCCAGCATTTTCTGTTTTTATTCCATTTACAGTATGGTATCCATCAATATATCCTAAAGTTACTGTTTTACTTTTATTCGTGCTTGATATTGATGATGAAATTCTTTGTAAAGATAATTCCTTTGTTACTTGAAAGGAAGGTTAATAACATGGAATAAAGCAAAACACTTACTGAATGAAACTGTGGGAGAAATAAGCTAAAGTAAAATAATGAAACAACGTTAACAATAACAGATTCTCTGGACGGCCATTCGTTTGTTGACCTTGAGGTATCATTGTGTGCAGATTGGATGTCATGTTTGACGATATTAATGGTGACTACAATTCAGAAAAGCAATCCATTGGTTGTAAAGTATTTTAAAATGGAAACATAGAAACATAGAAAATAGGAGCAGGAGTAGGTCATTCAGCCCTTCGAGTCTGCTCCGTCATTCAATATGATCATGGCTGATCTCAACACCATACTCCTGCTCTCTCCCCATATCCCTTGACACCTTTAGAGTCTAGAAATCAATCTATTTTCTTCTTAAATATATTCAGCGACTTGGCCTCCACAGCCTTCCGTTGTAAAGAATTGACAGGTTCACAACCCTCTGAGTGAAGGTGTCGGAGATTAATCACACTGAGGCATCATTTTGTACGTAGAAACCCCATTTATTACTTGTGCACAAGGGAGAACAATACAGCGAGAGTTATTGTACCGTCTCAAAGCAGAATACACAAAGACTTGCTTAAAAGCATTTTACCACCAATCAGTAAATTTTGCACATCTCAATCTACTTATTTGCATACGTTAACTGACCAATCCATGTTTTAGTTAATTTCCATTCCCACCACAGCAGATGCGGTATCTACACACTTGGTTATCACAACTTTGATTACATCCGGCCCGAGAGAGAGAGACATGGAATGTCTCAAGGCCCATCCTGCTATAGTGGTCAGACAAGATGCTATTGTTCTTCAAGGTTGCAGTATTTTTCTCTTAGGCTTAAGTATTTAATTCAATTGCTCCATTAACCCTTTCATTACTGAGTGGGCGCCCTATAGTTGTGTTAGGTCACCACAAAGACGTTTCTCCTCATCTCAGTCCTAAATGGCCTTCCCCTTTTACTAGACTGTGACCACTTGTTCTAAAACTCCCAGCCAGAGGAAACATCATCCCTGCAATCAGTGTGTCCAAAATTTTATAAGTTTCAATGAGATCCCCTCTCGTTCTTCTAAACTCCACTGAATACAGGCCTAGTTGACCCAATCTCTCTTCATACGACAATCCTGCCATCCAAGAGTCAGTCTGGTGAATCTTTGTTGCACTCCCTCTATGGCAAGCATATCCTTTCTTAGTTAAGGTGACCAAACCTGCACACAATACTCCGGCAAAATTTAGCCATTGTCGGCCGGACTCGGCAGGGCGGGCGGGGGTGGTTGGGAAGCTTATCGCCGCCCGCGATCGAGGTCGGTAGGTGATTTCATGCCGGCAGACTAATTAAGGCCCGCCCAGCGTGAAACACGAGCGGCATTGCTCATTGCTGCCTGTGCGGGGCGGGTGGGGAGGAGGGTGAGTGGGCGAGCACCAACTTCACGCATAAATCTCCCTGAAGCACAGAGCTGCCTCAGGGAGATGAAGAGTTTTCAAAAAAAAAGAGATTTGAAAAATGTTGTAGAACATGTCACCTCGTGTGAATTTGTCACATGAGTCGGGACATGTTATTAGTGAAATTTTAAAAAATTTATTTTATTTTTATTTGATGTTGGAAACCTCATCCCATCCGTGGATGAGGTTTCCAAAAAATGCAAAGGCTGCTTGGTCTTTTCGCCTACCCGCCAACCGTAAGGTTGGACGGGCAGCAAAAAATTGAACTTATTGATACTTTAATGGCCTTAACAGGCCTTTTAATTGTCAGCCTGTGCAATACCGATTCCCGTACGCGCCCGCCAACTGAACTATTGCGCGACTGCGCATTGACGTCGGGACGCTCGCCCGACATAAACGCGCGTCATTTCACGCTCGAGCGGGTCGGGTGCGTGTACACCCGCCGAGGTGAAAATTCTGCCCCAAATGTACTCCTGTACTCAAGCTCTCTTGCAATGAAGGCCAACACACCATTTGCCTTCTTAACTGCATACTGCACCTGAATGCTTGCTTTCAGTGATTGGTGTACAAGGTCACCCAGGTCCCTTTGTACTTAAACATTTCCCAATCTATCACCATTTAAATTTTATTCTGCCATTCTGTTTTTCCTACCGAAATGGATAACTTCACATTTATCCACGTTATACTGCATCTGCCATGTATTTGCTCACTCACTCAACTTTTCTAAATTGCCTTGAAGCCTCTTAGCATCCTCCTCAACACTCACATTCCCACCAAGTTTCGTGTCATCATCAAACTAGGAAATACTACATTTGGTAACCTCATCCAAATCATTGATATATATTGTGAATATTTGGACCTCCAGAGGGTGCAATAGGGCTCTAATAATTGCAAGTTCTTTCTTTGAAAATCTCCCTCATGAATATCTGCTCTCTAATGCCCCTAGAGCTCCCTGGTTATATTAACAGTCAGAGTTTTCAATAATAATGTACTTTCCAAAAATACATGGGGATGTATTTTTCTTTGCTTGCTACTTTCTTTATATTCACATAATCTTTATTGATAACATCAGCAAGTGAAGGAAAATATATCCTGTTATTGATATTGAAAAATAGAGTTGTTTTATTCATTCATGGGATGTTGGTGTCACTAGCTAAGCCAGCATTTATTGCCCATCCCTAACTGCCCATGAGAAGGTGGTGGTGAGCTGCCTTCTTGAACCGCTGCAGTCTGTGTGGTGTAAGTATGCCCACAGTACTGTTAGGGAGGGAGTTCTGGGGTTTTGACTCAGATATTGAAAAATATAACTCTTTAATTTAGATTTTATAACAAAAAAATGATAAATATTTTATTTATCGGACTTGTTGGCGGGCTGGAAGGAATCAGAATTGGTTGGATTATGAGAATTAGGTTTAACCTGATTATTAAAAACCTGTGCAAATTTTCAAAATATTTCTTAGTTAGAATTTTCAAAAACATCTAATACTATTGAAACTTTATGCAAAATGTTTATGTTACATGTTGTAATGATCCTAGACAAGACCCCAAGTTTTTGGTAGGATCCGTTTAGGTACCAATAATGTTTTGTTTAAAGTAGATGAAGTTTTTTGTGATTCAAAAATCTTGCTAAGAGGATAAAGCCACAAGATTCCACAGGCTTTGAATAAACAAAAATAAACTTTACTAAACAAGGTAAAAAGATAAAAACATTTGCAATATCTATTTTACACTCTAACATTCAGGGTTAATATGAGGTACATGTGAATTAACAGGCAAACTATGGTTGAACAGACCACACTGTACAATAAATAGCAATTGTGACCAAAACATCCCATGGATTTCTTATCAACCCACCCAGACATCAGTGAACACTGTGAGTCAGCCAATCTCAATGAAATTCTGTCTCCCTCACAAGGGACTCCAAACTTTTCACTTTTGTAGATCAATCTAAAGCTGAGGACTGCCTCAACGACTGCACACCTCCCAGGCTTTCAATCTCTGAGACTCTGTTCACCTGGATTTCTGAGTCTGCATTCCAGCCTCTACTTTACTGGCACAATTTCAGCTTTTTAATAGCCAGCTAGCTTCACTGGGCTGTCACCAAGCTCCAATCTCCCCAGTTACACCAAGCTATAAATGTGTCCCCAGGGCTTCTTCTGAGCCCTAACCCTTTCCAGGACAGAGCCAGTGACTTTCTGCCACCTTCTCAGCTCCCCAGGATGAGAACTGAGCCCTAAATGTACAGAGACAGGTAACAGCAAAGTTTTTGCAGCCTGGAGCCTGCTAACAGCAACATCTTTCCGGTGTGGCCTTTCCCCCTGCTGCAGAACACTCACTCTCCCAACAAACACACAGATAAATTGACCCTAGAGCCTTCTTTAAGCTCTATCCATCTCCATGATGACATAGCCTTCCAGGGCTCACTGAATGCTTTTCAATCAACTGTAGCTTTAACACCAAAACAAAACAACTCTCTGGGCTGCATTTCTTTGCAAGCAGTACAGACATTACGTCTCCAATTCTCCAGCTAAGTAAGCCAACCTGCTGTTTGATGACCTTACCTTTCTAGCTGTTAACCCTCTAAGTCAACATGGCCCCGGCCTTTTAAGTGTAATAGACTTCAAGCTACTTTAGTTGCATTTATCCCATTTTCTACAGTTAAACTTTAATCTTCCCAGAACTAAATATTACCTCTAAAATATTACTATAAACCATGAACTAGGTATTTATAACAATATCTCACATTGTTTCTGCCCACAACAGAACTTTAGCTGAGACCAGAAGACCAGGAACTCAATGGGAAAATTGGCAGGATTTTGACTTATGCCCCCAAACTATTTTTCTTTGGAATTTCTGCCTCTGTCTGGAAACGGAGACTTAGATCACATGCCAACAGCCAGTGGTCCCACAGACTGGTCAAGCAATAGTCAGACATAACCATTCTCACCAAATTATATCTTACAGCCAATGTTCCAAACACCTCAATCACCGTCCCTGTTCCAGCAGCAGGACAGACCCACCAGATGTGGTGGCACTGTGGTGTACAGTCAGGGGGAGTGCTCTGGGTGTCCTCAACATTGACTCCAGACCCCATAAAGTCTCATGGCATCAGGTCTAACCTGGGCAAGGAAACCGCCTACTGTCCTCCCTCAGCTGATGAATCAGTACTCCTCTATGTTGAACACCACTTAGAGGAAGCATTGAGGGTGGAAAGTGCACAGTACATACTCTGGGTGGGTGTCTCCAATGTTCATCACCAAGAGTAGCACAATAACACCAATACTGACCAAGCTGACCACGTCCTGAGGGAACGCATCTGCCAGACTGGGCCTGCAGCAGTTCATGAGAGAACCAAGGAGAGGAAAAATCCTATTTGACCTCATCTTCAACAATCTACCTGTCACAGATTCTTCTGTCCATGAGTGCATTTGTAGGAATGCACAGTTCTTGTGCCTTCACACTAAGGAGGTACTCCATCTTGTTGAGTGGCTCAACCACTGCACTAAATTGGGTAGATTCAGAACAGACCTAGGAGCTCAAAACTGAGCATCCATAAGGCAAAGTGTGCCATTGAGCAGCAGCAGCAGAATTGTATTGGACCACGGTCTATAATTGCATGGCTCGGCATATCCCTCACTCAGTCATTACCATCTAGTCAAGGGACCAACATGGTTCAATGAGGAATGTAGGAGAGCATGTTAGGCCCCAGGCATTCTTGAAAATGAGGTGCCAATGTAGTGAAGCTGAAACACAGGACTATATGCATGCCAATCGACATAAGCAGTATGCAATAGAGCTAAATGATCCCATAACCAGCAGGTCAGATCAAAGTTCTGCAGTCCTGTCACATTCAGTTATGAATGGTGGTGGACAATTAAACAACTAACCAGAGGAGGAGGCTCCACAAATATCCCTATTCTCGATGGAGGAACCTTGCACTTCAGTGCTAAAGAGAAGGCTAAAGCATTTGCAACCGTCTTCAGCCAGAAGTGCCGAGGGAATAATTATTTGCCTTCCTCCTGAGGTTCTCAGCATCACAGATGCCAGTCTTCAGCCAATTCAAATCACTCCACGTGAAATGGCTGAAGGCACTGGTTACTGCAAAAAGCTATTGGCCCTGAAAACATCCTGGCAATAGTACAAAAGGCTTGTGCTCCAGAAATGACCAAGCTGTCCCAGTACAGCTACAACATTGGCGTATAATACCTGACAATGTGAAAAATTGCCCAGGCACCTGCTATTCACTAAAAGCACAACAAATGCAGTTCATCCAATTATCACCCTATCAGTCTACTCTCAATCATCTGCAAAGTTGTGAATGATATCTTTGACAATGCTATCAAGCAGCACTTACTCAGCAATAATCTTCTCACTGATGCTCAGTTTGGGTTCTGCCAGGGCCACACAGCTCCAGTCTTCATAGCAGCCTTGATCCAAACATGGACAAAAGAATTGAATTCCAGTTTTGAGGTGAGAGTGACTGACCTTGACATGAAGCATCTGACGGAGTATGGCATCAAGGACCCTGAGTAAAATTCAGGTCAATGGGAATCTGGAAATCTCTCTACTGGTTGGAGTCATACCTAGCAGAAAGGAAGATGGTTGTAGTTACTGGAAATCAGACAACTCAATCCCAGGATATTGCTACAGGAGCTCCTTAAGGTAGTGTCCTAGGCCTAACCATCTTCAGCTGCTTCTTCAATGACCTTCTCTCCAGCATAAGGTCAGGTGTGGGGTTGTTCGCTGATGATTGCACTGTCTTCAGTACCATTTGCAACTCCTCAGATACTGAGACAGCCCATGCCCTTTTGCAGCAAGACAGCATTCAGGCTTGTGCTGATAAGTGGCAAGTAACATTTGTGCCACACAAGTGCCAGGCAATAATCATCTCTAATAAGATGTTCAATGACATTATTATCACAAAATCCCTTATTATCAACAACCTGGGGGCTACCATTGACCAGAAGCTTAACTGGACCAGCCATATAAATACTGTGGCTATAAGACCAGATTAGATGCTGGGAATTCTGTAGCAAGTAACTCACCTCTTGACTCCACAAAGCCTGTCTATAAGGCACAAGTCAGGAGTGTGAAGGAATACTCTCCACTTACCTGGGTGAGTGGAGCTCCCACAACACTCAAGCAGTTGAACACCATCCATGACAAAGCAGATGGCTTGATCAGCAACCCATTCACCACCTTAAACCTTTACTCCTCCATCACCAGCGCATAGTGGCAGCAGAGTACCATATACAGGATGCACTGCGGCAGCTCTCCAAACTTCTGTCAACTGTGCCTTCTAAACCCTTGACCCTGACTATTTAGAAGAACAAGGGCAACATACACATAGGAACGCCACTAACGGAAAGTATCCTCCAAGTCACACACCATCCTGACTTGGAACTATATTGCCATTGCTTCACTGTTGCTGACTCACTCCATTCCTAAGAGTACTTTGTGTGGACCTACACCACATAGACTACAGGGCTTTGAGAAGGCACTGCACCACCATCTTCTCTAGTGAAGTTGAGGATGGCAGCAAATGCTGGTTTTGCCAGTTGCGTTCAAATCCCATGAACAAATAAAAAAACTCCTTTGTGTTGGGTTCGCTCTAGGTTAGAGCAGGTGACATCTCCAACATCTTGCAGTTCACTGTCCATTGTTGCATAAGGGAGGCCACTGACGATCTGGATGTCAAGAGAGGGAAATACTTCCAGAGAGAAGCAGGTTGAGCGAGCATGTGGCTTTACCAGGATAACCATCATTTCCCTCAGTGCAGGTTGTATCCTGTATCCAATCACATTTCCACTCTTCCCACAAAAGGTTTTCATCAAAATAACAAGTGGCATCCTACATGACTGTGACAAAGGGAAACTATCCCTCTTTGACCACACCACCTTCCTCCAACATCTCTCCATTGTCATCCAGCTGGGCGGGACTGCATTCTCCTGCTTCCATTCTTATCCACCTAATCGTATCCAGAGTATCACCTACAATGGCTTCCACCCCATTACCTCTGGTGACCCCAAGCACCTGTCCCTGGTCCTCTCCTATTTCTCATCTACATGCTGCCCCTCAGTGACATCATCCAAAAACACAACATCAGTTTTCATATGTATGCTAATGACACCCAGCTTTACCTCACCACCACTTCTCTCGACTCCTTCACTATTGCTAAGTTAACAGACTGCATAGCTAGCATCTAGTACTTGATGAGCAAATATTTCCTCTAATTAAATATTGAGAAGACCAAAGCCATTGTCTTTGGTCCAAACTCAGTTCTCTAGTTACTAACCCCATCCCTCTCCCTGGCGACTGGATGAACTTCGGGCCACATATCCACATCATCACTAACAGAGGCAGAATCTTCCGGTCAGCGTGCTGCGGTGGGCCCGACATGCTGACGTGTAAAATGACGCGCGATGATGTCGGGCTTGCATCCCGACGTCATCACACGCCATCAGGAAATTTCGTTCGGCGGGCGGGTGCCGGAGTTGGCTGCGCGCCCGCCAGAATGTTAAGGGCCTGTTAAAGCCATTAAGGGATTAATTAAAGTACATAAGAGCGTTGCCTGTCCAACCTTAAGGTTGGCGGGCGAAAAGCCCAAGCGGCCTTCGCATTTTTCAGGAAGCCTCATCCACGGGCAGAATGAGGTTTCCTGAAGCTTTTATAAAATAAATACATTTTCCCACCTTTACAAACATGTCCCAACTCATGTGATACAGTCACACGAGGGCACATGTTTGAATAAATTTTTCAATTGATTCTTTAATCACTTTCATAACTATTCAATCTCCCTGAAGTAGCTCCGTGCCACGGGGAGATTGCTGCACTCTTTTGTGCGCTTGCGCGAAAGAGCGCTAGCCCCGACTCTCCCTCCTCCCCCTGCCCGCACAGGTTGCACTGAGTGCTACCAGCTGCTTATTACGCTGGATGGGCCAAAATAGCGGCCCGCAGCCGATCGCGGGTGGCAATTGGCTCCATGCCCAACCCCGCCTGCTCTCGCCCAGCCCGCCCGCCATAGGAAAAACCCAGGCCCATCTATTTCCACCTTCATAACATTGTATAACTCTGCACCTGCCTCAGCTCACCTGCTGCTGAAACCCTCATACATATCCTTTTTTAGACTTGTCTATTCTATTGCACTCCTGGCCAATCTCCTACCTTCTGTGAACTTGAGGTCATCCAAAACTCTGCTGCCCATGTCCCCTTACTCACAGCAAGTCACATTCACTTATCACCCCTTTGCCCACTGACCTACAATAGCTCCTGATAAGTGCCTTAGTTTTAAAATTCTCATCCATGTTTTCAACCCCTCTATGTCCTCAACTCTCCCTATCTTTGTAATCTTCACCACTCACACAACTCTCCGAAATATCTGTGCTCCTCTAATTCTGGCCTCTTGCGCATCCCTAATTTTAATTGTTCCACCAGCCTTCAGTTGCCCAAGCCAAGCTCTGTAATTCCCTCCCTAAACTTCTGCCTCTTTTTCTTCCTTTAAGGTGTTCCTTAAAACCTACCTCTTTGATCAAGCTTTTGGTCATCTGCCCTAACATCATCCTATGCGGCTTGGTGTCAAGTTTTGCTTTACAGCACTCCTGTGAAGTGTCTTGGGAAGATTTATTATGTTAAAGGTGCTATATAAATACAAGTTATTGTTGTAAAAATAATTGTGGGGGTGGAATTGGAGCGAGGTGTATCTATCTGTACATTGAAGTTTTGTTAAAGCAATCTGCATAAATGTGAGAAACTCAATTTATATTTATTTACCTGCTGTTTTAAGATTTAAGCTGCTTCTGGTCACTTAATTGTGCAGGCTCCTTCATGACAGATAATCACAATGTTCTACATTTAATTCCTTTTATATTCCTTGCCTCTCAGTTTTGCTTTCATTCTTGCTTTTCTTCAGAGACTAGGGATGGAATTTTCATTGGAATTAACGGACAGCCAGCATGAAAAGATCAGCGCTGCCAGGGTGGGGGCAGGAAGAGGGCGAGCGCTGAAGTCTGCACAGGCACTGGTGGGTGCTGAAGGAAAGCTCCTTGAAGACATAGAGCTGTGTCAAGGATCTGATGAATTTAAATTCTGTAAAAAGTGTCCAGACAGGCACCGAAAAAGTCCTGTTAATTGACACTTTAATGGCTTTAATAAGCTTCTTAATTGTTGGCGGGCGCGCTGCCAACTCTCGCACACCCGTCAACCGAAATATCGCGTGAGTGCGCGATGACGTTGGGACGCTCGCCAGAAGTCATCGCGCGCTAATTCACACTCGAGCGTGTTGGGTGCGCGCTTGCACACCGAGTGGAAAATTCTGCCCTATGATTTAAGTTTTGCTACATTGATCTGTATTCAAAACATTGCAAATCCAGATTCATGGGGCAGAACTTTTCCGTTGGCGAGCTGGGGGTGGGCCCGCTCGCCGATGCAAAAATGATGTGGGATGAGGTCGGGCAGAACCCCCGACGTCATCCTGCTCCATTTAAATTTTCTGGAAGGCGGGGGCACAGCGAGATCAGCTGTCTGCCCGCCGACCTGTCAATGGCCAATTGAGGCCATTGACAGGATAATTAAACCAATTAAAGGCCCTGCCCGTCCAACCTTAACCCAGTGAGCTTCTGAAAAAACATGAAACCTCATCCACTGGCGGGATGAGGTTTCATGTCAGTTTTAAAAAACTTTAATAAAGTTTATGTGATATTTATTAACATGTCCCAGCTCGTGTGACATTGTCACATGAGGGGGACATGTTAATAATTTTTTAATTTTTCTATTTTTAAAGTTGCGAAAGAGCGCACTCTGACAGTTGGGGAATCCCTCCCCCCCCCCTCCCCCCACCCCGGCACAGGAAGTGCATAGCGCTTCCCGTCAGGCGGCTGGGCGGGCCTTAATTGGCCTGCTCACTTAAAATGGTGGTGGGGCCCACCCGCCCATCAAGGGCAAAATTCTGTCAATAGTTTATAATACATGAATAGTTTTGCTAAAATTGACGGAGCTCAGCATTTCAAAATGCAAAAACAAGGTTAAAGCACTTATTTTAGATAGCACATTCTAATATAACAACATTTAAAGGTATTAACTTTTGACTGTTAGAAGTATTAAAATACAGCCCAAATGAAGCTTACATGACAAGTGGCATAAAGGTCTGGCAATGTCAAATAATGGTGCTGTAACAAAACTGACACTCAGAAAATGGTTTTCAATATTGTGTTTATTCAGAATAAATATAAACTACATTTGATCTCTCAAATTTGAAGAATTTATTTCTCTTGATAAAAAGCATTAGTTTCAAAGATACCTTGATCAGTACAAATGGCCAGATAATATACAGCAGAAAGAACTAATATCACTTGATAGACAAACAAAGAGAAGCTCTCTTTTAGACTCAGAAACTTGGACTATGCAGAACTAAGCATTGTTGCATTATCTCTAAAATCTCATTACATCCCTGTTTGGTGTACCACAGCCAGAGGTTTTGGTACAGTGTATGACTTTTTTCCCTCAACTTTTCTCACTCCTTGAAAGTAAAGGAGTTGACTCATCCTGTTTGCAGTTCATCAAATATTGATTTCCCTTAGGTACTCAGCTTAAATACCCACTAAAAACCTATAGAAGCAGACTATTCATTTATGAGTGGAATCGTAGCCAACTTCTATTCTTTCCCCAAAATTCAAATGACTGTCAATGTTAGGAATTTGAAACAAAGTCAGAAAATGCTGAATACACTCAGCAGGTTCAGCAGTGTCTGGGGTGAGAATCAAAGTCAACATTTTGGATGTAGATCCTTCTTCAGAATCCAGATCTTGGTGGCAAATTGTGGAGACCAATTGTGCAAAGCATTTAAAATGGATGATAGGAAAGGCACAATTTGATCACTAGTAGATATCTCCATCTTCTTCCTTTACATAGCAGAAGTTTAATTAACAGGAACTCCACTTGAGATTCTGAAGTACTGGAGGTCACACAGGAGAGGGCAGCATGATCCAGTTGCTTCTCCAGTGGTGCCACCATTGCTATTTCATAACAGACCTGACAGGTGGTGGACTTACTCAGGGCAGAGGAGGAGGTAGTTCTGTCATTTCCCTGACAAAGTTGTCTGTCTTCTCTCCTTTCCACAGTCCCTCTAGTGGACCTGACTAAGAACCAGAGAGGCTTGCTCACTCAGTTTACCAAGTTTCAGCATTACAAAGGCTGATACATGGGGAGTTCAACATTCTACACCAAGACCAATCTACATAGTAATCTGAAAAGCCCATCACACTACACTTTTTAGAAATGAAACGTGGTTAGGAGGTTTTCAAAGTACAAATCTGTACAGAAAAGCTATAATCTCAAAGATCATCATCAGCGATATTCCAACACAGGTTGCCTAATCCATTCCAGTATGTGACAGTTCAAAAAGACAGATTTTAATTTTTCAGCTTTCTCTCAAGACAAAACCTTACTTGGATCTTCAAATAAACCACAGCAGACAATTGGGATTCAATGTAATCTTCTTCAAAATGAACTGTTTTTGACAGTGAGTCTGCTTCTACCAAAAATAGCACATTTGCAAGGTTTTGCCTCCTTAGGACTCTGAATAGCAATGAAATCTCAGCAAACATTCTGAGTAATGCTTCAAAGGAACACATCGTATGCGAACAGCTTTCCCAACTAGACAATGCCCGTTCATGGAAATGTGTGGAATATTTTTCCCACAACCAACTTCAACTACTTTTAAAATCTAAATACAAAAATACTCATCTTTACAGAAAAAAAGGCCTACATGTACAATATTTCACAGCATTTTGTTATAGACCATCAAAAGTTGTCTCAGAACATTATCCTAAAGCATTATAATTATAGTCTAAATCTTCACAGCATTCCTGACAAAGTAATTTTTTCAAAAATTAGATGACACTCTCACTGAGCACAGAGATCCTTGGAATGTTTTAAGTCTCATTCAGAGATTTATCCAGCTGCCCCTCTAAATTATGAACATTCAAAGGTTGATAAATTGAACCTTAACATACTTGAGATGCACCTTGATCACAAATAGTGCTGTATTGCTGCATATGATGTTAAGGAAATAGTAATATAATTTAGGAATAGTTTTGTTATGTAAAAATGTTTCATCTGTGTTAAGCATAAGTTGCCTTGATTACCTACCTGGAGCTAGAAAATATTCTAAAGGCAGCTCAGAATCTCTGGAGAAAGCATTCTGGAGATGCCAGTAATACTTAAATGTATTGCGATAAAATAAAAGTTCCCATTTAACATTATCCTACTTTCCACCTTAAGGTATGGTACAGTTTGTGCCATAGGTCTCACAATGTTCTATTCAAAATATTTCAACGATTATTCTTCAAGAAGCAGTTGGTGGTGTAATATTTTTAAAGGACTGCATGGGCGATAATTTTGCTCTAGCTGAAGTGGTTGCTGTCATCTCAAAGTATTCTAAGGTCAACAGAATAACTTTGTCTTCATAAATTGTGAGTTATGCATTTTGATGGGTTAGAGGTGTCAAGTAAATAAATATTTTTTGATTCTGTAAACAGTCCAAGAAGTGCAGATTTGCAAGGGATAATACCAACACTAGCTGTATAATTGCTGAACATTACATTGCAGTTTTAAAAACTGCATTGGAGAAACTTTCATTTTCTTCATATGCTATTCTTCACACACCAATGAATTTATGCCATTTCTGAGGGAAAAAATCGACTTCAGATGCTTTCAGCTCATTATATCAATCAGTTGATTTCCTTCTCCTACATGTGTAAACCCCACTCAGGGGTATTCAGAGAATTTTGCTCCTGTTAGCTTCAGCTGCTCTGTGACTGTAATTCAAAATCAGATAAAGTATTCTATCGATTTTGCATTTGGTGGATCGTTTCATAAAAATTGCTTTTTTGTCAGTTAGCGTCAAGAGATTTTTTTTTTTAACTGTCTAGTTTATAGAGAGATATTTATCTTCTTGCTGTGATAGTAAAAAATTCAACCAGTGCATCACTTAATTCATCAGGAGGGACCCCACAACGCATAACTCTGCAGGTCGGCTGCCAGCTCTTACTGGGCGGCCTCCCCACATGGCGTAGAGCTCCCCCACCACTGGTAGCAACCAAGAGGCGGTGGGATAAGGCCCTTAACTGGCCCTTAATTGGTCACTTAAGACTTCAATTGGCCTCAGGGTGGTAAGACCGTCCTTGACCTTACACCCCCGATTTAATTGGGGGGAATTGGGGAGACAATGGGCACTCCATCTCCTGCCTTCCTTCCTGATTCTATGGTCGCTTCCCTCCCTCCCCCCCACTGCACAGCCTGCTCCTGGGGAGAGGGGGAATTAAATTCCACTCAAATAGACTTTACCCACTTTCACCACTCTGGCCCTAAAGGTGAAAGATTAATTAAACATTTTCAGTAGTGTTGAACTGTGAAACGTTTATAGTGAATGTTGCATTCTGCAATTCCACCCCTTAGTTTTGGTGTCAAGTGATAAGATATTTACAGGACAAATGGATTAAGAGCCTAATGAGTTCAAGTATCATAAATACATATGAAACCACACTAATTTTTATAGGTCATAGTGCACAATGACTTTGAGATGTTCCTTCATGTGTGCTCTGCCTGAAGGCAGCCTCCTTGGCTCATTGTCTGCTGATGCTTCATCCTGGGCCATTCCCAGTAATGGAAACCGTGGGGTTGGCATTATTCAGAATCTCAAACTAGCCACCTAACCAACTGAGCTAACTGGTCCTCTTTGAGATGTTGATGACTCCATTGCAGTGAACTTCATAAATAGTGATGTTTTGGACTTGATCGTTTTGTGGGAATTTATATGTTAGCCATAACATTGTTCAAAATTCTTAGCCCACCAACTAGCAGAAGTAATTATTGAAATGGTGAGCCATGTGTGCTGTGAGAGAGTGCCTCAAGTCACTTTACTTACGAAGAACTGGGGTTCTGCAGAGATTGACCTACTTTGTTTCTTATGAAGATAAGGAAATAAGCAAATATGTTACAGAGCAGTTAGCTAAATGGCTTGTGGGGAATATTTCGCAGTATTATCTCCAGGCAGATATAGGGGCCAGAATTTTATGGTCCCATCGTGGCGGGGGTGGTCCGTAAAAAGCGGTAAGCCACTCAAAAGTCTGTTGACTTCGGCGGGACTGTAAAATACTGCCGGTGTAAAATTCTGCCCAGGGTCTCTTTGGAAAAAGGAAAGTGAGTTGGCTGGAGATTTGCAATGTCATGCAATAATATCTACAGTCCTTGAGCAGTATCACATTAGAAGTCACTCAGAGAAATCCTTATACTTTCCTCAAGCATTATTGTCTGAACTAATCTGCTGAAGAGAATGCAAGTCCTGGGTCTGAATCAAATGGTGCACCTTCCTCTTAGAATTCTACTGTTAGCATTCACTTGATTGGCCATAGGATGACATCATCATTTTCCACATGTTCAATGCTCTTATATTAGCTATACAATAAATATATTGCATATACTGACAGGTTAGTTACATAACGGGATTTGTATACAAATCACAAGTGTAGAATTGATGCACTAAGTATTCATAAAGTGATTTGTGTCCATGTGATTTGTCTCTATGGAAGTTTGAGTTTAATTTGTTGGTGTGTGAAGAATAATATATTTCCAAGAATGAGAAGAACCTAATTTTGTGTCCTCACTTGCCTCACTTCACCCTTTCCTACATTCATGTCTTCATATATCAATGAGTCCCTCTGTGTTTCTTTCGATCTTCTTTTGCAAACCTGTTTAGTTTAAAAGAAATGAAACTCATCAGAAAATGTTATCCATAGCCTATAAATGTTATAGAATTTCAGAAGGTATTTGTTCATATGATAATTATAAATAGAACTATTTTAATATTTGTTTTGCATTAGTAGGAGCACTTTCTAACAGCATGGTAGGTGTACCTACATCAGATGGACTGCAATGGTTTAAGAAGACAGCTCACCACCACTTTTTCAAGGGCAATTAAGGATCAGCAACAAATCCTGGCCTTGTCAGCAATGCTCACGCCCCATGAAAGAATAATAAAAAATCTATAGTGTTCTATTCTAATTTATATTTAATTAATTAATGAGTACAATGCCACTAAGTAATCCTGGGGGAGAATTTTCCCCATGTCGGGCGGGCCAAGTGGGAGAGGGTACGGGCTGGGTTGGACCCGATGACCACCCATGACTAGGTCTGTGCCACCGTTTTAGGCAGTTGGGCCAATTAAGGCCTTTGCAAGGCTGCTCACAATGGCCAGGAGAAAAGCACAGCAGAGGGCTACTGCACATCACGCAAGACTGGAGGGTAGGCCAGCGGGGCAGGCCAGGCTGGAGGGTAGGCCAGCGGGGCAGGCCAGGACTGAGGGTAGGCCAGCGGGGCAGGCCAGGACGGAGGGTAGGCCAGCGGGGCAGGTCAGGACGGAGGGTAGGCCAGCGGGGCAGTGTGCCCCTCGTTTCTTGGATGAGTGCCTAGCTGCTCTCCTGGAGGAGGTGGCGGCGCCGCGGGAGGTCCTGATTCCGAGGGACAGGAGGTGGAGGCCTCCCCACCTGACCAAACGTGCGTGGGAGGAGGTGGCTGAGAGTGTGAGCTCCCATGGTGTGGTGTGGCGCACACGGGTTCAGTGCCGTAAATGATTCAATGACCTCCTGAGCTCGGGAAGGGTGAGTACCATGTTGGCTGAGGTCACTTAATGCAGCCGTCACCCTTCACCGCCCACGCTCGCAACTCTGAGTACAGTAACGGCATTGAACCCCTCACGGCATGTATCCCTCGCTGGGTGTGACAGCAGGGATTGCCCATACCCAGTTCACCCTGAGAGGGTTGAGCTAGGATGGGTTCTGCATCCACAGCATGTGTGACACTGACACCCAGAGTATGGAATGGGGGTGAAAGTCAAGGATCTGCACATAGGCAGAGTGCTGGAACTGGTAAGCATGTCCAAGTCAGGGCACTAACATTCTGGGAGGGGATCTTCCAGGGAACGGGCACCAATCCATCTGCTGGTGTTTGCGCTCCACATGCTTGTGCCTCCTTGCTTAGCAAAGTTACACCTTGTGGTGCCACATGCGAAGGAGGCAGCATTTGGGCAATGGAGCGGTGGGGGGAGGGGGTCAGCCCTGGCTTGTTTGGGTGAGTGTGCGGCAGCTGTGGGGTAACAAAGAATTGGAGTCCTGCAATGTCCCACTCTGGCTGGGTTGGCAGGGATGCGATGGGAATTCAGGTTCAGGCTGGACTAATCAATGCTCTTCCCTCCTTTTCAGGAGAAGACTGCACACAACACTGCAGAGCAGGTGTGGACTGGTAGAGGCCAGGCCCAGTTGGCAATCCTGACACCTTTTGAGAAGCAGGCCATGGATCTGGAGAGGTGCCATGCCCCCAGGTCCACAGGTGGCGGTGAGGCTGGAGTGCCATGAGGAGGTATGTTTGGCGAGCACTCAGGTCACCATGTGTATCCCAGAAGCCATGGCACTGCTGAGTGCTCAGTGATTGAACTTAGCAACATGGGTTTACCATTGCTTATGGAAAGGTGAGCGCATACTGATCCGGGAGACCGGCATGCACATTGACATTGTCTGCACTGTAACTAATCCAATGCCCTTGTTTTTCCTTTCAGCATCACTGGAGCAGGGCCAGGAGGAGGAGGCAGAGGGACCCCTTATCACACCTGAGGGCCCAGAGGAAATCCACTCACCAGCGTCACACCATCTCAGCCAGGCAGGCACCAGCACAGATACTAGCACCTCGGTGGGAATTAGATCTTCGGCTAGTGTCCTAGGGCACGGCGGTGAGGGCACTTCACACTTGCTTGAGATGTAGGCATAGACAGAGAGTGCCCAGGGCACTGGCAATTAGAGGACTGTTGGAGACCAGGCATATGTTCAGTCTGTGGCTGATGATGTGCCTTTGGAGTCATCCGTGAGGCAGCAAATGCTGGAAGTCCAGCAGGGTGTACGGGAGGATTTGGTGGAGATACATGAGACAATGTGTGGCATGGTGCCCGTGCTTGAGGAGTCCACGTGGAGCATCACGGATGCATTGAGTCTGATGGCCGAGCGCCATGTGTCCTCCATGGAGAGAGTGGTGACTCTCGTGGAGAGGCTTCTCCAGGAGAACAATCAGGGCCTCTTGGGGATACAGTTGGACCTGCAACTCTCACGGCGGCATTGACCTCAGCTGGTCATTGCCCATGTGTGAGATGGTTTGGGCACCAAGTATCCCTGCTCGGCGCCCATCCATCTACGGTGAGCAGGGAGCTCTGAAGCGACCTCATGTCGGCGCAGCAGCTGCCTGTTATCTCTGTGGGCTCCTCTCAGGGCGCTCTGGATGAGGGCGGCAGCTCCTACGCCCCTCTGCCAGTGATCATGGCATCCGATGAGGCTGCAGCGACTGGGGAGAAGCCAGCTGTGGAACTGGCTGCTCCCTCCTGGGCGGTGCCAGCACAGGCTCCACGGGTAAGAGGACGGTCGCCAAGGTCATCGCGGCCAACAGGACAACACAGTGAGCAGGCTATCTCAGATGCCAGTGCCAGTGAAGGGACAACGCTCAGACGTAGCACCCATAAGTGTAAATTTAAGGCACCTTAGGCACACCAAGGTTTTTCTTTACTGGTGCTTTTATGCTGGCCCATAGTACTTTATTGAATACTTGGTGTGATGTGCAACACTTTTTTTTTTGGTTGATGAAGTTACATTTGTCCTCTCAATAAATTTTGCTATGTTTCCATGCCTCAGGGTGATTCCTTACTTCTGCATGTGTACGGGAACCCATGATGTAATGAATGTGTTGTTTGACATTGAGCTTTATTGACAAGGGCCTTAGTTAATTTTATTATCCAGGCAGATTTTGCACTCAGGTTACTAGTGTGGAGCCTGCAGCCCTGGCATGTGTTGAAGGTCCATCTGTGGTGTGCTGGCTGAAGGTTCTTTGGATTAAAACCTCCTGGGTGTCCCTGCCTCCCTGGAGTATGCACGGGTCAGCGTCTATCCCCTCAGTGTTCTCCTGTGCGTGCTCATCCTTGGACTCACTGCTGGAATCATTGTGTGCATTTGGAGCAACTGCGTCCATGTCTTCCTCGTCCACTGTGTCGCCCCTTTCTGGCACCAGATTGTGGAGAGCGCAGCATGGAACCACTATCAGCGACACACGATCTGGGGGGTACTGGAGTGCGGCCCCTGAACGGTCCAGGCATCAGGAGCACATCTTGAGAAAACCGATAGTTCTCTCCACCACAGCTCTTGTGGAGGCGTGGCTCCTATTGTACCGCTGCTCAGCCTCTGTTCTTGGATGGCAGAGAAGCGTCATGGGCTACCTTCTGAGGGGATAGCCCTTGTCACCCAGCAATCATCCATCCATCCGGGCAGGAGCACTGAAGAGCCCCGGCACCTGGGGGCGTCTGAGGATGTAGGCGTCATGGGAGCTGCCTGGGTACCTTGCACAGACTTGTAGAATCTGCATCCTGTGATCACACACTATCTGCACGTTCATGGAGTGGAAGCCCTTCCTGTTGATGAAGGCACCGGGCTCACCTGCTGGCGCCTTGATGGCCACATGTGTGCAGTCTATTGCACCGTGGACGCGGGGGAAGCAGCAATTGCGGCAAAGCCTGTGGCTCGCTCTGTCTGTCTGGCCTGATCCCAACGGTAGTGGATGAAAGTCAATGCACACCTGAACAGGGCATCTGTCACCTGCTTGACACAAGTGTGGACAGGTAATTGAGAGACTCTGCAAAGATCATCCATCGACCCCTGAGGAGCCAGAGGCAAAGGAGTTGAAGGCAGCTATGACATTTAGAGTAACTGGCATGGGGTGCCCACTCACACAGTTTGCGGAGATCTCAGGGCTTATCACCTGACAAATGGAGGTGACTGTCTCTCTTGAGAGGCGGAGCCTTCTTCGGCACTGCACCTCAGACATATTGAGGTAGCTGCTTTGCCCCCTGTAAACCCTAGCAGCAGGATAGTGGCGTCTTCTGCGGTCCCTTCCACCTTGCACTTCCTGTTGGCCCTGCGCCCCTTGTGCCTGCATCTCTCCTCCCAAAGGTGACTCCCCTGGAGGCTGAATGTGGACTCCTGGCCTCCTCCCCCTTCTGGCTCTCCCTTCCTCCTCAGAGGAGGTCCCTCCAGTGGATAGCATAACTCCTATTCCCAGGGTAAGGGAAGGCTTCCTGAAAGCTACAGGCCCCAGAAATGATCTTTACTGTAGCGTCCTGACCTGAAGGCTGTTACTCTTGTCCAAGCAGCTGGTATGAATTTTGAAACATTCCTGCTCACACAGAAAAGTAGCAGTAACTTTCACACTTAAATACCTGACATAAATAGATAACATTCGTGACCCCACTCACCCCTCTTATCCCGCCCATGGATGAGGATTATACAAATATCTCCTACCCATCTGCCTGTTGTGCCCGTGTGATGTCCTGAAGATTGCATGGGCCCCGAAAAATTGCGGCCAATTGCTGCCTCAAGGGCCTAAAGTACATGAATAATTAATGGCGGGCGCGCATCCGAGAATATCGCGCGCCCACCCACCTAAATATCGCGATGGCGTGTGGTGATGTCGGGACTCTCGCACGGTGTCACTGTACGTCATTTTATGTGTCGGTGTGCAGGGCTGGCCCCCGCACACCAACGGGAAAACTCTGGCCCTGGTGACCGTGTTATTTCAATGCAAACACGTGTCAAACTAATTCTCGGAATTTACCCATCCTTCCTAGTGATTCGGATGGGAACTGATGATTATATATTATCAACTGGCAAGACTTTTCTTTCGCTACAATTTCTGTATAAACACACCATGGTCTGGATGTGCAAGTTGAAGATACTGCAAACCAACTTACCCAACAAGCTAATGCAAGGACTGTCATATTCGAAGCAAGTATCACAAGGTTCACAATTACTGTAACAAGTGCATTTTCACTGATTTTATGCTGCTGCTGATGTGTTGCATTCTCAGCTCCTAAAAAATAAAATAAACTAAATTAAATGTAAGTCTTTATTGTTTATTCAGTAAAGTAAATTAGTGCACATCTGTAAAGCATTGCCTCCATTTTGCTTTACGGGAAACAATGAATGCCTATGTTGGCACAAAAAATACTTAATTCCAATTGTATTTACAATTATTGCGGCTCATTCAAATGCTCTGCCCTTTGGGATCATGTATAGGTACCAGGTGAAGAAATTGCTATAATTAATCATTATAATTTATATAAAATTTATTATATAACACCATCAAAGAATGGGTTTTGTTCTAACCTTATTAATCTTTGTTGTTATTTCTATGACAAAGTTTATTTTACAAGGCATTCTTATATATTTTTTGAAGGACATATACTTACTCATTTCAACCTTAGCACAGATAAAGGGAGAAAACAATAATTTCGAGGGGAAATTACCCCTTAACTTACTATTGCACCCATGACCATTCCTTCCTGATAACCAGATCAGAAAAGCAAACTGCCATTTATCATTGGACCTTAATGCTGTACGGCAGAGTAAAAGTACCAATAATAATCGAGCACACTATAATATAGTGGTTATGGTGGTTAACTGGTAACTTGGAGACCATGGGCTGGATTTCATCGGGACAGGGTTGGTGAGGGGTGGTGGGGGTGGTGGGGGGGGAGGTGGCGTATTTTCCCCTTCCCCCACACTGTTGCAAGAGTCAGCTGGCAGCCAATGGATCTGAAAGAAGCCCAACCTGCAGCCATAATGCATTGCCGGTGGGCTAAATGAGCAGAGAGTGGGGCTTCTCTGCCCCTCAATGGGAGGAAGCCCCAAACTCGAGAGTCACTGCCCAGCATTTTTGGCTGGCAGCTCTAGCAGCCCCAGCTGCATCAGAACTCAGTAGTGGATGCTGTTGGGACTGCAAGGATGCCCACGGATGAAGAGGATATGGATCCCGGAAAGAGGTAAGTCAGGGGTATTGGATGGGGAGGGGTCGGGGAGCCCAAGGCAGGGGTTGAGGCGGGTCAGGGTTGTGGGTTTTGGAGGCCAGGCAGGGAGGAGCAAAGGTGGTGGCTATCATTGTGGGGAGTGCCCCTGAAGTGTACAAGGCATCCCATAAAGGGTGTACCCCACTTCCTTTCCACCTTTTATAGGTTCCTTAAAAAAAACTTGCCCACTCTTGCCTGCCTGCCCACATCAGCTGTTTTGTGGCATGGGCAGTGTATTATTCCTGTCAATTGGCTTGATAACAAGCTCAATTGACCATTAATTATTTATTTAAAGATGGTGGACAGCCTGCTGATTTCGGCAGCCACCCATCCACCCACCACATTTTGGCGGACAGCTGGAGGGTGGGCGGAAAGATGGTGGGCTTGCCACTCCTCATATTTCACGTGCCCCTCCGCTGAAAACATGCCCAGTGAAGGACCGTAAAATCCAGCCCCATAAATTTGAATTGCGCTGTGGTAAATCCTGGAATTAAACTTAATAGTCTGGCAACTTGTGGGATGGCACCAGAACAAATCTCTACGAGAGCTGCCAGAATGTCATAAAAAAAACGCCCACTCCGCAATGCCCTTCAGGAAGAGTACCTGCCACCCCCACTTGTTCTGACTGACATATGCCTCTAGTCACAAATTATGCGGTTGATTCTCGATGTTCTCTGAAATGACCTTATAAGCCAACTACTCAGTTTTAAGATAACACCGAGTTTGAAAGAAGACCCACCACCACTTTCTCAGGCTCAGGGGAACGAGAAATAAATTATGTTTTGCTAGTGCTACCCAAATTCTGAGAAAAAATAAAAATAGTATTGGCCATGTCCTGGTACCAGCCCACATCAAATCTGACCGTGTGTTTTTTACATGTAAATGATCATTGCAAAGTATTAAACTAATGCCTTTACCACAGTGTACAACATTGCCACACAAAATCATTAAGTGGTAAATGATAAAGATTTGGATATATTTCAATAATAGCTATAACTTGAATAGAGATATGAACTAACTGTTACCTATTATCAGACAGAAAATGCCAGTTCTAAAGAAACCAAGAGCTGTCATTACATTAAGTCCAGAGCATGGGAAGAGCAGAGAGAATTGTGAGATTCAATGTGTAAGAGGAGCAAAACTCAAAGCGTCGGATGGAACTGAGTCAGATAAAATTGGTAAGGGATGAGAATGCTCTACTCAACTCTTGCAACCCATTATAACCACAATTCACAGGCACATGTTTTTCACAATGAATAGAACTAGGTTTTGAGTCATGAGCTCCTACATAGTAGGGTTTTTACACTGACAAAACTGTCATGCCGCTCAATGACCCCTAGGGATTATCCTCTATGTAGTGTAGTCATTTGAAAGATGTAAATAAATTGTTAATTTTGTTTACCTAATTCTCCCATGAGATTCTTGCACTCTGAAAGTAAATAAATAATTAATTACAGAAGTAGCCATAGAAAATTTAGATCTTGAGTACTAAAAAATATGACTAATCAAACAATTAAGGTTTTTTTTGGATATTGGGCTGAAATCCTCAGATACTTAAATGCGAGAAGTGGCTTCTGCAGGTATCGGCATACAGTGCTTAACATGTCTCCACAATATTCCTTCATCTGCTGTTTAAAATAATAATTTGCACAATTAATTTAAATAAATTAACACCACCATTAAAATAGCTAAGAAAAATCATAAATTCTTTGAGTGTGCTTCACCATTATTGCCAACAGTCATTTCTAAAGTTTGGACACTTACATTATCATACTCTAAATGTTTTTCTGTTTCAGATAGGAATTATACAGAAACTTTACATTCTCATGAAATATTTCCAAATATGCTCTTTATCTGAAAGCTTTTCTTACCCATATGATATATTGATCTAATTAGGGAGAAAGTTTCCTGTATTCTGAGAAGAAATACATGACAACCTTCAATGTGATTTGATTTGTTGAAACAGCTAATAACTGAGGAACATGTTAATCAACAGTAAACTCTAGAATCAATAGTTATAGCCCTTATTCACATACAGTGAAAACTATTCAGATGTTTCATGGCAATACATTTCAATAATGCATAACTGCTGCTATTTTTTGAATTCCAACATGATTGAAATCTTAATTTTTAGTGTTTCTGCCTCAGTTATAGATGTTGTACATGGTTCTCTCCAATCTGCCATATACTTTATCATTTATTAATAATGTGATTGAAGAATCAACCCTACTGACATTTTTGTGACAAATTACTTTGGAGTGTCAATGTTATTTGTTATTGTAGAACAAACTTTCCACAGAATACGAAGGTCAATGTAGTCATCTACATAAGCAGGAAGTTTCAGTAGCACAAACAACGATAGAATGCTTTAAGACTAATCACACAGTAGAAAACATCTCCAAGGAAACTGATAACAAAAATAAAATGGTTTCATTTTTTCTACTCATACTTCGGTTAATAGTGCCATTTTCACTTCGTCAGGAGGGTTGTGGAGTTCAAGCACAGAATCTAATGTTGAGGCAGTGTCAGAGGTGTTAGCCGTCAGGTGCGATGTTTAGCTAAGGCACTGTCTAGTCTCTCAAGTGGATGTAAAATATCCCATCGCACTATTTGAAGAAGAGCTGTGGGTTTCTCGGGCTGTCCTGGCTAACATTTATCCCTCAACTAACATTGCTAAACCAGATTATCCACTGATTTATCTCATTGTTGTTTGTGGTACTTGCTGTCTGTAAGCTTGTAGGTGTGTTACAATAGTGACTATGTGCGGGATTTTCTGGCCCCAGATGCCGCTGGGACTGTTTGGTCCTGTGGAAAGTCAATGGACTTTTGGCTGGGTGGCCGTATTCTCCACAGCGGGTCCCGCCATGGCAGGGCTGGAAAATCCCAGCCTATATTTCAAGCCCTGAATTTTTCAGGTGGCGGGCGGGCTCGGTGGGAGCGGACAGGGGCGGTCACAGAGCCGATCGCTGCCCGAGATCAGCTCTGCGCAGCCATTTTACAAGGGCAGGGCAATTAAGGCCCGTCCAGCGTAAGATGTGAGCTGTAGTGCTCAGCGCTGCCTGTGCGGGCTGGAGCTGCCTCAGGGAGATTGAATTGCTATTGGGCAGAATTTTGCCCTTGGCTGGCGGGCGGGCCCCACTGGCTCGGCGGCGGGCGGGCAGCCAACCCCTGCCGCCAAAACGGGGCCCACCGCCATTTTGAGTGGGCGGGCTAATTAAGGCCCGCCCAGTAGCCTGCCCGACAGAAAGTGCTATGCACTTCCTGTGCAGGGGGTGGAGGGAATCCCCATCTGTCAAATTGCGCTCTTTCACACATGCGCGCGAAAGAGCGCACTGCTCCCTGAGGCAAAGTCCTGTCTCAGGGAGATTCGTGAGAGGTAGGTAAACTCTAAAAATAGAGAAATATTAAAATTATTAACATGTCCCCCTCATGTGACAATGTCACACGAGATGGGACATGTTAATAAGAAACACAAGTTGATTAAATTTTTAAAAAACGGACATGAAACTTCATCCCGCCAGTGGATGAAGTTTCATGAATAATCTGGAACCTGCTGGGGCTCCTGGTCTGCTCGCCAGCCTTAAACTTGGACGGGCAGGGTCTTTAACAAGGTTAATTAGCCTGGCTATTGGCTATTGACAGGCCGGCGGGCGGACAGCTGATTTCGCTGTCCACCCGCCTTCCTGGGGATTTAAATGGACCGGGATGACGTCGGGGGTTCCTCCTGACGTCATCCCGCGTCATTTTCCCCTTGGCGAGTAGGCCCTGCCCCCAAATCGCTGAGGGGAAAATCCTGACTATTGTAAATAATGAATAAAAAGTTTAAAAATTTATTTAAGCATGTCCCCTCATGTGACTATATCATGTTTTTATATTTATGAAAAGTTTTTTATTTAATTAATAAAAGCTTTAGGAAACCTCATCCCGCTTGTGGATGAGGCTTCCTAAAAAACACGAAGGCTGTTTGGCCTTTTCACCTGCCCGCCAACCTTAAGGTTGGACGGGCAGCGTTAACAATGATCTTAATCAGTTCCTTAATGGCGTTAATAGGCTGTTTACATATCGGCGGGCATGCAGCTGACTCTGATGCGTGCCTGCCGAACGAAACATCGTGAGACAGCGTGATGACGTCAGGACACACACCCGATGTCATTGCTCATCATTTTACACGTTGGCGTGTCGGGCCCGCCCCCACACGCCGACTGAAAAATCCTGGCCCAAGAGTACTTCACTGCCCGTGGAGTGCTTTTGGATATGCTACTGATGTCTATAAACGCAAGTTCTAATTGGACAATATATCTACTGTTTCTAATAACATTGGGAGCTTGACAAAGGCTGTTACAATATGAAAACCACGAGGAATCAATACATTGCTAAATAGATGAGATATGATTTTAATCCAGTTGGTTGAAGCATTGGCCCATAATTTGCTATCAAAAAACGGTGAGGTTAATAACACTCACTTTTATTTGTGCACAAATGGTAAAGCAACTTTGGCGTGGGCAAATGCATGACTAAATGTTGAAATCCAAAAATTGCTGCCCAAGTTGTTCTGTTCCACTGTTAGATTTGTGAAAACAGCACCTATCTGTCTGCATCACCATTGAAATGTATTGAACAGTGTGAACTTGCTGTATTTGCACTGTAGATACAATCTAAGTTTGCCACGATATGATAAATCTTGTCAATTTCAGTCTAAATACCCTTTTAAATTTCTTTAAAGGGTAAGCTAATTACTGCCAAATAATCTCCTTGGCACTGAAAATAAATAATTAAAAGTATGGAGTCTCATTCTTTCGGGCTTTAATTGATGGAGATTTTAAAAAGTGTTGTTTTTTTTACATTTCTCTTCTGTCTCTTTTATTTCTTTCTATCCAATCTTTCTGTCACTCAATGTACCTGATTTGGCTTTGAATATACCTTTTTTAATTCACCTTCCTTTCTCTTCACACTATTAATTTCACAATCCTTCAATCTGATCGGTTAAGGAGCCACCCAGTTGTTTGCCCCGTTCACCCCGGTCCCAGATGCCCAGGCTTTCTCACAGTGCCATTATCAGTTTGCTCTTTCTGCAACTTGCCATGCAAAAATTATAAAGCCTAAATGTGCCAGGGAGACTGAGAGATGCCCTGCCACAGCAAATTATGGCCCAGTGTATTCGTTCACCATTGGGACATGAGTTCAAAGACAGTCCAGACTAATGCAATAAGATTCTGCTCTCTCTGCTGAATGTAAATTCCGATATAAATATGCTATGGGCCGACTCAACCTGGTTTCCAATGGAAATGGGATGACAACATTGCGGCACAAACTGGCCGTATCATGGAGAGGCTAAAATATGTTCCAGACATTAGAATTGTTGCTCTGGTGAAGTAGCTGTATAATTCTGTGATTAGCATTAAAAACCTTTGTTTGAATACAGCAGAGAAAGCTTTATGCTATATCTGGCCTACTTTTATCTAACAGCACTAGATGCTGACACTGGAGATTAGGAGTGGTGGAGAGTTCCATTCCTTAGCCCAGACATCTCTCACTATGATAAATAATTAATATGCCTAACTTTTCTAAAAATAATTTTTCATTGACTTTTATTTAATGTTTGTTGTTCACGGCATAATGCCTATGCACTCAAGTCAGTCTAAACTTAAACTATAATTTGTAAATACCACACAGCAATGTCCAAGATTCTGCATTTACAATGAGCATTTGCTAGCTTATCTTCAAATAGGAGGTTCGATAGAAATTTTGAAACCAAATCCCAAATGGATTTATACAGAACATTTCCTATTAAACAGCTACAGTCACTCATTGTCTAACAGGTAGCAATGCATTATGACTGCTCTGCTTATACTAAAAAATGAGGCACAATGTTGGGGTGTGTAGAGAGTACTCTACATTAAATCTAAACATTTCTGCATTATCATAGGAATTCTAAATGAGATTACAGTTTCTCAAATAATTCTGTAGTAGTGACAAAAAGGATGCCATGGCCTAACCAGGTCATCATTCATCTTAATGAATACAAATGTTCAATAGTGACAAAAAACAGTGACCCTTACCAACAATGCTGGTACCACTCCCTCTTCCTTCCATTGGTGGAGGGGGTATAGTTCTAGTTACCCGACAGATGTACAAGCCAAAGTCTATTTTTTGCATGTTTTTAATTTCTAGAACAATTAAACCTCGTGTTAGATTCCCAGAGAAACTGAAGGGTCCTTCAAAGCCATTGTGAATTGTACTTATATTCAGTGTGGGAAACCTCTTTGAAGAAATGTGGAGTAAATCATGAGTTTCACTTTGGTTTACTTGCTTAATCCAGTAAATGTCAATCTCATCTTCATTCCCAACATCAAGTTCAAAAGTACAAATGATGGTAGCTGAATGCCCAGGTTCAACACTAAGATGCAAAGGATACTGCTTTATAGGAATCTCTGTAGGAATAAAAGGCAAAGACAAAAAACAATCACTTGATCTGTTATTAATCTAGTGATGAGTAACAAACACATTTTGGTTTGATTATCTAATCAATACATCGAGAAAAGCTCTGTGGTTCCAGAAAGTTAAGTCAGAACTTTATTTGTAAAAGCCTATATATTGAGGACTTTCAGACATAAGCTTCAGGCATTAGAATTTGCCTGTTTAGATGGGCAGTATCTCTTCTCATTGTATTGTGACTGACCACATTCTAGTTTTGTATTCTAATCTCCTATGCTGATTTGCATTGTTTCATCCAGCTCTTGTAAAGGTCAAGGCTGGGAATATTACTGGGAGACTCTTATTCTCTGAAACCAGTCAGCTTCCTATATTGAGGACTATTTCTTCTAATAAAAGAAACCCAAAAGTCCAAATGCTAGTGCTTCAGACACTGTAACACACACCTACCATTGCAATTTTAGGATCTAATCAATTGTGAAATTGAGGGTAGTATTAAGTAAAGTTAATTCTTAATTTTTGCAGATAAGGTAATTATTAAGACATATGCAAAGGACACAATAATGTAAAAAATCCTTTTCTCTGGTGGTTTCTAATAATAATTGCAAGTTAGGTTTTCAAGTCGGTCATTACATTTTCTATTTGGACTCACAGTCAAATATCTACCCAACAACAGTAATTGCCTATATTTTATAGCTTTAGTTACACTAACAGTTAAAACCATGGATCGCCATTTTCACCAACACTGAAGTATACATCAAGATGGCTGAACAGTAATATCTGAAGTTACTGCATTAGAAAAAGTTCATTCTCATTTTGATGTGACACCAACTTAAGCATGATAGTATAACACGGAGTATGAAGTAAATTCTTTATACCACAGTACTAAAGACACATGATGTATTTAAATATTTTGCTTGTCTATGCTAAAGCTGTTTATGCAGTTGCGGGCAAGTTAGTATCTGTCAATTATAACCTTAAATGTTTTAATATTCCTTAAAGTTCACAAATTCTATGTGTTATGTAGCATCTGAAGCTTACAATGTTAGCTCAGATATTATGTCATTTGAAAGTTTTAAGCTACACACAGAGAACCAAGTTAAGTTATCAGGTTTCACTTGTGATTGACTAACATGTTTTGTAATTGTGGAACATGCTTTTCGCTGATTTTGATCTTTATTCCACATTTTATTGCATATAGTGCTTCAACTCCTGTAGTTATAAAGGCAATATACCTCTTACACAGTTATCCATTGGAAGGCATTTTTAATCAGCTAACAATTAGGTAACAGTAGTAGTATGATATAAATTATGGGACAATTGCTGCAAAGTCTCTGGCTTTAATAGCCACTTCTTAATTTCATTGTTTAAAAGGTATGAAGATATAAGGCCCAAATTAGTAGCTCCTTTGCCCATTTATTCATGAAACAGCAACAAAGAAGTCCAGTTTCACGGGGCTATTTCCATGCCCCAAAGAGGCATGAAATACTCTGTATAGCATAATAAACATTAAGCCCCTTGCATATGTGCTAAGGTCCCTAACACATGTTTAAGGACTCCTCTTTGAAATTGGTCAAGAGCCCACTCTTACTGCCTGAGCTCAGAATGAATCATAGGAATTTCAAGCATGGATGGAGACCATTCGGTTCATTGTGTCTGAGCCAGTTGACAAGTAGCCATTAGCCTAGTCCCATGTTCCAGCTCTTGGTCCATAGCTTTTTAGTGTATATCCAAGTACTTTTTAAATGTTATGAAGGTTTCTACCTCGATCACTCTTTCAGGCAGTAAGTTCCAGATCCTCACCATGCTTTGGGTGAAAAAGCTTTCCCTCTATTCTCCTCTAAGCCTCCAAATTCTTACCTTAAATCTATGCCATGGTTATGGACCCCTCAATCAAGGGGAATAAGACCTTCCTACCACTCTACTTAGACCCCTCATAATTTTATACACTTCAATTCCATCTCCCTCCAGCCTCCTTTGTTCCAAAAAACAATGTAGTCTATCCAATCTTTCCTCATAACTAAATTACTAAAGTCCAGGCAACATCCTCACAAATCTTCTCTGTATCATTTCTAGTGGAATGACATCTTTCATATAGTACAGTGACCAGAGCTGCATGCATTACTCCAGTTGTGGCCTAACTAGGGTTTTATACAGCATAACCAGTATAACCTCCCAGCTCTTATATTCTATGCTTCGGTTAATAAAGGCAAATATCCACTACGCCTTCTTAACCATCTAATCTACCTGTCCTGCCACGTTCAGAAACCTGTGGACATGCACTCCAGGTCCCTCTGTCCCTTTTACACTTCTCAATATACTACCGTTTATTGTGTATTCCCTTGCCTTGGTAAGCCTTCCCCAAATGAAACACACTCATGCTCAATCCTATTGCCACCTGATTTTCAAATATGCACGTTTACACTGGGGCTGCAGGTTAGAAATCAAAGCCAAAATCCACCCAATTTCATCTCTGTTTGCCAGGAATGCTGAGGACTAGTGTAACATCCTACCCACACCTAGCCTAAGATCAGTTTATGCAGCACAGATCATATAATTAACCTGCAACTTTCCTGGTTTGAATGGCTCAGTTACTAACTACCTTAACCAGCTGAGCCGTCAATGGTGTCCAAGTTATTTTTATGGAGTCTAAGAATAATTGCCTCATGATTTCGTGAAAGACATCAGTTTAACTTTTTGATTGCTTTAATCTAATTTGTTTTCTTGGTGAAATTTTTTGCACATTATCTTAGTTTTTAAAAGAAACTTGTGGCCATGCTCTGTGCCTTGCACCACTTTTAGTTTATTTTTAACTTAATTAAGTTAAGCTGGAATTGTGAAATCACTGGAAAGGGGTGTGAATTTTGAATCTAATTATTAAATTAAGAATTTGCGCTAAATTTTAAATTATCTCTTGGCTAGAAAGAGTTAGTATTTATGTATTCAGAATTAATATTAACAACGGTTTGATCAGTAGTTGTATTTTTAACAACTATTGCCATAACCTAATAAGAGTTAGTAGAAAATCATGAGTAAATCACTTGCCTTCTATAAGATTTTATAAGCTACAACATCTAACCTGCAAATTTAATGATATTTATTAATGATACTGATCTCACAGTAAAGTGACCAGAAACAGTCTTATTGATACCACTCTTCCCCTTCAGTCTTACTGCACCTGGCAAATTTAAACAAGTATTTCATAAATTCAAAGTCAAGCAATCAGGGATTTCTCATCATTCAGATTAATTTAAAAAAATGACTTCTAATAAATGCTTCACAAACAAAATGAGTGCAGTTGTTGCACATCAAATGAATATGAAGTGCAGCCAACAAAACCTGTGTTATATCTAAACCTCACCTGGCTGTGATTCATGCTCTGCTCTCCAGATGCGAGCTGTGCATATGCACACTTGAATGGATGCAAATGGTTCTTATGTAAAATATCCCAAAATGTCCCCCTGCACTTCAGTGATTAATTAACAATAGGAGCGAATGTTGGCAGCTTCAGTAATTCTAATGTTACAAGTGTATTCAGCGCCCAAGGGGGACTGCTTGCACACATTTTATACTCACCTTCACACCAGAACAGAGCAATACCACAGTCAATGCTAAGCCCGAGTGGTGTGTGATGACCTATTGAAGGATTTCTCACACCACTTTGCTGCGGATTGCTTTGCATATGTCTGCTGAGTTAACTGGCACATTTGCATTAGTGAGCAATCCAAGTTGCCTCATAGTGACACAAGGGTGATAGCATAACTGTGGGATAAATATAAATTAACAGCTAAGCAACTGAGATAAAATGCAAATAAATTCAAAGGGGCACAATGTGCCAAAACTTGCAAGTTTTGACAAATGAAAAATGTAAAATATATATCATCATTTAAAAATCTGCTGAGAAAATCCTGATCCTGGGCATGTGAGTAACTGTGACACTCAACTTTAGCCTAGACAATTAAAATAAAGTTTAATGCACTTAAAAAAAAACTCCTCAATATGGATGTTGTCAAATATTGGTGCTAAAAATTAGATCTTTCTTTTTATTGTTTTCTTTGTAAGTAAAACTTGATATTTTTCATTAATCCACTACAATATTTTTGATAGAGAACATTCAAAATATTCAAGAACAGGATCTGGTAACTTTGGGATCAAGACTTTATGTGAATATAAGGATGATTGAAAAGAAAGAATTATAGCAGGATCCATATGGCACGTTGGTACCAGCCAGCTGGACAATGGTCTTTACAGTCCTGCCATTTTCTATGGCTCTAAATGGGAAACACTGAGACTTTGAAAATGAAATAGTATGAAAATTATAATTGTGCTTATCAAAAGAAGGGTCTGCTGAAAAACAAAAGTAGTGGCAGATTTTCACTCTGAATTAGCATGTTTGGAAACATTTCCACAGCCTTTTGGAGAAAATACAATTTGGGATAAACCATGATCAGAAAAGTAAACATGAAAAAACTGTAATTGCAATTTCTGAATACTTTGAGGAAAATCAACATCAGTCATAAGTGTATTTCTGAAACAATCCTATCACCATAATACACCTTAAAGGATTAATGCAGTACTGAACTAATATTAGGACTGTTCAAAGGCTGTATGCAGATTTAGTTTAATGGATCCCTCTAGTTCCCGTTATCCATGTCTCCATTATTTGCATTTCTCTGTGACTTTTATTAGATTAGAAACCTCTCCAGCAGATAATTGTGAAAAATATACATACTCAGGTTCATGATATGGAATAATAAAACTAGCAATTGTCATAGGCAGACCAATAATATTACTTTAATAGAATAATTTTAACAAATAATAAGCAATACGTTCTTCAGGTGTATCTTTTGATATCATTCAGATCAAAGCCTACAGCTTCCCTATCACAGTGTAGGAAAGAATTTCAATCTGACCGTCTGCTCAGTCCTACCTTTGCAGTAGATAAGTTCACTCTCCATGGCCAAGCAGAGCAAAATTAAAGTTCCCAGAGATGTCATTCCAGTTAAATACGTCTTTAAAAAATGTTGTAAGGGTTTTGCTGTTGGAGTTACTATTGCCATTGATTCTCACTAGTTTGTGAGTGAAAAAACTATCGGTTGCAAAATGGTCTGGGTCCCCCAGTTCAGTGGCTTTGAGGGATCTTTGTTTCTTTCAAAAGACCGTCTGTTGCTTTTAATGTTCACTTTCCTGTTACTCCTGTTACTTAATATGAAGAAGAAATATAGATAATAGCTTAAGCGACAAACACAAAAGCGACCAAAAGATTCTTAGTTCTTTGCTGGAACTGTCAGATCTAAATTGCTAAGTGCCACAGGTGACAGGAAGTAAAAGCACATGGGCATAACCAGTATGATGGCAGATGTATAACCTCACAGCGTATGAACTGTAGTTACCCCAACTATGAGTTGCAGCTTGTCCGTGGTCAGAACATGCACCCGCATACAGGCTAGAACAGAATCAAAGCCATTAAATTTTCAAAGTTTTAAAGTTTACATTGCATCCACTGAAAGGGAGCTTGTTGATTATCATATTTCTACAACAAAAAAGAATTTTAATTGAACTCCATCTTTAAAATCAATAGATTATGTGTTACCACAAAACTGTTGTTAAAAGCTCAGCATATGTGAGACAACCTTGAAGTCCAGTCAGAATGTAAATTTAGGTTTCTTTTGAGAAAAGATAATTGTTCAATGGGGTTATGAAGTGCTATCAACATAGTACTTTTAAATATGTTTAAAATAATGTTCTATAACCTGTTGAACAGACAAGAAGAATGATTTACATTTCAGTTATTTTCTCTGTGCACTTCTACATGTAGTAATTCACTTGCTTTCTCTTGCAACATTTCTCTACTTCAATGTAAATATGTTTTAAAGTAATGTCAATACTGAAATTCAGAGTGTGTATAGATTTTTTTTTCTTTCACTGGATGTGGCTGTCGCTAGCAAGGCCAGCATTTGTTGCCCATCTCTAATTACCCTTGAACTGAGTGACTTTGCAAGGCCATTTCAGAGGGCAGTTAAGAGTCAACCACATTGCTGTGGGTCTGGAGTCACAAGAAGGCCACACTGATTAAGGATGACAGATTTCCTTCTCTAAAGAGACAGAAAAGTGAACCAGGTGGATTTTCACTTCAATCAATGATAGTTTAAAGGTCATCATTACTGTAGCTTTATTATTCCAAATTTTTTTATTAATTGAATTTAAATTCCACCAGCTGTCATGGTGGGATTTGAACCCATACCCCCAGAGCATTAGCCTGGGCTTCACAATTATTAGTCTAGTGACATCACAATTATTAGTCTAGTGGCATTACCAATACACCACAATCTCCACCTTAAGAACCAAGGCTCATTCAATCTGCCCTTGGGAGAATTAACTTGGTATCCAATGTTTTGCATTTAACATTGACTTGTTTCAAAGTAGCCTATCATGTGGGTCCATGACATTTCCTAAATAACCTCTTTTTTTCATTCATTCATGGGATGTGGGTGTCAATGGCTAGGACAGCATTTAGTGCCCATCCATAATTGCCCTTCAGAAGGTGGTGGTGAACTGTCTTCTTAAACTGCTGCAGTCCATGTGGTAGTGGTACACCCACAGTGCTGTTAGGGAGAGAGTTCCAGGATTTTGACCCAGTGACAGTGAAGGAACGGCGATATATTTCCAAGTCAGGATGGTGTATGGCTTGGAAGGGAATTCCGGGTGGTGGTGTTCCCATGTGCTGCTGCCCTTGTCCTTCTAGATGGTAGCAGTCGTAGGTTTGGAAGGTGCTGTCTAAGGATTCTTCGTGATTCCTGCAGTGCATTTTGTATATGGTACACACTGCCGCTACTGTGCATCGGTGGTCGAGGGAGTGAATGTTTGTGGATGGGGTGTCAATTAAGCCAGCTGCTTTGTCCTGGATGATGTCAAGCTTTTTGAGTGTAGTTGGAGCTGCACTCATCCAGGCAAGTGGAGAATATTCCATCACATTCCTGACTTGTGCCTTGTAGATGGTAGACAAGTTTTGGGGAGTCAGGAGGTGAGTTACTCACCACAGGATTCCTAGCCTCTGACCTGCTTTTGTAGCCACAGTACTTATATGGCTGGTCCAGTTCAGTTTCTGGTCAATGGTAACCCCCAGAATGTTGATAGTGGGGGATTCAGCAATGATAATATCATTGGATGTCAAGGGCAATGGTTAAATTCTCTCTTGTTGGAGATGGTCATTGACTGACGTTTATGTGGTTCAAATGTTACTTTCTACCCCAAGCCTGGATATTGCCTGGGTCTTGCTGCATTTGGACATGGACTGCTTCAGTATCTGAGGAGTCATGAATAGTGCTGAACATTCTGCAATCATCAGCGAGTATTCCCACTTCTGACCTTATGAAGGAAGGAGGGTCATTGATGAAGTACCTGAAGATGGTTGGGCCTAGGACACGCCTGCAGTGATGTCCCGGAGCTGAGATGATTGACCTCCAACAACCACAATCATCTTCCTTTGTGCTAGGTATGACTCCAACCAGAGGAGAGTTTTCCCCCTGATTCCCATTGACTCCAGTTTTGCTAGGGCTCCTTGATGCCACACTCGGTAAAATGCTATTTTTATGTCAAAAGTAGTCACTCTCACCTCACCTCGGGAGTTCAGCATTTTTGTCCATGTTTGAACCAAGGCTGTAATGAGGTCAAGAGCTCTGTATAGGTGCTGTATGTGATCTCAAAGCCCTGTGAGGACTCTGTCAGCCAACATACTGAAATGGATCCACATGTGGACAGTATTGACACTGCTCTTTAGGCCCCTCATTTTCTTACCTTGACTGATAGTCCCCACCACACCCAGAATGTCAGGCTCTTCCTACTTCACTCCTCCATGCCCCTGACCTTTGTCCTCCCTGAAATACTCCAATTGAGGCCAAATCAGTGTTTTATAGAGGTTCACCATAACTTCCTTGCTTTTGTGCATATACCTGCAACCTCTTTAAAATTGAATCCTTTATTGTGCAGTTGACAGTACTGTAAATTTGGAGCTTAACACTGAAACTACACCAAGTCTTAGCCAAACACAACTGAGCACATATTCAATAGCATGAAAAATTCCCCTGAAACACCAGCAGTGTTTAAAGAGATTATTAGCTACTGTCCACATGTGGATCCATTTCAGTGTGTTGGCTGGCAGAGTCCTCTTGCTGGTTTATTTGTTCTGGGTCTTGTTGCAATTCTATGAAGTTTGTGCAATTTCTATAGTTGGTTCAGGTTTCAAAAAACAACAACATGTATTAATATAGAGCTTTATATATAATAAAAATGAACCAAGGCATTTTACACGAACATTGTAAAGCAAAATTTGACATTGAGCAATGTAAGAAGATATTAGGGCAGATAATCAAAAGCTTGGTCAAACAGGTAGGTTTTAAGGAGTGATTTAAAAGAGGAAAGAGAGATGGAGAGGCTTACAGAGGAAATTCCCGAGTTTAGGGCTTTGGCAACTGAAGGCACAATCCTGAGTGATGGAGCAATTAAAATCGGGAATGTTTGAAGCCAGAATTGGAGTATACGTTAACAGAGTTATAGAGCCCGAGTTTAGAGATAGGGAAGGGTGAGGCCGTGGAGGAATTTGAAAATGTGGATGAGAATTTTGAAATTGAGGCGTTGCTCAGCCAGGAGCCTATTTCTCAAGTTTATGGAGTTTAAAACATGGACCGGCAATCAGGAGCGCATTCGAATAGTCAAGTATAGAGATAACAAAGACATGAATGAGGGTTTCAGCAGCAGATGAGTGGAGGCAGCGACAGAGTCAAGCAATGGTACTGGTGGAAAAAAACAGCCTGAGTGATGGCGTGGTTATGTGGGGGGGTCTAATCTCGAGATCGAATATGATACCTTTAAAACACTCCTTAAAAGCTACCTGTTTGACCAAGCTTTTGGTTATCTGACCTAATATCTCCTTACATTGCTCAATGTCAAATTTTTTTGGAAGAATCAGCAAGGGTCAGTAAGAAGCAGAACTGCAGCACATGCAGTTAAATCATGGATTCCTTTATTCTCCTTCTAGACTCGCTCTGCTGGAATATGGGTATGGTACCCCTAAGTGGACAAAATGCACAATGTAATTTTCAATACACTACCGCAAGGTTGAGAACAGCCTGGCTCAGCATTCGAAATTTGCCACAGAGTGGGATGACTAGGGAATGGAATTATTATGGGGCCTGAATACCATAGAACCATAGAACACTACAGCACAGAAAACAGGCCATTTGGCCCTTCTAGTCTGTGCCGAAATATTATTCCGCTAGTCCCAATGACCTGCACCTAGTCCATAACCCTCCAGACCTCTCCCATCCATGTATCTATCCAATTTATTCTTAAAACTTAAGAGTGAGCCTGCATTTACCATGTCAGATGGTAGCTCGTTCCACACTCTCACCACTCTCTGAGTGAAGAAGCTCCCCCTAATGTTACCCCTAAACCTTTCCCCTTTCACTCTAAAGTCATGTCCTCTCATGTTTATTACCATGGCTTTGGTCTTCTCAATATTTAATTGGAAGAAATTTCTGTTCATCCAGTACTGGATACTAGACAAGCAGTCTAGTTAATCCCCCTGCCCATTTTTGGGGCTAATGAATTTAACCCTCACTGAATCATAAAAATGCATATTTTGATAGCTGCAAGGTAAATTAAATGCTAAATATATAAAATTCAAAATAATTCATTCAATTAAGTAAAGAATAAATTCATTTGTAGCTTGTGTATACCTTTTGGAGCAGTATATTGATTTTTAAGAACGGCTTTACAGGATAGTCCCTCTATTACTGTGGGTCCAATTTAAACAGAAAATATTATCCAATCTAATTTTATGTTTGTTAGTTTGTCTTTTTCTGGAGTCTAAAATTCCTGTTATTTATATGTTCAAAGATAGTACGACTGTAATATTTACGTTGGAGTATTCATGACCTGGGATGTAGGACACCAAGTGTACAGTCATGTTTTGCTCTTTTATAAGCATATTTTAATGGAATAAGAAGGCAAGAACTTGCATTTATATAGCACCTTTTGTGAGTTCAGGACATCCCAAAACATTTCACACAACTGAATGGGCAGAATTTTCTGCCTGTCGGGCGGGTGGGCCCGATCCAATTTCCGGCGGGTGGGGAGACGATCCCTGCCGGAGAAGCAGGCCACACCGCCATTTTACGTGGGCGGGCCAATTAAGGCCCGCCCAGCATGATGTCCGCTGGGATGCGCTATGCGCTTCCTGTGAGGGTGGGGGGTATTCCCCAAAAGCGAGAGTGCGCTCTTTCGCGCATGTGCACCCACCCCGCCCCTGCTCGCTGATGGCAAAATTCTGCCCAATATCTTTGGAAGTGTAGTCATGTTGAAATGAAGGCAAACACAGCAGTTAATTTGTGCACAGCACGATCTCATGAACAGAAATGTTATAAATGAGCAGACAATCATGAAGGTCTGCCATCAACTTCTCAGAGCAATCATAATGGGACATAATGAACAAATCAAAAATAATATTTAATCCTGCCTCCTCCAATATCGCATCAAATCACAACTTCTCAGCTACTTCATGATGTTTGCCATAGCACAGTCAGGATACTCTGTCACCCAGGGGAGAATTTTCTCCCTGTCTGGGGGGCTGAGTAGGAGTGGGTGCGGGTGGGCGCGCAGCTGATCACTGCCCGCAATTGGCTGCGCACCGCCATTTTTTGTGGGCGAACCAATTAAGGCCCGCCCAGCGTGACGCACACCCGGAAGCATTGAGTGCTCCCTGTGCAGGTAGGGGAGGAGGTCGAGTCGGGGCCAGCGCTCTTTCGCACGCATGCACACAAAAGAGCGCAGGAATCTCCCTGAGGCACAGAGCTGCATCAGGGAGTTGAATTACATTTTGAAACATTTGAATAAAGAGAAAAAAAATTTCAGACATGTCCCCTCATGTGACAGTGTCACATAAGCTGGGACATGTCAATGAACTTTAATTAAAAAATGTATTTGAATTATAAATCCTTCATGAAAACTCATATCGCCCGTGGATGAGGTTTCATGATAAATGTGAAGGCCGTCTGGGCTCTTCACCTACACGCCAACCTTAAGGTTGGATGGACAGCTCCCTTAATTATTTAAATTCGTTTTTAACAGGCCTTAATAGGCCTTTTACAGTTCGGCGGGTGCGCAGCCGACTATGATGCATGCCCGCCGAACTGAAGATCTGAATGGCGCGCAGTGACGTCGGGACGCACACTCGGCGTCACCGCATGTCATTTTACGCATCGGCGAGCGAGGTCCGCCCCCATACATCGACCCGAAGATTCTGGCCCCAGTCATATGTAACTAAGAAGAGAATAACTCTTCCCACATGAAAAAAACATTTTAACAGTTCAAAAATCTATTTTATAAAAAGCACAGAATGTCACTTTTATTACTTTTTTCAGTATTTATGTAGTTATGTATTTTACAGCAGTTAGGACATGTGATATTTCCATGCTTTTTCGATGAACTTGTAAACAAATATAGGTCTGTACCATGTTAATATTCCAAGAGGTGATAGTAAGGCAAGGGATGGGAATGAGTCTGATATATGTCACAATAACCATCGTTAGGGTTACAAGTGTAGCATAAGTTGCAGCCTTTACAACTTAAAGGTATTCTAGCAGATCACTCACAATGTTGTTGAAGGCAAAGAGGATACAATGTTTTATAACAGCAAAGTGTGGATGGCGTCGTCGACAGCGTTATTAAGCAGCACTTATTCAGCAATAACCTGCTCACTGATGCTCAGTTTCGATTCTGGCAGGGCCACTCAACTCCTGCACTCATTAAAGAGTTGATCCAAACATGGACAAAAGAGCTGAACTCAAGAGGTGAGGTGAGAGTGACTGCCCTTGACATCAGAGCAGCATTTTACCGAATGTGGCATCAAGGAACCCTAGCAAAACTGCAGTCTATGGGAATCGGGGAAAACTCTCCACTGATTGGAGTCATACCTAGTACAAAGGAAGATCGTTGTGGTTGTTGGGGGTCAATCATCTCAGTCCTGGGACACGGCTGCAGGAGTTTCTCAGCGTAGTGTCCTAGGCCCAACCATCCTGAGCTGCTTCATCAATGACCTTCCTTCTATCATAAGATCAGAAGCGGGATGTTCGCTGATAATTGCACAATGCTCAGCATCATTCGTGACTCCTCAGATACTGAAGCAGTCCATGGGCCTGGACAATATTCAGGCTTTGGCTAATAAGTGGCAAGTAACTTTCGTGCCACACAAGTGCTAGGCAATGACTATCTCCAACGAGGGAGTATCTAACCATCTCCCATTGACTTTCAATGGCATTACCATCACTGGATACCCCACGATCAACATCCTGGGGGGTTACCATTGACCAGAAACTGAACCAGCCATATGAATAGATGAGGAGGGCAGGTCAGAGGCTGGGAATTCTGCAGCGAGTAACTCACCTCCTAATTCCCCAAAGCCTGTCCACCATCTACAAGGCACAAGTCAGGTGTGTGATGGAATACTCTCACTTGCCTGGATGAGTGCAACTCCAACTTCACTCAAGAAGCTTGACACCATCCAGGACAAAGCAGCCCGCTTGATTGGCACCCCAACAAGCACTTTAAACATTCACTTCCTCCTTCACTGACACACAGTGGCACGTGTGTATACCATCTACCAGATGCACTGCAGGAACTCACCAAGGATTTTTAGACAGCACTTTCCAAATGTGTGACCCTTACCACCTAGAAGAACAAAGGCTGCAGATGCATGGGAACGCCACCACCTGCAAGTTCCCCTCCAATTCACATACCATCCTGACTTGGAACTACATTGCCGTTCCTTCACTGTCACTGGGTCACAATCCTGGACCTCCCTCCCTAACAGCACTGTGGGTGTACCTACACCACAAAGACTGCAGCAATTCAAGAAGGCAGCTCACCACCACCTTCTCAAGGGCAACTATGGATGGCAATCCAATTCACTTTTGAATACCTCAATCAAACCTGCCTCCACCACCCTTTCAGGAAGTTCATTCCAGACTCCAACCACCCTCTGAGTGAAAAAAATTTTCCTCACATCACTTTTATTCCTTTTGCCAATTATTTTGACTCTGTGCCCTCTAGTTCTTGAAGCTGTCTTGAGTGGGAACAATTTCTCACTATTTACCCTGTCCAAACCCCTCAGGACCTTGAACACCTCTATCAAGTCTCCTCTGAATGTTCTTTTCTCCAAGAAAAAAAGTCCCAACCTCTCCAATCTATTCTCATAGCTACAGTTCTTCAGCCCTGGAATCATTCTTGTGAATCTCCTCTGTACTCTCTCCAATGCCTTCACATCCTTCCTGAAGTATGATGTCCAGAAGCAGTACTCCAGATGAGGCCTAACTAGTGTCTCAAACAAGTTCAACATGACCTCCTTAACTCTTGTACTCAATGCCCTCTTAATAAAGCCTATGATACTATATGCTTTATTAACTGCTCTTTCAACATGCCCTGCCATCTTCAATGATCTATGTACATGTACACTGAGGTCCCTCTGTTCCTGCGCCTCCTTTAGAATCTCTCCCTTTATTTTGTAATGTCTCATCATATTCTTCCTGCCAAAATGGATCACCTCACACTTCTCTGCATTGGACTTTATCTGCCATTTGTCTGCCCATCCACCAACATTTCTATGTCCTTTTGAAGTTCAAGATTATCCTCACCGCAGTTGACAACATTTCCAATCTTCGTAGCTGGGTCTTTTTTTTCTGCTTGTGTGAGTATTGGTACATCTTGGGTGCCTGTTAATGGGCTTAGGAGAAATGGAGAAGAGGAGGAAGATATAATGCCACTTTGAGGGGCAAGCTGGAATGACTGGCTCAAAAATATTTTTAAGGAGGCTGATTTGCCTGATAGTAATTGTCTAGGGTGCTCAGGGCAAGACCAATTCTGGATACCCCAAATCACAGTGCATCTTCAGAGTGGAAATTTAATCTTTACATATCTTTTCCAATTTTCCGTCCAATAGGACATCTCATCCACCTCTTTCAACCAATCACTGCATCCCAGACCTTGAGGAAAATCCCTGGAGTAGGAAAAACAGTCAAAATACATTTAAACCAAGTGAATGTGATGTATCGGCACTGCCCATCTCATTTTGCCTTCTCAAAGCAGGATGGATAGTTCCCATTTGGAGGAATACCCAGAAGAAATGGGGCATAGATCTTAGCTCTGATCAGACCGGAAGCTCTCAGGAGGGCCCTAGTGCTGTTTGTTGAGATCAAACCGCAAATGCAGAAAAGAAGACAATCAGGGCTGGACAACTCAGCAGATTGTTGAGTCTGATTGACCAGTGGCCAATGCCATTGCTGGATTGCTGCAGGCTGGTGAGCATGACTGGAGCCCAGAAACAGAGGCAGGGTCTGGTCACGTTGGAGTGTGATCTGCCTGACTATTTCTCAAGATGAATGGGGAAGGGAAATTTGTTCTCATTTACTTTCACAAACACTGGTGCATTCTAGAAATGACCACCTTCTACTTAGCTGAGTCTCTTCATTTCAAATTTTAGATGACAGGATGATAGCTCTGGAAGATCCTCCAACTTCAAGACCCAGGAAGAGGCCTCCAACATTAGACACGTTTCAAACGCACAAAGGCAATTGAGAATGTAATACTTTTCCCCCACCGTATCTTGTAGCTTTTTGTACATTTGATGTCTTATTTCCAACAGTATATCCTCAGCTTAATGAGGAAGTAGATGGCAGCTAAAAAATACTTTGAGGAATTTCAGTAGTTCATATTTATTTTATTCTTTCATGGGATGTGGGCATTCCTGGCGAGGCCAGCATTTATTGCCCATCTGTAATTGCCCTTGAATGGCTTGCTAGGCTATTGCAGAGGGAAGTTAAAAGTCAACCACTATGCTGTGGGTCTGGAGCCACATGCAGGCCAGACCAGGTAAGGAAGACAGATTTCCTTCCCTAAAGGGAATTAGTGGACCAGATAGGTTTTTACAACAACCAATGATAGTTATCATGGTTATTATTACTGATGACTAGCTTTATATTCCAGATTTAAATTGTATCAGTGATGGTGGGAATTGCTTCCACAGTATTAGCCTGAGTTTCTGGATTATTAGCCTAATGACATTACTACTACACCACTATCACACGTATGCTACATCACTGCCTTATTATATTTAGTTACTGCTGATTTTCACTGTGTTCCTTATACTTTCTGATTGGTAGTTTCCAGATATCCTATACCACATGTTTAGTAGTTAATCCTTTCCCCTATTCCTGCTTTTGATTGCCACAGGACATTCTTTATCTGTTAAGTTTATTGTATGCATCTCAGCTAAAGAATGTAGAAGTGAATTTGCTTCCATCATTTTAGATCAAAACAGTTGAAATATCAAGCCTAGAATTTTAAACGTGACAGGAAACAAAATTATTATTCTAGTTTCTTAATTGTGATTTTTTTTTGTACAATTTGTTTTTGCATATTCTCAATGATGCCTGTATTTTATGTTTTTTTGCATGCATTTCCTGGCATCAGTACAAGTCATGTAAAAAGTGAAAAAACCTCCACGACTGCACATTCTAATCATGCAGCGCCCAATATGTATGAAGGCTGGTTGGAGGGGGTGAAACTTTAAATTTTATGCTTCAATAAGGAATATATGGGGCAAAATTTTTAGCTCAGCAGACAGGCGCGAGTCCGACCCGCTCGAGCGTAAAATGACGCACGTTGATGTTGGCGAGCGTCCTGACGTCAACGTGCAGTCGCATGATATTTCGTTTGGTGGGTGTGCGCCGGAGTCGGCGACAATTAAAAGGCCTGTTAAGGCCATTAACGTATCAATTGACTGACATTTTTCACTGCCTGTCCAACCTTATGGTTGGCGGGCAGGCGAAAAGGACAAGCAGCTTTTGCACTTTTTAGGAAACCTCATCCACGGGCGGGATGAGGTTTCCTAAAGCAAATAAAAATAAAATTAAAAATTGAAAATTTAATTAATAACATGTCCCTGCTCATGTGTCAGAGTCACATGAGGGGACATGTTTTATAACATTTTTAATTTCTTTATTTTTTACTTAAACTCTTCATCTCCTGGGGCAGCTCTGTGCCTCAGGGAGATTTTCAAGCGCTCACTTGCATGCATGCACGTTGTGCTGGCCCTGCTCGCACTCCCCTGCCAGCCACACAGGCAGCACTGAGCACTGCTGCTCATGTTTCACGCTGGGTGGGCCTTAATTGGCCCACCAGCGTGATCACAGGCAGTGGTTGGTTTCCCGACTGCCCCTGATTATCCCCGCCGAGCCCGCCCAGCAAGGGTGAAATTCTGCCCATGGTGTGAATTTGGCAGTTTCCACAGGCCCCAATTGTTCCCACTGATTTATTCTTATGTTCATTTTACTTTCCAACGTATGTCAATTCAATTCACATGAAATTTGTATGTAAATAGACGTTGGCAAATGGGCACAGAATTGGCATTAATTTTAGGTGTAACTTTCGAATTATGCCTCCAAAGGAAATTCCACCCAATGTGTACTATATAAAAGAGCAGTAACTGGACTACTGCCTATAAGTTCCTGATAAATAATGATGCAGAATTACTGTAAAAGGTCATTGGTTTCCACAGTGCTTCAAATGATTTGTTACAATCATTGCCTTGGGAAAGTAACAAATGTGTTCATAATAGCAAAATTGTGCACTCCACAACCATTTCAAAAAGCTGCAAGCAATTTGTAGCTTAACATCTCTCTGAAAATAGGACTATGAAAAGTAAAGTATGCAAGATGTTCATGAGACATAGAGGAAATGTTTTGCAAATGTTTTACAAATTAATCTGTGATTGAGTTAATCATCTTTATTCTCGTTTATTAGATATCACACCATGCTTTGTCAAATTTGCCCCTTGATTTTTACTATTTATATTTTCTGTATTAGAATATTTTGTTTTTTCAGATGATATCAATGAAAATTACAATTAAAATGTCAGATTTTACTTAATCACCTTGTGAAGAATCTTCGATTGAACAGATTGAAATGGCACAACCTCCTTTTAACTCATTGGAACAAAGCAAAACATTTTTTGCAATTAACATTACTTCAACAACATTTAATAATAATTCAACAGCACAATTGAAATCAATCTTAAAACTTATGTATTCACAAATGAAACTTATTCTGTCCATCTTGCTCAATGTGGGATATCCTGTGCTTTAAGGCATTTATAGGGGGCCAGTTAGCTGAGTTTGCTAGATGGCTAACATGTGGTTTAGAATAATGCCAACAGTGCTGTTCTAAGGGTTGTTTGGTGTCTCACAGAGAGTATGCTTGAACATTAAGTGTTTATTAACAACTCATAACTATAGACATCTCCAAGGTATAGCCCTGCATGGGTGCTGTCTCCACTCTGACTCCTTCCAGACTCTTCTATATTAGTGTGTGGGTGGTAGTGTTTCCCCAGTCTCACATTAAGCCTTGCTCTGCCCGAACACTATTATACTACAAGCGCAGGTTCGATTTCCTGTTTGGGCTGAGGTAGACTTCGGACCTGCCTCCTCATCCTGCCCCTGAGAGTGGAAGGCAGTAGCAAACCACCACTGACCAAAACTGCCAAGATCAAACATTGGCAGACACTGAGCCAAGGACCTGCCCTTGGGCAGAGCACTCATGGAATGGAATTGAAAGTGTTTATATGAACGCTGCTGAGAGATGAGACACAATCTGTTTATATACTGTTTTGCACATATCTTTTGAGCATTTGTATCATTATCTTTGGCTGGAATTTTCTGGCCCCATTGGCGTTGGGCATCATGGTGGGTGGGGTGGGGGGTGAAATATGGCGAGAAGGTAAAAAATCAGTTTTATGCCATCGTGAAACCAGTTTGCGATTGTCCATTCCACCCATCAATGGTGAGCCACGTTTCCCGTCACTGCACATCTTGCTGGAATCATCCCCCTGTGCCTAATTTACTGCAAACACCAGTGTGGCTTCAGAATGGAGTGCTTCACGACTGCCTTTAAAAGGTATGCACCTGGTGACCTGAACTTCAAGGGGAACTTGGAGGCGAGTGCACACAACATTGTGCAGCGCTCGTGAGGATCGCCCATAGGACATCAAGGAAGAGGTGCCACCCATTTATGGGGGGCGCAGGCAAGTTGCTTTTTCTCAGCTGCACAATGCCAGGGCTGCAGTATGGGTCGGACCTGGGGCAGGGGGGGAGGCAAGGCAGCACAGACTGAAGGAAATACTCAAGCACATGCCGGGGATGGATGGGGCAAGCCGGGGGTGAGGGAAGTGGCCGTGCACTTGGAAAAGCCTATCAAAAGTGAATATTCTTCTGCATCTGAGACCGTTCAGCTACAGCTCCATTGATATGCTTGGAGTCGGGCCTCAGAAGCTTTTCTGCCCATTCAAGCAACAAAAATGCATGAAAGTGCTACCAAACGCTCCCGAACTTTTCACCCCTCTGGCACAGACTGCAAATTAATGTGTGTTTTGGGGGCAGCAGAGCAATTGGCCGACTGGGCAAGTTGTATAATCTCCTTGTGAAAGTTGGCCATGGTGCAGTCATTGGTGGAGGTGCTCACAGCTCCTTGCATTGTCTTTATTCAGGTTTGTACCAGTATCCAACATGGTTCTAGCTAACAGCGCAGCCTTGCAATGCGGGTTAGGAGAATGCCTGCGCCTGAGCTGAGAGCACAGCATGCGGTTCAATGGACAAAGCTGCTGCCAATCGGTCAGGTGGAGTAGGGTGGAGGTGGGTGGGGTTTCAGGCAGCCAAGCAATGCAGTGAACTCTGGCCATCCAAGTGGTGGCCAGCACTCTCCAGGATGCGTTAAGGGGCCTTCAGACTTAACCAAAAGAGGTTCTTAGAACACCCATGCTAACCCATGCATCTCCCTCTTTCATCCTACAGGAGGAGTACATCAGGATCATGGAGCTTGGTGACCTAGCTGTGTGCCTCGTGGCGTAGAGAGAGTGGAGATGAAGGAGATGTCAGTGATGGAGGTGCCTGGTTAGGCAAAGGGAAGAGCAGCACCCTCAGGAAGAAGGGGCGGCTGAGGCTCCCGGACACGCCACTGAAGAGCCACAGTGAGCCATCTCTGTTCGACGCCTAACTAGACCCAGGATCTATTGACGCCACCTTTCATTCCTGCAGCTGACGGATAACCAGTGTCGCCGAGGACTGCGCATGACTATGGACTTGGTCAGTCACATCTGCCAGCTACTGCAGGATTTGGCACCACGGGGACATGGAGGGCATCCACTGCCAACGGCCATGAAAGTGACCATGGCACTCAATTTTTACACCAGTAGCTCCTTTCAGGGCCCCATGGGTGTCCTCTATGGGATATCACAAGCCTCCACTCACAATTGCATCCATGAGGTCATGGATGCTATCTTTGCAAGGGCACACAACTTTGTGCATTTCACCCAGGACCAGGAAAGCCAGGATGCAAGAGCACTGGGATTTGCCCAGATCTCAGGTTTCCCACAAGTGCAGGCTGCCATCGACTGCACTCATGTGGCGCTCAGATCTCCGTTACAACAAGTGGTCAACTATGTCAACCATAAGGGCTTCCATTCGTTGAATGTTCATCTGATGTGCGACCACCACAAAAGCATTCTGCAGGTCTGTGCACGGTTTCCAGGGAGTGTCCACAACTCTTACATTCTCAGTCGGTCTCAGATCCCTGACGTCTTCCAGGGTCCACAGAGGCTGCAGGGATGGCTCTTCATGGAAAAGGGCTACCCGCAGAGGATGTGGCTGATGACATCCGTGCGGCAGCCTCAGACTGCAGCAGAGCGACGCTGTAATGAGGCTCATGCTGCAACTTGCAACTTGGTGGAGCAAACCATCGGGATACTGAAAATGAGGTTCCGGTGCCTGGACCGGTCTGGTGGAGCCCTGCAATACAGTCCACAGAGGGTGTCACACATCATTATCACCTGCTGCACCCTTCACAACCTGGCACTGCAACGGGGAGAGGAGCTGGCTGAGGAGGAAATGGAGGAGCTGGACATCTCTTCTGATGAGGAGGACATCGATGGGGATGAGGAGGTCCTTGAAGGCGATGATCATGGCAATGAGGCCATCGCACTGGCCGGATGAGGCAGGTGCGTACGGGAGGCCCTCATCGCTGCTAGATTTGTGGGGGATGATGACAACTTGCAGTGAGGAGATACCATAGATCCTCACATTGCATCTATGAACATTTGACTCCAGTCTGGCTGATAGCAGCGCACATACCCTGCTGCCACTTGCTTTGGATTAGACTGCGATGTGCTCACCAGATTGTGATCCTGAGGCTACTCTAAAGCTAGGTCCCACTTAGGTGTGTGTCTCTGCGCTGGTGGAGGGTGTGCCTGAGCGCTGTGAGAGATCTTCAATGAAGATGCCTACAGATTTCTCTTCAGAAGTTTCTTCGGGGCTTGATTGAAGGCCCTGGGTCGTGGACTCCATCGGCTGTTTCCCAGATGTGACTGTGAAAGCAAGGAGAGATAATTAGTGCATGGCAGGGGACCTCGGAACAGGGGAAGTGACTCACTACATTGTTGCCTGATGGATGTTGCACTGCTGGACCCTCACTTGGTAGAGCAGCGTCGACCTCACTGTTAGCACAGGAACAGTCCAGATCTTGGCCAGCCAGCTGGGTGGCTCTGTTTTCAAAGTCCGTGAGGAACTTGATTTCAGGCATTCCGCCACCAGTCTGCAACCTCACCCTGTTGCTGTGTGCCAGCTTGTCCTGCATGAATAGAGATGGGGAGAGTGTAAGCAGGACACCTGCCAGGCCAGATGATAAGTATGCCTATCGTGTGTGCATGGTGAGTGGTCCCATGGATGGGTTGAGGCCAATGAAGGTATGTGTGAGAGAGTAAATGGTGATGTCCCTTGAACTGGCAGTGAGTGAGATCCTTGTGGATGTGTGATGGGTTTGTGAGTGTGTGAGTTGAGAGTGATGGGAAGAGTGACTTACCCTGGCAGAATGGAGGAGCTAATTCATCCTCTTGTGGCACTCGATGGCTGTCCTCTTTTGCAGGGCATTGGCGCTGACCACCGCTGTCACCACCACCCATGCTGGATTAGTGATGTTGCTGCCCCTCCTGCAGCCAGAGCAGGGCTAGAGAACATCATGGTGGACCTCCACTGTGTCCAAAAGGTGCTCAAGGGACAGGTTAAACTAGGGGGGGGGGGGGGGGGGGGTGGGTGCTGCAGTCTTCTTGTCTTTTATGGCCATGTCTCCTTTGCAGCAGTCCTGGGCTGGAAACACTGAGAGGTGGGCGCGCGGCTACACTTTAAATATGGCACCTGGCATGATGAAGTGGCGAGGTCATGGCGTGGTGGGCGAATGAGAACCCGCCCACCATCGAAACAGCGTGTTTCCCGGGAATGAATTACTAATGAGGTGGGATTGGGATGATATGACGTGAAAAGCCGCCATTGCGGCCGACGGGTATAACGTCACTTTGCCGTCTGCTACCACACTCAGTGCAAATCTGGGACGATTCCGCCCTATATTTTTTTGTAGGTAGAAGCACCAGCTGATCCTTGGCTGATTCTTAGGCAGGCATCTTCAGTCAGATTCAATAGAGCCACAATATGTTCCACTATCTGCAACAAAGAAAACATGTCTCTTATGCTACTGCAAAGAAGAGCTGTAGGTGTGAAGATGTATTTGTGAAAAGTTGGGTGCACAAGTGTTAGTTTAAGAGGGTTAAGATTGTACTGGTGTCCAGGTTGGGCAGGGGAGAATAGAGAGTGTTACCTGATGTCTTACTGAGATTATTATTGCAGCACTGATATGCAGTCAGGGATAAGAAATTGGCACTCAGTGTCAATGCTATTCCCCTTCAGAAGGTGCAAGTGGCATTCTTACAAGTGCATTCCTTCCATAGACACCCTTAGCCTGTTCCTCCTTAAGATAAAATCCTGTAAAATTACTCCCTACCCTGAAAGATAATCAAATCTATAACCAAACAGCCCAGCCTTTCAATCCAAACTATTCAACTCAGATTGCATACATCAGGGCACAGGAACTATCAAGATACAAAGTAACTATCAGATTCTCAGCACTATTTCAACAATATCCTGTTCACAATTACTTGTGTTCTGTGTGCAATCACTATCATATTCTGCACACTGTTATCATGTTCTGTGTGCTGCTTCATCTCAGTCTATAAGAACAAAAGATATAAGAGCAATAGTAGGTAATTCGGCCCCTCGAACTTGCTCTGCCTTTCAATAAAATCATGGCCGATCTGATTGTGACCTTAATTCCCATAACCATTAACTCACTTGTAGATCAAAAATCTACCTAACACAGCCAATATATCCAATAACCCAGCCTCCACTGCTCTCTTGAGAAGAGAACTTCAAAGACTAACGGCCCTCTGAGAGAAGAAATTTCTCCTCAGCTCAGTCTCAAATTATTTTTAAACTGCAACCTAATTCTACAAACCCCATGAGGGGAAACATCCTCTCAGCAACTACCCTGTCAAGCCCCCTCAGGATCTTATATTTCTCAATAAGATCACCTCTCATTTTGCTAACTCCAATGAGCATAGACCCAACCTACTCATCCCTTTGCATAAAACCACCACTTCATCCCAGGAATCAGCCTAGTGAACCTTCTCTGAACTGCTTCCAATGCAAGTATACCTCTCCTTAAGTAGGAAAACCAAAACTGTACACAGTGCTCCAGCTGTGGTCTCACCAACTGTTGTAGCAAGACTTGCCTACTTTTATACTCCATCCCCCTTGCAATAGAGGCCAAAATTTCATTTGCTTTCCTAATTACTCGCTATGCTTGTATGCTAACCCCTTATGATTCATGTACTTTAGCTATTCTTTTCCTTTTTAAATACTTGTAGAAGCTTTTACTATCTGATTTCATATTTCTTGCTAGTTTTTTCTCATACTCTAATTTCTCCATTTTTTAAAAAATCGTTTTTTTCTGGTTTCTAAAATTTTCCTAATCTTCTGTCCTACCACTAAACTTCACAACATTGTATGCCTTTTCTTTCAATTTAGTACCATTCTTAACTTCCTTGATTAGCCACGGATGGTGCATCCTTCTCGTAGAGTCTTTCTTACATAATGGGATATATTGTTATCAAGTTAATTAATCACAAACTTAAGCATACATTTATTATTTTAAACATAAGTATGAGCAACTAATGTGGAAACTTCATGTTACTAACAAGTAAAACCACAAAGAATCAGAGATTTTCTGAACAATTCTTCTCACTTTTACCAAATACAATAAATGTTCTTACCAAAATGACTCATAGGTTAAGTGAGAAATGAAGCTTTTATATCTGTACTACTAGGCAATTAATGATTTCCTATCATCTCTTTTGCCAACATTTTTTCACTTTTTCATCCATTTTAAAATGAGTATTCAAGTAAAATTGCTTGTTAATAAAAAAGAGCTGATTTCACACAATTGATGTAATTATGTAATATTGTGTTTTTGTTTCTCTTGGAGTTTGTTTTTCTTTCATTTTCAAGGATTATATTGAAATATTAATTGTCCCTGAGTCTAATATGCACAACAGGGTTGACACTGGTCTAAACGGAGACAAAGGGTCACTTTAGTTACTTATTAGATTTGACAGTCCAAGAGCTTTGGATGGGCAGCTGGCATGCAGATGAGGCTTAGGAGTTAAAATACCCCGAGCATCAAACTTAATTATGAGGGTGCACTTGCCTTGCCTTTCCACTGCCCCCCTCCTACACGTCAACCCCACTGAGGGAAAAATTGATCCTTAACTTGCCTCCAACTGCTACAATGTATGTCACTGAGATCTCATGGGACAGCTTACAGCTTAACTGGTTAACAAAGGTTAAGCAGTGTCATTTGACTCCTTCTTTGATGGAAGAAACCTGTCATATTTGATTTTAAATGCACTATATCGCACATCACTTGGTTCTCTTGGGGGCCATTGACTCAGTGGGGCTTAATAAATAAGCTATTGTCACTTTATCACTAAACTAATTTAAATTGAGGATCTATCGTGCTCTTGAACTAGTTTCAAATACTAGAATTGTAGTAACCAATGTGTTGGCCGAGTTTCAGAATGGTCATGCTTGTAAGATTCCTATTGCGATGTGACAATGGTGAAAAATCAGACACCATGGGTGGGATTTACTGGAGGTGATGAGGGTCTTGCTCACCGCCTGGAGAGCTGATGAGAACCTCACGTTGCTTCCTTTCAGGAAGGCCCACCATGGGGAAATCCCACCCTCCAGGTGCTTCTGGCCAATCAGACACGAGCAGCTGGTCCATTTGCTTAAAAGTGCCAGCTGGAATGGAAGCTGCTGCCAGCAATTCACCCATCCAGGCTCAGGATTGCCAAGTGACCTCGTAAGTAATGGAGGGATGTGGGTTGGGGGGTGGGAATCTCAAGAGAAGGGTGTCGGCAGCAAGAGCAGGAGGGATGTCACAGTGGGTGCCTCCTTTCCCAATGTCTAGTCCTCGATCAGGCACTGAGTGCTTATGAACGAGGCAGGGTTTGCTTTTCGGGCTTCCTGCATGGTGAGTCATCTGCCCGCCACTGGGTGAATACCAGCGGCAGCGAGATGTGGCCCTTAAATGGGTATTAATTGGCAGCGGGCAGGAAGGCCTTCCATGAGGCTTCCGGACTTAATCCCTGTGGAGGCAGGAAGACGGTGGGGTCCTCACCCACCACTTCCCACCCGATTAAATGCTCCCCCCATCCAGCAACGGTGCCAGGGCAAGGCATTAAATATTCCCCAATGTTCCCTTGTAAATATAATTAGCTTATATGATGAGTAGCTGAGATATGCAGAACGGGAAAGTCTGCAGTTCAATTCCTGTCTCGGCAGATGCTGATTTTGGCGGGAACAACACTCATCGATCTACAACTGGCCTCAGGGTTTCTGGATTAGGAAGGCAAAAAATAGTTCGCCTTATAACTCCAAATTGCAAATCAGTCAACATCTGCAAACATGAAAGGAGAACAGGACTGAGTCCAGCTATGATATCTGCAGTAGGAGAACCTGCTGCTGTTCACTGCTTAGATTAATGCATGAAGAATTTTCTGAGTTAGTGACTGAGATGCATAGAGTTGAATTCCAGATAACATCAATGAGCAGAACAGCAGAGAATTTTTAAAAATTCGTTCATAGGGTGTGGGCGTCGCTGGCTGAGCCAGCATTTATTGCCCATCCCTAATTACCCTTGAGAACCGTGTGGCTTGCTACACCATTTAAGAGGGAGTTTAAGAGTCAACCACTGGAGTGGAGTCACATGTAGGCCAGACCAGGTAAGGACGGCAGATTTCCTTCCCGAAAGGACATTAGTGAACCAGATGGGTTTTTACACAATCTACAATGATTTCATGGTCATCATTAGACTTTTAATTCCAGAATTTTTATTGAATTCAGATGTCACCATCTGCCGTGGTGGGATTTGAACCCAGAGCATTACCCTGGGGAAGTCAGAGGGGGTGCTTGTTCCCCTTAAATAGAACTGTGTAGATTATAGAGCTCAGATACAGGACATTATGCCCAACTGGTCTATGCCACTGTTTGTACTCCATACATGCATCCCTCAATGCGGAGTGTTTGAGGCTGATATCATTGATGCATTTAATGAGAGGCTTACCTCCTCGCACCATGCCTTCATTTTCCTCTTATTCCTTTCTTCCCCATCTGTGCATCAAGTCTCTCATTAAATGCGTCAATGATATCAGCTTCAACCACTCCACAAGACACGAAGCTCCACACTCTCACCAATCCTTGAGTAAAGAAGTTCCTCCTAAATTCTTTATTTGGCTTATTAGCCGTTTTCTTATGCTCATTCTCGTGGTTGAGGAGCAGCTTCAAATTAAAGTCACAAACGTACATATACTGCACACACATAGCAAAATACTGCAGACACTGGAAATCTGAAATAAAAACAGAAAATTCAATAAATACTCGGCAGGTCAGATAGCATTTGTGGGGAGAACGAACAAGTTCATGTTTAGGCTTAAATCCTTTGTCAGAACTCCTGGGTGTGAGTCTGATGAGTTAACTTGCTTGTTCTCTCCACAGATGCTGCCTAAACTGCTGAGTGTTTCTGATATATATATAAATAGAAACTGATTTCCTAAATGTTAACTATTTATTTTTCAAAACTCCAGAGGAATTGTGCAGTGTTATGGGCTATTTTGAATGAATGCTTGTTTATGATATCAGAACAAAGACTTATTGCCGCTAGAAAATCTCATACCTTTTAAGCCAGTGCAAGCGGACAGGTTTTAAATGCCATTCAATCATTTCAACTGCTGAACATGTGTGGTTTTTATGCTGTAAATGCCAATGTATTGAGTCAGGAGATAAACAAATATGAAACTTTATTGAGGGCAGGGGAATCCAACTCAGCAGCAATACTGAAAGCTGAAATAGAAGCACACAGCAGATCCATCGGCACCTAAAAGAGCATAGATTATCATTTCAAGTGGTGTCAATTCATTACACAGGAACATAGGACTTAGGAACAGGAGCAGGCCATTCGGTCCTTCGAGCCTGCTCTGTTATTAATAAGATCATGGCTGATTGTTTAAAAAAGCAATGGCGATATGAGGAAACTCTTTTATACACAGCGAGTGATTAGGATGTGGAATATACTGCCTGAGAGTACGGTGGAAGCAGCTTCAGTTGAGGCCTTCAAAAGAAAATTGGATAATTATCTGGAGAGAAAAAAAAATTGCAGAGCTAGGGAAAAGATAGAGGAGTTGGACTAGGTGAGATGCTCCTGTAGAGAACTGGACAGACGTGACGGAACTAATGGCCTCCTTCTGTGCTGAAAATAATGTATGATTCTATGATACCCAACTTCAGAATCTCACTGTACTCCTTGTGCCATTCAGCTTTCTATAAACTTCAGTCTTATTTATCTGGCAACTAAGATAAATATTACATTTCGGTGACTCTCTTAGCTGAGTGGTAAAAGGCAATATGGTGTTTCAAATGATTATAGTAGTAAAAAAAAACATTCAGGTAAAATATGATTAAATGCCAGGCTTTAGATAAAATAGTTTATTAGTTTATTTCCCTGGACAGTTTCCAGTTATTTGGGTTGGAGTTTCTTCACCTAAAGTAACTAGTTACAGCCTGTTTCTGAAGAAAATTACACAAACAGTTGTGCGGAAATAGGTAGCAAAGTGACGGGATTGAGAAGACAGTTCCAGATTGTGGAGAATTGTGGCTGAAAATGTTGCCGCTGTTGGTGGAGAGATGAAGGGGAGAGGTGGGAATAGGGGAGGGGGGAATACACAGTGCAACACCTAAACCTGTGATTGGTCTGCTGGGGAACAGGGTTGGGAAAACATTGTCAAAATAAATTGTAATATTAGACTCAATCAGCATGAAGTAATTTGATAGCAAAGATGAGAATTTTAATTTAATGTACTTGTATGAATAATTTAATTCTAACTCTATCTACCCATTCTCCTACAGAAAATCTTGCATCACTAAATTGGAATCTACAGAAGGTGGAGCAATAATATTATCTAACTAATGATTTCAGGTTGTGAGGTAGGGTTTTAATTAATTTGACACATAATCAAGTTTCAGAGAAAGCCTGCAGATATACTTTCCACAGCTTAAACACCTTGACTTAGGCATTGAAAGGGGCAGAAAATAGGTGATCTTAGGAGAGCTTTTTCCAATTTTCTGCTGTGTGAGACCTGAAGTTATGAATTGCTGAAAAAAGGGACATGCTTTCGAAGCTTTTCATCTTGCACACATCAGGACAGATTCACAGGAATACCAATTGTAAGGGGAACAACAATGTATACTGCATGAGAAGAGAGCACTGATTCGTTGGCAAGTGGACTCTGATTGGTAGTGGTGTTGCCATGGAGAATGCACCATGGAACAGTTAACTGTCATGCCTTTCTTTAAATTCAAACCAGGCAGCTCAACTCTAATTGGTCAAGGCATTTCCCTGGGGAATGAACCAGGGAATGAGTGTCCCACAAGCTTTTGTTTAGTTGAAGAAGGCACAATGCGTGGACATGCTCCTTCTGTCTGCAAAGGACAGGGCCCTGTGTGTGAATATATGTAGCTTCTAGCACGCATAAGTGAGCCACACTGCAAGCCTAACTGATAATCTTAAATTGGTTCTCAGTCTAATTCTTAGCACAAACAGGATAGTAAAGAAATAATGGTAAAGAATGTCCTGGTCGTGGTCATGTTATTGTTTCAGCATGGAAGAGCTGCTTCATTCCTCAGTGCAGGAAGGTAAAATTGCCAAATTAATTTGCCAAACCTGTCTACCCTCTCCACATGGGAATGACAAATTCCATGTGGCCACATTTGTTGCTTTAATGTATGTTATTCTAAAGTGGTTTATTTTAAATAATCAAGATAATGGACAGAATTTTATGGCCCCTCCCACCGGCGGGATCTTCCATTCCCGCTGAAGTCAATGGAGTTTTGAGCAGCTCGCCGCATTTTATAGCCCCCGTCCCCACCGCAATGGGGCTGTAAAATTCTACCCAATCTTTTCTGTTTTTGGCGGGAATTGGAAAATGTAGTATCAGCTGTTATTCTGAAATTAACAACATATTGCTATAGCTGCTCTTAATTCTTATTTCTGAATGCCAATTTTATAATTACTAACATTTCCCATCAATACTTACAAAAGGTCATATGGCTCATGACAAAAAAAAATATGTCAATGGAAAATGCATCGTTAGAGATTGACATTTCCACCCATACATTTTTTGCCTTTAATCTCATTGTGCATGTTGCTTTGTCAACCTATAATTATGGCTAATTTCCTTTCAAAGCATAAATTTAACTGACAAGGTTAAAATTTATTATGGGTTACTTACACATAATTTCCTTCAGGTAGAATTGAATCTTCCATTGAATACCTGATCAATGGTGGTTTAGAGAGGGAATAAGAAGTAAGTGATAACTGTGGGATAAATCTGCGATCTCATGGTAATTTTTTTCACACATTTGCTTATACTGTCATGTGAGAAAGGCAGTCAAAGTAATAAGCCATACATGACATTTTGGAAATTCTGAGATGATATAAACTTATTTAAAACTTACTAAGTGCAGTGGAATAAAATCAATTGAGCCAATTTGTGAAATCTGAGGAAAGAAATATCAAATTAATCTTTATTATGCGCACAGAAATAATTCTGATTGGTTGGTTGATGTAATTGCTCTGGCAGTCATTCTTAAAGTAGACATGACTCCAGAATGGTGGGAAAAAAATCAGTGTATGGAAGTAAATGAGATTTCAAATAATTGATTTTGAATACTTCAATGAAAAGGTGTGCACACACAATTCTTATGTATATGGAGTGTTTGTCTTCAAGGCGTAACAACGCTCCCATGAGCACTTTCAAGTTAGTTAGATAAGCTCATTCTGTGGAATTTGATTGGGTTGACCTTTCACCCTACCAGCACAGGTTAACGAGGAGCATTGGCCATCCTTGGCCACGACTGGGTCCCTGCACATCTACAAAGGCAACTAGAAGCTTGTAAATGGCAGGAAGAAAGAGGATTGAGGACTTGACCTGTCATGTTGATGACCCACCCAGCCTTAATGGCTGCACCTCAGTAGACTGCAGAAGCGATAGATAGAGGAGAGGAGTAGCCATTCAGTGTAGATGTCAAGGTGCTAGTAGTAATGCCAGGGCCATTTGTGGCCCTGATGGAAAAAGGGAATTCACCTCAGGCAAGTTACTTGAACCACATTTAGAAGCAGCAGTGACACCATGAGACTTAAAAGCACAAGAAGAAGTAGATGACACAAACTCTATACTATCATTGAGAATAAGCAGTGGGGAAGGAAACAATGATGCATGGTCATAAATTGGTTGTACCTTCTTTGCGTTGTTTCTTTATGATTTGTTGGCAAAAGTAAATGTTGATGTTGTGGGCTTAGATGTATGGATGGCGATAAAGGCAGGCAGATTTTGCCTAGCTTATGGGTATGGCCCATGTGTAACACAAAATTCCATGGATTGCTTGTAGAGGGCTGGTTTTACTGATACACATGATCTTTTAGATCAGCTGAGTTATATCACTGAATTTCTGGGACACCTACAGTTGGGCTGCTTATTGCCTGATCTGCTAGCACGTCTTTCATTCTTCCCTCCACAAGAAACTTGCTTCCTCCTCCATATTCAGCATAGCCAGTTGAAGACCCAAATGCATGCCCAGACTGTGCCCTGTGCCAGCAGCTGCAGAGTGACAAATGGTGGCAGCAAAGAGATTGCTGCTGGGGGATGTCCACGAGTGGAATGCTGAACAGCAGTCAGCAGAAATAAAATAAGGGCACTAGCTTTGATGGGAAAGATCAGATCGCCATGCCATAAACAGTATAAACATAACTCACAAATATGGCAAAAAAATATAGCTTAAAGTGATGGAGATCCAGGGTTGAATTTCAAGGCCCCACAGAAGTGATGAGCGAGCCAGACAGGATCCAGAAATACCAGTGCTGGTCAGTGTGCCAGTTTCCTGATACTGTTGCCGGCATGGCTGTTTTTGATAGGTAGGTTTAGGGCTCAGCAAGTCTGGCCACCCCCCATGAGGTGGGCAGCCAATTAGGTTCATCAAAAATCTCATTAAGATCACTTAAAGGAGGATGACTTGGATTTTCCAGTTGGCCTCCAGTTTCTCAATGCGATGGGGGGCAGTTCAACTGCTTGGAGGTGAGTACCCAACGACAGGCCTTCCAGACAGGTCCACAGACCCTCTCAACCTGCCTGTTGTGAGTGGTGGGGCGGGGGGAGCAATGCAGCCAAAGGCTGTTCTGAGGAGGGATCTACCTCTCACCCCTGCTGGCAACTGCTTGGTTGATTTCTTTGGTTTCTATTTAAATTGTTTAAAAAGTTGGTGAGAGGGCACTTCCATGTTGAAATGCCCGCTAAGTTACTTTACTACAGCTGGCTGCCCCTCTCAAGATGGAAGACTTCTGATTAGCTCTCGAGCTTTGAGGGCCAGCCTGCTGCCTTGTCTCTGTGCCAATAAAGGAGATGCGGTGCAAAATCTGTTTCTGCCCAGGGTGCTGCGTGCTTTTGGGGGGAGGGCGCAGTGATGGGTGGGGGGTAGCGGAGGGGCACCATAGGCAAGTCACATTTTCCTGGCTGGCTTTCAGTATGGTGCCGGGGCAAAGGCTCCAGTACAGGTGAGCCCGGGTGGTGGGACCGAGCAAGGCAGCACAGAATGAAGGAGTTACACAAGTACATGCTGGCTGTTGGGGGAGTGGGGGTGGTGGGGGGGATAGTGTTGGGAGGTGGGTGAGGGATACACACATTTGGAAAAGCTTGTCAAAAGTGAGCATTCTTTCACAGCTGAAACCATTCAGCAACAGCTTGGAGTTGGGCCTCTGAAGCTTTTCATTTATTTTAATTTGTTCATGCACATCATTGGCTAGGCCAGCATTTATTGCCCATCCCTAATTGCCCTTGAGCTGAGTGGCTTGCTAGGCCATTTCAGTGGTCATTTAAGAGTCAGCCACATTGCTGTGGGTCTGGAGTCACATGTAGGCCAGACCAGGTAAGGATGGCAGGTTTCCTTCCTTAAAAGGCATTAGTGAACTAGATGGGTTTTTCCAACAATCAACAATGATTTCATTGTCATAATTAGACTTTGAATTCCAGATATTTATTGAATTCAAATTCCACCATCTGCTGTGGCAGGATTCAAACCCAGGTACCCAGAGCATTACCCTGGGTCTCTGGATTACCAGGCCAGTGACAATATCACTATGCCACCACCTGCCCACTCAAGCAATGCAAAAGCATGAAAGTGCCACCAAATGCTCCAGAACTTTTCACCCCTCGGGCGCAGACTGTAAATTAATGTGCATTTTAGGGGCAGCAGAAAAATTGACCGACTGGGCAAATTGTAGAATCCCCTTGTGAAAGGTGGCTGTGCCTCCAGTGGTGGAGGCGCTCACAGCCTCTTGTGATGTGTGGATGAAGGATTGGACGAGGTGCAGGGTGCCATTGACTGCACTCATGTGGCACTTCGATCTCTGTGGCAACAGGCAGCCAACTAGGTCAACCACAAGGGCTTCCACTCGCTGAATTTTCAGCTGGTCTGCAACCACCACAAACACATCCTACAGGTCTGTGCACAATTCCCAGGGAGCGTCCATGACTTCTACATCCTTAGCAGGTCTCAGATCCCTGACATCTTCCTGGGTCCGCAGAGGCTTCAGGGTTGGCTCCTCGGAGACAAGAGCTACCCATAGAGGACATGGCTGATGACACCCATGCAGTGGCCTCAGGGTGCAGCAGAGTGACGGTGTAATGAGGCTCATGTCGCAACCCAGACTTTGGTTGAGCAAACAATAGGCTTTTTATGAAAATAAGGTTCTGGTGCCTCGAAAGGTCGAGTGGAGCACTGCAATACAGTCCCCAAAGGCTGTCACACATCATTGTAGCTTGCTGTGTGCTACACAACCTGGCATTGCAACAATGGGGGAGGACCTGGCTGAGGAGGAGATGGAAGAGCTGCACCTCTCTTCCAACGAGGAGGACGTCGAAGACAATGACGGTGATGAGGTCCCAGAAGCTGAGGATGCTGGCGATGAGGCCATCGCACTGACCAGACAAGGCAGGCGCGTTCGGGAGGCCCTCACTGCCGCAAGATTCATGGAGGATGATGACGAGATGCAGTGAGGACAGTCCTGTCATCCTCACCTTGCACCTGTGCACGTTTGACTCCTGTGTGGCTGATGGCAGCGCACATACCCTCAGTGCTCAGATTCATGTTATGGAGGCACATTGGAGGCCCTAACAGTCGCTAGATTCTAGGAGGATGATGAAGGCACGCACTGAGGTCTATCCATAGGTCTTCACATAACCTCTGTGAATGTCTGACTCCTGTCTGGCTGAGGGCAGCTCGCTTGCGCTCTGTGATCAGGGGCATAGCATGGAGACACAGCCATGAAACTTTAAATGCACCTGATACTTTGTTTGCCTTCAGCACCTGTCCCCTTCAGGAGCACAGCATCACTGGTCACAGATGCTGAAGAGATGGGGACCAGCCCCATCTCAAAGGTGCTGAGAGCACACAGAATGAATGACGGAACTCTGTGACACTTGCCCACTACGTTCCGGCAGAAATGACAAGCACCATTGAGGTGCAGGCATCAGTAAAGTGTCCAGTGAGTGTGAAGCCGGACCAACACTTTGGTCTGAAGGTTACACACTGCACAGGGAAGAAGCCCTGGACTGAGACACCTGCCTTTATCTTGTGCAAGAACCAAGGTTTCACATCTGAGTGACATGAACACTGCTCATCATAACAAGGAGCCATAGGCAAGGGACATTCTTGGGAGTTTATTTACAATGGTGAACATTAAGTACAAGTGATTAACCCCCATGCCCAGGCTGCGCAGCTACATCTTCTTAACCTTTCTAATCCTGCCGCTACATCTTGGTGCTCCCCTGACATCTATAGCAGATGTCTGCTGACTGCAACACCCTGTTCTGTGATGACTTTGGTGTGTGTCCTCTGGAAGGCCGAGACCTGGGAGGCCCCAGCCTGCTTTCGGTGTCCTGCTGTGGGCTAGCTGCACCCACTTCGGCCTGTGGAGCTGGAGCTGCGGGGATCACAGGAAGAGGAGATTTGGATCGGCCGGACATTCCCGGAGTCACCTGAGTGCATGGCCCTGAGAAGTCGAGCTGCTGGTCCTCCTCCCTATGGGTGCTCGCAGCCCTTGGCTGACACCTTGAGGGGAAGGAGAAACCGGAGTGAGACCGAGCTGCCCTGTACCCCTCTCGTGTTGACACTGCTGGAGGCGAACTATGGCATCAGTGATGGAGTTCAGGAGTGCAGGACCAATCTCTTGGAGCAGGCCCTCATGTCGGCTGCCATCCTGCCAATGTTGACCTCAGTGTGTTGGCATGCCAGCGCTATCACCTCAGACTGAAGATGGACGGGCTCCTCCATCCTCCCTTGCAAACTGAGGAGTGCATCAGGCATCCCTTCCTGATGTTCCTGTGATTGTCTTTGCAGCTTCAACAACTGATTGAGAACCAAGTCCAGAGGCTCATCGTCTGACTCGGACGAGCTGATTCCTCACTTCCAGCAGTCCTGGATGTCCCTGCCTCCACCTGCTGTGGAACAGATTGTGTACTGTGCTCACTAGATTGTGATCCCGAGGCTGCTCTACATCTAGGACCCAGTGAGGTGTGTGTCGCTCCGCTGGTGGGTGTGCGCTGTGACATGTCTTCAATGGTGCTGCCCTCAGGGTCCTCATCCATGGTGCTCTAGCCACTGGAGTCAGGGTCAAGGCAACATGGTAGATGTGCCTAGAAGATTCTTAGTGCTTGGTAGCCACGTTACACTCCAAACAGTGGACTCAGAGTAGCTTGCTGTCGACCTTACCATCACTGCAGAAATGGTCCACATCCTCTCTGGCCAGTTCCAATGTGTGACTCTGAAACAGAGTGAGGACCTTGATATCCGGCATCCCACCCCCGCTCTGGGACCTCTCCCGTTGATTGTGCGCGATCTTGTCCTGCATAGAGACAGATGGAGAGAGTGTGAGCAAGGCGCGTGCCAGGCCAAATGAGAAGGGTGTCCAGGCATGCGTGTGTGCTGAGTGGAGCCATGAATGGGATGAGGAGGCAATCTCCAGAGGAGATGAAGCCAGTTGGAGATGAGATGATGTGTGTGAGAGAATGAATGGTGATGTCTCTTGAGCTGGCAGTGAGTGAGATGCCAGTCAATGTGTGATGGGCTTGTGAGTGGATGAGTTCAAAGTGATGAGATGGTTGACTTACCCTGGCGGCACGGATGAGATCATTCAGCCTTTTTCCGCACTGGATGTCTGACCTCTTGTGTGCAGTGCAGGCAGTGACCACCTCTGCTACCGCCTCCCAAGCGGGGATGGTGAGACTCTTGGGCCTCCTGCGGCCACAGCCTGGTTAAAGGACACTGCAGCGGGCCTCCACAGCATCCAGAAGGCATCTAAGAGGTGAGCCAGTGAATTGGGGGGGCTGCACCTTTCCTTACTTTTCGGGCCATGTCTTCACTGGAGCAGTCCTTGGCTGCAAGCATAGAGAAGTCTGCACACGGCTGCAGTTTAAATATGGCATCCGGCATGAGGAAGTGGCGAGGTAATGGCATGGTGGGCAAATTAGAGGCCGGTGGCAGCGACCTGGCATTCTTCCCGTGACTGCATGATTTATGAGGTGGGAAGTGGACGATATGGCATGAAAACCCGCCATTGCGGCTGGCGGGTAAAACCTCTTCATTCATGCCTGCTACTGCACTTAGTGCAAATCTGGGATGATTCCACCCCATGTTTTTACAAAAGGACAAAATAAAGGTGTTCTTTAATATAATCCTTTATCGCATAAAATTATGAAGGGTTTTGATAGAATAAATGGGGAGAAATTGTTTCCAGTGGCAGGAAGGTCGGCAATCAGAGAACACAGATTTAACATAATTGGCAAAAATCCAGAGGGCAAATTAGGAGGATTACTTTTAAGCAATTGAGTTGTTATGATCTGGAATGCACTACATGTAAAGGTGGTGGAAGAAAGTTCAATAGTAATTTTCAAAGGGGAATTTGATAAAGAGCTGACATAGACACTAAGGGCCAAATTACCTCTTTCTGTGCTGTGCGATTCTGTGATTCAATGTTATGATTCTATATTGAACATCTAAGATTCTAAATATTGCAGTTTACAATGAGATAATCTGCTATTCTATTAAATAGCTGATCACTCTTTCATTTGCAGTATTAATGGAATTTCTTTGTTACAAAGAAACTACTCTAGTTCTAAACTTTCACTCTGAATATCAAAACTTTCATAAGCTCTCATTTTATCTGAAAACTATGAGGAAATCTGTAATTTGCTGGCCAGATAGACAGCAAAAAAATGCATAATTTTTTAACTGAGCTGGTTTGCCACAGGATGTGAACTGGTTGTTTATGGAATGAGGACTTAGCAGTTATCTGATCAAAGTGGCAAATGCAGCATTTCCTGTGTGCTTAATATTGATGAGGGTTATGAGCATTGCTGCTGGTTTGTTTCACACTGCTTAATGGGCAAATGAAACTGGAGATGAAAACCAATGACAAGCTATGAAGAAGATTGAATAACAAAGCAAACAGGAAAAGTGCCATCTGCTAGAAGTCTGAAATGACTTTACTTTCAAACACAAAAATCACTGCACTAGATTGGCAAATTAAAAATATATGTTGTACTTTTAACAATTGCCAACCTATGAACTTATGAGCATATGAATTAGGAGCAGGAGTAGGCCATTCGGCCTCTTGAGCCTGTTCCACCATGCAGTTAGATCATGGCTTATCCGATTGTGGCCTCAACTCTGCATTCCCACCTACCCCCAAAAATCTTTGACTCCCTTGTTAGTCAAAAATCTTTCTACCTTAAAATTCTGCCTTAAAAATGTTCAATGACACTACCTCCACCACTCTCTGGGAAAGACAGTTCCAAAGACTTACGACCCTCTGAGAGAAAAAATTTCGCCTCATCTGCATCTTAAATGGGAGACCCCTTATTTTTAAACTGTGTCCACTAGTTCTCATCTCTCCAACAAGGGGAAACAACCTTTCAGCATCCACCCTGTCAAATCCGCTCAGGATCTTATGTTTCAATAAGATCACCTCTCAATTTTCTAAACTCCAGTGGATACTGGCCCAGCCTGTGCAACCTTTCCTCATAAAATAATTCCCCCCATCCCAGTTATCAGTTGAGTGAACCTTCTCTGAACTGCTTCTAGTCTTTCTTAAAAGGGAGACAAAACAGTACAGTGTTCTCTAGATTGATCTTACCAACATCCTATACAACTTGGGCAAAACGTCCCTACTTTTATATTCCATTCCCCTTGCAATAAATTACAACTTTCCATTTGCCTTCCTAATCACTGGCTGTACCTGCATATTAACTTTGTGTGCTTCATGTACCAGGACACTCAGATCGCTCTGTACCTCAGAGTTCTGCAATCTCTCTCCATTTAAATAATTTGCTGCTTTTCTATTCTTCCTGCCAAAGTGGACAAATTCACATTTTCCCACATTATATTCCATCTGCCAAATTTTTGCCCACTTACTTAATCTATCTATATCCCTTTGCAGACTCCTTATGTGCTTTTCACAACTTACTTTCCTACCTATCTTTGTGTCATCAGAAAATGTAGCAACCATACATTCCATTCCTTCATCCAAGTCATTGAGCTAAATTGTAAATAGTTGCGGCCCCAGCACTAATCCCTGTGGCACTCAACTTGTCACATTTTTCCAACCCAAAAATGATTCACTTATGCCTACTCGCTGTTTCCTGTTAGCTAACTAATCCTCTATCTATGCTAATATGTTACCCCCTACATCATGAGCTCTTATTTTGCATAGCAACCTTTGATGTGGCACATTTCAAATGCCTTCTGGAAATCTTCAGCATATCCATAGATTCCTCTTTATTAACATTGCTTGTTACTTGCTCAAAGATGTCCAATAAATCAGTCAAGCATGATTTCCCTTTCACAAAACCATGTTAACTCTGCCTAATTACACTGGGATTGTCTAAGTGCCCTGCTATAACCTCCTTAATAATATATTCTAGCATTTTCCCTATGACAGAAGTTAAGCTAACTGGCCTATAGTTTCCTGCTTTCTGTCTCCCTCCTTTTTTAAATACAGGAGTCATATTCACTATTTTTGAATCCGATGGGACCTTTCCAGAATCTAGAGAATTGTAGAAAATTAAAACCAATGCATCTACTACTTTAGCAGCCACTTCTTTTAAGATTCTAAGAAGATGTCTATCAGGACCCGGGGACTTGTCAGCTTTTTGTTCTAATAATTTTCTCAGCACCATTTCCCTGGTGATTGCAATTGTTTTAAGTTCCTCCCTCTCTTTCACCTCCTGATTCACAATTATTGCTGGAATATTAATTGTATTTGTACAGTGACTTAGATACAAAATATTGGTTCAATTCATTCGCCATTTCCTTACTTTCCATTACTAATTCCCCAGACTAACTCTCTAGCGAACCAATGCACACTTTACTTCTCATTTTCTTTTTAAATACCTATAGAAACACTTACTCTTTGATTTTTATATTTCTATCCAGCTTTCTCTCATACTCTAATTGCTCCCTACTTATTATTAATATTTTAGTCATTCTTTGCTGTTCTTTATATTCTGTCCAATCTTCAGACTTGCCACTTACCTTTAACTTATTTAGTTAACCACGGATGCTGTATCCTTCCCTTAGAGTCTTTCCTTCTCATTGGATGTATCTTTTCTGAGTATTCTGGAATATCTCCTTAAATGTCTGTCACTGCATCTTTAATGACCTTTCCCTTAACCTAACTTTCCAGTTCACTTTAGCCAGCTCTGTTCTCATACCCTCATAATTACACTTATTTAAATTTAAAACACTAGTCTTAGATCCACTCCACTCTCACTCAAACTAAATGTGAAATTCAATTATATTATGATCACTGCTACCTAGGGGTGCCTTCATTATGAGGTCATTAATTATTCATTGAACATTTCCAGACCTAGTATAGCCTGCTCTTGGTTGGCTGCAGAACATGCTGTTCTGAGAAACTATCCCGAAACGCTCTATAAGATCATCATCTAAGCTACCTTTGCCAATCTTATTCGTCCAATCTACATGTGGTTTAAAATCACCCATGATTATCGCCGTACCTTTTCTCAAGCCCCCATTATTTCTTCCTGTATACCCTGTGGGTCTTACGTTCACTATTTCTCATTTCTACCCAAACTGATTCTACATTTTGATCTCCAGAACTAAGATCATATCTCTCTATTGTACCAATGTTATAATTAACAGAGCTACCACTCCACCCTTTCCAAGATTCCTGCCTTGAATATTCAGGTCCCAGTCTTTGTCATCTTGCAGCCATGTCTCTGTAATGGCTATCAGATCATACATATTTATCCCTATTTGTGTTGTCAATTCATCTGTTTTGTTAAGAATGCTATGTGCGTTCAGATACAGAGCCTTTAGTTATGTCTTTTACTACTTTTGCAACCTCTAGTCTTATCTGCTGGTACACCCCTAGGTTTGTAGACTCTATGCCTTCCTGTCATGCTCTCATCATTATTTCCCTTATTGCTACTTTGCTCTCTTGCCTTCTATTTTCTCTTTAATTTATCACATCTTCCCAAACTTGATCCCTCACCCCCATTATTTAGTTTAAAGCCCTCTCCATGGCTCTAGTTAGACAACTCACCAGAACACTCATCCCAGCATAGCTCAGGTGAAGACCGTGCCAACGGTTCAGCTCCCACTTTCCCTAGTACTGGTGCCAGTGCCGCATGAGTCAAAACCCATCTGTCCCACACCAATCTTTCAGCCGCGCATTTAACTCTCTGATCTCATTCACCCTATTCCAATTTGCTTGTGTCTCAGGCAGTAATCCAGAGATTATTACCTTGGAGGCTTTGCTTCCTAATTTATCCCCTAGCTCCTCATACTTCCTCAGCAGAATGTCTTTTCCTAGTCCTACTTATGTAGTTGGTATCTATGTGGACCATGAACACTGGATCCTCCCTCTCCCACTGCAAGTTCCTCTTCAACCCCGACAGATGTCCTGAGCCCTTGCACCGGGCAGGCAACACAACCTTTCAGACTCTCGCTCTGGGCTGCTACAAAACATAGCTCTTCTATAAATCAAGCAGAATACATGCTAATTTCTCAGATAATGTGCAGTTAAAATAGAAATTGTAGTATAAAGGGTTAACAGAGAGATATCCTAATGTATGGTGTAATGATGACATATCACTGACACCAATCAGTCATGCGTTAGACTCTCTTTCTCTCTCTCTCTCTCTCTTTCACTCTCAAAAGAGAGAGAGAGAGGTTAGAATCATGCTTAGGAGCTACATGCCTACTCTGTAACTGTTTAGCAGTAGTATTAATAAACCAGTGATAAGCAGATACCAGTGTATGTCTACAGTCTATCTAAGAACCAAGTCCCATGCCTAGAGTCCAAGTCAGAAGGACCCATCTCAGAACAGAAGTCAACAACATTGCTCACATGAATGTCAAGTTTTGGCTAGAATATTAAAAGCAAACAACTTATGTGGAGCTAAAGAAAAGTCATAATTGTCAGTGGACATTTGATAAAAGGATGCTGCCAGAAACTGAATCATATCTTTTTCAGGATCAAATACAACTTGTTGGCCTCAAGACTTATTTATAAGGGTAGCGAAGGGGGGCCACTCATCCTTCTAGTGGAATTCTAGAGAAGAGGTGAGAGTGACTACCCTTTACATCAAGGCAGCTTTTGACTAAGTGTGGCATCAAGGAGCCCCAGCAAAACTGAAGTCAGTGGGAATCAGGGAGTAACTCTGCACTGGTTAGAGTCATACCTAGCACAAAAAAAGATGGTGTGGTTGTTGGAAGCCAATCATCTCAGTCCCTGAACATCATTGCAAGAGCTCCTCAGGGGACTGTCCTAGGCCCAACCATCTTCAGCTGCTTCATCAATGACATAATTAGGTCAGAAGTGAGGTTGTTCACTGATGATTGCATAATATTGCATACCATTCACCTCCCCAGATATTAAGACAGACCGTCCTACATGCTGAAAGACATGGACAACATTCAGGCTTGGGTTGATAGTTGGCAAGGCAATGATCATCTCCAACAAGAGAGAATCTAAGCATCTCTCCTTGATGTTCAAAAGCATTCCCATCACTAAATGCCCCATTATCAACATCCTGGGGGTTACCATTAACCAGAAATGGAACTGGATTGGCCATATAAATACTGAGGTTACAAGAGCAGGTGAGCAGCTGAGACTTCTGCAGTGAGTAGCTTACCTCATGACCTCCCAAAGCCTGTCTAACATCTACAAGGCATAAGTCAGGAGTATAATGGAATACTCTCTGTGTGCCTCTCGAGAAGCACAACACAATCTAGGACAAAACAGCTCACTTGATTGGTACCTATCCACCATCTTCAGCATTCACTCCCTCCATCACCTACGCAGTAGTGTGTACCATCTACAAGATTGACTGCAACAACTCATCAAGGGTCTTCCGACAGCTACTTCCAACCTGTGACCTCTACCACCTAGAAGAAAAGTGGCAGCAGAGGCATGGGAACTCCACCACCTGCAAGTTCCCCTCCAAGCCACACACCACGCTGACTTGAAATTATATCACTGTTACTTCACTGGGTCAAAATCCTGAAACTCTCTAACAGCACTGTGGGTGAACCTAAACCACATGGACTGCATCAGTTCAAGAAGGCGGTTCACCATCACCTTCTCGAGGGCAATTAGGGATGGGCAACAAAGCTGGCCTTACTAGCGATGCTCACATCCCTGGAATGAACAAAAAAAGCCAAGCCCCCCATAATAATCTATGATTTCCCCAACAGAACATTTGAATTATTTCAAGGTTTTTGCCTCCCTTGTGCTCCTCAGAACACTAATTCTGTTAACTGTTCTTTGTAGGAAGAACTGGTTCCTGACATAAGTCCTGAACCTAATTTCACCAGTGTTTAACAGCACCCTGGATTTCCATTTTCTATTCTACCAAGTAAACTATATACGTCAATAATTAAGGCCTTCTTGTTTCCTAACTCAATCCTCTGACACAAGTAATTAACCTCATGACTCTCCTCTGCACCCACTCTAGATATTGAAGGTGTCTCTCATGCTTTAACAACCATAGTGAATATCATACTCAAGGTGTGACCAAGCAGAGTACTACACAGCTTCAACATGATAGCCCCAGATAGTTTTTCATAAATTGCTGAATTTGTAATGTAGTTCATTATTCTATTTGCTTTGTTGACTGCTGCACTGCAATGAGCTTGGGGAGGGATGGACTAGATTTTGAGGGAGAAGTGTGGCCTGGTGCACAAGGGGAATATAGCAGAGGCAGCCAAACAGAGGGGGCTGGATTCTCTTCCGGGATCCCATCTGAAATGGGCCATAGTATCAGCTGGAAAATTGAAAAATGAAGGAAAATTCTAGCTATAAGGCCTACCACAGCCTTGTGGTGTTATTATAATGATATAATAGCTTGGGCTTATTTATTGTAGAAGACACAAGGCACCAATCGCTCATATGGATTTGGTTGTGTGTTCATTTATTAAGACATGAGATCAGTTATACATTGGTATAAAGCCTGAAGGCATCAGAGCTGTGTATGTGCTCTGATCAAAGCAAAAATGAAACTAAGACTGGATCACAGGACACATTTCCCTTCAAGTGATGTCACGCTGATATCCTTTAAAGGCATAATGCAACATCCCCCTTTCTTTTTAAAGATACCTCCCCCCACCTTCCAAAGAAGTGTGACTATTTACAATACATGTTCAAGTTTAGTTACAATTAAATAAGTGCATAGAACTGATCAATCTATGAGCCTCTAAAGCATAAAGGTAATCTGCTGGTACACCCAGATCTTGTGATGGTAACCTTGTCTGATCGGTGGGATTCTCATTCTTGGATGTTGTTCCTGTTTGCGTTTGGGATCTTGCTCAGTGGTTGAGGAGCTGGAATGGATCTGATTTGTCCTCAGTTACACCTCACGGTCGCACCTATGTATGCAACGACTTCATAGGACCTTGGTTCTGAATAAATCCTTGTCACCTCGGCTGGTTGTCATACACCTTCTGCGGGGATCCTGGATGCGGACCTGTTGTCCCAACTGTAAACTTGACAAATCTGTGGCTGCATTTTTATCTTGCATGTTGGTCATCTTCTCTTGTAGTTTTATAAGTTGCTATCTAATTTTTGAAAGAGTAGAATGGGTAAGAGTAGGTAAATTGGTATGTATTGGTCTGCCAAGCATGAGCTCTGCCAGTGATGGAATAGATGCACTTAAAGTTGTTGCGTGCAGATGTAACATTACAATGTCTAGATCTGGCTTGGTCTGTCTACATTTGAAAATTAGGGATTTCACTGTGTGAATCATTTGTTCAGCTAGGCTATTAGCTCTAGGGTGATGAGGGGAAGAAATACTTTAATCGATATTCCACTTCTCACACATATCCTGAAATGGCTTACCAATAAATAGTGTATTGTTATCCATACTGATCTCTCTAGGCACACCAAATAAACCAAAAATAGCACTTAGAGTGTGAGCGACAGTTGTGCTTGATGTATAGTGCTATTATCAAATAATGGGGTACTTGGTAAAGTAGTCAACGATGACAATAAAGTCAGTGCCTTGAACATGAAAGAGGTCAGATGCAATTTGGGACCAAGGATGGGTAGGAACTTCATGTAGAATCAATGGTGCTTTGTGCTGACTTGGCATATTATCTTGTCATGCCTAGCAATTCTTGATGCTGACTTAAATATCACTGTTCATACCTGGCCTATAGACTGTTTCTCTTGCGAGTCTTCTCGTCTGATCTATGCCCATTTGTGAGTGATGAAATTGTTTAAGAATATCAGGTCACAAAGTATAACGACCTGCCTGCCTTTAAAAATAATGCCACAAGAGTTGCCTAGCTCATCCTGATAAGGCCAAAATGGTCTCATGTGTTCATGGACATGCTGAATTGAATCAGGCCATCATTCGATGATGGTTTTCCACAGTTTCTATAGTGTAGAATCTTATGTCATTTCTTCTGTAGCTGCTGGCATTTGTGTTGCTCAAAATGTACCAGATCAGTTTGAAGAAGATCTTCAAAGTCAAAGTCAATGAAGTTATTGATCTGAGGATATGTCTTCTGTTTATGCTGGGTTAGGCAATGTACCAAGTGTATCTGATGTTATCATCAAGTTACCTAGCTTCTACCTAATCTCACAGTTGTAACCTTGAATCTTTATCAAGGGACGTTGTAATCTTGGTGGTGCACTGCTCAATGGTGTTCGCCAAATCATCTCCAGTGGCTTGTGGTCGATAATGTCTACCGCAAATCTTTTGACAAATAGATAGGTATGCAAACACATATTTCCAAACACTAAAGCTAATGTTTCCCACTCGATGTTGGAGTAATTGCATTGTATTGCGGACAGAGATTTTGAAGAAAATGCAATCGGTTTGCCTTCTTGTAGTATGCAAGCTACCAGACCTTTTTGTGAGGCATCTATCTTCAGGGTAGTTGTCTCCCTGTGATCATAAAATTGCAATGTTGATGCTTCTGATAATGACCGTTTCAGTGCTTTGAAGAGGTATTGGTGGTCTTTGTTCCATAGGAAAGGCCGATCCATTCCAACAATTCCCTTAGCGATGAATATTTTTGAGCAAAATTGGGAATGTATGGAGACAAGAAATTAAAGAGACCTAGACATCTTCAAAGATCGCCCTTATCATGAGGAGTTGGCCTGGCCTTAATATCCTCTATTTTAGTTGGATCAGTACATATGCCAGCACTGGAATAACTAAAACTGAAGAAATTGAGCTGCTGCATATTGATGTCGCATTTCAGACTGTTGAACACCAATCCTTCATTACCTGCTGCATGCATGAATAAGTGCAGATTATGGTCATGTTTTTGCTTTTTTTCTTCCCAAATCATCTATGTCATCTGTGATACAGGTGCATCCTGGTACAGTGCATGTAATGAGGTCCATGTGAGCTTGAAAGAGATCCTGGCTAACAGATAGCCCGAAAGAAAGTCAATGAAAATGGTATCGTCCGAATGTGGTACAAAATGTAGTAAACTCTTGAGATGTACTGACCAGTAACCATGCTTGGCATCAAGCTTTGAGAAAAATTTTGCACTCGTAAAATCTCAGATTTAATTCTTCTAATGTGGGTATTTTGTAAGGAGAACATTTCAAAGCTGTGTTTAAATGTCATAGATCGAGGCATATTCTCAATGGTCCGTCTTTCTTTATGATACATGTGATGAAGCTGCATAAATATGTGTGCTCGTGTGCTCTTCTAATGATTCCATCTTTCTCCATTTTGTTTAGTGTGACCTTCAGTTTGTCCTGTATGCGGATGTTGCACTTATGTGGTAGTTCAGTTGATGGACTGGCATTCTCCTGCAAGTGTAATGTCATAGCTCCCTTAAAACTGCCAATTTTGTCGAAACATTCTGGATATTTCGATGTTAGGTCATGAACTGAGGTGTTAGAAGTAGATTTTGAAGTTGATTCTGTGATGTCCGACTAATTCTATGTATTGTTACTAGTGTGAGGTCATGACATGCCAGTAGACCTACCATCGCTAGACTTTAATTTCTATGATATGGAATATCTGTGACACCCAGGAGAATTGATTGTACTTTCACTTCAGGACTATGGATCCTGCGCATGTAATTAGTAAACCACTGTATGCAGAAAGTTTTACAGTAGCAGGTTTCATCACGGCCTTCTATGTCTGTGGATACATGTCTTTTAGGATTTGCAGAGGTAGTATGTTTGCTCTTGCCCCTGTAATCTTGGCCAGTAACGAATACCAACAATACAGTTACGAACCTACATAGGGCAGATAGTTTGAATCTTGGCAAACACTTTGGACGGTGTAATGGCATCGATGTTTTCCATGAGATTGATGGTGAAAAACATGTGTTCAGTGTTCTTCGTCTCATTGTGCACATCATTGTCATATTCTGGTTTGTCAATCGTCTCGTATATATGATTCTGACAGGACATTGGGTGGTCATTCTTATTGCTTGAAGTACCCATTATGAATGGTCTGTTTGGATCAGTGCATGGCTCTTCATAGATGCATCAGCCTTTGCTCTAGTGCACTGCCACAGCCAATGTTCCTTTCCACCACATGCCTTGCAGAATTGCTGGAAAGCTGAGCATTTCCTTGGTGCATGTAGAAGGCCACACCTTCCACATGTCTTGCTGAGTTTGGTGTTCTAGTGAGTGTGTCAACAAGTGGGGCTGTACTTAGGACCTGTAAGCTTTGTCGACCTGTGAGGATCACTTCGCACTTACGTCCATCCTTGAGTAGCTCTTCAATGTGATATGTTTTGGGCTTCTCTAGCAGGTCTTGCTGGAATGCTTCCATGGGATTGGGTGCGATCACCAACTGAACAATTCTTTATGCTAGCTCCGCATTTGAAAAATCACAGTCTGTACCCTTTTCTCTGCACCTGCCGACAAAGTGGTCTATGGATTCTGTAGGCTGTTGTTGAAATGACATGAATATGGAAGTTTAACCTGATACTGAACCAGTCTTCCAATGTTGTCTATATCTTTCGGGGATCCTTTAGCTCATCTGCTGTTAATCCTGGCATGTCCAGCCTGTATAGGCCTTCATGCTCAATTACTAGGTGTATTTTTATGGCTTGCTTGTCTGGTTCAGACACACCTGAATCAAGAAACCATGGTCCTGTGCTTTGTTTAAGCATTTTGAATTCGGATAGTAGCTGCATCTTAATTTAAACTCGAGAATTTTGTGGGCATTCTGATAATATCCCTTTGACCCTCCTTCTTCTGTAGTGCCTGGGATGCGTGTCGCTGTAGCTGCTTTTGTGCACTTTTCTGAAGCTCCACCCAGTAAGACGATTAGTGGCGGGAACACACCACGGCGTAATGGCATCATTGCTTTTTATTCAATTAATTGTTCAGCAACTCCCAAAGTCACCCGTTATAGCTGTATTCTTCTCTGGCTCAATTTTTATGATAGTCTTGTTTTGTTCTATTTTGTCTGACTCTCCCTCGCTTGCTATTGATCCAGCTCACTCGCCTTTTCCGACAGAGCTGACCTGGTGCTGGTCCTCTCGACACGCTGTCCTACTCATGGAACTAACAGGCTATGCACTGCGATCTCACCACAAAGGATCCTCTGTGCTGTGTCTCCAAAGCGTTTACTCACAGTCATCATGCTGCGTTTTCAACACTCTCCAACGCTGCAACTTCCTTGTGGTCTTCCTTGTCAAGGTTCTTCTCATGCCCCGTAGCATGATCTGAGGCTGTTCACCATGTTGCATCTACACTTAGCCTTGCTGCCACCTGTCTTAACACCGCTGATCTCCATGTTAGGTTATTATAATGATGTAACACCTTGGGCTTATTTACTGTACAAGACACAAGGCACCAATCACTCATAAGGGATTGAGTAAACACATTGTAAGTTCATTTATTAAGACTAGGCACATGATAATAGTTATACATAGGTATAAAGCTTGAAGATATCAGAGCTGTGTGTCTTCTCTGCTCATAGCAAGGGGCAGAATTGTCCCAGAATTGCACAAAGTGTGGTGGTTGGCATGAAAAATGACTTTTTACCCGCCGACCGATCTTTGCGCTGTATTGTCCGCTCCCTGGCATGTCCCGCATCATTAGTAATGCATTCACAGTAAACACACTGAGCGCTGGCAGGTGGCTTGGGTTTGCCTGCCATGCTGTGACCTCAGCGCTTCCTCACTCCATATTTAGAAAGCACCAGAGCAAAGTCTACTTCATGTCTACAGACCAGGACTGCTATAGGCCACTGATGGCCCCCAAAACAGAGGTGACGGCAGCCCTCTCTCTGGGGCATCTGCTGGACACAGTGGAAGGCTACTGCAAACTCCGCTACCCCCAGTCTAGCCGCAAGAGTTTCACCAGTTTCACCAATCCAGCCTGGGAGGCGATGGCAGTGGCGGCCTGTGCCAGTGGAGCACAGAGGAGGTCAGCCATCCAGTGCAGGAAGAGGATGAATGATCTCATCCGTTCCACCAGGGTAAGTCAACAACCTCATCACACTCAACTCACACACTCCCAAACCCATCACACATCCACAGGGAATTCACACCTCAAGGATCAACACCATTAACTCTCACACACCCTTACATCTCCATCAGGCTCATATCCTCTGGAGCTCGCATCCTCATCCCATCCCTGGCTCCGATCACCACACAAACATTCCACGCAGTGCCATACATCCTGCTCACACTCTCTCCATCTGTTTTTATCAGCAGAAAGTGGCTCACAACAGGCGGGAGAGGTCCCAGACCGGGGTGGAGTGACCGACATAAGGCCCTTCACTCACTTTGAGGAGTGTGCCATCGTGCGGACCTGGACATGGAACATGCCTGCGGCGATGGTGAGGTCAGTTGTGAACACCTACGTGAGGATCCTGCACCACATCATCCCTCTCTCAACACAACTGTGAGTGCTCCCTCTCCTGTTTTTGACTCTGCTGCCAGCACTAATTATCTCTACTTTGGTTCACAGGGAGCCCTGCCAAGTGACCGACACCCTCAGCCAGCCAGTCATCAGCTCCATTCACGTCCTCACCTCCAGCGAAGGCGACACCTCCTCCATTGAAGGGCTGGAAATAAGCAGCCTGGAAGCATCACAGCGATTACCCACACCCTCCACCGGTGCAGAGACATGCACCTCGGTGGGACCTAGATCTAGAGCAGGCTTGGCTTCACAGTCTGGTGGTCACCACACAGAGACATGTCCTCAGCAGGGGGAAAGCAGGTTCAGCCGAGCTCCTTGGTACTCAGAGGACTTCTGGGGAAGAGGCACCTGTCAGGCCTGAGTCAGATAACAAGCCCCTGGATTCAGCCTTCCAACTCATCGTGGAGAGTCAGCAGAAGACAGGGAATATCACGCAGAGCTGTTGGAAACCCTCAACAGGGTGGCGCATGAGTCGGATGAGTGCGTCCACCTGCTCTCTGATGAAGTGGTGCCCACATGTGCGCGCATGGAGGTCTCCATGGAAAGGATAGAGGATGCCATGGAGACCCTGGTCCAGCAGAATGCGGACATGCCCGCAGGCCTGCACACCATCGCAGGAGCCATGGATGAGCTCCTACAGTGGCACGTGAGAGGGAAACGGGGCATCTTGACGTCCCTCCAGGTGGTCATTCCCCTCCAGGAGTCAGGCCGGCGTCCCCAGGCACCCAAAAGGGAGGAGGAGTGGCAGCTGGACACCCCTGGGTCATCCACTCAGGAATCTCAGAGGCTGCCCTCTCCCTCCTCATCTCTTTTGCCTGTGACCCCCCTCAACCTCGTCCTCTGTCACCACAGAGGGAGAAGCTGGCCCACAGGTGGACAGCAGTTCATCTGCATGCCGCCGGATCAGGAGTGAATCTGGAGGGAGAAGTGTGTCTGTGGCAGGGCCTTGCGGAGCCTTGTGTAAGCACTGTCTCACGTACACAGAGCCTTCCTCCATCACACTCATCTCACAGTCCCGAGCATTTTCAATGCTGCCTGCTGGGGTTCTCATTCAGTTGTCTATCTGAGCTGACCTGCATCTCCACCCAGCCACTGACTGCACTCCCATGGAGCACCTGTGCCCGTCCAACACGAGGCTCCGCTCACTTTTGATTTCTGCGAAATGATAGTTGTCAAGTTTAAGATAAATATAAGCTCCCCCGTCCTTTTCCACTATTTTTTATTTATTCATGGGATGTGGGCTCCGCTGGCTGGGCCAGCATTTATCGCCCATCCCTAATCTCCCCCAGTCACCCATGTCCTTTTCCCCATCACAATCCACCTCCTTTGGCCGCCCCATCATTATCTACAGCCCGAAATCTTCTCCTTCACAAATGTCCAGGTGAACATGCACGTTCCCTACCTTCCTAAAAATCCCATCCCCATCTACATTGACCTCCTTGACCTCCTCCTTCCCACACACAGGGTTCATGTTTACCTTCATGTCCCCACCAACCACTCTTGCTGCCCCTTCTATTGGTACCAACACACCCTCACCCTCCCATCCTCCCTCTGCCCTCTCTCACACTCACCATTCCAGCTTACCACACCCACCCTGAGTTCGGTCCCCAGGAGGTAGTCATTGACTCCACATACCCCTCCCTTGCATGTTCACCTGGACCTTCTATCCTCAGACCCCAACACCTTCCTCCACCCTTATTCCTCCCTCCCGCCTTACTCCTTCCTCCCCTCCATTCACCCTCCTCTCCCCGGACAACTTCCTCACTCCAAACTCCCTCTTTCCCCTAGACACCTTCCCCCCTCCAAACTCCCTCCTTCTGCTGGACACCTTCCCCCTGTGAACTTTCTCCTTATAATTTCCTCCCCACCTTGCACCTACCTCCCGACTTGCACCATACTTCCATTACTCCCTCCCCCATCCCTCCAAACTCCCTTCTCCTCCTGACACCTTCCCTCCTTTGAACTCCCTCCTTCATTGGACACCTTCCCTCCCCTCGGAACTCCACCCCCCGTTACACCTCCCTCCCCCCTTATGCCAACCTCCTGACTTGCACCATTCTCCCCCATTCCACCCTCCTCTCCATGTACTCCTTTCTCCTCCCATACCTCCTCCTCAACCTCAACACCTTTGTCCCCTCCAACCTTATCCCCCTGACACATTCATACCCCCAACCTCACCCCTCCTGACACTTTTGACCCCCCACCTTCACCCCCCGACACCTTCACCCCCTCCCAACTTCACCCCTCTCGCCACCTTTGCCGCCGCCCTCCCCCAAACTTCACCCCCCCAACACCTTCGCACTCCCCCACCACACCCCCTGACACCTTCACCTCGACCCCTTTCCAACCTCACCCACACCCCGCCCACCTTCCGGTACACCTTCCTCTCCCACTCACACCTGAATCTTCTTCTCCACCCCCATGACCAACCACCCGTACCAGCCCAGGGCAAAGTCGGCGAAGATCAGAAGCCTCAGCGAAGTTGAAGCTGCTGCGTGGAGATCTCCCAACTTCTGAGAGCTGTTTCATGGCGGAGCCAGGGGCGCGAGGATCCACCCGCAATGAGATGCACGTGTTCCTCCAGGTTCCGGTGGTTGTAGGACTCCAGTAAAATCTTCTCTTTCAACACCCACGATCTGATCAAGCCCCGACTTCTGCACGTCACGCTTGCCCAGATGCGTTGTGAGCTGGCGTGTTTTCTCGCCAGTGTAACAGTAAATCGGGCGTTGGGGGACAATTCTGGTCAAGCCATTCTTTGCAACCCATTAGCAGGATGCAAATTGGCTTCATGCTGGCCTCGTGATCCGTCAAGGTGGAAACCAGCAGATGATCCCGCTGTGATTTCACGCCAGCCTGAAACTGATTTTCTTCCCCCTGCCCACCATGATGCCCGCCACCAATGGGAGCTGAAAATACCAGGCTAAGACTGGATCACAAGACCCTTTTCCCTTTTATTGACATCATGCTGATATCCCTTAAAGGCATATTATAACATGTCTGACCATCCTAAACTAGATTTCTTGATACATACACCTGCTGCAACCAACACTGAAGGTTCCTTTCCCATCCGCCATGTGCAAATGGTAGTGAGTGTGAGGACCTGGGTCCTGGTTGATTTTTCGGTTGTCTGCCTCGATTACTATCTCCTCGGACTGCCAACTCGAAGGGGTAACATGTCCAAGGAAGCAGCAGTGTTAGCCCTTAGGTCTTCCACTGAGGGAGGGGACCTTGCAGCAGCAGCAGCCTCTCCCTCCATTCTGGCCCCAACTTACTTTCTGGTATAAGGCCCTGTCTGAGATCTCAGAGTGGAGCTTATGGGTGACAGACACCTTCCAAGGGTAAGGGTGGTTTGGATGACCACAGACCTGATTAAAAGCATCTTAATTCAAGGCTGAAAGCAAGTGTGTGGTAAGTAAGTGCAGAGGTCTTTGAGTGTGCCTGCTAACTGAGGATTTTGGAGCACCAAATATGCATAACTTCAAACTTCTGCATTACAAATCATCACTATTAGTTATCGTCACTCAGTAACTTGAAAGGATAAAATGGGATTAATATCTCACAAGTTAAATGTGTGCGGGTGGTAAATGAACCTATAGAAACTATACTAGTGGTCGGGCAGTAAATATGTATGCTTAATGCATAACTGCCACATAATTAAGATAGATTCCACACAGGTCTTACAGTATTTTAGATTCAAGACAGGACACTAAGGGAGCTTGCTAAAATGCCAAGGCTGTTACAGAATGGAAAAAACGTAAATTTTGTTTACCTACTCCACTGAATTCCTGATATCAGTCACGCCACTGGAGGGACCAAGAAGGGAGCAGAGACCAAGCACATGGGAATGGAAAACTGGGATGGGTGGGTGTCTGGGGCAGACAGTCCTTACCAGAACTCTTATCCCATGTCTTCTAGCAACCATCTGAAGAGCAAGAGAGGAAAAGGAAGAGGGTTTGGATACCCTCACAAAGATAAAAGCTATATGTTAACCTTCTAGTGTTCGCCTGAGTGTGCAGTCATTTTTGGTGTCAATAGAACTTTATAATCTTATCAAAGTTTCACAATAGCTTGTGTTATTTACTCCAAATAGCAGATGAGAGGAAACTACTATCACCACTGATCATTATCTATGTCAGCATCAACCACCTTACATAACTTTGCACTAATTGCATAATTACTTCACCAGCTAAGTTTTGGAGAAAGTGGAATAACTATAGAGTTATTTTAACCCCATCAAAATGGCTGGATTTAGATTGTGGAGGGGGTGGTGAGATTAAAATATTAAAAAACTGAAACAGCAACGCAACCCACCTCAAACCCACTCAGTTTCAACATGACGGGTGACCATTCAGGGCTAGAGCCCATTAAGTCTCCTAACAGGATATCACTCATGTGATGCTGCGATCTTTCATTATAGCAGCTCTTGTGTGTCTACCCCCATCCCCCTCCCCACCGGCACCTACTCCCCCCACCACCCGCACCGCCCCCCACCCACCCCCCCACCCACCACCCCCAACTCCCCCCCCCCAGCTTCCTCAGATGTCTGCACATGGAAGAGAAAGAAGGCAGGTCTATACTATCCAGGTATCAGCAGGAGATGTGCAGCCTGTAGCTGGTGAACCCAGGATGTAGCTGCCATGAAATAAGGGTCATTTCAGTCCCAAGAGGCTTAATTATATAATCATCCCATACTCCTGCCTCTGAGCAGAATAGACTTAGGGTGTCAAAAATTACACTCAATCACTAAGGGAAATTGATGAAAATGGTAATGTTAGTAGCAATGTTAGTTACAAATAAATGGTGGGTATCACTGAAGTCCTGTGATTGTTGAAGGTGTTTCTGTGAATGATTTCAATTGGTTGGTATGAAGTAGCATTGTCAATGCTATGCAGTTTATTCCATGAACAGAAGATTTTGGACATGGTGTAACCTTGGAGATGTGGAGGGGAAAGATGTTGCCTGGATAGTTCATGCAGTGCCCTGCCTTATATCTATCAGATCTCCTACAACGGATGGTTCAGTCTCTCGGAGCTGGCAATGGGTTGCCCTTGCCTTCTGCTTCCTCAATCTACTTGTGGGTACCTTCTTCCCCTAATCCCCTTGGGTGCTTACCTCTCTGTGCCCTCCATGTAGAGGTCTATTCCAAAGTAAGGTTATATAAACACAGCATAGTGGAGCAGGGTTTCTTCAGATCTGCTTGAAACTAGGTGGTTAAGGAATAGAAGATCAACCTTTATATTTCCATTCAAGCGCAGGGATCTTTTCCTGGATCTCGCCCCCCTGCTTGCCAAAAGATGATTAGCCTGAATGTTTAGGTCCATAAGTCCAAAGTCACCTTCTCCTTCCAAGCATGTCACACATACTACATCGTATCTCAAATTACTCATCTACTACATCCCAAAAATGTTATTTTCTGAGAGAAATCCATCTCATTTGCATTTAAATTAATCATATCTCAATAACAATATCTCCTGTCTGTCTAGGGAACATGGTGATAAAAATTAAAAAATCATGCAGTGAAGTAACTATATTTTGCACATGCATTATTTTAAAGTTGAGGTAACACTACAATAGACTTTAAGAGATGTCTCTAAAATCTATAATAGGGCTTGGAAGTGACTTCAGAGCTGCAGAAAGCTTTGACTTACAAATAATGAAATTAAAAGGTATCTTTCAAGGAAGAGGAGTATTTGGAACGCTAACTCTGTGAGCTGTCTCTTACATGATGATATTGGCAATACAGAAAGAAAAACGAATGTTCAGTTCTTCAGTTATCTGCTGGATGCTGTTACTTCCTGTTTCCCATGACTGAAAAATATGGTTTAGGAATGGTGTCATCATCACAGGCCTGTTGTTAAGGTCCATTTAGTTCGCCTTATACTATCTTGGCTGTCGTATTATATAACTATTATGGTCTCGGTAGGGACCAGTAACTTTTTTTTAAAGTAGAAGAAATTTGAAATTCCAATTATTTACTAAAATAAGATTCAATGTTTTTAAACAGAAGAATTTTTACTATACAAGAGTCAAACAAAGTAAACACTAAATACCATTGTAGATAACCTCCTATACTCTGAAACTCAAAGTCATCATTAATTAAGCATGAATTAACAGCCAAATTGCAATTGATTATAAACTGTAAATTACTCATTAAATGGCAGATACAACTAAGACAGGTCTTTTGAATTGGCTCAGCAGTGTACTCAGCATTTCTACCATCAAATTCAGTCAAAGTCCTTCAAAATGCTGTCTTATGAAGAACTTCAGCACTTCTTCTAGGATGTAGCCTGATCCCCAGCCGACAGCAGCACACAACTAATCTGAGTTGCAAGGGTACAGTCTTCACCAAAAATGTACACGTCTGCAGAACCTCCTCAACTTGGTCAGGATGGCAGATCCAGCTGCAGCGACTGTGTATTTGCCTATTTCCAGCTTCTGGATCCAGCCTCTGTCTTCTTCAGTTTGCCTGTACCGCACCAGTGGACTCATCAGCTTCTACAGAGCTCTAATGGCTCAGTCTCCTTTTTATAAAGTTTCAGCCATAAGTCCTGTTTAAGTTAAGTTATAAAGTTTCAGCCATAAGTCCAATTCTCAGTTTCAGTCTTAGTTTCCTTAGATACTGGAAGGTTAGTTTTCCTTTTCAGTTTCCTTTTTCAATTAGGGTCTGTCTCAAAAAATACAAGCTTTGTTCACAGATTCCATCACACAACCATAAAAAAGAAAGACATGTATTTATATAGCTTTTCAAGACCACTAAACTTGCCTGTAAAGTGCATTAAGACGTCAAGTCTTTTATCAAGTGTAGTACCTGTTGTAATGTAGGAAACATGGCAGCCAATTTTTTGCTCAGCAAACTGCCACAAACAGCAATGTGATAACACTAGATAATCTGATGTTGTGATGTTGATTGAGGGATTACTATTTGCCAGGACACTGGAATAACTCCCTAATCTTTTTCCAGTTACAGGGTAGTGCCATGGATCTTATACTTGCACTAGAGCAGGCAGATGGGGTCTTGGTTTAACATCTCATCCAAAAAATGGCCCCTCCGACAGTGCAGCACAACCGCAGTACTGCACTGAAGTGTCAGTCTTGATCTTTGTGCTCAAGCCCTCTGATCGGAGTTTCCTGGAGGAAGCAGGAAATGGAATGCCAATTCAATTCTGGTTCCAAATCCATCTCCGTTGGGAAACTAGTACAAGCAGCAATTTTCCCTGAGGTGGGACTGTAATTGGGTAAGGGATCAGCCTAATAAGCTGCAAGGGCTTTGGGGACAGAGGCAGGCTGCCTCTTGAGTGGGCAGGATGAAAGGGCACCTGTAAAAGGGTTCTTTAGGCGTTTCTATTTAAGAAAGTTGAATTGCTGCTTTCAAACCATGTTGTCAGCCAATCATTATCATGCCTGTCCACCATCTACAGGACACAATTCAGGAGTGTGAGGAATACTCTCCACTTGCCTGGATGAGTGCAGCTCCAACAACACTCAAGAAGCTTGACACCATCCAGGACAAAACAGCCTGCTTCATTGGCACCCCTTCCACAAACATTCACTCCCTCCACCACTGTTGCACAGTGGCAGCAGTGTGTACCATCTACAAGATGCACTGCAGTAACTCACAAAGGCTCTTTAGGCAGCACCTTCCAAACCCATGACAACTAGCATTGAGAAGGACAAGGGCAGCAGATAGATAGGAACACCACCATCTGGAAGTTCCCCTCTAAGTTACTCACCATCCTGACTTGGAAATATATCGCCGTTCCTTCACTGTCGCTGGGCCAAAATCCTGAAACTCCCTCCCTAACAGCACTGTGGGTGTACCTACACCACAGGGACTGCAGCGGTTCAAGAAGGCAGCTCACCACCACCTTCTCAAGGGCAATTAGGGATGGACAATACATGCTGGCCTAGCCAGTGACGACCACATCCCATAAATGAATTTTTTAAAATGTAGCTTTCTTGGTAAACTCTCTGCCTTTCCCAAAATCCAGGAGTATTCTAGAGAACATTGTTATGCATCCCCTATCTTGAAGTTTTAAGGAAAACCTTGTACGTAGGATATCACTATTATTTCTTTCTATGTATTTACCTAGGGTTGCCAACTCCGCCTGGACATATTCTGAGAGACGGTGGCAGAAGTGACATCACGGGAAGCCGGTAGAGGTGATGGCCCAGCATAGACCAAGCGACCTCTTTTTATGCAGCATATTTTATATAGTTCATTGTGATACATGTGAGATTGGCAGCTACAACGAATCTGCGGAAAGCAGCTACAGGGCTCTGCTCCAGCGAGCTTTTCCATCAAGCTAGTCACCTGGTCTCCAGTCACATCGGCTGTTTCCGTTGACTGTGAACACTGATTCCGTGTGACGCTGAGTGAGAGGGAATGAACCTGTCTTCACCAAACTCCGCGACTGAGCCTGAACAATTCCTTCCCCTGCCAGTTGCTCTCAGGGGACGAATATCCGCAGCGTACCACAGTCTTTCCGATCAGCACCAATTCAATCCAACACTAATTAATTGCATTAATCATACTAATTAATCACTACATCAGCACCCAGCCCGTCTCAGCTGAGCCTAACCTTGGCTCAGTTGCCTTTCCTCCAACTCTGCAGCCCGAGTGGACATCACTTCAACTAATTGAGCACTGATCATGTGGTCTGTAGGCTGTTCTGATATTTCTGCCAAGTGGTCTCTGCCAACGCTCAGTTGGGTTATTCCGTGAGTGGGGATGCAGGTCCCTGATGTAGGCAAAGTCAGGTGGTACCTGCATGTGGGCTGTGATTGGCTGACATCCGGTCCCTAATGCAGGGAAGATCAGATGGTATCTGAGCATGGGCTACCCAGAATGAAAATACAGTAAAAACTGGGAAATAAGAACACTGGTCCGAACTGGTCATATATACCTTAAAATGGAACACCAGTAGAAACTGGGAAATAAGAATACTGGTCTGAACTGGTCATGTATACCTTAAAATGAAACATCAGTAGAAACTGGGAAATAAGAATCCTGGTCCGCATTGCTTTTTCCTATTGGGTAATTGGCTGGTGGCCAGTCCTGGCTGATGTGCTCCTGGAATGATTTGTTTGGCTACCGGGAGTTTGAGGCCAATTCCGGGGGATTCCTGGTCCTTCCGAGAGGATTGGCAACCCTTTATCCCCACATGGACCACCACAGGTATGCTGCTTTTTGCCATCTTCAATAGCCCTTCTACCCTTTCCGTATTGTGTACTGCTCTAAATATAACTCATTATCTTATGCCATGTCGCTAACCCTTAAAGTTTTCTTCTCCCCTGATTTGCCTCCGACTTGCTGCACACCTGCCCTCAGTGTGCCTGTTGGCTGAGATTTCTTAAAGGCCAGCTGCCTCCACCAAAGTCCCAAAATTTCTAAGAGTTGGCCTTTTGACAAGCCCTTAAGTACTTTACTTGGCCTGTTAATGAGCATGGGAGAATTTGGAGGCTTGTGCTGTCTTTTGCCCCCACAAGAAACGCGCTCTCTGGAAATGGAGGCAGAACCTCTGGCTCTGCGATGTTGCCGCCATTTTTTTTTTCCTGCCCACCTCTGTTCCAGTCCAAATTGGGCTGGAAAAATCCAACCCCTAGAGTGGGACCATGAACCCAGAACCTTGTGACTCAGAGGCAAGAATTGCTATCAGCTGAGCCACTAAACATAGCAATCAATCTCTTTCAAGACCAATACTTTGATATCTAATATAATCAAGGTAAAAGATGATATCATTTTCAAGGATTATGTTTCATTTCAAAGCCAAAATATCCTTATAACTAAATGACTTTCTTGTGGTCCTCAGTTTTCTTTTTATCGAGCCATTTCCATAGATGGGAGTAGATATAGGGGTTTGGATTACTCATTCCCAAAATACAATCAAGTCTAGCAAGCAAATATCAGTTTTTAACTGCCTGGTACACTTTTATCATCATGATGGCTGAGTTTAGCAGCAGGTCAAAAACTAAATACATCCCAACCCCACTGGGTATAAAAACAGAACCACCTGTAAGTCATGTCCTGTGGAAGTGACGAGATCAGGTAAGTCTTATATAAAAATTTCCATTCATCAAACAAAACCAGGTGCAAATTTGAAACTTTCAGAGGTTAACCACAGATTTTTGTTAACGTACATAAACTGCTCAAACTTCAGTTCCTACATTACAGTCTGGTAACTCTGCCGGGTATGTCGTCAAAAGATATTCTTGCAATGATCCATTACGTACATTTGAACTTAAACTCCTCCCAGTGTTTATAACACAGCCTGTAACAATTAGTGTTTTTTTTTCCATCTGTAGTAAAAGTGGTGGGCATCAATCTAAGCGTGAGAACTTGTCAAAAAGCAGGGGAGTTGAAACCAGTGGTGATTAATTTCTCTGTTTATCAGACATCTATTATTACACTACAGAGACAATATTCTTTGTTTTCTTGTAGGTCCTGACTAGCCCTTGCAGTCTTACATATCAGTTGTTATCCAGGCTGACTTAACTTTTGCCAACTTTGCACTTCTGATGTGCAAATTTGTACTTCCAGCTGCTGGCTGGCGCAGGCTTCTTATACAATTTGTTCTGTCCCTGAATTCTGTCAGGCTTTAGTCTGGGGGCTTGTTCTATTGTGCTATTGCAAAACAAGTAGAACCACTTTAGTAAGGAGATTGCAGCAGTCAGTAGGCTGAAACAGGAATTGATCTGCAGACAAAGCAGCAGCACAGGGAAGGATCAGCTGCCTTCTGTCCACTCTCATGCCATAAGCATTGGCCTTGTCAAGGCTACATCATGATGACAATTTCATTCACCATGTTCCACTTTGGCAGGAGGGTCAGAGGCTGGGCTGTTGAAATTTTGCAAGTACAGTTGTGAATAAGAGGATAGATTTTTTTTTCCAGGGATGGATACGGATGGAGGCAGGGTTGGGGTGTCGAAGGAGCATGTAGCTGGTGAGTGATACAAGGAAGTGATCAGACTATCTGTAATTGATATGAGGAGACTAGCAAGACCCTGTGAGATGGCAAGGTCAAAGGGGTCAAGGTTAAGGGTCTGGCCGTGAACATGGGTTGAGGAGATTCAGGGAGGATAAGGGGGCAGTAAACTCCAGCATTTGACTGATTATGGCATTAAGGCACCCTAGCAAAATTGAAGCCAATGGGAATCATGGGGAAAGCCCTCCACTGGCTGTCGATCCTGTTGCATGTGTCAGGACCTGGCTGCTGGTGACCTCCGGTACTGACACAATCAAAGATTGCAGGAGTGCATCATAGGTGCCTCTCTGCCAAATAGACTGGAAATTGCAGCCTAGTAAGTCTAATGATAGGGCAATGAGGAAAAAGCAGCGCAGTTGTGTTGGTTTATGATTGCTCCAGTAAAGACACAGGATAGACATAATCAAGGAGATTTGTCTCTATGCTGTAAAAATTCCATGGCAACTAAGGATGAGCAGCAAATGCTGGTCTTTCCAGTGACACCTACATCCCATGAATGAATAAACAAAACTGTCCTGAACACACAAGAAATTTGTTGCCTTTCTGAAATGAGCTCATCTGCTTTTCCCAATCTATATGCAAGTTAAAATCCCCCATTCTGCCTCTGTTACATGCTTGTCTAGTCTCTATGGCACTTCACAGCTGCTATCAGCGGCCTATAAACAGCTACCACTGCTGTCTGAAATCCTTTTCTATTTCTTAATTCCACCCATAATGCCTGCTTACCTCTCATAGTATCCTGTCTTATCATAGGAAAAAAGCCCTTGACCCCTTTATTCTTGCAAACTATGGCCCCATCTCCAATATCCTTTTCTCTCCAAAATCTTTGAAAATGTTGTTGCCTACAATATCCGTGCCTGGAACTCCATGTTTGAAAGCCTCCGAATCAGTTTTGCTCCTGCCACAGTACTGAAAGGGCTCCTATCAAAATCACAAAAGACATTTTTGTGAATGTCATATCCTTCTTGACCTGTCTGTAACCTTTAACATTGTTGATCCTCCCATTGCCTATCCACTGTTGGGCAGGTCTAGACTCACCTGGTGCAGAATGAGAATGGAGTTATAATCCTTGAAGTTCCGTTTTAATTTAGCTCCTAGTACTCTCTTAACAAGACCCCTTTCCTACTCTTTCGTAGACTGTTGATCTCAGCATGGACTATACTCCTGCTCCAATATCCTTTCATGCCAGTTAAAAATGTCCCTCACCCTGGTGCCAGGTGGGCAACATATCATGTGGGACTCTTGATCCTGCTTACAAAAGGTGGAACTTGTCCCCTAATTATTGAATCCCCTATTACAAATTCCACATTACACTTCCCCTACTCCTCTCGTTTCACAGCTACTCTAAGGCACCATGGTTAGCATTCTGACTATCCTACTGATAGCCTTCCATCCTTATCTATCATCTCAGTCCCAGGAAAATTTCATTGACTCTTCCCTTCCTTGACTTCTCTACTTCCATTTCAGTGGACAAGCTATCAACTAATATTCACAACAAACCCGCAGACGCCCACAACTACCTTGACTGCACATCCTAACACCCTGATTCCTGCAAAGAGTCTGTTCCATTCTCCCAGTTTCTCCATCTCTTGTTCAGATGATGCCACCTTCTAATCCAACACTTTTAAACCAGTTTATATTTCACCTCTTTTCTATTTTTCCTTAGTTCTGTTGAAGAATCATATGGACTTGAAACGTTTACTGAGTTCTTCTCCGCAGATGCTGTCAGACCTGCTGAGTTTTTCCAGGTATTTTTATTTTTGTTTTGGATTTCCAGCATCTGCAGTTTTTTGCTCTTAACTTTTAATATGTCTTTCTTTCTCCTCAACCCCAGCAAGGTTGACAGGATCCTCCACCACATCCAATCTATTCCACGCATTACTGCTCTTATTCCTTCCCCTTCCTCCCAGAACCATATGAGGATTCCCCTTGTCCTTGCCTTGCACCCCGCTAGCCTCCATATTCAATGGATTAACCTCTGACATCTTGGACACCTCTCGTGAGCTGCCACCACCAAATAAATCTTCTCCTGCTCTCTCTCCTTTCAGCGTTCTGAAGGGACTGTTCCCTCCATGACACCCTGGTCCATTCTTCAGTCACTGCCAACACCCCCTCCCTTTCCAATAGCAACTTTCCATGCAAGCACAGGAAATGCAACACCTACCTTTGCCTCCTACCTTCTCATCGTTGTTGTGGTATAAAGATGGGACCACTCAAGTCTGAGAGTTTCCAGTAAGCAAAGGTTTTATTCAAGCATATGCTGGGAGGACACAGCCTGGTTCCACAGTGTGTGTCTTCAATACAAAGGCTGTGTAGCATGTTTAAATCTTTTAGTTATCACATTTCATTACACTGCCTACTACAACCTCCAGTTACATACCTAATGACCAGAATTATTCAGGCTGATGATATCTCTGTTATGTCACTGGGAGGCTGGGAAATGCCTCGGTTCAAATGCCTCCCAGTATGTGCTCTTATTGCCCTAACATTTGTTTAGCCATCCTGTGAAGGTCATTAAGTTTTATGACTTGTGATTGGCAGCTGGGTTCCCATAGTGCCATACCCACAATGCCTATGTGTTGGCTATATTTCCCATCAACATTAGAAAGAGCTCTCATAACTACACTTACCTACTTTTAAAGCTGTTATTGCTCATAACTACATTTGTCTACTGTTAAAGCTGTAGTGCTCATCTTAATATCGGTTTTAATATTGAATTATTTCAATTACTCCACTTCACCATCTATGGCCCCAAACACTCCTTCCAAGTAAAACAAGAATTTATTTACTTCTTTCAATTTGGTATACTGTATTTGTTGCTAATGACATGGTCTTCCTTCATTGGGGAGACCAAATGCAGACTGACAGACTGATTTGGAAAACCCCTCAGTTTAGTCTCCAAGCATGACTCTAAGGTATATGTCACTTATTATTTCTATTCTGCACTTTGTTCCCATTCTGACCTTTCAGCCCTTGGCCTACTACCGTGTCCCAATGAAGCTTAACAAGCTTGAGGAACAGCACCCATCTTTTGACTCAGCACTCTACAGTCTTCTGGATTCAACAACTGAATTCACCAATTTTAGATCACAACCTCTACCTCCATTGTGTTTCATGTTTTTTTTGTTATTTTACTGTTTTGGTTTTTTCTTGTTTCTTTCTTTATTCCTTCACTTTGCATTTGGATGACTCATACTTCACCATTCACACTTCATCTGGACACATCTACTGTTTCTTTACTTTACCCATTACCACTTCCTTTGGCTTTTGTCATGTCTTGTGGTCTCACAAGTTTGAAATATTCACACTATTAGACAAATAATATTCGTGCCACACAAATGCCAGGCAATACCATCTCCAACAAAGGAGAATTTAACCATCTCCCCTTGACATTCAATGGCATTGCAATCGCTGGATCCCACACCATCAACATCCTGGGAGTTACCATTGATCAGAAACTGAACTGGGCCAGGCAAATAACTCACCTCCTGCTCCACCATCTGTCCACCATCTACAAGGCACAAGTCAAGAAGTGTGACAGAATACTCTTCACTTGCCTGGATGAGTACTGTAGGGGGTGGTGGTGTGAGTCAGCTTCACCTCTGACTTCTGAGCGGTTCGAATTGCTCCCACTCCCTGGGTTCTAGACCTTGGACTTATTTGGGGGTTGTGACAAAGTGCAGCAGACAGCTGGTTTTGGTGCAAGAAAAACTGAGTTTATTGAAGTCACAAATGAATTTATAACATTAGGATTACACTGAGATTATACAGACTTACAAAATACACTTAGTTAAGAATGGGGAACACACGGCCTAACGAGGGAAAAATCACACTACTAATCCCCTTACTCTTGTCCCACCCCCAAAACCTAACTAAATTGAACTAGGAGAGGTCAGGGATCATGCTCACCAACCAGGGTTCCTTGAGAGTTCGAAATCCAGCCAGGTAAGCCGGTTGCAGTTTTGGGGTACGCTCTTTGTGTCCTATGGGGCCTGCCATCCCCACGTGGTCCAGGTCTGTGGAATCTGCAAAGGTTCTTCAGTTGGGTGGAGGGCGTGGTTGTGGGTGGTCAATCTTCGTGGACGGCTGCGGTTGTGGCCTTGTTGCCTTCGGTTGAGCCTGCCGCCCCGTGTCCCTCACCTTGATGTTGCCTGCAGGCCTGCAAACCTCCAGATCTCCTCCCTGCTTGGCTCAGCTCCCTGTTTAAACTCTGCAAAACCGCTCCCAACTGCTCACTGCCCAAAACTGCTTTCAAAAGACCGCTCACACTCAGATCTGCTGGCCCAGTTATACTTTTTTTTTCGAATTTCTTATCTCAATCCAAATCAAGGTTAGTTCTTTGTTTGATTTTGGTGGGCTTCCCCTGGTGATTGTTGTCTCGTTGTTTTTAATGGGCTCGCATGATGTTTTTCATTGTCTTCCTGCCCCCGTAACTAGTTTTGAACTGAAAGCCATTGTATGTGTGCAGTATTAATGGGTTCGCATAATTGCATTGATTGTGCCTTCCTACCTTAGTAGTTATTAGTGATTATTTATGCAAGATTTTGATGGGCCTTAGTTTCGTGTAACATGAAGTCTTTCTCTGGTTTGATTGTTTTAAAGGGAAGAATGTGTATTCTGTCTCCTCTCGTTGTCTGGTTTCAGGCAAAAAAAAACACTGCACTCAACAAGCCCGGGCATGTCCATGGGCTTCATGGGCCTAGCCTCCTATCTGCAGGGTTTTACACTTAACTCAGCAGTTTAAAAGTCCAAAAGTCATATCCTTGTTGATGATACGAAAAATGTGGGAATTTTGAGAACCCTTCAGTGCAGCTCCAACAACACTCAAGAAGCTTGCTACCATCCAGGACAAAGCAGCCCACTTGATTGGCATCTTATCCATCACCTTAAACATTCACTCCTTCCACCACCGATGCACAGTGGCAACAGTGTATAACAAAGGTTTCATGGCACAAAAGCTGTTATATTATTCCAAAGTGATTTAGGAACTGTAGGCATATCCAATTAAAGCTCCTTCGATAGCACCTGTCAAACACATGACCTCTACCACCCAGAAAGACAAGGGCAGTAGATACATGGAAACACCGCCAACTGGAAGTTTCCCTCCAAGCCACTCACCATCCTGACTTGGAATTATATTGCTGTTCCTCCACTGTTGCCGGGTCAAAAATCGTAGAACACCCTCCCTAACAGCACTGTGGATGTACCTACAGCACATGGACTGCAGCGATTCAAGAAGGCGGCTCGTTGACACCTTCTCAAGGGCAATTAGTGATGGGCAATAAATGCTGGTTGAGCCAGCAATATCCACATCCTGTGAACAAATAAGAAAACAAATACTGGAGCTTACATCGAGTGGATTTTTCCAGATTTCACCATGCGCTGCATAATGATACATGTTGTTTTGGTACATTGACTGCAGTTCAGTAGTGAGTGATGAGGAAATTTGGATATACCTACAGTTCCTAAATCACTTTGGAATAATATAACAGCTTTTGTACCATGAAACCTTTGTCGTTTAATCTCTCCAGTCCTCTGCCCTATCACAAGCCTTTCCTTTGTTCTTCTACCCCTCCCGCTTTCATTTTCTAAAAATCTATTACATTTCTATCTTTCCTCAGTTCTGGTGAAGGGTCATGGACCTGAAACATTGGGCGGAATCATCTTAGATTTGCACTAAGTACGGTAGCGGGTGGGAAATGGATGTTTTACCCGATGGCCGCAATGGCTGCTTTTCACGCCATATTGTCACAATCCCACCTCATTAATCATGGATTCCTGGGAAACAAGCTGCTTCGATGGCGGGCGGGCTCTCAACGGCCATGATGTCATCACCTCGCCACTTCCTCATGTCAGGTGCCATATTTAAAGCGTAGCTGTGCGCACACCTCTCAGTGCTTCCAGCCCAGGAATGCTGCACAGAAGACATGGACCTGAAAAGCAAGAAGACTACAGCCCCCCCGATTTAGTGATGCATCCCTGGAAGGCCTTTTGGGTGCCTTGGAGGCCCGCTGTGATGTCCTCTACCCCGACTCTGCCCGTAGGATGGACGGCAACATCATCAAACTGGCTTGGAGGCAGTGGCAGCGGTGGTCAGTGCCAATGCCCTGCAAAAGAGGACAGCCACCAACTGCTGAAAGAGGATGAATGATCTCTTCCATTCCACCAGGGTAAGTCACTCTTCTCATCACTCAACTCACACTCACAAATCCATCACACATCTACAGGGCCCTCACTCACTGCCAGTTCAAGGGACATCACCATTCACACTCATGCTCTCACACACACCTTCATTGTCCTCACCTCATCCATTCACCACTCACCACCCACACATGCCAGGCATCCTTATCATCTGGCCTGGCAGGCGTCCTGCTTACACTCTATCTACCTGCATTCATCCAGGACAAGCTGGCACTCAAGGGGGAGAGGTCACAGTCTGGTGGAGGAATGCCCAACATCAAGGTTCTAACACACTTTGAAAATAGAGTCACCCAGCTGGCTGATGAAGATCTGAACCGTTCCTGTGCTGACGATGAGGTCAGTGGTGCTTTATTAACTGAGGATCCAGCAATACAACATCCATCAGATAACCATGCTGTGAGCGATGTGTCCTGTTCCCCAGTCCTCTGCCATGCACTAATTATCTCTCCCTGATTTCGGAGGCACATCAGGGAAACAGCTACGGAGTCCATGACCCAGGTGCTTGACTCAAGTCCCAGAGACACCTCGGAAGAGGAATCTGCTGAAACTGCAATTGAAGACCCATCACAGCGCTCACCCACACCCTCCACCAGCACAGAGACACATACCTTGGTGAGACTTAGTTCTACTGTAGCGTCGGGGTCACAATCTGGTGAGCACATGACACTGTCTGATCCACAGCAGGTGGCAGCAGGGACTTCCCAAGTCTCCAGCACCCGGAGGACTGCTGGAAGCCAGAAATCTGCTGAGTCTGAGTCAGACGACGAGCACCTGGTCTCTGGTATTAGTTGCTGGAGCTGCAAAGGCAAGCCCGGGAACAGAAGGAAGGGATGTCCTGCACTCCTCAGATTGTAAGGCATGAAGGAGGAGTCCGTCTGCCTTCAATCTGAAGGGATAGCGCCGACATGCCAACGCACCGAGGTCAACACTGGTAGGATGGTGGCCGCCATGGAGACCTTGGTCCAGGACATCGGTCCTGCACTGCTGCCACTGAACTCCATTGCTGATGCCATATTGGCTTCCAATATTGTCAATGCAAGACGGGTGCACGACAGCTCTATCTCATTCCACTTTTCCCTTCTCCTCAAGGAGTCAGCCTGGGGCCCTCATGCACCAATAGGGAGGAGAATCAACAGTTGCACGCCCCAGAGTCATGCACTCAGGTGACTCCAGGAGTGTCCAGCCCATCCGAATCCCCTCTTCCTGTGATCCCAGCAGCTCCAGCTCCACAGGCCAAGGAGAGTGCCACTACCTCATAGCAGGACCCCAAAAGCAGGCCGAGGCCCTCCAGGTCTCAGCCCATTCAGAGGACGCCCATGAAGGTCATCACAGACAGGGTGTTGTAGTCAACAGGCTGCCCCCACCTCCGATGTGGATGTCTGGGGGAGCACCAAGACATAGTGGCAGGGTTAGGAAGATTAAGAAGATGTATTTGCACAGCCTGGGCACAGGTGCTAATCACTTGTACATAATGTTCACTATTGTCAATAAACTCCCAGGAATGTCTCCTTGCCAATGGCTCCTTGTTATGATGAGCAGTGTTCATGTCACTCAGGTGTGAAACCTTGGTTCTTACACAAGATAAAGGCAGTTGGCTCAGTCCAGGGCCTCTTCCCTGTGCAGTGTGTAACCTTCAGACCAAAGTGAGTGATGCTGCTGAGGAGGAGATGGAGTGTCTTCCGATGAGGAGGACGTTGACAGGGATGAGGGTGAGGATGTCCTTGAAAGCGAGGGTGCTGGCAATGAGGCCATTGCACTGGCTCAGGAGACCCTCCGGCTTCACACTCACTGGACACATTACTGATGCCTGCACCTCGATGGTGCTTGTCATTGCTGCCAGGATGTTGTGGACAGGCGTAACAGAGTTCCGTCATTCTCTCTGTGTGCTCTCAGCACCTTTGAGGTGGGGCTGGACACCCATCTCTTCAGCATCTGTGACCGATGATGCTCCTGAAGGCTGACAAAGGATCAGGAGCATTGAAATTTCATGGCCGTGTCTCCATGATATGACCCTGATCACAGAGCGCAAGTGAGCAGCCCTCAGCCAGACAGGAGTCAGGCATTCACAGAGGCAATGTGAAAATCTATTGAGTGTTCTCACTGCATGTCATCATCATCTTCCTGGAATCTAGCGACTATTAGGGCCTCTGCTGCATCTCCATGACAGGACCCTTATCACAGAAGGTATGTGCGCTGCCCTCAGCCAGATTGGAGTCAAATGTTCACAGATGCAATGTGAGGGTCTATGGTGTCTCCTCACTGCATGTCGTCATCATCCTCCATGAATCTAGCAGCTATGAGGGTCTCCTGAGCACACCTGCCTCGTCTGGCCAGTGGGATGGCCTCATTGCCAGCATCCTCGCCTTCAAGGACGTCCTCACTCTCATCCCTGTCAATGTCCTCCTCATCGGAGGACACTCCATCTCCTCCTCAGTAGCATCAGGTTTTGAAGGGTGCAGCAGGTGATGACGATGTGTGACACCCTCTGTGGACTGTATTGCAGGGCTGCACCAGACCGGTCTAGGCATCGGAACCTCATCTTCAGCATCCCGATGGTTAGTTCCACCAAGGTTCAAGCTCCACCATGAGCCTTGTTGTACCTGTGCTCTGCTGCACTCTGAGGATGCATTGGTGTCATCAGCCATGTCCTCTGCAGGTCGCCCTTGTCCCCAAAGAGCCAACCCTGCAGCCTCTGTGGACCCTTGGAGGACGTCGGGGATCTGAGACCTGCTAAGGATGTAGGAGGCGTGGATACTCTCTTGGAATCATGCGCAGACCTGCAGGATGTGTTTCTGGTGGTCACACACCAGCTGAATATGCAGCAAGTGGAACCCCTTGCGGTTGACATAGTTGACTGCTTCTTGCCACGGTGATCTGCATGCCAGGTGAGTGCAGTCGATGGCACCCTGAACCTGTGGGAAACCTGAGTTCTGGGCAAATCCCAGCATTCTTGCTTCCTGGCTTTCCTAGTCCCAAGTGAAATGCATAAAGTTCTGTGCCTTCGCGAAGATGGCACCCGTGACCTCACGGATGCATTTATGGGTGGAGGGGTAGAGGCTTCTGATATCCCACAGAGGTCACCTGTGGAGCCCTGAAAGGAGCCACTGGTATAAAAACTGAGCACCGTGGGCACTTTCACTGCCACTGGCAGTGGACCCCCTCCATGTTCCCGTGGCGCCAAATCCGGCAGCAGGTGGCAGATGTGACCAACCAGTTCCCTAGACATGTGCAGTCTTCTGCAACACTGGTTCTCAGTCACTGCAGGAATGAAAGGCGGCGTCTATAGACCCTGGGTCTAGCTAGGTGCCGACCAATAATGGCTCGCTGTGGCTCCTCCCTCAGCGCAGCCAGGCGCCTCCATTGCTCTCTTCTCCTTCGTCTCTGCACTTTGTACGCCATGAGGCATACAGCTAGGTCACCAGGCTCCATGCTCCTGATGTACTCCTCCTACAGGATGAAAGAGAGAGATGCATGGGTTAGTTTAGGCATTCTAAGAACCTCTCTTGGTTAGGTCTGAAGGCCCCTTAAATATATCCTGGAGAGTGCTGGCCACCACTTGGATGGACACAATTTAGTGCACTGCATGGCTGCCTGAAACCACATCCACCTCCATCCCACTGACTGATTGACAGCAGCTTTGCCCATTGGACTGCATGCTGTGCTCTCAGCTCAGGTGCAGACATTCTCCTAACCTGCGCCACTTGGCTGCACTGTTAGCTTGAACCATGGGGGAGACTGATCCAAACTGGGATGATGACATTGCAAGGGGCTGTGAGCACCTCCACCAGTGACTGCTCAATGGCCAGCTTTAGCAAGGAGATTGTACAATGTGCCCAGTCGTCCAATTGTTCTGCAGTCCACTAAAATGCTCATTACTTTGCAATCAGTGCCCAAGGGGTGAAAAGCTCTGGTGCACTTGGTGGCACTTTCAGGCTTCTGCGTTGCTTGAGTGGGCAGATAATCTAAAGGCCTGACTCCAAGTGTGTCAATGCGGCTGCGTCTGAACTATCTCAGCTGTGGAGGAATGGTCACTTTATACAAGGTTTGCCAATGCGTGGCCACTTTCCTCCCCACCCACCATACCAGCAACCTCCCCCCTCAAAGCTTGTGCATTACCGTCAACCAGAGTGCTGGCCTTGCCCGCACTGCCCCCACAACTCGCCTCAACCACAGGGCAGCCCTTGCCCCGGCACCGCACTGTCAGCCAGCCGGGAAAAAGCGACTTGCCTGTGCCCCTGCCTGAATGCACAGCGCCTCAACCTTGAAGTTCAACAGTTGACCCTCACGAGTGCTGCACAACTGTGCACTCACCTCCGAGTTCCCCTCGAAGTGCAGCTCACCAGGTAAGTCCAGCTTGCCTTATAAATGCTGTTGTGAAACATGTCGGTGTTCAATCATGCAGACGTGCTTGGATGATCCACCATGGGGGCATGATTCCGGTGAGCTGGGCTTATGATGAAATACAAGTGTATTACAATGAAGTTCCCAATGTCCGGTGGTGGGAAACGTGGCCCGCCATTGACGGGTGGAGCAGACGGTTGCAAACTGGTTTCATGATGGCGCGAAACCAATTTTTGGCCTTCCCGCCATGTTGTCCGTTCACGCCCGCCATGACATTCGCCACCAACAGGAGTGGACGATTCCGCCCATTAACTATGTTTCTCTCCACAGATGCCACCTGACCTGTTGAGTATTTGCAGCATTTTCTGTTCTTAATCTGCTTGACTAACCTTACCCTACAACTCATTAATCCACATAGCTGCTTTTAGTGACAGAATACTACAAAACAAAACATTCTTAACTTAGCAGTTCTAAGCTATAGGAGGCTGACTATTCCAATCTAAAGAGGCCCATATTTTATCTTGGACCCATTACGTGAGGGGGTGAAATTTGAGAGAGGAGGTACTGGAAAGGCTGAAATGTTTAGAGTGCAAGGTCACCTGATCGAGATGACACAGAATGTACTCTGGGTGGGGAACTTCAATGTCCATCACCAAGAGTGGCTTGGTAGCACCACTACAGACCATGTTGGCCAAGTCCTAAAGGACATAGCTGCTACACTGGGTCTGCGGCTGGTGGTGAGGGAACCAAGGGAAAAAAAAACTTGACCTCATCCTCACCAACCTGCCTGCCGCAGATGCATCTGTCCTTGCATCTGACCGGACAGTCCCTGTGGAGACGAAGTCCTGCCTTCACATTGAGGACACCCTCCATCGTGTTGTGTGGCACTACCACCATGCTAAATGGGATAGATTTCGAACAGGCCTAGCAACTCAAGACTGGGCAACCATGAGGCACTGTGGGCCATCAGCAGAAGCAGGATTGTACTCAACCACAATCTGTAACCTCATGGCCCAGTAAATCCCCTGCTCTACCATTAGCACCACGCCAGGTGATCAGCCCTGGTTGAACGAAGAGTGCAGGGGGCATGCCAGGAGCAGCATGAGGCATACCTAAAAATAAGGTGTCAACCTGGTGAAGCTACAACACAGGACTACTTGTACACCAAACAGCATAAGCAGCCAGTGATAGACAGAGCTAAGTGATCCCACAACCAACGGATCAGGTCTAAGCTCTGCAATACTGTCACATCCAGTCATGAATGGCGGTGGACAATTAAACAATTCACTGGAGGAGGAGGCTCCACAAATATCCCCATGATATGGGAGCCCAGCACATCAGTGCAAAAGATAAGGCTGAAGCATTTGCAACAATCTTCAGCCAGAAGAGCCGAGTGGATGATCTATCTTGGCCTCCTCCAGAGGTCCCCAGAATCACAGATGCCAGTCTTCAGCCAATTCAATTCACTCCACGTGATATCGAGAAACATCTGAAGGCACTGGATACTGCAAAAGCTATCAGCCCTGACAACATTCCGTCAATAGTATTGAAGGCTTGTGTTCCAGAACTTGTCACGCCCCAAGCCAAGCTGTTCCGGTACAGCTACAACACGGGCATCCACCTGGCCATGAGGAAAATTGCCCAGCTATGTCCTGGATACAAAATTCAGGGCAAATCCAGCCTGGCCAATTATTACCAGTCAGTCTACACTCCACAGTAGAAGGATGGAAGGGGTCATCAAGAGGTACTTGGTTAGCAATAACCTGTTCACTGACGCTCAGTTTGGGTTCCGCCAGGGCCACTCAACTCCTGACCTCATTACAGCCTTGGTTCAAACATGGACGAAAGAACTGAACTCCCGAGATGAGGTGAGAGTGACTGCCCTTGACATCAAGGCAGCATTTGACCAAGCATGGCATCAAGGAGCCCTAGCAAAAATGGAGTCAATGGGAATCAGGAGGAAAACTCTCCACTGGTTGCAGTCATACCTAACAAAAGGGAGATGGCTGTGCTTGTTGTACGTTAATCATTTCAGCTTCAGGACATCACTGCAGGAGTTCCTCAGGGTAGTGTCCTTGGTCTAAGCATCTTCACCTGCTTCATCAATGACCTTCCTCCCATCATTGGGTCAGAAGTGGGGATATTCGCCGATGATTGCACAATGGTCAGCACCATTCATGACTCCTCAGATGCTGAAGCAGTCCATGTCCAAATGCAGTTAGACCTGGACAATATCCAGGCTTGGGCTGACAAGTGGCAACTAACATTCATGCCACACAAGTGCCAGGCAATGACCATCGCTAACAAGAGAGAGTCTAACCATCATCCCTTAAAAATCACTGGCATTACCATCACTGGATCCTCCACTATCAACATCCTGGAGGTTACCATTGACCAGAAACTGAACTGGACTAGCCATATAAATACTGTGGCTACAAGAGCAGGTCAGAGGCTAGGAATCCTGCGATGAGTAACTCACCTCCTGACTCCCCAAAGCCTGTCCACCATCTACAAGGCACAAGTCAGGAATATGATGGAATACACCCCACTTGCCTGGATGAGTACAGCTCCAACAACACTAAAGAAGCTTGACACCATCTAGGATAAAGCAGCCTGCTTGATTGGCACCGCATCCAAAAACATTCACCCCTCTCCACCACTGACGCACAGTAGCAGCAGTGCGTACAATCTACAAGATGCACTGCAGGAACTCACAACGGCTCCTTAGGCAGCACCTTCCAAACCCATGACCGCTACCATCCAGAAAGACAAGGGCAGATAGATGGGAATACCACCACCTGGAAGTTCCCCTCCAAGCCACTCACTATTCTGACTTGGAAATACATCATTGTTCCTTCACTGTCGCTGGGTCAAAATACTGGAACTCCCTTCTTAACAGCACATGTACTGCAGTGGTTCAAGAAGGCAGCTCACCACCACCTTCTCAAGGGCAACTAGGGATGGGCAATAAATGCTGTCCCAGCCAGCGAAGTCCACATCCTATAAATGAATTTTTTAAAAAGACCATCCCATGCGGCTGTTGCAGTTTACTTTGCACAGCAGCCAACTCTCAATTGCAAGCAGCATGACCTACCTGTTCCTCTCTTTCTCTCTCTGCAGCATTCTGAATGCCACCTTCACATCCTCCTTTTCCCTATCTAACCTCTGTCACTCCCGACTGAGGTCCTCATTTGACTTTTCCAAAGCTCCCCACCTTTCACATGCCTCCACATACTGGCTTTTAATATATTCCACCTCTCCTGGTCAATTCCTACAGCACATTTTTCCCAGTCCTTCTTTCTCCCCTCCGTCTCCTCTTAGAAAAAACCCAGAGAATGTTCTGCAACTGCACGTTGATCTTCCTTTTCTCTAAAAATGTTTGCCAATTTTTCTTCTTTCTGTAATAATTTGGCTTCTTTATCAGCTAATTTAGCTTTATGCTCCTCCAGGTTTTGCTCCTGATCGTTACAAGTCACTTTTATTTCCATCATCTGGATCTTTAATCTCCTGCATTTCTCCTGTAGTGCCGACAACCAGACTGCTTTTAACAGCCGTGGTTTACATGCGGATTCCCCATCCAAAGCTCCGCCTCAAAGACTGGATCATCTGACTGCCCAATGAGTTGAATCTAACCCTTCTTCAGGGGTAACTTAGCTCTCATCCATGGTCGTCTTTGAGCTCCTGGCAGCTCGCCAAAAATATGTAAGATGGCGTGAGAGTCCCTTTCAGAATCTCACTTAGGTTCGGAGCCGTACTCTGGATGTAATAGGATTGAGTGACAATGCTAGTAAAGTGTTAAAACAACAATCTTATTGAATGATGAATAATGATAATACTAATGATATGACAATTATAATTGATAATATAAAAAGAATCAAGTAAAAAAAGAAAAGCCAACTTTATTGAAAAGAGGTAACATGCTATATACATTAGAAGAAAAGAAGACAGATTTGTTTTTAAAAACATAAACAATAACTTCAAATTGGTCTGTACCATGACAGGTTGCTAAATTGGTAAAGATTCCCCTTGGTACATACATACCAAGTTTCTGAGTGATGTTATGGGGGTGGACTCTTCACTCCGATGTCCCTTCCTCCCATAGTCTTCAGTGGTTGACTATCCCACGCCGACTGCACCCCTGAACCCTGGAAGCATGGAATCTTGGAAGTCTCTTTAAGCCAAATTTCTGGCTCCATTCCAGCTTTTTGAGACTTAGTTCACATTTTCTCAAAACAATGACTCTGGAAAACGTGAATCCATGTCAATTCTCCTCACAGGCACTGCAAGGCTTTGCAGACTTCACATTCCAAGTTATTCAAGAATCTTTTGATGGTGTCTTCCCATTTGCCATCAGTCAGGCTGTAGTCCATCAATCAAACTCCATCTCCTGTTGCATCCCGTGTAAGACCACTCTCGTTTTGGCATGTAGTTCAAGGGTCATTGGGGTCAAAATACAATAAGAACAATTCCTCTTTTTAAACAATGGAAAAATATGTTTTTTCTAGAAGCGTCCCAAAAATAAATGTTCAGTCAAAACAACACCTGTGTGATACACATAAGAAAAAAATCCTCAGGAAAAAGTCCAAGTCCACATAATAATATTACTGATTATATAACTGATCACTAATCAAAGTTCAATCACATTCAGATTTAAATCAACATCTACAAAAAATCAGAAGTGAAGCAAAAATGAAATTACGAAAAATCAGTGATTGCGGATGCAGGCCTACAACAGGGGAGCTGCCAGCGGATTGGAGAGTGGCAAATGTGACACTCTTACAAAAGGTCAAAATTTCCCCCCGCGCTGTTGGCGGCAGGTGTCATGGCGGCCGGGGGTGGACAATACACAGGAAGGCCAAAAATTGGCTTCATGTCACCGTGAAACCAGTTTGCGATCGTCCACTCCACCCGTAAATAGTGAGCCACGTTTTCCACCTCCGGATGTCAGGAACATCATTTTAATACATTTGCATCTAATTATGAGCCCTGCTTGCCAGAATCATATCCCATGTCAAATTTACCACCCATGACGGCGGGAAAACATGCTGGCCGAGAACACGTCTGGACACGTGTGATGTGCAGAAGTCAGGACTTACCATTACAGCCTTGCTCAGATCGCGGACATCCAAGGAGCAGAAGATGCTGGAGCCCTACAGCTACCGGACCCTGGAGGAACACACGCATCATGTGCTGTGTGGATTCTCATGGACATGGCCCTGCCACGAAGCAGCTCACGGAAGGTGGGTCTCTGTTGATGTCTGGGGTCTGCTTCGGAATATCATGGACTTGCCCATGTGCTGCTAAGGATGATTGGCAAGGGTCGGGGGTGGGGGGTGGGGGGGTGGTGGGTGGGGGTGGAAGGAGAGTAACGTCCAGTTGTGAGCAGGAGAGGGAGGTGAAACGGTGGGGAGGAGGGGAGGTGAGGTTTGGAGGAGGGAATAAATGTGTCAGGGGATGAGATTGGGAAGGGGAGGAGGAAGTAGAGGGGGAGGAGTGTGTAATAGGGAGAATGCATCAACTGGGGAGGTAGGCGTATGGAGGGAGGAAGGTGTAAGGGAAGGATTCTGGTGGGGGTAGGGAAGGAGTCTGGGGCGGAGGGAAGGAGTCCAGAAGGGGGAAGGAGTCCGGATGGAGAAAGGAGTAAGGGTGGAGGAGGGAATAAGGGGGGGGTGGTGATGTCCAGGTGAAGGTGCAAGGGAGGAGTCTTTGTAGTCCATGACTGCCTCCTGGGGAGCGAACTGAGAGTGGGTTAGGTCAGAGGAACAATGAGTATGAGATGGGGCAGAGGAAGGATGGGAAGCTGAGGCTGCGATGGTAGCAGCAGAAGGGGCAATGATGGTGGTTGGTGTTGACTCAGAGGCACGCGAATGGGAAGGAGGAGATTGGGGATGTCAATGTGGATGCTGGTGGGATTCTCAGGAAGGTAGGGAATGTGCATGTTCACCTTGAATTCCTGGAAAGAAAGGAGTTCTGGTTGGTGGGTGACGGTGGGGAGGTGGAAGGTGATGTTATGGGGTCAACAGTGATGGGGGAATGGACATGGGTAACTGGGAGAGGGCAAGGACAAGGGAATTGAGCAGAAACTTGACTATAACAATGCTTTTCAAATCGAAAATGAGGGGAGATGCAGGTCAGCTCCAGATGGAGAACTGAAAGAGAATCCCAGCAGGGAGCACTGAGATGAGCATTATGGAGGAAGGCTCCGAGTGTGTGGGAGAGTGCTTGCACAAGGCTCCAAAAGGCCCTGCCACAAATACACTTCTCTCTGCAGAATCACTCGTGGGCCGATTGCTTGCAGCTGAACTGCTAGTTGCAGCGGGGGTGCGGGGTGATGCAGGGAGAGGACTTGCAAAATCTATAAATGAAGCTGAAAGACACCATTACATATTATTCAGTGAAAGTGAACATATTTTCAGATTATAAAGTGACAAAATGTGTTCACTTGTGCAACCACTTGTGATCAGAAGTTCTTAACTTTTCTAGGCCTGTTGTGATGTGGAAGATGATGTGTGCCAGGCGGGCCAAATCCACGAGGGAAACTTGGTCAAGGTATCACAACAGTTTTGCAATTTGTATTTATTTCAAGTTGAGTCCACCAAGACTTTAAGAGATTTAAAAAAGTTAAATTAAATATTTATTAACAAAATAAATGATGTCAATCACATACGTAAGACTACAACTGCTAGTATAATAATTCCTAAAATTCCTAATTAACCTGCCTCCCAGTTACACCCCCTTTAAGGCAACGGTCTAAAAATAGATTTTAGATTTTAAACAGATCCAACAAATTAACACAATACATTGGACAGTGGAACTCCAAATGGCTTTTCTCCAGCTTCAGTTTCGGTAGGCAGCAGACTTATGCATAAACAATGGTGGCTTCATTAGAGGTCGTATGGACCCGAAACGTCGACTCTTTTCTTCTCCACCGATGCTGCCAGACCTGCTGAGTTTTTCCAGGTAATTCTGTTTTTGTTTTGGCTTCATTAAGGCTATTTCATACACTTCTATTGGATCTCACATGGCCTTCTCCTGACACATAGGCTCTTTTTAATATGTAACTTCTATTGTTTCATATATCTTTGAAACTGTATCTTCCTCACAATGTAAAAACTTTCATGTTGCTACAATTTATTGTTAGTTACCTTTGGGAAACATAAACACATTCCTTACCCTTGCTTATCTGGCCAGTTGCAAACAGACTGAGATCGCTTTGAAATCCAAATCTCCCTTAATTTATCTAAAAATGCAAATTCCCTTCACACTTTACATGCTAAGCCAGCATCTGTTTTTACTCATTAGCATATCAAGCATCTAGATTCTTTTGATGAGTTAGAGCTTCCAGTCTACTTGACTCCAAATGTAATTAAATCATACACAGGCAGACCCAACTATATTTACCCCCAAAAACCTACTTCACAATAAACCAGAAAAATATTATGAAAATTATCATATTTTCATGACAGCCTACCACATCTTCTAGGTGCTGCCCTAGCATCCGCAGGAGGAATGAAGACAGCCTGTGCAATTGTTGGCCCTGATGCCTCTGATGACTTGGCGTGGGCCCTCTGGAGAGCCAAGTATATATATATATATATATATATATATATGTATGTATATATATATATATATATTATATATAGGAATGCACAGTAAAATTTTAAAATTTGGGATGATACCAAACTTTGAGGTGGCTCAATAAAAATGTATTTAATTGTTAGGAACTAGAGATATTTTTAAGTATTTGTAAGTATTAAGTATAAGTATATTTGTATTTGTAGGTGTTAGGAATGAGTTTTAGCTTTAAGTTTAAGTTTAATTTGTATTTCTATATTGGTGTACTAAGAAAAGGGGGGGGACTTGAGTTTTAGTTGAGAAGCTGGACACGGGAGAGGGAAGTGCAGCAAGCAGGTTCCAAAAACTAAAGAAGAAAGTCCCCAAAAACAGGGAGCGGGACAGGAAAGGTCCCAAGACAGTTAAGTCAAAGGACTAGGTCAGGAATCTAGAAAAGGTTAAGTGAAATTAAAAGTAAGAAGCAGAGAGGAAGGCTTGAAGCTTAAAGGAAGAAAGCTGCAGGATGCAGACTTAAAGCAAAATAGGCTTGTGAGAGGCCAAAAGATCCAAAGATACAGCTGAAGGTTTGTAGCTCTTTACTATAAGCTTGTGAAGCAGTAGTGTTCTGTTGGCATGGCTGAGTCTGAGAGAGAGTGTGTTAGAGAAAGCTTGAATGCACATTGAAGAATGTTTTCTTGATCAGTATGTTTCCTTTCCAACCAGAGAGAAGGCATTGCTGGATCAAGTCCTCGGGAACGTAGGGGGGCTCATGAAGAGTGGCACATTGGGGGAAGTATCTTGGGAATAATGACCACAGGATCATAAGGTTTTTCATGAAACATAAATATAGCACCTTTCATGACCTCAGGATATCCCAAAGCACTCTACAGCCAACAAGCTACTGTGAAAGTGCAGTAATTATTTCAATCTAAGAAACATAGCAGTCAGTTTTGTGCACAGCAAGCTCCCAAAGCAGGGTAATTATGACCAGATAATCTGATTTAATGATGTTGATTCAGGGATAAATATTGACCAGGATAAGGATCAATTTGGTTTCTTTGAAATAGTGCCATGGGATCTTAAGCTCAGCTGAGAGAAGAGATGGAGCCTTGATTTAACACCTCATCTAAAAGATAGTACCTCTGACAGTGCAGCACTCCCTCAGTACTACATTGGGGAGTCAGCCTAGATTTTTGTGACTAAGTGCCTGGGATTGGGTTGAACGCACAACCTTCTGATTACGAGGGGAGTGTGGCCCTGCAGTACTACATTGGAGAGTCAGCGTATATTTTTGTGACACAGAGCGGGAATTTTCGCACCCACCCACCTCTGGGATCTTCCTGTCCCGCCACAAGTCAATGGACTTCTGGCTGGGATGCCGCCTCGCCCACGGTGGGTCACGCCCGTGATGGGGCCGGAAAATCTCCAGCCTAAGTGTGTGGAATTAGGTTGAATGCACCACCTTCTGATTATGAGGGGAATGCACCATCATCTGAGGCTGACACTATGGAGAAGGACAAGGAGCAATATAGAATGAAAGTACTTAATTAAAAGAGAGCTAATTTAGGTAAATTGAGGAGGGATCTGGCTGGTGTAAACTGGAGTCAATTATTGGCAGGCAGAAATGTAATAGAGCAATAGTCAACCCTTAAAGAGGATATAATTTTGGATATCATTTAGGCACAGCCTTGTTACATTCCCAAAAAGGGGGAGAAGGAAGGCGACTTAAGCCAGAACTCCCTAGATGAAGGAATTAGAGAGCAGAATGGGATGAAGAATTGTTAGGAACTAGAGATAGTTTTAAGTAAGTTAAAAGTATATTTGTATGTTAGGAATAAGGCATATCTTAATGTTTAATTTTAATTTGTAATTCTGTATTTGTGCATTAAGAAGGGAGGGAACTTGAGTTTTGGTTTCACTTTAAAAGATGCCTGCATTTCAATGAGGTTTTATGACTCTTTAATGGAAATTAAAACAAACGCAAGGTGGCAATACTGTGCAGTTGCCTAGGAACAGGGATCCAGAGAGAGGGACCCACAGAGATAGAGAAAAGCAGAAAAGTAGTTTCAGTTCAGTTGGAAGCAGGTGCCAGCAGAAGCTGGACACAGGAGAAGGAACTGCAAGAAGCAGGGTACAAAGAAAGTAAATAAAAATCCCAAATCCAGGGAGTGGAACAGGAGAAATGTCCTAGGAAGAAGTGAAGTCATGGGAGAAGAACAGGAATCTGAACAAGGTCCTGTTCAGTGCAAGTGAAAGTAAGGAGCAGGGGGGAAGACTCCAAGCTTAAAGGGACAAAGCTGAAGGATGCAGACTTAAAGCAAAATAGGCTTGCGAGAAACCAGAAGATTTGAGCAGGCAGGCAAAGGTTGGTGACTCCTTACCATGGGCATGTGAAACAGTGGTGTTCTATTGGCATGGCTGAGTATCTGAGAGAGTGTGTGTGGAAGGCAAAGCTTGAATGCACATGGCAACCCAGGGGAGAGGAACATCTGAAAGAGTGTTTCAAACCCTGGAGGTGGACCCATGTGGAAGGCGTTTGAGAGAAAGCGTCGTTTGGGAGAAGATTCCAGAGCGAGTTCTTCGAGAGCGGGGATTGGAAACCTCTATGTGAAAAACAGAGTTCAGTGAGACTAGGGGATCCCCCAATGCGGTCTCCTCTACATTGGAGAGACCAAACACAGACTGGGTGATCGCTTTGTGGAACACCTTCGGTCTGTCCGCAAGTATGACCCAGACCTCCCTGTCGCTTGCCATTTCAACACTCCACCCTGCTCTCATGCTCACATGTCCGTCCTTGGCCTGCTGCAATGTTCCATTGAAACTCAACGCAAACTGGAGGAACAGCACCTCTTCTTCCGACTAGGCACTTTACAACCTTCCGGACTGAATATTGAGTTCAACAACTTTAGATCATGAACTCTCTCCTCCATCCCCACCCCCTTTCCGATCCCCCTTTTCCAATAATTTATAATTTTTTATATATATATTTTTTAATATAGATTTTTCTTTTCCCACCAATTTCTATTATTTTTAAATGTGTTTCCACCCATTGTTTTATCCCTACCTTTTAGCCTATTTTGATCCCTTCCCCCCACCCCACCCCCACTAGGGCTATCTGTACCTAGCTTGTCCTGCTTTCTACCCTTAATGTCATCATTAGCACATTCCTTAGATAATATCACCACCGTCAACCCCTTTGTTCTTTTGTCTATGACATCTTTGGCAATCTCTTCTTTGCCTCCACCTATCACTGGCCCTCTATCCAGCTCTACCTGTCCCACCCCCCTTCAACCAGCTTATATTCCACCTCATTTCTATATTTCTTAGTTCTGATGAAGAGTCATACGGACTCGAAACGTTAACTGTGTTCCTCTCTGCAAATGCTGTCAGACCTGCTGAGTTTTTCCAGGTATTTTTGTTTTTGTTTCAGTGAGACTAGTTGGCTCATAGTGTGACAAGCGTCTGGGGGGGAGTTGATGAAGGATCCATAGCATCTGTTTGGGGCTTCAGAGTGTGAGGTGTCTGACCACATGTCGCCTATTGGTTTACATGGACTATGTACTTACTGTGAACATGAGAGTATAAGATAGCTTTGAACCTTGTTTTATCCTTACGAATCTGTGTATCTCTGTAAAGGTACAGTTGTGGGTGGAATATTGCAATATAGTTCATCTTTCCTTGTTTAATAAATGGTTTTATTCTTTTGTTAAAAGTTCATCAGCTAACTCCTGTGACTCTGTTCAGTAGCCTCACTCCACTACACAAAAAATAAAAGTTAGGATCTGTTTTTGACATGGCAGATGATGTGTACCAGGTGGATCAAATCCACGAGGGAAACTCGATCCCGCTATCACAACAGTTTTGCAATTTGTATTTCAAGATGTGTGCCCTGAATTCAATAGGAATAAGTCCACCAAGGGCAGAATTTTCTGCCTGTCTGGCGGGCCTTGTGGGAGCGGGCGGGAGAGGACCCGATTGCTGCCCACTATCGGGTCTGCACCACAATTTTACACGGGTGGGCCAATGAAGGCCTGCCCAGCGTGAAATGCGGCTCCCGAGGACAGCGGGAGTGGGCGGGTGGCAGTGGGACAGCAATGACCACCGGGTCCAATGGCGACCCGGCGGCCTGTTTAAAAGAGCTCCTGCAGCCTTGCAAAGGCTGTCAAACAAAGCCAGCAGAAGGTCTCCCCACAGCGCTGCTGGTGAGCAGGCCAGGCAGGAAGGGAGGGCAGGGGGGGCACTGTGCCCCTTGTTTTTCGGATGATTGCCTTGCTGCCCTCCTCGGGGAGATGGCATCACAGTGGAAGGTCCTGGTACCCCAGGACAGGAAGAAGAGGCCCCCCACCCAACATGACCAAACGTGCCTGGGAGGAGGTGGCGGAGCTGGTGAGCTCCCGCGATGTGGTGCGATGCACCTGGATCCAGTGTCGCAAGCGTTTCAACGATCTCTTGCGCTCGGGAAGGGTGAGTACCATGTTGGCATTGGTCACTTAACCCAACAGGTAGGTTTTCCCCCCTGGCCTCCCCCATCCCCCCCAACTCTGAGTGTAGTGACTGCATTGAATCATTGATGACGTGTGTCCTTTGCTGGGTGGGCCAGCAGATATTGCCCATGCCGGGGTCACCCTGAGAGGGTGGTGATGAGATGGGTTCTGCACCCGCAGCATGTGGTACAGTGACACCCACATTATTGTTTTGAGGGCAACCTGGAGGAGCTGTACCTAGGCACAGTACTGGAACTGCAAAACATGCCAAAGTCATGGTGCTGACATGCTGGGAGGGGAGCTTCCGGTGGTGGGGCACTGATCCATCTGCTGCCCATTGCATTCTGTTTGTGCCTCCTTGTTTTGCAAGGTTAGACTGTGTGGTGCCAAATGTGACGTAGGCAGCATTTGGCCAAGGGGGGGACAGGCCTGGCATCTTTGTGTGAGTGTGTGGCAGCTGCGGGGTGAGGACACACTGGAGCCCTGCAATGTCCCACTCTGGTTGGGATGGGATGGCAGCACAGAGATTCCAGGTACAAGTTGCACTAATCAATGATCTTCTCTCCTTTTCAGAAGAATGCTCATAATGTCGCCGAGCGGTTGAGGCCTGGTGGAGGGCAAGCCCAGTTGGCCATCATTACCAGGTTCAAGCAGGAGGCCCTCGATCTGGAGAAGCGCCATGTGTCCAGGTCCACCGGTGTCGGTGAGGCTGGGGTGTCACAGGCAGGTATGTGTGCCCAGCACTGAGGGCACCATTAGTGTCCCAGCAGCTATGGCACTGCCGAATGTTCAGTGATTGAAGTTTGCAACATGGCTTGACAATTGATTATGGAAGGATGAGCGCATAATGATCCGGGGGACAGGGATGCACATTGACATTGCCTCCATGTTAATTAATTAAATGTCCTTGTTCTTCCTTTCAGCATCAGCGGAGCAGGCCCGGGAGGAGGAGGCACAGGGGTCCCCTCTCACACCTAAGGGCCCTGAAGTCTCTGACCCACCAGCGTCACACCATCTCTGCCAGGCAGGCACCGGCGCAGATACTAGCACCTCGGTGGGGATTAGATCATCGGCTAGTGTCCTGGGGCACAGTGGTGAGGGCACTTCACAGTCGCTGGAGGAGCTGGCGGAGACAGAGAGTGCCTATGGCGCCAACAGTCGGAGGACTGCAGGAGACCAGGCACATGCTCAGTCGGTGGCTGATGATGTGCCTCTGGAGTCATCTGTGAGGCAGTAAATGCTGTAAGTCCAGCAGGGTGTGTGGGAGAATCTGGTGGAGATACATGAGGCTATGCTTGGCTTGGTCTCTGTGGTGGGGAAGTCCACGTGGACCATCGCCGATGCAATGAGCCTCATGGCCGAGCGCCACGCTTCCTCCATGGAGTGGTGATTCTCGTGGAGAGGGTCCTCCTGGAGACCAATCAGGGCTTCCTGGGGATGCGCTCAGACCAGCAAGCTCTCACATCGGCATTGACCTCAGCTGGTCAGTGCCAGTGAGGGAGATGGTCTGGGCACTAAGTTTCCCAGCTCATTGCCCATCCATCTACAGTGAGCAGGGAGGTCCGGTGACCTCACATCGGCGCAGCAGCTGCCTGTCATCTTTGCGGGCTCCTCTCAGGGCGCTCCGGATGAGGGCGGCAGTTCCTCTGTCCCTCTGCCAGTGACCGTTGCATCCGATGAGGTTGCGGCGACTGGGGAGATGCCAGCTGGGGAGATGCCAGGCGGGGCCAGCACAGGCTCCACGGACCAGAGGACGGCTGCCAAGATAATCGAGGCCAACAGGACAGCAGAATGAGCAGGCTGTCTCAGATGCCAGTGCCAGCGAGTGGGGAGCACCTAGACGTAGCACCCGAAAGCGTAAATTTAAGGCACCTTAGGCACACCATGGGTTTCTCACTGGTGCTTTTGTGTTGCCCCGCAATGAGGTCATGATTAGTTGGTGTGCTGTTTAACATCTTTGTCATTTTATTTCCTTAAGTTCATTTTGTTATATCATTAAATTTAGACATGTGACCATGGCTGAGGGTGATTCTTTTCCTCTGCATGTGGATGGTTACCCATGATGTTTACCCATGACAAGCAAAGTGGATAATGGGGATCATGTAGATGTAGTATATCTGGACTTCCAGAAGGCTTTTGATAAGATGCCGCACAAAAGATTAATACACAAGATAAGATCACACAGAGTTAGGGGTAATATATTAGCTTGGATAGAGGATTGGCTAACCAACAGAAAGCAGAAAGTCGGGATAAATGGGTCTTTTTCTGGATGGCAAGCTGTAACTAGTGGGGTGCCACAGGTTTTGGTCCTTGGGCCCCAACTATTTACCATTTATATTAATGAGTTGGATTCAGAGATAGAAGGTACGATAGCTAAATTTGCAGATGACACCAAAATAGGTGGGAAAGTAAGTTGTAATGAAGAAATAAGAAATTTACAAATGGATATGGACAGGTTAGGTGAATGGGCCAAAATTTGGCAGATGGAGTTTAACATGGATAAGTATGTGGTTATCCATTTTGGTCAGAAGAATAAAAAAGCGACTCATTATTTAAATGGAGAGAAACTTCAGAATGCTTCAGTGCAGAGGGATCTGGGTGTCCTCGTGCATGAATCACTGAAAGCTAGTATACAGGTACAGCAGGTAATAAGGAAGGCAAATGAAATTTTGGCATTTATTGCTGAAAGAATAGAGTATAAAAATAGGGAAGTGTTGTTGCAACTGTACAAGGCATTGGTGAGACCGCACCTGGAGTACAGTGCACAGTTTTTGTCCCTTTACTTGAGGAAGGATGTAGTTGCATTGGAGGTGGTTCACTAGATTGATTCCAGAGATGCGGGGCTTGTCTTATGAGGAGAGATTGAGCAGTTTAGGTCTATACTCGCTAGAGTTTAGAAGGATGAGAGGAGATCTAATTGAGGTAAATAAGATGCTAAAGGGGATAGACAAAGTAGACATGGAGTGGATGTTTCCCCTTGCGGGGCATTCTAGAATGAGAGGCCATAGTTTTAGGCTAACGGGTGGTAGATTTAAATCAGAGATGAGGAGGAATTACTTTTCTCAAAGGGTAGTGAATCTGTGGAATTCACTACCTCAGAGTGCAGTGGATGCCGGGATGCTGAATAAATTTAAGGAGGAGATAGACAGATTTTAAATTAGTAACAGGTTGAAAGGTTATGGGGAGAGGGCGGAAAATTGGAGTTGAGGCTGAAATGAGATCAGCCATGATCATATTGAATGGCGGGGTAGGCTCTAGGGGTTGAATTGCTTACTCCTGCTCCTAGTTCTTGTGTAGTTCTTATGTTATGAGTGAGTTGTGTCACACTGAGCTTTATTGATAAGGCCCTTAGTTAATGTTCCTATCCAGGCAGGTTTTGCACTCAGGTATCGAGTATGGAGCCTGCAGCACAGGCTTGTGTTGGAGGTCCATATGTGGCGTTCTAGCTAAAGGTTTGTTGGATTAAAGCCTCCTGGTTGTCCCGGTCTCCCTGGAGTATGCCCGGGTCAGCGTCTACCCCCTCAGTATTTCCCTGTGCGTGCTCATCGTCGGACTCACTGCTGGACTCATCGTGTGCAGCTGCAGCCACCGCGTCGATGTCTTCATCGTCCACAGCGTTCCCCCTTTCCAGTGCAAGATTGTGGAGAGTGCAGCATGCAACCACTATCACCGAGACAAGATCTTGGGGTTACTGGAGTGTGCCCCCTGAATGGTCCAGGCATCAGAAGCACATCTTGAGAAGACCGATGGTTCTCTCCATCACAGCCCTTGTGGAGACATGGCTCCTATTGTACCGCTGCTCAGCTTCTGTTCTTGGATGGTGGAGAGGCATTATGAGCCACCTTCGCAGGGGATAGCCCTTGTCACCCAGCAGCCATCCACCCAGCCGGGCTGGAGCACTGAAGAGCCCCGGCACCTGGGAGTGTCTGAGGATGTAGGCGTCATGGGAGCTGCCTGGGTTCCTTGCACAGACTTGTAGAACCAGCATCTTGTGATCACACACTATCTGCACGTTCATGGAGTGGAAGCCCTTCCTGTTGATGAAGGCTCCGGGCTCACCTGCTGGCGCCTTGATGGACACGTGTGCAGTCTATAGCACCGTAGACACGGGGGAAGCCAGCAATGGCCGCGAAGCCTCTGGCTCGCTGTGTCTGGCTGGCCTGGTCCCAGCAGTAGTGGATGAACGTCAATGAACGCCTGAACAGAGCATCTGTAACCTGCTTGACACAAGTGTGCACAGCTGATTGGGAGACACCGCAAAGATCACCTACCGACCCCTGGAAAGAGCCGGAGGCATAGAGGTTGAGGGCAGCTGTGACCTTTAGAGACACTGGCATGGGGTGTCCACCCACACAGTTAGCAGAGATCTCAGGGCCTATCATCTGACAGATGGAGGTGACTGTCTCCCTTGAGAGACAGAGCCTCTTTTCGCACTGCACCTCAGACATATTGAGGTAGCTGCTTTGCCGCCTGTATACCCTGGCAGCAAGATAGTGGCGTCTTTTGCGGCCCCTTCTGCCTTGGACTTCCTGTTGGCCCTGCGCCCCTTGTGCCTGCGCCTCTGGTCCCAAAGGTGGCTCCCCTGGAGTCTGAATGTGGACTCCTGGCCTTCTCCCCCTTCTGGCCCTCCCTTTCTCCTCAGAGGAGCTGCCTCCAGAGGAGAGCACAACTCCCATTCCCAGGCTAAGGGAAGGCTTCCTGAAACCTGCAGGCCCCAAAAAGGACCTTCACTGTCGAGTGCTGACCTGAATGTTGTGATCCTGTCCAAGCAGCTGGTATGAGTTTTGAAGTATTTCTGCTCACAAAGGCAAATACCAGAAACTTTCCAAATTAAATATCTGACTGAGTGGATTCGTGACCCCTCTTACCCCGCCAGTGGATGATGTTTATATAAATGTGTCCTACCTGCCTGCCTGTTGCGCCCATGCGACGACTTGAAGGTCGCATGGGGCCTGAAAAATCGCTGTCAATCGGTGCCTCAAGGGCCTTAAGTGGCCTGTTAATTAATGGCGGGCACACATCAGAGATCATCGCGCGCCCACCCACCGACCGAAATATCGCGATGGCGCACCGTGACTTCGGGACGCTCGCCTGATGTCACTGTGCGTCATTTTACACGTCGGCATACGGGGCCCGCCCCCGCACGCCAACGGGAAAATTCTGCCCCAAGACTTGAGGTTTTTTAGAAAACTAAATTAAACATTAATTAACAAAAGAAAAGGTTTCAAGCACATACATAGGTCTACAAATTACTACTACCAATAGCTCCTAAAACCTGTAATTAATCTGGCTTCCAGTTATACCCCAGTTAATGTAAAGGTAAAAAAATAATAGATTTAAACAGATCCAGGCAAGTCAACACTATACCCTGAACAGTAGAATTCAAAGTGGCTTTTCCCAGCTTTGGTTTCTGAAGACAGCAGGCTTGATGCACAAATACTGGAGGCTTCTCACACTTGTGTTAGATCTTACAATGCCTTCCCTAACACATAGTCTCATTCTCCTTTATACATGTTTCACCCTTTTAATGTAAATCCCTGTTATGACACAGCAGATGGTAACTGCTGAGCTGTTCAAATCCCAGAGGGAAACTTGAAACAACTGCCACAACTATTTTACAATTTGTATATATTTCTAGAATATGCCCTGACTTCAGTGGTAATAAGATGACCGAGTCTTATAGGTTTCTTACAAAACTAAACCTTTATTCATAAACAAATTATTTTAAGCACGTACAAATTACAAAGTAAGGTTTACAAATTACTATAAGGCTAATTCTCAGCTTACCCGCTTAAGCTAAATCCCAATTACACAGGCAAAGTATACCCTGAACAATCAAATTCAGAGTGAGTTTTCTTCACTTCAGTTCACGTAGGCAGCAACTTGAGACTTAGAGGCTGGAGGCTTTTAACACTTGTTAGACCTTAGAATTCCTCCTTCCCTTACACATAAACTCATCTGCTTTATACATCTACTAATGTTATCAGTAACTCTGCCTGGCTAGGTGTTCACAATGGAGGAATGCTCCTACTGGGAAGACCTGGAAATTCTTGTGGTAGCACAACATGAAGTCTGCAAGTTGGACAAGTCCTCTGTTCGTTCAGCCATGGTCCAATACACTATATGGAGAAAAAAGGCCGTTAGTCGATTTACTTAATTAGTGATTAAATTCACAATTAACATTGATTTCTGAAGTATTGGTTATTGAGAGGTGCATGAACAATGGCGTAGTGATAATAGGAGACTTTAGCTACCCCGATATTGGGTTCAATGATTGTGTTAAGGGCAGAGAGAGGAGAAATGTCTGAAGAATGTTTTCTTGATCAGTACCTTTCCTGTCCAGTGAGGAGGCATTACTGGATCAAGACCTGGGGAATGTAGGGGGGCTCGTGGAGAATGTCACACTGGGGGAAGTATCTTGGGAATAATGACCACAGGATCATAAGGTTTTTCATAAAACACAAGTATAGCACCTTTCATGACCTCAGGATATCCCAAAGCACTCCACAGCCAACAAAGTATTTTGAAAGTGCAGTAAATCTTCCAACCTAAGAAGCATAGCAGTCAATTTTGTGCACAACAAGCTCCCAAAGTAGCATGATTATGGCCTGATCATCTGGTTTAACGATGTTGATTCAAGGTTAAATATTGACCAGGACAAGGGTCTTCCCTGCGTTTCTTTGAAATAGTGCCATGGAATCTTAAGCTCAGCTGAGAGAGAGGAGATGGAGCCTTGACTTAAAGACAGTACCTCTGACAGTGCAGTGCTCCCTCAGTATTACATTGGAGAGTCAGCCTTGATTTTTGTGAATAAATGTCTGGAATTGGGTCGAATGCACAACCTCCTGATTACAAGGGGAGTGTACCATCATCTGAGGCTGACACTATGGAGAAGGACAAGGAGCATATAAAATGAAAATACTTAATTAAAAGAGAGCTAATTTAGGTAAATTGAGGAGGGATCTGGCTGGTGTAAACTAGAGTCATTTATTAGCAGGTAGAAATGTAATGGAGCAATGGTCAACCTTTAAAGAGGATATAGTTTTGAATATCATTCAGGTACAGCCTTGTTACATTCCCAAAAAGGGGGAGAAGGGAGGTGATTAAAGCCAGAACTCCCTAGATGAAGGAATTGGAGAGCAGAGTAGAATGAAGAAGTGTTAGGAACTAGAGATAGTTTTAAGTTATAGGTGTATTTGCGTGTGTAAGGAATTAGGCATATCTTTAAGTTTAATTTTAATTTGTAATTCTGTACTTGTGTGTTGAGAAAGGATGGAACTTGAATTTTGGTTTCACTTTAAAAGATGCCTGCATTTCAATGAGGTTTTATGACTCTTTAACAGAAGTTAAAACAAACACAAGATAGAAAAATTGTGCTGTTGCCTAGCAACAGGTGTCCAGAGAGAGGGACCCACAGAGACAGAGAAAAACAGAAAAGTAGTTTCAGTTCAGTTGGAAGTCGGTGCCAGCAGAAGCTGGACACTGGAGAGGGAACTGTAGGAAGCAGGTTCTAAAGAATACAAAGAAAAGTCCCAAAACCAGGGAGTGGAACAGGAGAAAGATCCCAGGAAGATGTGAAGTCAAGGGAGAAGAACAGGAATCTGAACAAGGTCCTGTTCAGTGCAAGTGAAAGTAAGGAGCAGAGGGGAAGGCTCCAAGCTTAAAGGGAGAAAGCTCCAGAACACAGACTTAAAGCAAAGACTTTCCAAGAAACTAGAAGATTCGAAGAGACAGCCAAAAGATTGGTGACTCCTTACCATAGGCATGTGAAGCAGTGGTGTTCTGTTGGCATGGCTGAGTATCTGAGAGAGTGTGTGTGGAAGGCAAAGCTCGAATGCACATAGTGATCCAGGGGAGAGGAACATCTGAAAGAGAGTTCGAAACCCTGGAGGTGGACCCTTGTGGAAGGCATCCAAGAGAAAGTGTTGTTTGGGAGAAGATTCCAGAGCGAGTTCTTCGGGGGTGGGGATTGGAAACCCCCGTTTGAAAGACAGAGTTCAGTGAGACCGGTTGGCTCACAGTGTGACAAGCGTCTGTGGGAGTTGATGAGGGATCCATAGCATCTGTTTGGGGTTTCAGAGTGTTGGGTGTCTGAACAGGTCACCTATTGATTTACACGGAATGTGCACTTCCTGTGAACATGAGAGTATATGATAGCTTTTGTAACTTGTCTAACTTGTCATCCTTACAGACCTGTATATCTCTGGAAAGGTATAATTGTGAAGGAGTATTGTAATATAGTTCATCTTTTCTTTCCAAATAAATATTTTATTGTTTTGTTAAAAGTTCATCAGCTGACTCCCATGACTCTGTTCAGTAGCCACTCTCCACATTTCTAAACAAAAAATAAAAATTAGGATCTATCCACCCTGGGATCTGGCTTGTCCAGTAGTAACATCAGCTGGGATCATAACAGAAGTAAAAAGGGGCAAGGACAGATGTCAGCCTGATAGTACAAGTGAGAAACAGGCTGAACATATAAAGTACAGAGAATTGAAAAAGAAAACAGGAGGACAAAGAGACAATTAGAATTGATTGGCAGCTGACATAAAAGGGAATTCATTTCTATAGGCATGCTGAAAGGTTTGGCAGGGGAGTGGTTGGGCCAATTAGGGAGACAAATGGAGATCTATTGGTGGAATCTGAAGGCATGGTTGGAAATAATAAATGGGTGCTTTTCAATACTGTTTAGCAAGGAAGAGGACTTTATCGAAGCCAAGGTAAATGGAGATTTTGGGGTATTGGGTGAGATAAAGAGAAGGTACTTGAAAGTTTGGCAGTGTGCTGGCCATAATCTTCCAATCCTTAGATATAAGGGTGGAGCCGAAGGACTGGGGGATTACAAATGTTACACCTTTGTTCAAAAAGGGGAGAGGGTAAACCTGGTAATTACATGCATGTCAGTTTAAAGTCAGTGGAGGGCGGGGGGAAAGAGGAGACAGTTTTTAAAATTAACAGAAAATTGTACAAACATGGATAATCACAGAATCACACAATGCAGAAGAGGCCCTTCGGCCCATCGAGTCTGCACTGACACGTGAGAAACACCTGATCTACCTACCTAATCCCATTTACCAGCACTTGGCCCATAGCCTTGAATGTTATGACGTGCCAAGTGCTCATCCAGGTACTTTTTAAAGGATGTGAGGCAACCCGCCTCCACCACCCTCCCAGGCAGTGCATTCCAGACTGTCACCACCCTCTGGGTAAAAATGTTTTTCCACACATCCCCCCTAAACCTCCTGACCCTCACCTTGAACTTATGTCCCCTCGTAAGGGGAACAGCTGCTCCCTATCCACCCTGTCCATGCCCCTCATAACCTTGTACATCTCGATCAGGTTGCCCCTCAGTCTTCTCTGCTCCAACGAAAACAACCCAAGTCTATCCAACCTCTCTTCATAACTTAAATGTTTCATCCCAGGCAACATCCTGGTGAATCTCCTCTGCACCCCCTCCAGTGCAATCACATCCTTCTTATAATGTGATGACCAGAACTGCACACAATACTCCAGCTGTGGCCTCACCAAGGTTCTATATAACTCCAACATGACCTCCCTACTTTTGTAATCTATGCCTCGATTGATAAAGGCAAGTGTCCCATATGCCTTTTTCACCACCCTACTAACTTGCCCCTCCGCCTTCAGAGATCTATGGACACATACGCCAAGGTCCCTTTGTTCCTCAGAACTTCCTAGTGTCATGCCGTTCATTGAATACTTCCTTGTCAAATTACTCCTTCCAAAGTGTATCACCTCACATTTTTCAGGGTTAAATTCCATCTGCCACTTATCTGCCCATTTGACCATCCTGTCTATATCTTCCTGTAGCCCAATACACTCCACCTCACTGTTAACCACCCAGCCAATCTTTGTGTCATCCGCACACTTACTAATCCTACCCCCCACATAGTCATCTATGTTGTTTATGTAAATGACAAATAATAAGGGACCCAGCACAGATCCCTGTGGTACGCCACTGGACACTGGCTTCCAGTCGCTGAAGCATCCTTCTGTCAATGCCCTCTGTCTCCTACAACTAAGCCAATTTTAAATCCACCTCATCAAATTACCCTGTATTCCATGTGCATTTGCCTTCTTTATAAGTCTTCCATGTGGGACCTTGTCAAAGGCTTTGCTGAAATCCATTTAAACTACATCAACTGCACTACACTCATCTACACATCTAGTCACCTCCTCAAAAAATTCAATCAAATTTGTTAGGCATGACCCCCCCTCTGACAAAGCCATGCTGACTATCCCTGATCAAACCTTGCCTCTCCAAGTGGAGATAGATTCTCTCCTTCAGAATTTTCTCCAATAGTTTCCCTACCACTGATGTGAGACACACTGACCTGTAGTTCCTTGGCTTATCTCTACAACCCTTCTTAAATAGCGGAACCACATTAGTTGTTCTCCAGTCCTCTGGCACCTCCCCCGTGGCCAGAGAGGAATTAAAAATTTGGGTCAGAGCCCCTGCGATCTCCTCCCTTGCCTCCCTCAGCAGTCTGGGACACAAATCATCCGGACCTGGAGATTTGTCCACTTTTAAGCCTGCCAACATCTCCAATACCTTGTCACTCCCTATATCAATTTGCTTAAGAACTTCGTAGTCTCTCTCCCCGAGTTCGATACCTTCATCCTCATTCTCTGGGGTGAAGACGGACGTGAGGTATTCATTCAACACTCTAGCGATGTCATCTGGCTCCATCCATTGATTGCCCCCTTGGTCCTTTATGGGCCTTACTCTTTCCCTGTTTATCCTCTTCCCATTGATATTCTTATAGAATATCTTGGGATTTTCCCTACTTTTACGAGCCAGAGCTTTCTCATATCCCCTCTTTGCTCTCCTAATTGCTTTCTTAAGCTCCACCCTGCACTTTCTGTACTCCACTAATGCCTCTGCTGATTTGCTTCCCTCGTACCTGCTAAAAGCCTCTCTTTTCCTTCTCACCATAACCTGTATATCTCTGGTCATCCATGGTTCTCTGGATAATAAAGGAGAACTAACAGGGATTTATTAAGGGCTAACTTGGTCGGCAAACTTCATTGAGTTTTATGATGAGGTAACAGAGAAGATGGATGAAAGAAGTGTAGTCGATGTTTTGCATGTAGATGTTTGATGCACAATGCAGAAAAAAGTGCAAGGTAACACATTTTGACAAACAATACAATTTTAAAGGGGGTTCAAGAACAGAGAGTTGGGATGTTTGTGCACAAATCTTTGAAGGTAGCAGCACAGGTTAACAAAACAGTTAATAAAAAATACAGGGCGTGGGTTTCATAACTAGAAGCGGAGTTCAAAAGTAAGTTTTGCTTGCTAAAGCTACACCCCAGCTGGTGAATTATGTCCAATTTTGAGCAACATACTTTAGGAAGGATGGGAAGGTTTGGAGAGATTTAATAGAGTGATTCCAGGCATGAGGGATTACAGTTAAATGGATTAACTGGAGAGGCTGGGGTTGTTCTCTTCAGAGCAGAGAAGATCAAGAGGGGATTTAATAAAGGTTAAAGACAGGATAAATAAAGAGAAACCGTTTCCAATGACTCAAATGTTGGGAACCAAAGGGCAGAAGTGTAAGGTGTTAGCCAAAAGAATCAATATGAGAAACAAAATGATGCAATGAATTGGTAGGATTTGGAATGCACTGCTTGATAAGGTGATGGATACAGATTCAATAGCAGCCTTCAAAAGGGCATTGGATAAATGGAGAAGAAAAAATTTACAGGAATATGCGGAAAGAGCAGGGATTGGGACTAACTAGACCACTCTTCAAAAGAGCCAGCACAAACTCGATGGATCAAATGGCCTCCTTCTGATCCGTATTGTTCTATAACCCCCTTGCTGCAGTGTTCTATAATTCTAAGTAGGAAATACACAGTGCAGCAAAAAACCATGCTTAATTCTGCTATAAATTTAGTTAAAAGATCTAGAACAACTGAGAATAACTGGCAAAGCAGTCCAGTCAAAGGTAAAATATCAAGCTTTGCATTATACAAAGCTATGTGATAGGACAGCAATTCACCCCACAATTCCTTACTCAGATTTCATGAGATTTCTGTTGCACCATTAGCAGAACCCAAGTGTTTCTCAGTAAAAAGTTGCTATAAAATAATATGTAAGTATAACGATGCAATACTTTTATACCTCCTAGTGGCTAGTTATAGATTGCAACAGGCAACCAAGAACAGGTTACCTTTTCCCTGTTAGATAAAGAATAGGGGATCTAAATAGAACAAAAGAGAATGAAAAAAGGGTGACGGGGCAGTAGGGAAAACTTTTCGTGGGAGGGTTGTTGGGGTACAGAAAGTGCGATTGGCTCAACAATGAAAGAGAGTTTGCAACACCTGTCCCTTTACTTCCCCCCTCCTCACCATCCAAGGGCCCGAGCACTCCTTTCAAGTGAAGCAGCACTTCACTTGCACTTCCCTCAATTTAGTCTATTGCATTCACTGCTCTCAATGCGGTCTCCTCTACATTGGAGAGACCAAACATAGACTGGGTGACCACTTTGCGGAACTCCTTCGGTCTGTCCGCAAGCATGACCCAGACCTCCCTGCCGCTTGCCATTTTCACACACCACCCTGCCCTCATGCCCACATGTCTGTCCTTGGCCTGCTGCAATGTTCCAGTGAAGCTCAACGCAAACTGGAGGAACAGCACCTCATCTTCCGACTAGGCACTTTGCAGCTTTCTGGACTTAATATTTAGTTCAACAATTTCAGATCATGAACTCTCTCCTCCATCCTTTCCGATCCCCCTTTTTCCAATAATTTTTAATTTTTTTAAACTATATTTTTTCTTTTCCCTCCTATTTTTAAATTTTTTTCGATCTGTTGTTTCATCTCCACCTTTTAGCCCATTTCAATCCCTTCCCCCCACCCCACCCGCACTAGGGCCATCTGCCACTAGCTTGCTTCCCTTAATGTCCCCATTAGCACATCCTTTAGATAATATCACCACCATCAACACCCCTTTGTCCTTTTGTCTATGCCACCTTTGGCAGTCTCTTCTTGGCCTACACCTATCACTGGCCCTCTATCGAGCTCTCCTGTCCCACCCACTTCTACCAGCTTATATTTCATCTCATTTCTATATGTCTTAGTTCTGATGAAGGGTCATACAGACGCGAAACGTCAACAGTATCCCTCTCCGCAGATGCTGTCAGATCTGCTGAGTTTTTTTCAGGCATTTTTGTTTTTGTTCAATGAAAGAGAGTTGTTGGTGATATGTGTTCTTTTGTAGCTATTCCAGCGTGAAAGCCGGATCTACTTTGTTGCTTAAGTGAGATCTTTGTTTGAGGCAATTTTCACCTGTCCCTTTTTGTGTATTCCATTACCAGATATCAGCTGAAAGAGCAATCAACCTATTATCAGGGCTCCAGCTGCTTCTTTACAATTAGGAGGAGATATAATATTACTCAAGTAACATTGTGATTTATTCAGTTTTGACTTGCATTAATTGCTTTTTGATACTTTACTAGTGACATAAGTGAGATTTAATAAGTGTGTATCAGTTCTGTACCAATTTATAGAAAGTTAACATGCAGGCAACTGAAAGCAATTAAGGCAGCAAATGGTATGTTAGTCTTTATTGCAAGGGGGTTGGAGTAAAAAAGTAAGGAATTATATAGGGCTTTGGTGAGACCACACTTGGATTACTGTGTACAGTTTTGGTCTCCTTTTGCAAGGAAGGATTTGGTTGCCTTAGATGAGGTGCAACAAAAGTTCACTTGTTTGATTGGGATCAGAAAGTTGTTTTGTCAGGCAAGTTGAGCAGAATGAGCTTTTATTCTCTAGAGTTTAGAAGAATGAGAGGAGAAACTGAAAAGTCATTTCCCTGGCTAGAGAGTTTAGAACTTAGGATCATAGTCTCAGGAAAAAGGTCAGCCATTTGGAACTGAGATGAGGAAAAATTTCTTCACTGAGTTGTGAATCTTTGGAATTCTCTACCCAGTGGGCAATGGATGCTCAATTGTTGAGTGTATTCAAGATTGAGATCTATAGATTTTTGGACACCATTATAATCAAGGGATATGGGATTAGGGCAGGAATTTGGAATTGAGATATAAAAATCAGCCATGGTCTTACTGAATGGTGCAACAGATTCGGGTTGTATGGCCACTCCTGCTCCTATTTATCATGTTCTTACGTGTAGTGGTTTCCAGTGTGAATTCAAATCCTATATTCCATTTGTTGTTGAGCTGGTGTCTTATGCATTATGGGCACCTCAGATGAAATCAATAACACCTTTTTGGTAAGCAAGAAATGGACTAACCTCAACCTAACAGAATATATTTAGGACAGTCTTGATTTGCAATTTCTTGTGTTAAAAGAAAACCTGTATAGATATGTAGATTCAGTCCACACTTTACTCTCAATGGATTTTTAAAAATGCGATGTGGGCATCGCATTTATTGCCCATCCCTTGTTGAGGGCATTTTAAGAGCCAACCACATTGCTGTGGGTCTGGAGTCACATGTAGGCCAGACCAGGTAAGGACAGCAGATTTCCTTAAGGACATTAGTGAACCAGATGGGTTTTTACAGCAATCGGCAATGGTTTTTTGATCATCATTAGACTTTCAATTCTAGATTTTTATTGAATTCAAATTTCACCATTAGTCATGGTGGGATTCGAACCCAGGTCTCCAGAGCCTGGGTCTCTAGAATACCAGTCCAGTGACAATACCACTATGTCACCACCTCCCCTATTGACATGTTCCTATTAAGAGATTTTCACTGTGATGGATCCTCTTTCTCTTTATTTGTTCTATATAGGTCATAGAAATAAAGTTAATAATGGAAAAATGTGATGATAATACCTGAGTGTGAAACTTGTGAGCACATGGTAAAACAAGCATGGATTCTATAGTAAGTTCTTCGTGACAGATCACACAAGGGTCTTGTTCTTCAGTCTACAAAACATAAGGATTATTTTGAGTTGCAACAATTCTTATAGTATCTCTATACACAATGGACTAATGTCCTGGCAGTGCCATTGCAGTTCTGTATTTAAAGCTAAAATTAAACTCTCAAGTGCACTGATACACATTTATTCATTCAGTGAACTTCTCAATTGCTATGTTAATTATAGATGTGCAGAAGATCCCTTTCACATATGGTAAATGGCAAGGACACATGTGTTTTGTAAACTGAATGTACTCAAAGGGATCTTTTGTGTCTTATGTCCACATGGGGAAGAATTTTACGTTGATCAGGTGGGCGCGCGCCTGACCCGATCAGACGTGAAATTGTGCGAGAAGACGTCAGGCGAGCGTCCTGATGTCATCCCATGCTCGCACGATATTTTTGTTGGTGGGCGCACGCAAAAGTCGGAAGCACGCCCACTGACAAATAAAAGGGCAATTAAGCCCATTAACTGAGCAATTGACTCTGGTTTTTCGTGGCCTATCTAACCTTTATGTTTGGTGGAAGGGCGTATCTGCCAGGCGGCCTTGGACCTCATCCAAGGGTGGGGTGAGATTTCCGTTATGAAATAAAATAAAAATCTGTGGGGAGCATTTTTATCATCTGTATCTTCAGGTGCCTGATTCTGATGCTTGGAATTTTCTCCAGCTTTTGAAACTTTATTTGATGGTTTTCGGGTCTGCGGCTCCCTGAGGCAGCTCTCTGCCTTCAGGGAGCTTTCTCTCCGTGCTCGCCAGTGCCCGTCTTGACGTGTTCGCCTGCCCTTTTCCTGCCCCCACTCCAGCCAGCCAGCGTGAAATCGTGGTCGGGGGCCAATCGCGGTCAGCAGTCTGCTTCCCGGCCGATCCTGGGCCTGCCGATTGCGCCCGCCCGCCGAGTTAAAAATTCAGGCCATGGGATAATGAGCTTTGGATGCAACACAGTCCAGCTGGTATTCTGGGGCTCTTTCTAAACACATTCCTCTTCTGAATAATAACTATCGTAATCCAAACTTAAAACATGTAAGTGATTTCCCAAAAGTATTCCTTGTGCACTGAAGTCTTCTTGAGCTCTAAGAAAGGCTACAAGTTCAACATAAGTTTAATCTAATGTGATATCCTTCAACATTGTATGTGTTATCTCTGTGCTATCTTTCTTCAGCTTGGGCGAGAGGAAAGTCTAGATCACAGACTTCTTCAGGCCACTGAAACCAGATTTTAATTGTGCTTGTTTATCACTGTTATTTTATTCCTCTTCCTCTCCATCCTAGTCAAAGATGGAGACCCAGACAAACAGAACCTATCAATGGTCACGAAATTTCAATATTATTTGAGGACGGGATTCAAACCAAGCCCTCTTGGAACAAGAGTTTAATTCGCTACTGCTAGCACTATCTACTGTAACAATGACAGTTTCAAATAAACTGTTGATGAGGTCCCTTTTAAGGAATGAATGCCACAATCAGTACAAATGAGCAACAAATTTTCCAAATCACATTGGGGTTAATTCCAAATGAAAGTATTCTGGGAATGCATCTCATAGAATTGCGCAGTGGCAGCCTGTGATTTCTTTCATCGATTACTTTGTAAAGGTGGGAAATCACAGGCTGGGAATGCAGAGTTTCATGCCAGGAGCACAGAGGAATTGTAACTTCTTAAAAATATATATATAAACTGTCTCAAAGTTTTATATCCTAGTGTTTCAGTACATTATGTGCTAAGTGTAAATTACCAGTCCCCTGGCTCCTTCCCAAGACTTAAGCCCCTGTTGCCTAGACAAATGCCAAACAGATTGATGAGAGGGTTTCTTTTGACCACTGTTGCTGCTCTGAAATACAGAAAGTAGAAAAGAAAAATATTAATTGCTATGGGAATGAGTTCCTTCATAAAACAATAACTGCCAATTGCTTGCCCCCAATTTTTGCCAAAGCAGTAATTGCTCAAATTTACCTCTGAGAGTTTTGATTCCACTAATCGTGCTACTTTATTAACAATTTCATCGTAGGATAATCCTGAAAGGGATCCGCCATTGGACAGTCTTACTTCTTTCAAGAAGTCCGTTAATGAGCTCCTAAAATGGAAACAGAAATAGTATTTTCATTTTAATATACCTCAGAGTTAAGACAATGTACTAATTATCACCATCAAATATGTGCGCCAGGGAAACAAAGTTGTATTGAAGAAAATAAACTGCATTGGACACACTTCTGTGAACAAAGAATTTGAGCCATTAATATTAACCTGGTAAACTGTGGATAGGATGTTGAAAGTTTCTCCATAATTCTCTCGAAGCTGTTCTTCCCACGGATTCCTACTGCTGTTGCCATTGCTCCTGCTGCTCCTCTGCTAGACTGCTGGCATGGGGTTTGTTCAGATACTGGGACAGACCCTCGAAACTATGGATTAATGCATAGAAGCCTTTATTGATTTTAAAATTACCTCAAAATTAATCTGTATATAACTTAAACCTCAACAAATCATACACTTAAAAAAAAACCTGAAACTACTGGAACACAGAGGATTTTTTTTTCTCTCTATTTAAACTAGTTACTTCATAAGTGTTAAAACATATAAGGCCCAGGCAGCGTCACTGAAACAAATGATGTTTTTGTTGCAGTAAACTTCAAACCTTCACCTCACAGCAAAGCATTTACAACCCATAAGTCAAAGTCAGAAGGATTTGAACTGCGTCCAATATTGGAGGGGACAGCTCACTCAGGAGGCCTATTATTCGTGGTTCTTTGAACAATCACAGGATACATTTGCAGAAGGCACCATAAGAATGGCAAGGCAACTATCACATGTGCCCGTGCCCAAATATTCTTCCCGCTCTTCACACTCATGACCACTGTCAAAATACTCCAATTCTGAAGCATGCAGCACTAACAGAAATAACAATCAGAACAACAGTCTCAATGCTTCAACAAACATTCCTGCAAATACATCATAGCTGCAAGCACCTAGGAGATTAACAAATCACCAGACATCAAGTATCATCAACAAACTGAATAAGGTCTGCCCCATATTTCAAGTAGTCTCAGTTTAGTCTAGAAGTCGTTGGTCTAATGGGATTTATTAGTTCCCACCTGTTCATGTACAGCTGTAGAAGAATCTGCTGGTCCTGTGATATTAGTTGACCTTCCATTGGTAGACTTTAGCTGCCCAAATCCAGTCTGCACACTGTTTGCTTTTGCCTGTAAATGTTGTTCCAGAAAATGCTTCATCTATATATGAAAGGAGCCAAACACATACTACTTCAGGTTTTATGTAAACTTTGATTGCAGACCTTTACAGAAATAGAAAATTATTAGAGCAAAATGAATCCAGGCAAAAAATTCAATGTAAAGAAATTATAATAGTAAGAACATACAACTGCATCAGGATGTGGAGGAGGCGGTGGGATTTGTATCTTTGGAAGCACACTCAGTTTAGTTCCACTCTTCAACAAACTTATCTGTTCGTCAAACTGATTCTAAGAATAAGAAATGTCTGAATTATTACTAATTAAATAAAGATGCAAATTATTATAACAGTTGATACTAGCATAGAAAGAATTGTTAACAAACTGCAGAATTTTATTACACCATACACTTGCAATAAGATCACATACATAGATTCTCTTAAATTGTATTTTCTTCCTAATTTCCTCCTCCTCTCCTAAAGTAATTTACTTTTATTAGGTACTGTTCCATAGTCACAAGGAGCCCTCTGACCTCAATAACCTAGTCTTTGTTTAAGTGCAATCCTGGACAATGAATGTTGGCAGACTATTTAATCATGGAAGGCATCACAGCCAAACTCAAATTCAATCCTGCTCTCTGATAAACAATGCACACACACAATTCAGACAAATAAATACATAAATAAATTCATATAGATAAAGGCAAAATACTGCAGATGCTGGAAATCTGAAACAAAAACAAAAAATGCTGGAAAAAAACTCAGCAGGTCTGACAGCACCTGTGGAGAGAAAGACAGAGTTAATGTTTTGAATCCGTATGACTTTTCTTCAGAGCTCTTGTAATACATTTATATAGTTTCTTTAATGTAAAATAATGCCCAAAGGCACTTTGCAAAGGATTAGTCAGACAAAATGGACATTGGACCGAAAGAGGCGATATCAAAAGGGGTCATTAAAAGTTTGGTGAAAGAGAGCTGGATTTTATGGAGGGGTGGGAAGTAGAGAAGCAAAGGAGCTTAGGGAGGAATTCCAGAGCATGTGACCCAGATGGTTGAAGGCACAAATGCCAGTGTTGGGCTAAAGGAAGGGAAGAGAGGAAGGCACTGAAGTGTAGGACTCATTCTTATCTTCTTTCTATAGCCCTGAGTGCTGAGGTCAACTGTACCAAGAATCAAACCATGACCTGTGTGGTTCAGTGCACTATAATGTACTGGTAGCTTACACATGAATTCAAAATCTAACTAGTTATTTTTGACTTCAGCAATGCAGAAAAATATAGGCACAGTGGAGGATTCCAAGATTTAAGTAATTGAATTTACAAGGCCAAGTGAAAGAGCTCATACAGAAAGAGAATTTGAACTTCAGGACATCAAAAGGAAGTGAAAGTTTGAATGTTGAGTTGCTTTGACATATAGACATATATAACTGCAATCGAATGCAGTTCACGATTTCTTCTCCCCTCTCTGTTGTCCAAAAGAATACCATTGGAATACCAATAGGATACCATTGTTCATTGCTTCCATAATCCCAACTTCTGCAGGTTGTAACTTGTACTTCTGTGCGAAATTTCGGCTCCACTGAGGAGACCAAACACAAAGTAGACGATTGCAGGACTCCTTTCTGTCAGCTTGACACGGTGATAGCATTCACATATCAGAGTTCGAAGACTGTGGCAACAAATTCTGCTGCAGTAACTAGAATGTATAATCTAGACTGAGAGCTCAGCTCAGTACTGAGTTGGCATGGCATTGCTCGAGGTTCTAACTTTTGGATAAGACTAAACTGAGGTCCTGTCTTTTTGCTCAGGGGGATGTCAAATATCCTATAGCACTGATCCAAACGAGCAGGGAAGTTTTCCCAGTTCCCTGGCTAAATTTATCCCTCAAATAACACTACCAATAAACAGATTCACTATCTTATTTATTTATCTTATTGACATTTGTGGGAACTTGTTGTGGCATTTTCCTCTATTACATGAGAGGCACATTTTCTTGTGGGAAATTCTGAGGACATCAAAGGTACTATAATCATTCTCACTCACTCATTCAATTTCCAGAACCACTTCATCCAATTCAGGGTTGCAGGAAGTCGGAGACTATCGTGGCAGGCAATGGCCGCTAGGTATACCCAGCAACAGTGAAAGAACGGCGATATATTTCCAAGTCAGGATGGTGAGTTGCTTGGAGGGGAACTTCCAGGTGGTGGTGTTCCCATGTACCTGCTGCCCTAGTCCTTCTAGATGGTAGCGGTCATGGGTTTGGAAGATGCTGTCTAATGAGGCTTGGTGAGTTCCTGCAGTGCATCTTGTAGATGGTACACGTTGCTGCCACTGTGCATCGGTGGTGGAGGGAATGAATGTTTGTGGATGTGGTGCCAATCAAGTGGGCTGCTTTGTCGTGGATAGTGTCAAGCTTCTTGAGTCTTGTTGGAGCTGCACTCATCCAGGAAAGTGGAAGGTATTCCATCACACTCCTGACTTGTGCCTTGTAGATGGTGGACAAGCACTGAGGAGTCAGAAGGTGAGTTACTCGCTGCAGGATTCCTAGCCTCTGACCTGCTCTTGCAGCCGCAGTATTTATATGGCTAGTCCGGTTCAGTTTCTGGTCAATGGTAACCTCCAAGATGTTGATAGTGAGGGATTCAGTGATGGTAATGCCACTGAATGTCAAAGGATGATGGTTAGATTATCTCTTGTTGGAGATGGTCATTGCCTGACAACTTGTGTGGCGTGAATGTTACTTGCCACTTGTCAGCCCAAGGCTGGATATTGTCCAGGTCTTGCTGCATTTGGACATGGACTGCTTCAGTATCTGAGGAGTCACAAATGGCGCTGAACATTGTGCAATCGTTAGCGAACATCCCCACTTCTGACCTTATGATGGGAGGAAGGTCATTGATGAAGCAGCTGAAGATGGTTGGGCCTAGGACATTGTTCAGCTTTTCAGCAGGGCAGACAAATTGTGTTTCTCTAGTATTTTAGTTTCCATTTTAGACCCTTCTCACCACGTGCTTTTTAAATTTTTTTTGCATTTTCTCTTGTGCTTTGCACAGCCTATGAGTTGCATCATAGCTTGGGCTGAAAAGTGGCAAGAAACATCTGTGCCACACAAGTTCTGGGCAATGGTCATCTCCAGCAAGACAGAGTCCAACTCCCCCACTTCCTTAACATTCGATGGTATTACCATCGTGGAATCCTCCACCATCAACATCTTGGGTGTTACCATTGACCAGAAACTTAACTAAAACAGCTGTATAAATGCTGTAGCTTCAAGAATAGGTCACAGGCTGGGAATTCTGCAGTGAGTAACTCACCCGCCAACTCCCAAAGCTTTTCCACCATCTACAAGGTTCAAGTCAGAAATGTAATTGAATACTCTTCACTTGTCTGGATGAGTGCAGCTCTAAGAACTTGGAAATATGATGTTGTGGCTGCAGTAGAGCCCTGGCTCAAGGTAGAGCATGACTGAGTGTTAAATATTCCTGGATGCAAGGTGTTCATGAAAGAAAAGAAAGGAAGAAAAACGGTAAGGTATTGATTAAGGAGAACATTGCAGTGATGGAGAAAGCAGGTATCCCAGAGGCGGCAAGGGCAGAATCTATTTGGTTAGAGCTAAGGGAAAAAAAAGTTGCAATTACATCGCTCAGTATAACCTATAGGACACCAATTTCTGAAAAGATGTAGAGAAACAAATTTGCAAGGAAATTATAGAGAACTGCAAGAATTATAGGGGAGAACTTTCCCCCCCATTGGGGGGGTTGTGCGGAGGCGGGTGCGGACCTGATTGGCACCCCCGATCGGGTCTGCGCCGCCATTTTACGTGGGCGGGCCAATTAAGGTCTACCCAGCATGACTTGCACCCGGAAGTGCTGAGCGCTCCCTGTGCAGGCCGGGGAGGGGTTCCCCGAGTCGGGGCCTGCGCGCGAAAGAGCGCAGAAATCTCCCTGATGTTTACGTTCTCAAAATTTTAATAAACTCTTCATGAAACCTCATCCCGCCCTTGGATGAGGCTCCATGAAAAATGTGAAGGCCGCCTAAGCTTAAGGTTGGACGGGCAGCTCAGTTTATTAGTTTAATTGATATTTAAATGGCCTCAATAGGCCTTTGACAGTTTGGCAGGCGAGTCGGCTGCGTACCCGCCGAACTGAAAATCTAAATGACACGCGGTGACATTGGGACACTCGCCTGACGTCACCCCGCATCATTTTACATCCCCACCCTCGCTCGCCAAGCTGAAGATTCAGGCCATAGAGTATTTATAATAGGGGAACTTAATTATCCAAATACAGAGTGGGCTAATAGTAGTGTAAAGGACAGAGGGGGACAAAAGTTCCTAAAGTGTGTTCATGAAAATTTTCTACAGCAGTATTTTTCCAGTTCAATGAGAGAGGGGGCACTGCTGGACCTGTTTCTTGGGAATGAGGTAGGCGATGTTGATCAAATATCAGTAGGAGAAAATTTAGATGAAAGTGATCATTTTAAGGTTTAGGTTGGCTATGGAAAAGGATAAAGAATAACCTACAGTAGGAATACCGAACTGGAGAAAAGCCAACTTCGATGGGGTAAGAACTGGCAGGAAAAAAGATAGCTGAACAATGGGCTACCATCAAAGAAGAGATAGTTCGGGCTCAGTCGAGGTGTTTTGCCTCAAAAGGGGAAAGGTAGAGTAAACTAATCCAGATGACAAAAGAGGTAGAAATTAAAAAGAAGAAAAAGTATACTTATGACAAATGCCAAGTGGATGATACAATGGAGAACCAGGATAATATAGAAGGTTCAGAGAGGAAGTGAAACACAAATAAGAGAGGCAAAAAAGGAGTATGAAAAGAGACTGTAAACTAACATAAAAAGAAATCCCAAAGTCTTCTATAGGCATATAAATAGTAAAAGGGTAGTAAAAGGGTGGTAAAAGGAGGAGTAGGGCTGATCAAGAACAAAAAGGGGGTTTACGCATGGAGTCGGTGGCACAGTTGATGTGTTAAATGAATATTTTGCATCTGTCTTTACCAAGGAAGAAGATGCTACCCAGGCCATGGTGAAAGAGGAGGTAATTAACACACTAGATAGGCTGTCTATATTTAAAGTTGATAAGGCACTATGACCGGAAGAGATGCATCCAAGGATACTGAGGGAAGTGAAAGGTGAAATTGTGGAGGCACTGGCCATAAGTTTCCAATCTTCCTTAGACTAAGGGGTGGCCCAAGAAGAGTGAGGAATTGTAAATGTTACACCCTTCTTCAAAAAGAGCGTAAAGACAAGCCCAGCAACTGCAGATCAGTCACCAGTTAGTTTAACTTTGGTGGTGGGGAAACTTCTAGAAACAATAATTTGAGTCTCTTGGACAAATGCAGGATAATTAAGGAAAACCAGCGCAAATTTGTTAAGGGAAAATCATGTTTAACTAACTTGATGGAGTTTTTTTGAAGATTTATCAGAGAAGGTTGATGAGGGCAATGCTGTTAATCTAGTGTACATGGACTTCCAAAAAGCATTTGATACACTACCACACATAGACTTGTGAACAAAGTTATAGTTCATGGAATAAAAGGGAAAGTAGCAATATGGATACAAAATTGGCTGAGCGGCAGGAAACAGGGAGTAGTGGTTAATAGATGTTTTTCGGGCTGGAAGGAAGTTTGTGGAGGAGTTCCCCAGGGGCCAGTGTTGGGATCCTTGCTCATCCTGATGTATAATAATGACCTAGACCTTGGCATACAGATCATAATTTCAAAATACGTAGATGATCCGAAACTTGGAAGCATTGTGAACAGTGAGGAAGACAGTGTAAAATTTCAAAAGGACAGACAGGTTGGTGGAATGCATGGACAAATGGCTGATGAAGTCAGACAAATGTGAAGTGATTCATTTTTGTAGGAAGAGCTTAGAGAGACAATATAAAAGATACAGCTCTGAAAGAGGTGCGGGAGTAGAGGGACCTGGGTGTATATATACCTAAGTCATTGAAGGTGGCAGGACAGGTTGAGAGAGTGGTTAATAAAGCATACAGTATCCTAAGCTTTATTAATAGGGGCATAGTGTACAAGGGCATGGAGGTTGTGTTGAACTTATGTAAGACACTAGTTTGGTCTCACTTGGAGTACTGCATCCAGTTCTGGGCATCACACTTTAGGAAAAACATGAAGGCATCTTTAGGAAAGATGTGAAGAGGTGAAGGAGAGAGTGCAGAAAAGACTCATGAGAGTGGATCCAGGATAAGGAACTTCAGTTGCATAGACAGATCGAAGAGGCTGGAAACGTATTCCCTGGAGAAGATAAATCTGTGAGGAGATTGATAAATGGTGTTCAAAATCATGAGGCATCTGGACAGGATAGGGAGAAGGTTCCCAATTATGGAAGGATTGAGAATGAGAGGGCACAGGTTTAAAGTATTTGGCAAAAGATGCAAAAGTGGCATGAGGAAAACTTTTCCACACAGCAAATGGGTGTGGTCTGGAATGCTCTGCCCGAGAGTGTGGTGGAGGTAGGTACAAAAGGGAATTAGACTGTTATCTGAAAATTAAGAATGTGCGGGGTTACAGGAGAAGGCAGGGGAACGGCACTAGGTGAATTGCTCATTTGGAAAGCTGGTGCATACATGACTGGCTGAGTGGTCTCCTTCTGCTTTGTAACAATTCTGTGACTCTGTGAAGAACCCTACAAAAGAGCTTAAAACAACTTCCTGATTTCAGTACAACTTTATGATTTCACTCAAAATGTTAACCTATCATTCCATTTGTAGATGCTGCCAGTATTGCTTAGAACTTTTAGCATAGATTGCATTCGCTTCAGATTTTCAGCATTTGCAGTTGTTTTTAATTTGTAGGTCTTGGGGGTTGAATTGATCCAAGTTAACATCAACTTGCCTTTGTATAGCACTTTTAATGTAGATTATTCCCAAGGGACTTCACAGAAGAGTAATCAGACAAAAATTGACACTAAGCCAAAGTTAGTACTTTATAACAATTTAGCATGGAAAAAAAAACACTCACCTTTGTAAAATCAATTTTGTTTCTTATATCAGCTACAATTGCTTGCCAACCATCGACTGTTGCACGTACATGAGCAGATTCAGAATTCCTGTTAGCCAAGAGATACAATGGTTTTCATTAGATTTCAACACACATTACATCTTGTAATGCTTTTGTGATGTCAAAATAGTTTTTCTTTGGATGAGATAATTGTCTGTATTTGCATTTTTCATCATTTGGACTTGGTAAGGAGGACTGTTTATATAACACTTCTGTTCAAAGAAGGGGGAAAGTGTTAAACCAGGTAACTATAACACATGCAACCTAACATTAGTGCTGGCTAAGCCTCTAGAGGCCATAAGTTGGGATAAAGTTAATACTTACCTAGAAAAAAAAGCCAGTACGCATTTGTGAAAGGTAAGTTGTAAATTTGAAACAAAAATGACATTGATTGGTGGGTATTACCTATATATACATTTTTTAAAGGAATTTGATAAGAGGGTTGTAAGAGAATTGCTGATAAATATAAGGCCTAGTTATTCAAGGAAGTGTTGATCCATGGATAGAAGTTGGCTGAAGGACAGAAAATGGAAAGTACTGATTAATGGATATTTTTCCTGACTGGAGTAATATAATCTGTGATATTCCCCAGAGGTCAGTAATGGAACCATTGTTTTGCTCTTTCCCTCTCTTATAGTATCTAGTGAGAATAACTGTAAAGAGGACTGTCAGCAAATCCAGATGTACATAAACAGGCTGGTAGATCAAGACAGATGTCAGATTAAATTGAATGGGAAAGAAATGAGAGATGATGTATTTCAGAAAAAAAAACATAAGATAAATATACCAAATACTAAGAGCAGAGGAACAGAAAGATTTAGGGTTTTAGTACACAAATATTTAAAACAGAATTTAAAAGTTGATAAAACAAGCAAATGGGAGCCTAAGTTTTATAAATAGGGCCAAGATGTACAAAAGTAAAGAGATAATGAGATGCATATGTAGTACTAAATACTGTGAGGTGAACAAGGGGAAAACAAATTTAAAGTATGCATCTGATAAAGTTAGGCTAGCAATACTAAACAGATAAGGAGATGAAGCAGAAAATTAGAAAGGCTAAAAAGAAATATGACACAAGACTGGCGGATACTATAAAAGATAATAATTATATAAGTAAAACAAAACAATAGCTAAGAGGAAGGTTTGACCACTCAGAAATGAAGGAGAAAGATTTTGCAGCGGATGATAGTAAAAGCTGCAATAGGAAATAAATATTTTGCAAGAGATTTTATAAGTGATGGTGGATGAAAGAACAGAGGCAGTAAGGGAGGATGTGAAACCGATAAGCATTAACCATATTTTTTTATAATGAGCAGAATTTAAAGCAGATAAGTCACTGGGCCTTACAAAGCAGGTATTTTAAATCTCGCTTGTATATGCTTGCAAATGAAGACCTTCAGTCCCCTAGAAGTATTCCCCAACGGTCAGGCAAAAGTCCTGCCATTTCATAATGGACAGAAAAGGTAAACTATATGCAGAAGTAACTCATTAAGATAGGGTATTTTCTCTGGGTTTTTTTGGTGCAGAGATTGTGTGTTGTGGGGTTTTTGATGTATATTAATGGATAAACTTCAAAACTGCTGTTTCACTGAAACGCTAACTGTAAATGAAATATTTAAGAAGAGTTCAGAGAACAGAAGAATCCTTAAAGAAGATATGATCTGCAGTGATTCCCAGAATACTGAACACAGAAACCTTCACTGTTCCAAGCTAAAAGTCCAATGTTTGTTGTTTTTTTTTAAAACTAATCTAAGTATTTGAAGGCTGAAGTGATGGTTGAAAAGGAGATGTGCTAGGAGATCAGCTAGTGCCAAAGTCAGCCAATCTGCATCTTTCATAAAGTTGCTGCATGGAAGAACAGCAATTCTCAGCAGACCCTGCCTGACAAATTTCTATCCAATTTTGAGAAACGGTAATCTCCTCAATTGCTAAGGTCATTGAATTGAGCTATTTATCGTGAAAGATAATGGGGCACCAGAACACAGCAGTGGCATTGATGATAATAACACGCTTCCTTGAACAACATATAAATTGCACATTTATTTATGTTAAAACTATTGAGGTATTTCTCTCACCGTGTCAAATTATCTTCTGCTGTCCTAAGCTGAGCTGAACAATCTTGCTCAGCCTGTTGCAACTGGAAGAGGCCATGATCCCTACGGCACTCCAAAAACAAAACCTGCAACAAACATTTAAATATATACAAGAAGCACGTACATGTATTACATAACAAAATCCTGATGAATTATGTTAAAGTCAAACATGAGAGTTCATGTTTCCACCATAAAATGGAATCTATTGTGGATATGACAACCCAGAGGATAATGCTTACAGTTTCTTTTCCATAACATATTGGGGAGAATTTTCTCCCCGTTGGGGGGGATGGGCAGGAGCTGCCTCAGGGAGGTTAGTTTGATTTTTTAAAATGTAAATAAAGAAAAAAAAAATATTTTTAAGACATGTCCCTTCATGTGACAGTGTCACATGAGCTGGGTCATGTCTATGAATTTTATTAAAAATTTTTATTAAAAGTTTAAAAACCTTCACGAAACCTCATCCCACCCGTGGATGAGGTTTCATGATAAATGTGAAGGCCGCCTGGGCTCTTCGCCTACCCGCCAACCTTAAGGTTGGATGGGCAGCTCTGTTAATTATTTTAATTGATAGTTAAATGGCCTTAATAGGCCTTTGACAGTTCGGTGGGCGAGCAGCCGACTCCGGTTCGCGCCCGTCGAACTGAAGATTTGAATGACGCGCGGTGACGTCGGGATGCACGCTCGTCATTTTACATGTTTGCGAGCGCAGCCCGCCCCTGCACGCCAACCCGAAGATTCTGGCCATTTAGTAGATATTCAGGATGCAATAGTACATCAAGGCATAACAATCTACTTCAGGAGGTCCATATTAAGGGAGGAAAGCAATGAGTATAAGCAAGGGAGTGAGACTTGAGACTTGGGAGAGGCACTGACCTTTTTGTAAAGGGTTAGGCTTATTGTTAGGCAGCTGTCGTCAAATCCAACAGAACCCTGAACTGCACTGCTCAGATTGTCCAATAGAAAAACAAGGGCAACAATAATATGGTCACTTTGTGGACCTCATCTGGAGTAAAACTAGAGATGGGAGAATTGGCCTCAGCACCCCCATGCTGTGGAGGTCATTACTCCAGTTGCAGCAATCCTTGCTGGGAATGAATACTGGCAGGTATATTATTCAAACTGCCAATAGAGGTTAAGATAATTTTCTATGTGAATGCAGTTACACAAAATCTGTAATTCTGAAATACCCTTGACTCTGTGCATTTGAAAAAACTCCAAATAACTCCACCAAGTCCACTGCAGGGACTAGCTGAGATTCGCAACATTTATGGGGTATAGTTCTTGATTATGCAGCCTCAACGAGCTTTCTCTTCTGTCTGAAAACATGATACAGATTAGCCACAAAACTCAGTCTCAACTTAGGTTGAAAGTTTGTCAGGCTATTATGATAACTGTGGAGTGGAGTGGATGTAGATTAGCATTAGGTGATAGAATTGCCATATAAACTATGTTCCAGAATACAACACATTGCATTCACTTTAGTACAGCTAAGGAATGTGTATAATCAAGCACTCCAAGTCTGTTAACCTTACTTTGAAGGATTTTAGAAAACCCAGGTCAGAATTTTCACGTCAGCGTGTGGGGGCGGGCCCGGCACGCCGAAGTGTAAAATGACGCCTGGTGACGTTCCGATGTCACCGCGCGTCATTCAGGTCTTTCGTTCGGCAGGCACGCGCCAGAGTCAGCTGCGCGCCCGCCAAACTGTCAAAGGCCTGTTAAGGCCATTAAAAAATCAATTAAAGTAATTATCAACGCTGCCCATCTAACCTTAAGGTTGGCGGCAGGCGAAGAGCCCAAGCGGCCTTTGCATTTTTCAGGAAACCTCATCCACGGGTGGGATGAGGTTTCCTGAAGATTTTATCAAATAAATTTTTAAAATTTTCACAATTCGTAAACATGTCACATGAGCGGACATGTCTAAATAATTTTAATCTTTCTTTACTTAAAACTTGCAATATGGACTTAATCTCCCTGAGGCACATGCGCGAAAGAGCACAGGCTCCAGCTCTCCCTCCTCCCCCTACCCGCACAGGTAGCGCTGAGTGCTATTGGCCGTGTGTCACGCTGTGCGGGCCTTAATTGGCCCGCTCACGTAAAATGGCGGCGTGCAACTGATCGCGGGCGGCGATTGGCTCCACGCCCGCTCCCGACCGGCCCGCCCAACAGGCAGAAAATTCTGCCCCCAATGTTATTTTTAGTGAAAGCCATTTAGCTGGCGTTAACTCTGATTCTTAAACTAAACTATCTTATTAATCATGGCTGGCCACATTGTTTCTCAATTAAAAGAGCAGCTACTTAATTTGTGCTATGACCCCATTTGATGTAATTTAAAACATGCCGATAATGTTATCAGTCCTCAAAGATGGCTGTATTTATATTGGAAACTCTTAAACAATTAATCTTGGCAAAACTTACATTTTACTTTTTTTAAATAAACAAGCCTATAAGCTAGCTGCACAATACCAGGCTCGAACACGGCCAGCTTTAATGGCTGAAAATATCAAAATTAACAAAATATATTCATATGGTGATAAACCACCTCCAAAATTCAGAAATTTATCCACTAATTAGAACAATTTGTTCTAAGATTAGCAATAATACTTACCTCAGCAGCTACTGCTCGCTTTGTTGCCTCTACTAACTTTGCAATGTTTTTTGCAGTTACGTCTTCTAGTTTAGCTTTATCCTTATTCCACAGTGACCTGCCATAGAAAGAACAACAGAGCTATAAACATTACCAATTGAATAGATGCCTGGGAGCAGACAATATTTCAATCAACAAGTTCACTTGACATTACAACCACACAAGTTAAATCCACCAAATTTATAATAGCCACCTAAAGCAGAGATGAAATTTCAACATCAATATTACTCCAGGGTATTCTTTTTAGATTATTCATTTTTTAAGACCAGACTGCAAACTTTATAAAGATGATTTGATATGATTTTTGGCATTTTTTTCCCAGCTGCAGCTCTAATTGGCATGAGGATTACCAGGCTGCTCGGTGTTGTCAAAAGGAGACAAGATCCACAATGAAAGGTAAAAATATTGGAAGTAACCCAGAAAATAATTGCTAGTGTTTTATTACACAGCTCTAGATTGTCATAATAGTTTCTCTGCCCAGTGAGTTCATACATGACTACATCCCAAAATTGGCTGATTGTTATTTTTTGACAACGTGATGTGTTGTTTGTGTTGAGCCCTATAAAAATGCAGTATATTTTAGTTCATGTCAAACATGAGTGAGGGAACCATTGAAGCTTGGCCTAAGTGGGCTGGCATCAATAATTATGATCAACAGCATAATGTGAATACAGTGAGGTTACAATACCCACCTCAATGCTCCCTCAATTTGAACCATTAAATCATAATTTGCAAATTCCCACCCAAACATATTAATGGTAGAAAAATATATTTTATAAAGTGTACTGTTGAAAGGACAACTATGCTTTGAAGCAGATTTAATAATGGATTAAAACTGATCTAGTCTTTAATGCTATGTCAAATCTAATTTCATCTTAAATGCAAGATTATATTGCTCATATAATCTACGCATAATGGTTTTATTTTGGAGATACTGTCATCATCATTACTCTTCTGACAATTTTTTTTCTTAAACTTTATTCAAACACAGGGTGCCAACTAGAGGCCAGGCTATATTAGACCTGGTATAGTGCAACAAGATGGTATTAATTAATAATCTCATAGTGAAGGTGCCCCTAGGTAGCAGCCACCATAATACGATTGAATTTTACATTCAGTTTGAGGGAGAGAAGAGCGAGTCTGAGACCATGTTTCTAAACTTAAATAAGGACAATTATGAGGGCATGAAAGCTGAGCTAACTAAAGTTAATTGGCAAATTAGACTAAGGGATAGGTCAATCGAGATGCAGTGGCAAACCCTTAATGGGATATTTCAGGATGCACAGAATAGATACATTCCAATGAGTAAGAAAAAGTCCAAGGGACGGACACACCATCCGTGGTTAACTAGAAAGGTTAAAGATAGTATCAAACTTAATGAAAGCATATAATTATGCAAAGACAGGTGGATGGTCAGAAGGTTGGACAGAATACAGGGCATAGCAAAGGATGACTAAAAGCTTAATAAGGAGGGAAAAATTAGAGTATAAGAGAAAGCTAACCAGAAAAATAAAAAATAGATAGTGAGAGTTTCTATAAATATTTTAAAAAGAAACGAGTTAACAAAGTGAGCATTATAGAAAGTGAGTCTGGAGAATTGATAATGAAAAACAAGGAGATGGCAGATGAATTGAACAGGTATTTTGCATCAGTCTTCACTACAGGGGATACAAGTAACATCCCAGAAGCAGCCATAAATCAGGAAGTGGAAGGGAGGGAGGAACTCAGGAAAATTACAATCACCAGATAAGTGGTACTGAGTAAATTGTTGGAGCTGCTGGCTGACAAGTGCCTGGGTCCTTAAAAGAAGTGGCTACTGAGATAATTGAGGCATTGGTTTTAATTTTCCAAAACTAGCGAATGGCAGCTGCAAAACTCAAAACAGTGTCCAACATTAGATATAAGTCCGCAATTGGACAATATTTGTTAAATAATCCTCAATGTGCTAAGAATTACGCAGACAACCCATTTAAGATTGTCAGTCGGGCTCGCAATATGGCGCACTTCTGTGTACTGGAAGCTACGTATATTAATACACAAGGCCCTGTTCTTTGCAGACAGAAAGAACTTGTACACACATTGCGCCTGTTTCAGCTAAACAAAGTAAGTGACAGCCATTTGCTGGTTCATTCCTCAGGGCAATACCTTGACCAATCAGGGTCAAGCTGCCTGGTTTAAATTTCGAACAATGCTTAGCTGTTAACTGTCAGTCACCATCAGTGGTGCATTCTCCATGGCAATGCCACTGCCAACCAATCAGCACTCTCTTCACACAGTATAAATTGTTGTTTTTGAGCCTTTCTTAGTTTGTGTTTCACGCCGGCTGGCTGTTAATTGGCCAGCCAGCGTGAAATTGCATTCGGGGGCCGATCGTGGGCAGAAGGGCTTTTCACGTCCACTTCTGGGTCTGCCAATCGCGCGCGCCCAATGAACGCAAGATTCAGGCCTATAATTCTTGCACCTCTCTGTAATTTACTTGCAAATTTGTTCCTCTACATCCTTTCCACTAACTGGCGGCCTAAAGACTACACTGAGCAATGTAACTACATCTTTTTTGTTCCTTAGCTCTAGCCAAATAGATTCTGTCCTTCACTTCTCTGGGGCATCCTCCCTTTCCAACGTAGCAATGTTCTCCTTAATCAATACTGCCACTCCTCCCCCTTTCCTATCCTTCCTGAACACCTTATATTCACGAATATTTCAAACCCAGTCCTGTCCTTCTTTGAGCCAGGTCTCTTTAGCCACAACATCATATTTCCACACAGCTATCTGCATCTGCAACTCACCAATCTTAGTTACCATGCTCCAAGAATTCACATACGTGCACAGTAATCCTTATTTACTTCCCCTCTTACTCTGAGCCTATCCAATAACTTACTATTCCCTCCTCCAGTGCTCTGCGTCTCTACCAGTAGTTTGTGCACTTTGGCATTCCTCTTTATTATTACACCCCACCCCCACCACCCCCCCTTAATCCTGGTTCCCACACACCTGCCACATTAGTTTAAATCCTCCCCAGTAGCACTAGCAAATCGCCTGCAAGGCTGTTGCCAGGACGACTCTGTTGAGGTGCAACCCATCCAGTTTGTACAGGTCCCATCTCCCCCAGAGCTAGTCCCAATGTCCCAGGAATCTAAAGCCCTCCCTCTGCACCATCTTTCCAGTCACACATTTATCTGCTTTATTCTCCTATTTCTATAGTCATTTGCGCTTGGTACTGGGAACAATCCATTATTAATTTTGAGGTCCTGCTTGCTAATTTCCCTCTTAGCTCCCTAAACTCTGACTGCCGGACCGCACCCCTCTTTCTACCTGTCTTTGGTACTGATGTGGACTGTGACTGCTATCAAATGTTTCATTTATTGTCCCTATCTTACATCAGGGGCAGAATTTCATGCATGTGGGGGTGGTCAGGAAGCCGACCGCCGCCCACAATCGGGGCCGGAAAGCGATTTAATGCTGGCGTGCCAATTAAGGCCCGCCCAGCGTGAAATGTGAGCGGCAGCGCTCCCTGTGCAGGTGGGGGGGACGAGGGCGAGCGTGAACTTCATGCATGCGCATGCTTCATAATCTCCCTGAGGCACAGAGCTGCCCCAGGGAGATGAGTTATAAAAAAAGTAAAGAAAATAAAAATGTAATGAAACATGTCCCCTCATGTGACTCTTGTCATGTTATTAATTAAATATTAGAATTTTTATTTTATTTTTACTTGCTTTAGGATACCTCATCCCGCCCGTGGATGAGGTTCCCTAAAAAGTGCAAAGGCCGCCACTTGGCCTTTTTGCCTGCCTGTTTAATGTCGTGTTGCTGTCCTTTGTTTTTGTTTCTTCTTGCTGTTTCTCTTATTCCAACCTATTCTCATTTCCAACTCAATTCTTTCCTTTTTTCCTCTTTGGTGATTTATTTGGTTATCACCTATTTTGAAACTGCTGTTTTGAATTTACTTGCTTTTTCACCATCTCTTTTATTACTTACTTGAATCCCTTTACACTATATGGTTATTGCCAAATTTGTTCATGCCTCTCTACGTTGCCTCTCAATTGTCCTTTCTTGTTCACACTGCCTCATCTATCAGTTAGGGAATAGATTCTGTTCACATCACAAGGGAAGCCCAGGTAAGTCACATTTCCTCCAAAGAATTACCTACTCGTGATATGAGAGCAGGAGACATTTTTTTCATGGCGGGGGGCGGGGGGGGGGTTGGTAGGGGAGCAGGAGTGGGTGGTGGAGAAACAGAATGAACATGAATTCCTTATGTTGTTTTTCCAAATGTGCATTGGAACATTAATCCTGAACTCAAAAAGAAAGTGAAATCGGTCTGGTTGAAATAATTGACTACATCGCATTATATTTTTTCTTTATCCTTTCATGGGATATGGGTGTCACTGACAAGGCCAGCATTTGTTGTCCATCCCTAGTTGCCCTTGAACGGAGTGGCTTGATGGGCCATTTCAAAGGGCAGCTAAGAGTCAACCACATTGCTGTGGGTCTGGAGTCAAATGTAGGACAGACCAGGTAAGGATGGCAGATTTCCTTCCCTAAAGGACATCAGTGATCCAGATGGGTTGTTATGACAATCAATGAAAGTTTCACAGTCACCACTACTGAGTCTAGCTTTATATTCCAGATTTATTAATAGAATTTAAATTCCACTAGCTGCCATGTCCCAGAACATTAGCCTGGGCCTCTGGATTACTAGGCCAGTGATATTACCACTACACCACCATCTCCATCTTGTCTGACAAAACAGCTGAGACTGCTGGATTACTTTCAGGCTTATCCTTCATTTTCACAGCTTATCAAATCAGAGTAATATTTTATTAAAGCACTAATTGATGTTTGTGGCTTGGCAGAGACCTTACCGTTCGTTTACGAACTGTGCTGTAATTTTCTTTATTTCTTCGTCTTTGCTTTGAATTTGCTGGTTCAATCTGAAGGGCACAAGTAAAAATGTCATAGCAACATAAGAAAGAGAAGTAGACAGTAAGGTCCATTGAGCCTGCTCCGCCATTCAACTGTAATGGCTGAACTTCTGCCCCAACTCCACTATCTCTATATTTACCAATTTCCTTAGTGCCCAAAAATCCATCAATCTCAGTCGTGAATATACTCATTTACTGAGCATTCACAGCCCTCTGGGGTAGAAAATTCAAAAGATTCATAACCTGCTGAGTCAAGAAATTTCCTCTCAGCCCAGTCCTAAAAGCTTGGTCTCTTATCTTTAGTGCATGATCCTTAGTTCTAGAGTCTTCAAACAGGAGAAGCAGCCTTTCAACATCTAACCTGTGATACATGTCAATGAGATCATGTCTTATTCTTGTAAACGCCATAGAATTCTATTTATCCTCTCCTCATAGGACAGCCCTTTCATCCCAAGAATCAATCTAGTGAACTTTTGTTGCAGCCCCTCTAAGACAACTATATCCTTCCTTTTGAAAGGGGACCAATCCTAGAGAAACGTGTACAGTTTTGGTCTTTCCCCAAAGCATTATATAATTGCAGCATGACTTTATTTCTCTTATACTACATCACGCTTGAAATAAATATTAACATACCATTTGCCTGTTGTAACTGCATGTTAACTTCCTGTGATTTGTGTACAAGGACCCTCCCCCCATGCTCTCTGAATACCAAAATTTCCTTTGAAAGCAGGCATTTTGGCTTCATTACATATCTCAAAAGGGGCATTTTGTGGCTTGCAGCTTCTGTGCAAAGAACAAGAATTGGATACCATAACATAATATATTAGTCCAGATATTGCAGTTGTAATGGAACCAGATCTGTTAGCATGTGCTGTCATTACTCTGGAAAACTGACAGTAACTTCTCGTGTCCACAAGTGGGCAGTGAAATGAAGAAATTCAGAAGTTGTTGCCTGTGTTTCCCCACTCCTCCACAGGGTGTGCTGTTGAAGTCCATGTGGCTACAAATCAACTAAAAGTATTGGCATGAACTTCCACTTTTTACTTGATTATTATCACTGTAAAATCTCTTGAAAAGGTTAAGCCTCATTGAAGGAGGTGTAAATGAGTTTTTTAAATGGCATACTAAGTCGCAGTTACTGAATAACCTTTCTGGTCTTGGAAAACTAATTTTATATTTATCGAATGTCATATTTCTCCCTTCCATAAAAATTCTGTAGATTAAAATAATGAAGCTGTTTTTTTTTAAAAAGTTATGATATTTCAGCTTTTAACTTAATCCTATTCACGTGCCCCAATCTTCATTTTCACTTTCTGAAAAATTATAGGCAGTGAATGATAAAATCTGCTCTTTACTTCCTGGTTTGCTGCCTGTGAGAATTCTTCAATGTGATTGGCTGCTTGGCAACATCACAGGTACTGGACTCTAGATATCCCCTTTAGCTGGCACCAGAATGAAATTTACGTTGAGAAAGAGGAAATCCACACCACACAGCTCACTAGATCTTTGTGGGCAGCTTTCTTTGAAGTCAGTGGCATAAGTGTCATAATTTCATCACTGGCCACAAAACCCAGGCCAATGTATTTTGTATCTTGACTATGAGGTGTACACTGGGCATATTCTATATTGAGACATACCTAGATATTTCTAGCTGATAATGCTCTTGGACTCTTAAATACCGATTTTCTGTGCGGGTTCTTTGTTGCTGCTCTTCCTTCAGTTTAATCATCAATTGTTCTAAATTTCTTGCAAGAGCCTGTAAAAATTTCAAACAATTAAAACAGATGCTGAAATAAAATGTTTTGTTTGTAAAGCCAGAAAATCCCCTCTGTCAACAGCAACCAGTAAAATAGTTGCAAAATTACCAATCCAGTATAATTTTCCAACAGAGGTGCTTGTGGTCTGTGATCGCATATCAACAGGATTGAATGCATTGCCAATTAAATAATTTTTGGAAAAACTTACTTGGTTTTCATTTTGTAAAACAATCAACTTTTGCCTCATTTCAGATTCCTCTTTCACATTTTGCCATTTGTGCTTCTGTATTTTGATGGCTCCATCACCTATCGATGGGGATGAATACAAATCCTGCAAGAGAAAATCAAATAGCTTAATCTCCCTCAAGGATAGCTTCTGCATTGGAACAATTCACCCTTTCACCATTTCTATGCTTTTATCACTGGCAAAAATCTACTGCGAGTCCCCCAACATTTTATACTCAGGATGAGGAGACAATCATTTAGGACTGGGATGAGGAGAAATGTCTTCACTGAAAGGCTTGTGAATCCTTGGATTTTCTACCCCAGAGGGTGTGGATGCTCCATTTCTGACTATATTTAAGGCTACGAGAGAGATTTTTGGTCTCTCAGGGAATCACGGAATATGGGGAGTGGGATCAGCCATGACCGTATTGAATGGAAGCGCAGGATCAACGGGTCATATGTTTTACTCCTGCTCCTATTTCTTGTGTTCTTGTATTAGTGATATGTGCAAAGATCTGGAGTTGAATGAATCAAGGCGAAACCAAATGACAGTTGTCACTAACACCTCCGGCTTAATGGCAAACTCAACATCCATTTTTCTATTCCAGAAAATATTCACCCTGAACCAAAGCAAATTTTGGTTTGATTCAATAATTGACTTATCCCTATTTGAGTTGACCCCTGATGAGTATCAAGCCCCGTGGAGTAAGCTTAAAAAAAATATATTTATAAAAAGATCACAAACTCACACTTACTGACGAGGGAACTGAGGAACGAGTGGACTCCTCATCAATGAGGGTATTATCAAGGTCGTCCAGCTCTCCATCACTTTGGTAAGTTTGATCAGGCAAATCGTCAAGTGTGTTGACTTCATGACTTGTTAAAGAGGGACCAGCATTACAGTTGTCAGTCACAGTACCCAATAACAGTAGTGATGAGGCTGGTGCACTGGCACTAAATGCAGAAACATCACAGCTACAATCTGCCACTTGCTTGTTGCTTCCATTCTCATTCAGCTGGTTCTCTTGCACAGGAATTGATAGGGTCTCACTGTTATAAATAAAACTCAGCAAGTTTACCTAACAAGTTTACTGTTAATTAAAAATGAGGACAAACTGTAACTAAAGTTTGGTACTATTTTGCAAGAGTGAAAGGCACAGTCAAATACTCACTTTTATTCACAGGGGTTCTCTTTATCTCCCACCACTTCCCACACCTTATCTGCATTCTTTTCAGAGACAATATGCACTCATACCAAGAGTACTGATCCTCGAAATGGGAAATGGCCCATCAGGCCCTTTCTTTCCAGGTATAACCTATCCTATCTTGAACACTACCCAATCCATTTAAGGCTTGTCCAAACAAAATTTCAGAATGCCTACCCAACTGACCATATACTTTTCATTACACTTCTTAGATTATATTAGCATGGAAATTCCAATAGTTCTGTGTCACCAGGAATGTGGTAAGGCTGAACTTTAGCCTGCTATTCTCTCCCTGCAATGCACGTGTCCCAAATCCAGGAGGCAGGGTAGTTTATATATTGGAACAGATGTCCATGCCAGTAGCAGAGTTACTGGGGCACCTAGCCTACAGTCCTGCTGTGATTTCAGAGTGGCACCTTGCTGCTCCATGGGAGAGAAGAGGATGGTTTGTCTTATTTCAAAGGTCGGTTTTGTTCCTTTGGTAGTGAGCTTCCAATTTGATCTGTCAGGGATAAGTTACATTTGAATACTGTGAAGTGGAACCCACACACGCTTTGTATAGCATGTAAGCCTAATCCCAACCTTCAATGTTGTAAGTTACCACCGCCTCAAGGAAGAGGCTAAAACTCAAAAATGGATCGAATCTCAGCTCTAGGATGTTTGAGTTCTGCCTCAAAGCATAGTAGTAGTTCCAAGGTAAAGTCATGCAGTAATGTAAGAACTAGGAGTTTCATGCAGAATCACATGCCCTTAGTATTCTCAAACCTGTTCTTAACAAAATATTCAAAATGCTGGAATCATTCAAATAAGTTCATAGCTGCTTTGAACTCTCTTCAATAATAAACATCCTTTTGAAAATAGGGACCACAAAATTGGCTTGGCCTGTTTTTCAGGGTCTGGTCTGTGTCTTCAAACTTTTGAGAAAGCAACACACACACACATTTCTGACTGGAAGTGCACTCAGGCGATATTGACAAGAGCAAATAAGAGGCATCCTTTATCCACATCTGAAGCAGGAGTTAGGTCCTTTGCAAATGCATATTAGGGGCCTAAAACCTACTCGAGGTCCTAGTTGCAAGATTGGTTTGCCCTGAGGCAACCAACAATACAGAATGCCCACAAATAAAATACAAAGTTACTTTCCTATGAACATAGAGCTGGGAGGCCCTGAGATTGTCACCTTCAGACTCCCAAACTCTAATCCCCAGGTCCCAATCCTGTAGCTCACTGCCAGCTGATACTTATGATCCTCTGATCCTTCTCAGAGGCCATCATTTAACTGTGGGCTACTGCTTCCATCACTCAACTTTTTTACTTTCTCCTGCATCAGGAGGTCAGAGGCCTAATGTCTGCAGTTCCTTGGACCATAATATTCAAGGCCAGGTATCCTGAATGGGGGAGTGCCCAAAAAGAACACTGTACATTCTCAAGGACGATTTGGGATGGGCAATCAATGCTGGCCTCATCAACAAGGCTCACATTCCATGAGTGAATTAAAAGAAAAATCTGTAGGCCAAGGAGTCCCAAACTTTTGCACAATATTTCAATTTGAGCTCAATGGTACAAGATTAGAGTCATTAATTATATTCAAGTCCCTTGTGATGCATCTGTAAATATTACCTCATCAGTCTCCTACTGATGCAACATGGATATAAACAGGATATGCCAAGTGAAGGAATCGTGTCGAAATCTGGCTAAAAATATAATTGAATTAAATCTAAATGTGTATAATTGAGTTTATACATGAAGGGAGGAAATGGAAAATGAATTATGTTGCCAATTAAGTGCCCATATAAAGAGGTTCAGTCCATTAAAAAGGGACCTTACCGTTTGTCTGATGCTGCATCATGAGCTGTATTTTGATCCTCTTCATTTATTTGACCCTGGAAGGAAAGGACTTTGTTTCAGAAAATTTCATTCACAGAGGGCCGGCAAACTTTGCCTTCCTTTCCATTGAAATAATGACTTCACATCGTTAATGAAATCTGGTAGTGTTAATGCAGGTGGAATACAATGTACCCATGTGCTTCTTTGTATCTGGGTATTAATAAACGGATTAGAGGAGACTAAACACTGGATTTAAGTGATGATGTGTTTACCTGTATTATTACAGAGCTCTTGCCTTTGCAATTTACCGCCAGTGTCGTGGGTTATCATTCAATTATTATCGGCTCCCTGGAATTGCTTTAAACATAGTCCTTGTGTTCTGTCTATTACTGATTTATCTATTTCCAATTGCTTGATGCTTTTGATCACAAAGTACATTGCCAATTTAATTTATTCTAGGGAGACACTGGGAGCACATAGTTGATTTACATTACACTGCTTCTACTGAAGCTACGCAGGGTTACTTGGCTTCCCCAGAGACAGGTTGCATCACAGGCCGCTGCCTGCACCATGTGGCATTCTCCATTGACATGGGCACATGCAGCTGTGAACCCTGCATGCACTCAAACATGTTGAAACAACGTTATCCTGACATCTCACAGTCCAACCGGCTGATGTGACACTAGGATCCCACATTTGGACCATGCAGGAACTGACAATGCCGATATTGTACACTCCTAAAAAAGTAAGTATGAAACAGCAAGGCGGGCCCTACAGCGATGTTATATAATGGCCAGGTACCCTGATTGCAGGTCAATTAAATTTTATGGAACTCTCTCTCTACTGAAATGTATCCGAAAGCACTCTTTGAAACATTTTGGTGCATTTGCCAGAGTGTGTTACTGCATCCTCACAGAGGAGTGGGTGACCTCTCTGCACAAAGGCTGCAACAGGTAAACAGCAGAGGTGGCGGTGTTTCTCACTCTGCAGCAAGGTTATGCCACTATCGGCTAGCTAGAAACTTCACTACTAAAAGAGTCAAGAACTTCTTCTGTTGGTACAATGTGTTTGCAAAGCATGTTTGTGCAATTAAGAAAAATTAATGTGAATCATAATCATAAAAAGGAGCATGGAATAGTTTTTTTGATTGGTCATCAGAAGTAACATATTGATGCATGGTGTTTCTATTTATAATTAATTGTGGCTAGGATTACAAGAAGCAAATACAAACACGAAGCTCCCTCCATCAATAATCATTTAAACAATGTGCATGCTGACCTGCCATGTGATTTTTAGCTCAGAAGACACTTTTTTAATTCTGTTAATTGATAACACAGCTTACCTTTTTACTTTTAGACTTTTTCTTTTTCTTCTTAGACTTGGTTTTGGCTTTCAATACCTACAACGAGACCAAAAGAAAGTGAATCAGTGAAATAAAGCCTTCAACTAAAACTTTTCACCAATCTTTCAGTTCCAAGCAGAGACCAAGTGGACGATTTCTTTCCTTGATGGGCAATTCAAATTTGAGTAGGGTGATCTTGTTGACAATGTCCTTTGTGGCTGTTGGCTGCAGATTAGGCATTTCCAGGGCTGTACATGGATGTGTAAAAATGTCTGACAGCAGGTCTCTCATTAATGCTACAACTGCTATGGCTGGGAAAGAGCAGCAAATCAAATAGCTAAATAATGCAAGGTTTATAAGGCACTTGGCATACCTGCACTAAACAAATGCAATGTGGAGCTGCAACATTTCATCCAATTGTACTGCAACATCACTACAGAAGTGTATTTGATAGTATCAAGTGTTTTCTTCTTGCATTAGTAACACAAAATGTATTGACTAGAATAAAATCAGCAGCGAGGTCGTGTCCAAGAGGAACCAAATTGAAATGGAGTTAACTGGGCCTTTTTCTGTTAGAGACTTTCCATCTCTTCCTCCACATTCCAGAGGTGACAGAACCATGTTCTATGTCATTATTATGGTCACATCTAATTAGTTTCCAAACATGGCAAGCGATCATTTATAGGAGGGAGATCATACCGTTGAGTCATCATCATCCTTTAACTCTGTTGGCGCCATTATTTTCTCATTTGTTTCTACTGGAGCAGGAAGTGTAGGCAAGCCTGTCGCTAAAAGAAATAAGAATTTGTCAGCCGAACGTTTGTTTCATAATGTATATGGTTAGGTTTCTCACTTTCAGGAACTTTTAGTGTACTGGTTAAACCAAACAAGTTGGTGATTATGTTTGCAATAAAAAAAACAAAGTCTATACTGTTGGCTATTATTAAACCATGAACCACACACTGAAAAATTATGCTCCCATAAAACTAATCCTAAATCAAGATCACTTCATTAATCTGATTTTCTTTCTGAAAATATGAGGACTGGGGGAAAAAAAATTAGGACAGGCAATCACAACTGTTAATGAAGGTCTACTGATAAGAGAACTCGTATGTCAAATGAAGACCAATTCCTGTACTACTCAGAAACCCATTAACCTGGAAAAACAAGTTTCGTTTTGAAATTGTTATACTATGGTTTCAAATCCAAAAGTAAAATGACAACTAATTTCTTCTGATATAAATGTAATGGGTCAGAATGATACCACACACATCTCCAAATAAAAGGGGGCATTATTGCTAAGGATATGACTTTGCAACAGTATACTCTTGTGTAATTGAGTCCATCATGTACTGTTCTGTTTGAAAAAAGCTGACCTCGAAAGCGAAACTGTGGGCATTGTGCAGACACAAGCACTAAGTTCACTTCATTAATGTAAACAAGGCTTGGGTGAGAATTATGCAACAATAAGAAAACTAATGCATTATAGGAGATGGAATGGTAGGAGACTCATGTGGAACATAAATCCCAGCCCAGGCTAGTTTCTGTAAATTCTATAGAATTATATATCTAAAAGGTTGATGGATAAATGTCAACTAAATGGTTTTGTTGATTTGAAGTTTTTGTCTAATTGACTCTCAAATTTAACAGTACAGCAGCAATTTATCAAGAAATTCAAAGTGACTTTTATCTAATCTCAAGATTGGAAAACAACTTATTCTCCAAAATGGATATTAGTGCTGAGGATGTTTCATTTTGATGCCAAATGATGATGTATTAGTGGTGTACCCTCGGCACCTGCCCAACGTGGCAGTTGGTTTTGATTCAAGAGGTAAAGTGGTGCACAAGATTTCCATTAGATTTTCCTGTGTAAACTGTCTTTTTATTAGTGAAGAAATGGGAGATCTGCAGTTGAAAATCCTCCAGCATGGTCAGAATTTAATGCCCTCCTGGGCAGTGAGTTTGGAGGCATTTAATGGAGCAGTAGTATGCAGGGTAGGTACTCCGCTGCTTTTCTGCTTCCGCATGATTAAGTCAGGGGCGGGAAGGCTCTTGAACTGCCTTCCTGCCCAGGCATTGAGGGCCTTAAGTGGGCAATTAATGGAAGCCTGAAAAGCAAACCCAGGGGAGTCACTCGTTCAAAGGCGTTCACTGCCTGCTTGAGTGACCCGGCAGCTGGCCCTCTGAGAGCCACTCCTCTGTCAATTCTGCCGACCTGCAACCCCCACCCTGTCTTCACTAGTCTATGGCCTGCTTCCTTTGGCGATCCTAGGCCTCTGGTGGATACATTGCCGGCAGCTGCCACCAATTCAGTGGTGGTGATGGGCAACAGAGAACTGCCTGCGTCTGATTGGTCGGCAGCTCCCAGGGTCCTAAATCCCGGGGGGAGGCCTGCCGCTAGTAAGTTAAGTGCCTAATGGACACTTAATTTGGTTTCTGCCAGGGCCACTCAGCTCCTGAGCTCAATTCAGCCTTAGTTAAAACATGGACAAAAGAGCTGAACCCCAGAGAGGAGGTGAGAGTGACTGCCCTTGACATCAAGGCAGCATTTGACCAAGAGTGGCATTAAGGAGCCCTAGAAATACTGGAGTCAATGGGAATCAGGGGGAAAACTCTCCACTGGTTATAGTCATGCCTACCACAAAAGGAAGATGGTTGTGGTTGTTGGAGGTCAATCATCCCAGCCCCAGGATATCACTGCAGGAGTTCCTCAGGGTAGTGTCCTAGGCCCAACCATCTTCAGCTGCTTCATCAATGAACTTTCCTCCATCAATAAGGTCAGAATGGAGTGTTTGCTGATGTTTGCACAATGTTCAGCACCATTTGCGACTCCTCAGATACTGAAGTACTCTTGTCTATATGCAGCAAGACCTGGACATTATCCAGGCTTGGGTTGATACGTGGCAAGTAACATTTGTGGCACACAAATGCCAGGCAATGATCATCTCCAACAAGAGAGACTATAATCATCTCCCCATGACATTCAATGGGATTGCCTTCGCTGAACCTCCCACCATCAATAAGCTGGGGTTACCACTGATCAAAAACTGAACTGGACTAGCCACATAAATACTGTGGCTATAAGAGCAGGTCAGAGGCTGGGAAATCTGCGGCAAGTAACTCACCTCCTGACTCCCCAAAGCCTGTCCACCATCTACAGGGCACAGGTCAAGAATGTAATGGAATCCTCTCCATTTGCCTGGATGAATGCGGCTCCAATAACACTCAAGAAGCTCAACACCATCCAGAGCAAAGCAGCCCGCTTGATTGGCACCCCATCCATCACCTGCAACATTCACTCCCACCACCACTGATGTCATGTACAATCTACAAGAATCACTTCAACAACTCACCTTCGACAGCACCTTCCAAATCCATGACCCCTATCACCTAGAAGGACAGGCGCAGCATGTGCTAGGAACGCCACAACCTGCAAATTCCCCTCCAAGCTATACACCATACTGACTTGGAAATATATCGCTGTTCCTTCACGGTTGCTGGGTTAAAATCTTGGAACTCCTTCCCTAACAGCACTGTGGGTGTTCTGACACCACATGGACTACAGTGATTCATGAAGGAAGCTCATTACCACCTTCAATTATGGATGGGCAATAAATGCTGGTCTAGCAGGCATTGCCTGAATCCCATTAAAAAAAAAACAATAAGAGTATGCCTTCCCCAACAGGGGTGACGCGCGATTCTCGCCGGATCTCCAGCCGACATGCGAGACCCCTGTCGCCCAGATTAAATTCCGTCCCAAGTGTTAGATTTTCCATCCATTTAATGTCAACAGGTAGAAACTCTAACTCTATAATCGGAATTTCATCATGTAAATTTAAAACAGTGATACGGTTCACCATTAGTGAAAATTAATATCCAATGTGACCTTAGATAGTCAATCTGAAATAGGTACATTATTTTAATATGTTACTAGAAATCCCAATTAGTCCTCAAGTATGCCATTTTTGGCAGAGATAATAAAACTGAATGAGCACATTACTGTAATGTAGTTCCAAAGAGCATCAGTACAGCCAACTGCTTACTGTTTGTTGATGTTGCTCCTTTTGTCTGTATGGGCGTCCCTACTGGAACAAAAGGATGAGAGAATTTTAATAGTGATCGGTCACCTGGGAGAATCTTCAGCCCTCAAGCCACATTTTAGTATTTTTGAATTTATTGATAACAGCAAAACATGCACATAATTTGGCCATTTACATAAGTTGCTCATTTAGTTGTCCCTAAAAATCAATCAGTTTGCCCAACAGAATGGGAAGCTCCCATTTCATTTAGGTAGGCGGCTAATCCTACTCTATGCAATTGATGTGAAACAACAGTGTCAGAAGGTAAAGGCACACTGTTATTTTATTTCCTGCTGGTCTTGTGATTATGATTAATGCAGTTTTTTTCCATTGCTTTATTCGGTTTGTTAAAACATAATAGAATATGGAAAAAACAAACATTAGAACTGCAGTATTTATATTCAAGGGCTGACATTATACTAATGCGCATACAAGAAACATTTAAAGAGTATTTATAAAGACCATTACTCAAGATTGCTTCTATGGGAGGTTATAGTTTACGCACTCAGGTTCGGAATCCTGCATCTAGTTAGCAGCACCATGAACATGCACAAGTGTTAATAACTATTACAACTATACAGTTGCTGTTACATCGGCAAATTAGTAAGACTCAGGATTATGAATAGAAGAATGAGGTAAAGTTAGAAGAAATTCCCCCCTTACAGACAGTTATTAGAATTATGGAATACTTTATCATAAGGGGCTACCTAGTAAAAGACATGCATCATTTGAAGAGGAATTCGATAAGCATTTTTAAAGGAAGAATACAAACTGACATAAGGAGGGCAAGGAAAGAAGATTGGATAATTTTTTAAAATTCATTTATGGGATGTGGGCGTTGTTGGCTAGACCAGCATTTATTGCCCATCCCTAATTGCCCTTGAGAAGGTGGTGGTGAGCTGCCTTCTTGAGCCATTGCAGTCCATGTGGTGTAGGTACACCCACAGCGCTGTTAGGAAGGGAGTTCTAGGATTTTGATGCAGTGGCAGTGAAGGAATGGTGGCATAATCCCAAATCAGGATGGCGAGTGGCTTGGAGGGGAACTTCCAGGTGGTGGTGTTCCCATGTGTCTGCTGCTCTTCTCCTTCCAGATGGTAGCAGTCATGGGTTTGGAAGGTGCTGCCTATGGAGCCTTGATGAGTTCCTGTAGTGCAGCTTGTAGGTGGTACACACTGCTGCCACTGTTCATCGATGGTGGAGGGAGTGAATGTTTGTGGAAAGGGTGCCAATCAAGTGGGCTGCTTTGTCCTGGATGGTGTCAAGCTTCTTGAGTGTTGTTGGAGCTACACTCACCCAGGCAAGTGGAGAGTATTCCATCACAGTCCTGACTTGTGCCTTGTAGATGATGGACAGGATCTGGGGAGTCAGGAGGTGAGTTACTTGCCACAGGATACCTAGCCTCTGACCTGCTCACAGTATCAATATGCCACAGTATTTATATGGCTAGTCCAGTTCAGTTTCTGGTCAATGGTTAACCCCCAGAGTGTTGAAAATGGAGGATTCAGTGATGGTAATGCCAGTGATGTTTAAGGGGCCATGGTTAGATTCTCTCTTGTTGGAGATGGTCATTGCCTGGCACTCGTGTGGCGTGAAGGTTACTTGCCACTTATCAGCCTGAGCCTGCACACTGTCCAGGTCTTGCTGTATTTGGACATGGACTACTTCAGTATCTGAGGAGTTGTGAATGGTGCTGAGCATTGCACAAACAGCAGCAAGCATCCCCACTTCTGACCTCCTGATGGAAGAAAGGTCATTGATAAAGCAGCTGAAGATGGTTGGGCCTAGGACACTACCCTGAGGAAATCCTGCAGCCATGTCCCAGGGCTGAGATGATTGACCCCCAACAACCATAATCATCTTCCTTTGTGCTAGATATGACTCCAACCAATGGAGAGTTTTCCCCCCCGATTCCCATTGACTCCAGTTTTGCTAGGGCTCCTTGATGCCATACTCCGTCAAATACTGCCTTGATGTCAAGGGCAGTCACTCTTACCTCACCTCGAGAGTTCAGCTCTTTTTGCCATGTTTGAACCAAGGCTGCAATGAGGTCAGGAGTTGAGTGGCCTAAACTGGGTATCAGTGAGCAGGTTGTTGCTAAGCAAGTGTTGCTTGATAGTACTGTTGATGACTCCTTCCATCATTTTACTGATGGATCGAGAGTAGACTGATGGGGCAGTGATTGGCCAGGTTGGATCTGTCCTGCTTTTTGGGTACAGGACATGCCTGGGCAATTTTCCATGTTGCCAGGTAGATGCCAGTGTTGTAGCTGTACTGGAACAGCTTGGCTAGGGGTGCAGCAAGTTCTGGAGCACAAGTCTTCAGTACTATTGCCGTAATGTTGTCAGGACCCATAGCCTTTGCAGTATCCAGTGCCTTCAGCCGTTTCTTGGTATCATGTGGAGTGAATCGAATTGGCTGAAGACTGGCATCTGTGATGCTGGGGACATCCAGAGGAGGCCGAGATGGATCATCCACTTGGCACTTTTGGCTGATGATTGTGGCAAATTCTTCAGCCTTATCTTTTGCACTGATGTGCTGGGCTCCCCCGTCATTGTGGATGGGGATATTTGTGGAGCCTCCTCCTCCAGTGAGTTGTTTAATTGCCCATCACCATTCACGACTGGATTTGGCAGGTTGCCAAGCTTAGGTCTGATCCATTGGTTGTGGAATCTTAGTTCTGTCTATCACTTGCTGCTTGGCAACGCAAGTAGTCCTGTGTTATAGCTTCACCAGACTGACACCTCATTTTTAGGTATGCCTGGTGCTGCTCCTGGCATGCCCTCCTGCACACTTCATTAAACCAGGGTTGATCCCCTGGCTTGGTGGTTCTGGTAGAGTGGGGAATATGCTGAGCCATGAGGTTACAGATAGTGGCTGAGTACAATTCTGCTGCTGCTGATGGCCCACAGTGCCTCATGGTTGCCCAGTCTTGAGTTGATAGATCCATTTGAAATCTATCCCATTTAGCACAGTGGTAGTGCCACACAACACAATGGAGGGTATTCTCATTGTGAAGGCGGGACTTGGCCTCCACAAGGACTGTGCAGTCAGATGCAAAGACAGATGCATCTGTGACAGGCAGGTTGGTGAGGATGAGGTCAAGTATGTTCTTCCTTCTTATTGGTTCCCTCACCACCTGCCGCAGACCCAGTCTAGCAGTAATGTCCTTTAGGACTCGGCCAGTCCGGTCTGTGGTGGTGCTTCCGAGCCGAGCCACCAGAGTACATTCTGTGCCCCTGCTACCTTCAGTGCTTCCTCCAAATGGTGTTCAATATGGAGAAGTACTGATTCATCAGCTGAGGGGGGACGGTACACTGTAATCAGCAGGAAGTTTCCTTGCCCATGTTTGACCGAATAGCATGAGACTTCATGGGGGCCAGAGTCAATGTTGAGGACTGCCAGGGCAACTCCCTTCCTACTGTATATCACTGTGCCACCACCACTGCTGGGTCTGCTGGCGGGACAGGACATACCCAGGGATGTTGATGGTGGTGTCTGGTACATTATCTGTAAGTGGTATTTCCGTGAGTATGACTATGTCAGGCTGTTGCTTGACCAGTCTGTAAGATAGCTCTCCCAATCTTGGCACAAGCCCCCAGATGTTAGTAAGGAGGACTTTGCCCTGTCTACAGGGCTCGGTTTGCCGTTGTCGTTTCCAGTGCCTAGGTTGACGTTGGGTGGTCTATCTGGTTTCATTCTTTTTTATTGACTTTTAGTGGTTTGATACAACTGAGTAGCTTGCTAGACCATTTCAGACGGCATTTAAGAGTCAACCACATTACAGCGGATCTAGAGTCACACGTAGGCCAGACCACGTGAAGACGGTAGATTTCTTTCCCTAAAGGACATTAGTGAACCAGATGGGGTTTTACGACAATTGACAATGATTTCATGGTCATCATTAGGCTTTTACTTCCAGATGTTTATTGAATTTAAATTCCACCATTTGCTGTGGTGGGATTCCAACGTGGGTCCCCAGAGCATTACCCTGGGTCTCTGGATTACCAGTCCAGTGACAATACCCCCGCCTCACCACAGGTGTTAAATGCCAGTTGAAGAGCTAGCATCAGCATAGGAATGGGCTGAAAGGTTATAGTACAGGAGACCAATGATCAACGGGACCATATAGTGCCTAATACTTGATTGATGCATGTTCATTGTATATTTCCAAAAGCTTTTTCTATTCAATTCTAAAAATATTATTTTCGGTTTCATTTGTACAGTACCTTGTTGGAAAAATGAGAGGAGCAGTTGCATGACATCTGCTACAGGTTTGCCCAGGTAACCAGCCAGTCGATGGTGATCCTCCCAGAGTTTTTCAACAGGACAACTTTTAAGCTCCTTTAATGTTTGGCTATCTGCTCCAAGGCTCACGAGAGATTCTGTGATTCTGTCCCACTCAGTGGTAAATTCAGGTTCCTCAATCCCCGTGTTCAGAGTCTCAAAAAGAAGTTTGTTTCGAAAGTTACAAAGGCGCAATATAGCAGCACTTTTACTGTGATCATTTGCCAATGGTTCAGTGTCCCACCCACGGCGTGGTGCAGGAAGGATCTTCATGTGTCGAATAAGTGATGCCAGTAATGTGATGTCAAATCTCTTTGAGTTGGGTTGTTCATTGTTAGGTGGGTAAAGTAAGTTCCATTCACCTGTGTTAAGCATACTCCTTGATGAACCCTTGTGATAAGGTTCCAGAGTGCGTTTATTTTTCAGTAATTCCCTCTTCAGTATCTGAGGTGGTACTGCCCGATCAAATATTTGCAAAATGACTTCAGTACCCTTTATTATGAGCAGATGAAGGAGACGGTAAAATAGGGAATAATCCATGACTTGGGAAAGAGGATCCACGGGCAAAACATTTCCAAAATTAGGGACACGTCCTTTGTCTAAATGTCAGCAAGCATTGCATTAGTGGAAGAACATGTAAAATAAATGGTTTACCATAGTAATATATCATGTACGTAGGTACCACAGTTACAACTTTACAGCTCCACAAAGATCACGCGGAAAAAATATTTTAGCCAGGAAATGTGTCATGTTCAACTAAACTGTCAATTTATCTTTGATCACACAAGCAAGAGCACAAATGATACATATGGAATCTGTAGCAGTTCTCTGTAAAACTAATATATTACCCTCTTAATTCCACAATAGGTTTCGAGCAACTGAATAAAAAAACTACAATTCCACTGGTAAATGTGTTAGCTGTTCCGTGACTAATATAGCATAGAACTCTCAGCCAGCAATGCTGAGAGTTATCTTGAATGAGATTGCGAATGGCAGCCATTTATGAAGACAGCAGTACTCAATCAACTCTGAACACAGTCCTATGCCTTCTGCATTCCACTCCCCATCATGCACCACCTACCTGCCCTTATCCCACTCAACTTTCCACATATCTGGTATAGGCAGGGGCTGAATGGTACTCAGGGGGCCACTTAATGCAAATGAGGGATCATGGCCTCTATTTGTTTCATGCCATTCATACACTTTAAATGTTGGACTCAGGGCACCTGCCATCCAGAACTATAAGACTCCAGAGGGGGCTTCTAATCAAATACAGAAAGAGGGTTTGCTTAAAAGCTGTTAGTGCAGTTAGTTTGTGCCCCATTGATCAGAGGAGAGAAACTTGCATAAAAGCCACTTCCTTATCAACTCTTTCTTCCTCTGTGAAAACGCCCTGAAGTCTGACACTGTAATTTTTTTTACTTCAAACTGTTACTGCTCCCTGATGGAGACCAGACCAGTCTCCTATATGTAAATGATGCTCGGCCAAAAATATAATCAGGGTCAGGAGGCATCTCAGCAGCTGGTGCAAGCTTTGTGTGAGGGGGCTGTGAGGAGGATGCATAGATGCTTCAGGGTGATTTGGACAAGCTGAGTGGGCAAATGCATGGCAGATGCAATATAATGTGAATAAATGTGAAACTATCCACTTTGATAGCAAAATCAGGAAGGCAGATTATTATCTGAATGGCTATAAATTAAGAGAGGGGAATGTGCAACGAGACCTGGGTGTCCTCGTACACCAGTCGTTGAAGGTAAGTATGCAGGTGCAGCAGGCGGTAAAGAAGGCAAATGGTATGTTGGCCTTCATAGCAAGAGGATTCGAGTACAGGAGCAGGGATGTCTTGCTGCAATTATACAGGGTCTTGGTGAGATCACACTTGGAACATTGTGTGCAGTTTTATCTGAGGAAGGATGTTCTTGCTATAGAGGGAGTGCAGCGAAAGTTTACCAGACTGATTCCTGGGATGGCGGGACTGACATATGAGGAGAGACTGAATTGGTTAGGATTATATTCGCTGGAGTTCAGAAGAATGAGGGGGGGAATCTCATAGAAACCTATAAAATTCTAACAGGACTAGACAGGGTAGATGCAGGAAGGATGTTCCCGATGGTGGGGAGTCCAGAACTAGGGGTCACAGTCTGAAGATATGGGGTAGACCATTTAGGACTGAAATGAGGAGAAATTTCTTCACCCATAGACAGGTGAGTCTGTGGAATTTGCTACCACAGAAAGTAGTTGAGGCCAAAACATTGTATGTTTTCAAGAAGGAATTAGGTACAGCTCTTGGGGCGAAAGGGATAAAAGGATATGGAGAGAAAGCGCGAGCAGCCATGATCATAATGAATGGCGGAGCAGGCTTGAAGGGCTGAATGGCCTACTCCTGCTCCTATTTTCTATGTTTCTATGTTTCTATATTAAGTCCCGCCTATCCCCTCCCTCATCACCCCTGGAGATGCTTCCCAGTCAAAGAGGTGGGGAATGGCAGACAGTCTCTAGGCCATCCTGTTAGGCCATAGATATACCATCGGTTAAGAGCTCTAATCATTCAATTCCCTGCTATAGATCATAATGAAAGTGTTCTTAAGTGATAAATTGAGTGGGTGGGAAGAACTGAAAAACTTGAAGTCTGCAATATAATTATTAAATAAAAACTGGTGACATCTTCCTCTTTGGTTCCAAGTTAAGGTCACTGTCTGACATGGTTCCTTCTGCTTGCAGATCAAAAAGTGTGAAAGGAACATTTGAAAATATGATTAATCAATCACAGAACATAAGTACAATTCAATTCTCTGCAGTTAAGAGTGCTATATGGGAATGTAGCTTGGACTCAAGAAGTAGGTAACTTCAAGGGCAGCTATGCCATTAGTTTTGGAACTAAAGCAGGCATCAGTAGCTTCTGTCTACTTGCGTACAGATTGAAGAGTGCTGTCCTCACGTGTTGTTTTTGACATTTTGAAAATTAAAGCTTAATTGTATCAGTCTGAATAAAACCTGTTGAAACTGTGATCTTGTTCTCAACTTACTGAATTGCTCAAACTCTCGGTCAAACTCTTCAAATAAAGGCTTCAATTTGGGTATCCTCTCTTGTTCTTCAGCCAGGGCAAACACTAGCTCTCCCATCTGCCAGAGATCTTTCTGAGTAGTCATTTGTTCCATCAGGACACCCGGCCTTTGTTCGGATGGAGTTACTGTTAGCACCTTTATTTCCTCTTTACTTATGGCCTTTCTTGACAGCAGCTTTTGAACAAAGATGAGGAGGTTTTCCACATCATACAGAATCTGAATTATAGCTTTCTTGTAGCTATACAGGAAGCACAAACTACACTGATCACCTAAACAAAAAAAACATGGAGATAGGAAGCATTAGCAAATCTCATTCAGACACAAAAAGGTGGTGAAAGTGGTCAACGCCAGCAACACAAAATGGACTCGTAGCAAATCAGCAGTTGGTTTCCACTGCATCAGTTTTTTATTTTCCATTGAATTGGAAAATATTGCACAAAATCTTTCATTTCAAACCAAGTGAAAATAACAGAGAGACTAGAAACAGGCTTCCAAAAAAAGTTTGAATTATCGTTCCGTGAATTTCAAAGGAAAGATTGGGTACAGTGAAATAGTGACTGTTGATTTGCTACAAGCCCATTTCTTGTGGCTGGCATTGACCAATTACATCTCCTGGATCAATTATAAAACACTAGAGCAATTAAAATTTGAATAACCTGCCAGGGTCTTAGGAAAAAAAATGGGTTAGAATAGGTGGCACAACTAAGGCAGCACCACTATTTTCAAAATACAAGAAAAAAATGCTGACAGGACTTAACCAGTGACAACAGGAACTTGCATGTAAAGAAAAATAAAATGAAGCAAGAAAAACTATATACATAACTATTACAGCAGAAAAACAATAATCTCAGAATTTTTTTTATTCATTTACGAGATGTAGGCATTGCTGTCTAGGCCAGCATTTATTGCCCATCCCTAATTGCCCTTGAGAAGGTGGTGGTGGGCTGCCTTCGTGAACCGCTGCAGTCCCTGTGGTGTAGCTGCACCCACAGTGCTGTTAGAAATGGAGTTCCAGGATTTTGACCCAGAGACAGTGAAGGAACGGCGATATATTTCCAAGTCAGGATAGTGAGTGACATGGAGAGGAATTTCCAGGCAGTGGTCTTCCCATGTGACTGCTGCCCTTGTCCTTCTAGATGGTCGTGGTCATGGGTTTGGAAGGTTCTGTCTAAGGAGCCTTGGTGAGTTCCTGTAGTGCAGCTTGTAGATGGTACTGCTGCTACTGTTTGTTGGTGGTGGAGACAGTAAATGTTTGTGGAAAGGGTACCAGTGAAACAGACTGCTTTGTCCTGGATGGTGTCAAGCTTCTTGGGTGTTGTTGGAGCTGCACTCATCCAGGCAAGTGGAGAGTATTCCATCACACTCCTGACTTGTGCCTTGTAGATGGTGGACAGGCTTCTGGGGAGTCAGGAGGTGAGTTACTCGCCGCAGGATTCCCAGCCTCTGATCTGCTGTCGTAGCCATGGTATTTATATGGCTAGTCCAGTTCAGTTTCTGGTCAATGGTAACCTCCCAGGATGTTGATAGTGGGGGATTCAGCCATGGTAATGCCATTGAATGTCAAGGAGAGATAGTTGGATTCTCTCTTGTTGGAGGTGATTGCCTGGTACCTGTGTGACACGAATGTTACCTGCCACTTGTCAGCCCAACCCTGGGTATTGTCCAGGTCTTGCTGCATTTGGACATGGACTACTTCATATTCTGAATGGTGCTGAACATTGCACAATCAGCGAACATCCCCATTTCTGACCTTATGATGGAAGGAAAGTCATTGATGAAGTTGCTGAAAATGGCTGGGTCCGGGACACTACCCTCAGGAACTCCTGCAGTGATGTCCTGGAATGGAGATGATTGACCTCCAACCACCACAACAATCTTCCTTTGTACTAGGTGTGACTCCAATCAGTGGAGAGTTTTCCCCAATTCCCACTGACTCCAGTTTTGCCAGGGCTCCTTAATGACACACTTGGTCAAGTGCTGCCTTGATGTCAAGGACGGTTACTCTCATCTCACCTCCGGAGTTCGGCTCTTTTCTCCATTTTTGAGCCGAGGCTGTAATGAGGTCAGGAGCTGAGTGACCCTAGCAGAACCCAAACTGAGTGTCAGTAAGCAGGTTATTGCTAAGTAAATGCCACTTGATACACTGATGACCCCTTCCGTCACCTTACTGATGATTGAGAGTAGTTTGATGGGACGGTAATTGATTGGGTTGGATTTGTCCTGCTTTTTGTGTACAGGACATACCAGGCAATTTTCCACATAGCCAGGTAGATGCCAGTGTTGTAGCTGTACTGGAACAGCTTGGTTAGGGGTGCGGCAAGTTCTGGAGCAAAGTCTTCAGTACAGGTGCCGGAATATTGTCAGGGCCCACAGCCTTTGCTGTATCCAGTGCCTTCAGCCGTTTCTTCATATCACGTGGAGTGAATTGAATTGGCTGAAGACTGGCATTTGTGAAGCTGGGGGCCTCCAGAGGAGGCAGAGATGGATTATCCACTTGGCACTTCTGGCTGAAGATTGTTGCGAATGCTTCAGCCTTATCATTTGTACTGATATGCTGGGCTCCTCCAACATTGAGGATGGGGATATTTGTGGAGTCTCCTCCTCCAGTGACTTGTTTAATTGTCCACCACCATTCACAACTGCATATGGCAGGACTGCAGAGCTCAGATCTGATCTGTTGATTGTAGGATCGCTTAGCTCTGTCTATCTCTTGCTGATTATGCTGTTTGGCATGCAAGTAGTCCTGCGTTGTAACTTCAACATGTTGACACCTCATTTTTAGGTATGCCTGATACTGCTCCTGACATGCTCTCCTATACTCTTCATTGAACCAGGGTTGATCGCCTGGCTTGATGATAATGGTAGAGTGCGGAATATACCAGGCCATGAGATGACAGATTGTGGTTGAATACAATCCTGTTGCTGCTGATGGCCTACAGCGCCTCATGGTTGCCCAGGTTTGGGTTGGTTGATCTGTTCGAAATGTCTCCCATTTAGCACAGTGGTAGTGCCACACAACACGATGGAGGGTATCCTCAATGTAAAGACGGGACTTCGTCTCCACAAGGACTGTGTGGTGGTCACTTCCATCGATACTGTCATGGACAGATGCATCTGTGACAAGCAGGTTGGTGAGGATGCGGTGAAGTGTGTTTTTCTCTCACTACCTGCCAGAGACCCAGTCTATCAGCTATGTCCTTTCAGACTTGGCCAGCTCGGTCAGCAGTTGTGCTATCGAGCCACTCCTGGTGATGGACATTGAAGTCCCCCACCCAGAGTACATTTTGCACCCTTCCCACCATCAGTGCTTCCTCCAAGTGGTTCAACATGAAGGAGCACTGATTCATCAGCTGAGGGGCAGGGGGAGCAGGGGGCACTACTTGGTAATCAGCAGGAGGTTTCCTTGCCCATGTTTGACCTGATGCCATGAGACTTCATGAGGTCCGGAGTTGATGTTGAGGACTCCAGGGCAACTCCCTCCCGACTGTATACCACTGTGCCGCCACCTCTGCTGGGTCTTTTCTGCCGGTGGGACAGGGCATACCCAGGGATGGTGATGGTGGTGTCTGGGGCATGATCTGTAAGGTATGATTCTTTGAGTATGGCTATGTCAGGCTGTTACTTGACTAGTCTGTGAGACAGCTCTCCCAATCTTGGCACAAGCCCCCAGGTGTTAGTAAGGAGGACTTTGCAGAGTCGACAGGGCTAAGTTCGTCATTGTCATTTCTGGTGCCTAGGATGATGCCAGATGGTCCATCCAGTTTCATTCCTTTTTATTGGCTTTTGCAGAGGGCAGCTAAGAGTCAACCACATTGCTTTGTGGCAGTAGTCACATGTAGGACAGGCCAGGCAAGAATGGCAGATTTCCTTCCCTAAAGGACATTAGTGAACCAGGTGGGTTTTTACAACAATTGACAATGTCACTTTTAATTCTAATTCAAATTCCACCATCTGCCATGGTGGGATTCAAACTCAGGGGACTCTGAATTAGTCCAGTGACAACACCACTACACCACCACCTCCCCGGGAGAATAGATTTAAGATTATCACTGATTTCAGGGAAAGAAAAGCGGAGGAAAATAAATGTCTACGGCCTATATTGCGCTTAATGGTGATGATGTTTCAAGGTGAATGACTGTTACGAAACCAGATTTTGAATTGATACGACTTTTTGTGAGATGGAAGACATGAACAGATGACAAGATGGATGCGGATTCACAAGTTTGCAGAAGTCAAGCAGGAGGAGAAATATCCTGGATACTTCAACAACCCTAGCCTTGAAAGGGTTCCCAAAATCCATTTACATCAAACTTGTCAGTCTAATTAAAATGATGATTTCCATTCATGTCAAGAAGGCCTCTGTAGTATGGTCAACTCAGCATAGGGAAAATTAAAACACAAATCTTACCCAGTTCCAAAATAAATGTTATCCATTCCTTTAGTTCTGAGTGATTAGAAAGATCCTCATCTTTAAACAGAATTAAGAATTGGCGGATTTTAAAATTGCAGTTCCATCCCAAAACATGGTCTAGAATCATTTCTGCAGTAATTTCACTGCTTTTCTCCATTAATGCTTCTTTCAAGCCACAACGGATCATTAGTTCAGACACTTCTCCGGTTTCAACAATTACATTTTCGATCAACTTTCTTTTCAGAGTGACTTCACGGAACAGGCGACACTTATCTGCAAGAAGCGACAGAATTTGCTAAACTTAAGTTATACAATAAAAGTCATATGTATATTCACATATACAAACATTTATCAAGTAAACCGCTGTTGAAAACACCCCCCATTTTACATTCCTTTTCATTGGAATGTAGTGTGACAAGTATAATCAAGCCCGCTGAATGTACTACGTTGGTGTTTCAAACAGATGTATCATACTGCAGCTGCATATTAGGTTGATTCTAGAATTACCACTTTATGGTCTTTTTGAAAATGATAAACAACAGTAATACCCTGTAAATTTCTGTTATCATTGAAGTATCATATCTCAAAGAGTTGGAAACTCACAAACCCATTTTGCATGCATAGATGCGCATCTGCATGATGTAAATTAATAAGTGGAACTCAGCAAGTCCTCTTCAACTTTAATTCAATGAAATTTCATACAATGCCTACTGAACAAATATTTCCTGGTAATTTCCACAAATTTATTTCCTATAATGACATCAATACTAAGATCACAGACAATAACTGTTAGTACAAAAACAACTAAATAGAATAATTTCCCCAAAACTCCTCAAACCAAAGAAAATTAGAACTACACCCATTTATATAACAAAGATTTTTTTTGAAAATCTAGAACAAATAATGGATGCAATGACAAGGCATGAATGAAAATTGACCTAAAAGCAATGTTACTGCAGGTTACACATCATGTTTAAATTGATCCCTAGCTACTATTTGATATATAGCGTGACATGTTTATTCTTATAGAATGCAGTGGTCCAGTGCACCTGGTTTTGGTGGGAGTGTAGGGCAAATGTGAAATTAAAAAAGGGAAACCTCCAGTAACCACAGTTATTTGGAGCATATTTAGTGCTAGAATCTCATGATATTAGGCAAACTAAAGAGCTAATCTTTGAACAAATGATTCATTGCATTAACTAGACCTTTAAAACACAAGACAAAAAAATGTGATAAAACCCACTCTGGACCAGCACAGCGTTTCTGCAACAAAATAAAATTATGACTCATTATTATTTAATTATACTGTGAACTAAGAGCTGCTACACGTGCAAGGGAACAGAGAGATGAAGCATGCAACACCCTAATGTTCTGTAGTACAAGTTCGCACTCACTGGGCTGGATTTTGTAGATGTGACTCAAGTCCTGCCGCCAGAGTTGAAATGGAAAGCAAGGCCACTTTAGCCAACGTCAGGACCCTGGGGCAGCATCTAGCCATGGTGGCCAATTAAGTGGCCACCGCTGGGGGTGCCATCCAGTTAAGGAGGGTGGCCCGTGCCCAACAGCTGTCAGTCAATCACAAGGCCAGCAGCTCAGCAGCGCCATGCTAAAGGTGGCCATTGGTGAGGCTGTAGTTGCAGGATGAGCAAGCATGCCTCAATGGCCAGGTGCTCTCTAAGAATCTGAAATACTGTTGAGGAATGCCAGGGCCAGGCAGCCATGCCTAGGTGATTGGGGCAGTTCATGTGGTTAGATATTTGAAGGTGACAGAACAAATCAAGAGTAATTAATGAAGCATATGGGATCTTGGGGGCTTCATAAATAAAGGTATTGAGTCCAAAAGCAAGGAGTTATGCTGAATCCCTGGTTAGGCCATAAATGGTGTAGTGTGCCCAGTTCTAGTCACCGCACTTTAGGAAGGATATGAGGGTCCTTCAGAGGATGCAGAGATTTACCAGAATAGTTCCAGTGATAAGGAAATTTAGCTACAAGATTAGGTTGGAGAAGCTGAGGTTGTTCTCCTGGGAGCAAAAGGAAGTTGAGGGGAGATCTAATAGAAGTGTACATGATTATGACAGGTTTAGGTAAGACAGGCAAAGAAAAGCTGTTTTGATTAGTTGATTGTATGAGGACAAGGGAACACAATTTAAGAATTGGGCAAGAGATGCAGCGGGGGGGAATGTGAGGAAGAACCTTTTTATGCAGCGAGTGGTAATGACTTGGAACTTGCAGCCTATGAAGGCAGTGGAAGCAGAGATTATTAATAATTTCAAAAGGAAACTGGATGGGCACTTGAGGGAACTAAATTTTCAGAGTTCCAGCTGAGGCAATGGTACTGATTAGACTGCCTACAGAGAGCCACGATGGACCTGATGGGCTGAATGGCCTCCTTCTGTGGCATAATAACCCCATGATTGTATTGCTCCCTTTACATGAGATACTCATGGTCTTTCTGTCATTTACGTAAGTCATCATATGTTGGAGTTTTAGATTATGCAAAATATCGCACCAATTTTATTAAAATCATGTGCAAAGTGCGTGGGGAGGAACTGGCGGGTGGGGAAGTTCCAAAGGTTAAGCTGAGAAAATTAAAATTATCTCCTGAAAACTGTGCAAACTTATAAGAAACTTTTAATACACCATGTAGCCAATAAGTTCTCCTCGACCAGTTTTGATCATCTCAGTGCGTAGGAGAAGAATTTTCCAGATTTGCTTTCCCTTAGTGGCCCTGGGTTTCTTCTGGGTTTTTTTGCCTCTGCCAGGTGCTTTCATGGAGGTTAGGAAATGTCTAGTCCTTATGCTCCCAGCACTATGGGTGTGGGGCAGCCTTGACTGACCAGCTAGTCTTTTCTTGCTTATTGTTTTTATATGTTCCAGGAAGGCAAGCACAAAGGTAAGTTCCTTTTTTCTCTTCAAAAATCCCTTTCCTAACCTATTCCCTACATGTGAACAGTGAATGCACTCCAAAAGTACTTAAATTGGTTGTAAAGCAGTTTGAGGCACCCTAATGTTTTGAAAGGCGCTATATAAATAGAAGTCTTCCCTTTTTTCTTCATTCCACCATCTGAACAACAACTTCCCGGTTGTATATTAAATACATATAAAACGTACTAAGGCACTTCATAGAAACATAATCAGACAAAAAAACTGACACTAAACCAAAGAGGGTATTATGAAAGGGTGATCAAAGTGATAGATTTTAAGGAAGATCTTAAGGAGGAGAGTTAGGTTCAGGGTGCTTAGGGCTTAGACAACTGAAGGTACACTCATCAATCATAGGGCTAAGAAAGTGAGCAATGCACAAGGCCAGAGATGAAGGAATGCAGAATTCTCTGATCTGGGGTTGGCTATGGAGATAAGAGTGAAGCCATAAAGGGATTTAAATACAAGGCTAAGAACTGGAAAGGAAAATAGCCATACTAGAATGATTAACGTTAGAGCAGGCAAACCTGTCAGTAGAGATGAATCTGCACTTTTCTCTTCCTTTCCTATCTCAGTGTCATTCTGCTTATTACTTTCACTGGGTTCCTCCAGGGCACCCGCTTTTCGTTCATTTTTTCTATAAAAGAACAAAATATTAGGTCAAAAGGATACCCAACTTCTCTTTTGTAAAACAAGTTGAATATATTGAATCGATTTATAAGACACAGATCTAAGCTTAGCACCCTAATTCAGGGATCAAAATAGGATACAGTTTTGCAGGTTAATAATGACTGATTCTGGCCTGTTGAATTTTGCCTTGTAATGCTCTTTGATACATTTTATTACAGTAAAGGTATTATATAAATAGCTGTAAGGTGTGACATAAATACAAGTTGTTGTTATTCTCCACTTTTGAACCTTTCACTGTCACGTGAATTTGTAAATGCTCTATTGCCATGTTATACCATATAAAGTTCTATACCTGGTACAAATCAGTAGGGAAAAAGTGTACATGGAGGGGGAAGAAGAAGTAAAATTTCCATAAGGGCTTTAGGGCATTAAGCATGCAGATGATTCAAATATTTGTTACATTTTTGAGTCTTTTCTATCCTTCTTACTCTAGATTATTTTGCCCCCCCCCCCCATCTTAGACACTCTCGTGAGCAAATCCCAACTCCTCAGATCTTCGAAGTGTCTCTCCTAGCCTTGAGATAAAGGTAAAAACTGAACTAAATTAAACTTTTGGAAAAACTGCTATCTGGTAAGCAAAGTGTGAGAAGTGATTCAAAGTCCCCAGTGGCAACAAGAAAAAAAACAATCAAAAGACCCATCTGTGGAAAAAGAAAATCACTGCATCTTCAGATTAACATTTCCCATTTACTAAAACACAATAAATGAGCTGGCAATTACCACAAAAGCAGCTAACTAAAATGGTTTATTTTTAAATCAAAACAAAAATTGCTGGAAATATTCAGCTAAGAGTCATAACGTACTCGAAGCGTTAACTCTGTTTCTCTCTCCACAGATGCTGCCAGACCTGAGTTGTTCCAGCACTTTTTTCTTTATTATTTCAGATCTCCAGCATCCACAGTATTTTGGTTTTATTTTTAAATCAAACTGCTTTGAGGTACCATATACTTGCTCCCAAGCCCTTGTCTGCTCCATCAGGTTTTGCTACACTGTGTAAGTTAACCCAGAGCTGAACTTCAAATCCATATCTATTCATTCCATGTAATTCTGTCTCTAATACTTTTTGCCTTTATCTACTTTGATTTCATTGATTAAACTCTTTGTCACATCAAGACTCAACTTCTAAAACATTCTCTTCCCTACATCAGCTCAGACTTATGTAAAATTCTGTCACCAATGGGCAGAATCTTCTCTGAATTGCACTAAGTGTGGTAGCAGGTGTGAAAAAAGACGATTTTCCCTCAGGCCGCAATGGCGGGTTGTTGCACCACATTATCTGCTTCCCGGCGCGTCCCGCCTCATTCATAATACACGCATGGGAAACATGCCGGATCGCTGGCGAGCAGGCTCAGATTTGCCCGCCACACCAGCCCTTCCTCGCTCTGGACGTCATATTTAAAGTGCACCAGTGCGCAGCCTACACCATGTCTTCAGGCCAGGACTGCTCCAGGCAACAGATGGCCCCGAAAACCAGTAAGACAGCAGCACCCAAATTTAGTGACGCCTCATTGGGGCACTTGCTGGATGCCACTGAGGCTCAGTTCTCTACCTCCCACTCTGGCCGCAGGAAGTCCACCAGAGTCACCATTCCGGCCTAAGAGGCGGTGGCAGCAGCGGTCAGCGCCAACAGAGAGGAGGGCAGGCATCCAGTGCAGGAAGAGGATGAATGCTCTCATCCGTTCTACCAGGGTAAGTTACCCACCTCATCACTCGCAACGCACACTCCCAAACCCATCACACACCCACAGGGATCTCACACCTCAAGGGACAACACCACTAACTCTTACACACACCCTCAAATCACCAGCAGGTTCACGTTCTCATCCCGTCCATGGCTCTGCTCACACTCTCTCCATCTCTGTTCATGCAGGAGAAGCTTGCTCACAACAGGAGGGAGAGGTTCCAGACTGGGGGGTGGGAGGGGTGGAGTGGCTGACATTAGGCCGCTCATTACTTTGAGGAGCATGTCATTGCGCTGGCTGGCGAGGGCATGGATTGTACCCTCAACGGCGGTGAGGTCGACAGCGAACACCCAAGTGAGGATAGTACGGCAGTTCCCTCTCTCTCAGCGCAACTGAGAGTGCTCTCTCTCCTGCTTTTGACTCTGCTGCCATGCACTAATTATCTCTACTTTGGTTCACAGGGAGCTCTGCCAAATGACCAACACCCTCAGCCAGCCAGTCCCTCAGCTCCATCTACGTCCTCACCTCCAGACAAGAGGACATCTCCTCCATTGAACAGCTGGAAATAAGCAGCCTGGAAGACCCGTCACAGCGCTTACCCACACCCTACACCAGCGCAGAGACACACACCTCATTGCAACCTGGATGTAGAGCAGGCTCGGGTTTACAATCTGGTGGTCACTGCACGGACAAGTGTCCGCAGCAGGAGGAGGCAGGTTCAGGTGAGCTCCCCGGCATTTGGAAGATTGCTGGGGAAGGTCTGAGGTCTGAGTCAGATGACAAGGCTCTGGATTTGGCCTTCCAACTCATCATGGAGGGGGATATAGGGCGCAAAGGCGTGGGAACATCATGCAGAGCTGTTGGAAGCCCTCGACAGAGTGGCATGCAAGTCGAAGGAGTGCGTCCACCTGCTCTCTGATGAGGTGGTGCCCTCATGTGCATGCATGGAGGTCTCCAAGGGAAAGATGGCAGACATCAGGAAGGTCCTGGTCTAGGAGAGCATGGAGATGCGCGCAGACTTGCACTCCATCGCAGTAGCCATGGGCGAGTTCCTACAGTGGCAATGCGAGAGGGAAGCGGAGCACCTCGGCATCCCTTCAGATGCTCCATCTCCTCGAGGAGTCAGGTCAGGACCCTCAGGCACCCAAAGGGAGGAAGAGTGGCTGCTGGACACTCTTGGATCATCCACTCAGGAATCTCAGAGGCTGTCCGCTCTCTCCATGTCCCCTTTGCCTGTGACTCCCCTCAACCTCATCCACTGTCACCACAGAGGGGGCAGATGGCCCACAGGAGGACGGCCTAAGCAAGCAAGGGCCCTCCAGGCCTCGGCTCTCCAAAGGATGCACACCAAAGTCATCAAAGGCAACATGGCCAACCACTGCACAGGTTGTCTCCACCCCTGCGGCAGATGTCAGGGCAGGGGTGCCAGAAGTCAAAAAAGTTTAATCACAAGTGGTTGCGTGGGTGAACACATTTTGTCATTTTATAATCTGAAAATATATTCACTTTTACTGAGTAATGTGCAATGGTGTATTTCAACTTCATTTACGGGCTTTGTGAGTCCTCCCCCTGCATCCCCACCCCAACTAGCAGTTCATCTGCATGCAGCCAGACCTGGGGTGAATCTGGAGGAAGTGTGTGTGTGTGTGGCAGGGCCTTTTGGAGCCTCGTGCAAGCATTCTCCCACACATGTGGAGCCTTCCTCCGTCACACTCATCTCAATGTCCCGAGCATTTTCAATGCTGCCTGCTGGGGCTCTCTTTCAGTTGTCCATCTGAGCGGACCTGCATCTCTGCAGCCCATCCACCGATTTCACTCCCACACAGCGTCTGTGCCCGTCCAACACAAAGCTCCATTCACTTTCGATTTGTGTGATATGGTAGTTGTTAAGTTTCTGTTAAGTTCCCCCATAATTTCCTCCCCCAAGTCACCCATGTCTTTTCCCCCATCACAGTGGGCCCCCCAGCATCACCACCACCCCACCTACAGTCTGAATCCTTCTCCTTCAGGATGTCCAGGTGAACATGCACGTTACCTACCTTGGTGAGAATCCCACCCCATCCACACTGACCTTCCTGACCACCACCTTCCCACACTCATGGTCTGTGTCTGCCTCCATAACCCCAGCAACCACTCACGCCAGTCTTTCTACCGGTACCGACACGCTCTCACCCTCCCACCCTGCCGGCTCCTTCTGTCTCCTCTCACAATCACCATTCCATCTTACCACGTCCATCCTGAGTTCACTCCCCAGGAGGCTCACAATGATTCCACAGGCTCCTTCCTTGCATGTTCACCTGGACATTCTGGTCCCCTCCATTACAACTTCAACCCCTCACACCTCCAAACTTCAACCCCCAACACCGTCCCCACCACCTCACTATCTCACCACACCCCCCAGACTTCCTCTTCCACTCACACCTGGACCTTCCTCTCTTCCCCCCCCTCTTCCTTCATCGCTCATTATTACCTGCCCATGGCGAAGTCCCTGGAAGATGGCGCGAGCCCATGGTGAAGCCCCTGGAAGATGGCGCGAGCCCATGGCGAAGTCCCTGGCAGATGGCACGTGCCCATGGTGAAGCCCCTGGAAGATGGCGCGAGCCCATGGCGAAGTCCCTGGAAGATGGTGCAAGCCCATGGCGAAGTCCCTGGCAGATGGCACGAGCCCATGGCGAAGCCCCTGGCAGATGGCACGAGCCCATGGCGAAGCCCCTGGAAGATGGCGCGAGCCCATGGTGAAGTGCCTGGAAGATGGCGCGAGCCCATGGCGAAGCCCCTGGAAGATGGCGTGAGCCCATGGCGAAGCCCCTGGAAGATGGCGCGAGCCCATGGCGAAGTGCCTGGAAGATGGCGCGAGCCCATGGCGAAGCCCCTGGAAGATGGCGCGAGCCCATTGTGAAGCCCCTGGAAGATGGCGCGAGCCCATGGCGAAGTCCCTGGAAGATGGTGCAAGCCCATGGCGAAGCCCCTGGAAGATGGCGCGAGCCCATGGCGAAGCCCCTGGAAGATGGCGTGAGCCCATGGCGAAGTGCCTGGAAGATGGCGCGAGCCCATGGCGAAGCCCCTGGAAGATGGCGTGAGCCCATTGCGAAGCCCCTGGAAGATGGCGCGAGCCCATGGCGAATTCCCTGAAGTTCCGAAGTATCAGCGAAGTCCATGAAGATCCACGAAGATCCTCAGCGAAGTCGAAGCTGCTGTGTGGAGACCTCCCACCTTCTGAGAACTACTTTACAGTGGAGCCATGTGCATGAGGGATCCACACACCATGCAATGTATGTGTTCCTTCACGGTCTGGTAGCTGTTATTACCTGTCCATGGCGAAGTCCCTGGAAGATGACGCGAGCCCATGGTGAAGTCCATGCAATGTATGTGTTCCTCAATGGTCTAGTAGCTGTTGGCCTCCAGCATCATCTTCTCCACGGATGCGATCTGAGCAAGGCCCTAAAGGTAACTCCCAACTTATGCATGTCATGCTTGTCCAAACGTGTTCTGTACCGGCGTGTTTACCCACCAGCGTAACGGCAAATAGGTGTGGGAGGACGATTCCAATCAGGCCTTACTTTGCATCCCATGAGCGGGATGCAAATTGGTTTCACGCCGGCCTCCAGCGGTATTCGCGGTCCGCCACGGCGGAAGCCATCCACTGTGATTTCATGTCAGCGTGAAACCAATTTCTGTCCCTCCCTCCAAATTCTCTTCCCCCACCCGCCCTGACGCCTGCTGCAAACGGGAGCAGAAAATTCCGGCTCATATATTTAACTAACTTGATTGAATTTTTTGATGAGGGAACAGAAATAGTCGATGAGGGTAATGCAGTTGATATGATGACATGGCGTTTAATAAAGTGCCATATAATAGACTTGCCAGCAAAGTTGAAGCCCATGGAATTAAAGCAGAGTTGGCAGCATGGATTAGACGTTAAGTGAGTGACAGGAAACAAGAATGGGAATGAATGGTTGCTTTTCAGACTATAGGAAGATATAGTGTGAATTTCCCCGGGGGTCTGTACTTGGACCACTGCTTTTCTTGATAGATATTCATGACCTAGACTTGGATGTGCAGGGCAATTTCAAAATCTGCAGATGATACAAAACTTGAAAATACTGTGAACTGTGAGGAGAGATTAGTGATATAGGCTGGCTGGTGGAATGAGTGGACACGTGGCAGATGAAACTTGATGCAGAGAAGTGTGAAGTGATGCAATTTGCTAGGAAAAACAAGGCAAGGCAAAATAATGGGTACAATTCTAAAGTGGATGCAGGAAGAGAGAGGTATACGAGCACAATTTGTTGAAGAAAATGGCAAAAAGGCATATGGATCTTGGGCTTTGTAAATAGAGGCATTGAGTACAAAAGTAAGGATGTTATGGTAGATCTTTATGGTTTGACCTCAATTGGAGCAGTGTGTTCAATTCTGGGCACTGCACTTTAGTAAGGTTATGAAGGCTTTACAGAGGGTGCAGAAATTATTTAAGAGAATGGTTCCAAGGATTAGGGACTTCAGCAACGTGGATAGATTTGAGAAGCTGGGGTTTTTCTCCTTAGGGAAGAGAAGGTTGAGAAATTTGTTAGAAGTGGTCAAAATCATGAGGGATTTAGACAAGAGTCGATAGAGAGAAACTGTTCCTGGCGATGGAAAGCACCAAGGGATATGGGGAGAGAGTGGGAGTATGGCGTTGAGATAGAGGATCAGCCATGATCATATCCAATGTCAGAGCAGGCTTGAAGGGCTGAATGACTTAGTTCTGCTCCTATTTCCTATATTTCTAGAACCAGAGGACACTGATTTAAAAACTAATGGTGACAAGAGGAAAACATTTTTTATGCAGCAAGTAGTTAGGATCTGGAATGCAATACCTGAGAGTACAGTAGAGGCAGATTCAATTGTGGCTTAAAAGGGGGATTGGATAAGCGCCTGAAGAGAAAAGATTTGCAGGGCTACAAGGAAAGGGCGGATAAAGTGGGACTAGCTGAGTTGCCTTTGCAGAGAGCCAGTTTCCTTTGCCCATCATCCTGAGCTTCACTGACCTTGGCTTCAAATTCAAAATTTGATGGCTTTGCCACTTCTTCCCCACATGCTGTTCCAACCTTATATTCCAGCTGCACCCTACCATCCTCTGCTTCTCGCTTTCTATGCATTCCCACTACCATTGGCCTTCCCGCACTCTCTCAGCTCACGCCCTCTAGCTTTCCCAATCAAGCCCTGTGGCTTTACTACTCCTCCACATCAATTGTCCTTTTGGTAGATTTCTCTAATGTTCAAGATGTTTTCTCACATGTGATGCATTTATGATATTGAGCAAAAGACAAATGCAGTTTGTTCTTTTAAAATACTTACACAGCTGGAATTTGACGCGACGGATCTGGAATTTTGATTTCAAACTGCAAGAAAAATGTTTAGAAGTAAAAAAAGTTACAAGTTTAAAAAAAGACACAAGATAAAACACCAACTACAACCATTATACACATTATAGACTGTATCGGAATATAGCATTTCATAGAAAGGAAACATCTAAAAAAAAAGCTTCACAGGGAAAGATAAGTTCACAGGAAGAAAAGGAATATCAAAACACAGTTGATTTGTGATGATATTTGCCTTGCAATCTCTTGAGTAGAGTTTTCCAGAAACCATGATTCATAGTAACTGGAAGGTCAAGAGAAGATCAGAGGATGCATGAAATTGATTCATTAGGTCACAGGGAGATTCTGCAGGGACAAGCAGATAAGTAGGTGTGGGAGATTCTGCAGAAGGGGTTTTGGATCCAAGAGGTCTACTTCAGCAGAGGTTTCTAAGGATTAATGGAGGAGGACATATGAGAAATCAAATCTTGTGAACGTAAAAGTGAGAATTAGGATTCAACATTGCTGGGGAAAGGTAGGGGCATAAGCACCCAGTGCACCAGAGGGAGAATAAAGTGATTTTGTCAGCAAACAGATAAGGGATAAAAAAAAAACCTCATCTCAGGGTTGAACATGAGCATGGAGGCAGGGATGTTATGGAGAGTTGGCACTAGAGGCCTGTAGCTTTTGACAAAAGCCATAAGGCAAAAATGGCTTCAGTTTTGCTAATGTTGAACTAAAGAAAATTTCAACTCATCCAGATTTTGATGTTGCACAAACAGTCATTATGATTAGCAACAATCTTACAGGCAATGTTGGTGCATGCATGTGTAACCCCTTTGTGCTTGTGAATGAGATAGATTATGACTAGATGGAGGCCACAGGTGGAACCCTAGAACATGTTGATGTGGCCATGCAGATACAAGGGAGAAAACAATAGACATACGGTGCCAAGAAGATGAGTCACAGCAAACAGGGAGACAGCAAATAAGTTCAACTTTTCACATCATGTGAGATTTAAGAGAGAAACAATTAAGAAGCTCTAAACCAAAGTAGATTCTGCAATTTAGGAAAATTGCCTTGGGCAAAAGAGATTGTCTAAATAACGCAGATTACAAAAAGCTCCAAAAAGATGCCAGAGACAAAACTCAGACTTAAACACAGAAATTTAGAAAATAGAAGCGGGAGTAAGTCATTCTGCCCTTTGAGCCTGTTCCACCATTCAATATGATCATGGCTGATCCTTTATCTCAACACCATACTCCTGCGCTCTCCCCATACCCCTTGATGCCTTTAGAGTCTAGAAATCTATTTGCTTCTTAAATATACTCAGTGACTTGGCCTCCACAGCCCTCTGTGGTAGAGAATTTCACAGGTTCACCACCCTCAGAGTGAAGAAGAAGTTTCTCCTCATCTCAGTCCTAAATGGCCTACCACGTATCCTGTGACTGTGACCCCTTGTTCTAGACTCCCTCCAGCCACAGGAAACATCATTCCTGCATCCAGTCTGTCCAGCCCGGTCAAAATTTTTATACATTTCAATGAGATAATCCCTCATTCTTCTAAACTCCAGTGAATACAGGCCTAGTCGACCCAATCTCTCCTCATATGACAATCCTGCCATCCCAGGAATCAGTCTGGTAAACGCACGCTGCACCCGCTCAACGGCAAGCTTTTCCTTTCTTAGGTAAGGAGACCAAAACTGCACACAAAACTCCAGGTGTGGTCTCACCAAGGCCCGGTACAGCTGCAGTAAGACATCCTTGTTCCTGTACTCAAGTCCTTTTGCAATGAAGGCCAACATACTATTTGACTTCTTAACTGCTTGCTGCACCTGCATGCCTGCTTTCAGTGATTGCTGTACAAGGAGACCCAGGTCGCTTTGTACATCAATATTTCCCAATCTATCACCATTTAAATAATACTCTACCGTTCTGTTTTTCCTACCAAAGTGGATAACTTCACACTTACCCACCTTATACTGCATCTGCCATGTATTTGCCCACTTGCTCAACTTGTCTAAATCGTTTTGGAGCCTCTTAACATCCTCCTCACCACTCACATTCCCACCAAGTTTCGTGTTGTCAGCGAACTTGGAAATATTACATTTGGTTCCCCCATCCAAATCATTGATATATAATGTGAATAGCTGGGGCCCAAGCACTGATCCCTGCGATACCCCACTGGTCACTGTCTGCCACTCCAAAAAAGATGCATTTATTCCTACACTCTGCTAACCAATTCTCAATCCATGCCAATATATTACCCCCAATTCTATGTGCTTTAATTTTACACACTAAGCTCTTATGTGGGACTTTATCAAAAGCTTTCTGAAAATACAAATACACCACATCCACTGGTTCTTCCTTATCTATTCTGCTAGTTACATCCTCAAAAAACTCCAGTCGGTTTGTCAAACATGATTTCCCTTTCATAAATCCATGTTGACTTTGTCTAATCCAGCTGATATTTTCTAAGTGTCCTGTTATCACATCCTTTATAATAGACTCTAGCATTTTCCCTACTACTGATGTTAGGCTAACCGGTCTGTAATTCCCTGTTTTCTCCCTCCCTCCTTTTTTTTAAATAATGGGATTACATTTGCCACACTCCAATGTGCTCGGACTGATCCAGAATCTACAGAATTTTGGAAGATGGCAACCAATGCAACTATTTCCATGGCCACCTCCTTTACTACCTTGGGTGTAGATTATCAGGCCCTGAGGATTTATTGGCTTTCAATTCCATTAATTTTTCCAGCACTTTTTTTTTCAGTAATACTAATTTCCTTCAATTCCTCCTTCTCACTAGACCCATGGTTCCCTAAGCATTTCCAGGAAGTTATTTGTGTTTTCCTCCCTGAAGATGAACTAAAGTGTTATTTAATTGTTCTGCCATTTCCTTGCTCACCATAATTATTGTCGCGTTTCGGACTGTAAGGGACCCACACTTGTCTTCACCAGTCTTTTTCTTTTTACATACTTATAGAAGCTTTAACACTCCGCTTTTATGTTCCTTGCAAGTTTACTCTCACACTCTATTTTTCCCCTCTTAATCGATCTCTTGGTCCTCCTTTGCTGAATTCTAAACTGCTCCCAATCCTCGGGTTTGCTACTTTTTTTAGCAACTTTATATGACTCCTCTTTGGATCTAATACTGTCATTAATTTCTTTTGCTAGCCACGGTTGGGCTGCTTTTCCTGTTGTGTTTTTGCACCAGAAAGGAATGTATAACTGTTGCAATGCATACATTCATTCCTTAAATATTAGTCACTGACTATCCACTGTCATATCTTTTAATGAAGTTCTCCAATCTATCTTAGCCAACGCACGCCTCATATCTTCGTAGTTTTCTTTGTTTAAATTTAGCAGCCTAGTTTCGGATCGGACTACTTCGGCTTTCCATCCTAATGGAGAAATCTATGATGTTATGGTCACTGTTCCCTTAAAGGACCGCACACAACAAGATTATTAATTAACCCTTCTCAGTGCACAATACCAAATCTAGAATAGCCTATTCCCTAGCTGGTTCGTTGAAGTACTGGTCTAAAAAAAAACCATCTCGTACACACTCCAGGAATTCATCCATCACAGTGTTATTGCTAATTTGGTTTGCCCAGTCTATATGTAGATTAAAGTCACCCATGATTATTGTAGCACCCTTGTTACATGCATCTCTAATTTCCAGTTTAATGCTGTCCCCTACCTTACCACTGCTGTTTAGAGGCCTATAGACAACTCCCACTAATGTTTTTTCCACCCCTTGTTGCTTCTTAGTTCCACCCAGACTGATTCTACATCTAGATTTTCTAAGCCAATATCCTCTCTCACTATTGCACTGATTTCATCCTTAACTAACAAGGCCACCCCACCTCCTTTTCCTCTTTGCCTATCCTTCCTAAATATCAAGTACCCTGGGGATACCTAGGGATCAAACACAAAATCTGGCAGGAACCAGTAACAGACTGATTTCCAGCTATAATGCTGGGTTTAGTTTGGATCGGAACTTGCTGAAAAGTTCGCCTAGCTTGCTAGCCTCTATTCGGAAGAGGAACCCACATCCTGTGTAAGAATCAAAATGTGAAACTAGGCATGCATGAGGGGAGTGTTCTAAGTTCACTAATGCTACACATCCCTTTAACAGTCTAACATACCTAACAGTCTTGTAGGTTCTTACCTCAGTCTGTGTGCTTCCTGAAGCATTGTGAATCACACATTTTATGATAAGACCTTTACAATCACTGCTCATACATTTCATTAAACAGAAATCCTGAAATATATAAAAATAAATTAACTTAAGTTATTTTAATATGAAATATATCAAAACAAATGCAAAATAAAACTTGGGCCAGATTTTTGCAGTCAGGAAGAACTCCACAGTCCTTTAAAAATGGCAGTGGGACCTGGATGCAGAAGTCCCGCCTCCATTTCCGACAGATCCTATTTTTGCTGGTGGGGGAAGGGGGCCAAGGCATGATTCACACAGGCGGGAAACCCAAACTCAACAGGGCCAATTGAACTTAGTGCTGTGTTCAAACGGACCCCATTTTGGGTTTTCCAAGGACCTTAATTCACTATGGGAGTCACAAATTGATGGAATAAATGTACACGCTCTTGAAGGGCAGCTAAGATCTGTTTAAGTGCCATGATATGAAATGTTTTAAAATTCCCTTCTTTTTAAACTTGAAAAAAAATAGGCTCAAGCTGTCAGTGAGAGTTTAAAAAAAGTCTACTGGACTGCTTTGATTGACAGGCCATCTGGTATAGGTTAGAAAAAAAACACAACTACCTGTTCCACAATTTCAAGAGAGTTTTTTGTTGACATTTCCTAAGGGATGTTAATATGAATGCTTGGCTGAGTCTCAAAACACAAAGCACTTGCAGGGGTCTCTGAGTTCACAGTTTGATTGACAGTTTAAAAGAAGATATTAAGGAGTTAGCTGTCTTTGATGTGGCTATGGAATAGATATATATGGTTGCTTTTATAACAGATTAACCACTGCAGGAGGTTTAAAAGCTTTGATTGGGTTTCTTGAATGGGAGGTTTTTTTTCACTATTAAGTGTATTAATGAGATTTCATCCATTTCCACAGGGCTCCTGAGGTCTGCCCATGGTGGATACTGGGAGATTGGCTATGGAAGTAGCATGAGGGTATGAAGGGGCATGACTTGGCATGGAGTAGGTGGGGGTTGAATGGTGAGGGCTAGAGAACCTAGCAGCTTCTAAAACAACTGGGGTGAAGTCCTAGAGAACAGAGGCAGGCCTTCTTATCAGCCTGCCTCAGTACTGGCACAATCCCTTGGCCCCTTACGATCTGCTTCTGGGACAAACTGGTCTGACCTGCAGTCTCCCCAGAGCGAAAATTTGGTCTAATTGAGCACTTTAAACCAAAGTGGGTTTGCCAAGTAGGGAAATTTCCCGACTCGAGCTACCCACCTTGGTAGTGAAAATTCTACCCTTGGTCTTCCTTGTCACCAGAAACTGTATTTGGGCTACAGGAGCAGCATTAGATCTAGCGTTGCGGAGTATTAGATTTGATTTCCTGCCCTCTTGCTTTCAACAACAGATAAATGAAAAAGGAAAGAGAAATTAAATTTGAATATTTCTTACCTGATTAGTTTTTCCACGATACTGAGAGTCCTTTAGCTTTTTCCAGCAAGTAGTGTGATAAGCTATCAAACAATTATTATCACAGCAAAGTTCAACATAGCCCTGAAACGAGACAAATTTACATGTGTTGATGTTTCAAATGTCAAAGATTTAAAAACAAATGTTCCTTGCTGTATTTTGGGAGGAATGCAGGAAAAGAGAGGAATAAGAAATTGAATTTTCAGAAACGTCTTGATAAAAAAAAAAGTGGCGGTTGAACTTTTAAGGAAATTAATATAATAGTACAAGCAGAAAATAGGGGAATAGACTTCCTGTTGATAACCAAACTGGGCCCATTCATAAGTAGTATGTCCTACAGCTCTGCTGGGTCCTTCATTGCTTTTATTACCGATCTTGAGGAATGCATGATAGCAATTTCAATGTACAACACGCTGTCCTTCAAATGTCTGGCAACCAAGTTTCTTCTCCTTTTAAATGTTTTCAAAATATGTTTATAATTTGCATATTGTTGAGAGGTTGGTAGATTTATGGCTTAGCCTGAATCAAACATAAATATAACTTTTGTGAATAAACCTTACATTGTGCTGCAATAGGATTTAATCTATATTTAGAGTAATGTGATGTCAAGAAAAGTCTCAGAAACAAATCATGAGTTATTTTTCCTCTCTGCAATGTTTTATTCAAGTAAACTAAGAGTAAAAATAATAGGAATGGTTGGTGGTATCTAGAGTTTGTGCAATATTCTTACATCTTTAAGGATTTTATTACGATCCAATGCAAACTGATGGGAATTAAGTTATGCACTTTTCTTTTTCTTTTGGCTTTTCCCATTTTACTTGGAGTTGCTACAATGCTGGTTGATCACCCTTCTCCATCTCCTCCCATTGTCACCCATTACTCTTCCAATCCCACTGCATTTAAGTCTCTCGCCACTGCATCCATCCATCTGATCTTAAGCCTTCTTCTTCCTGGCAGTCCAATCTCCATCATCTGCCTCACCATATTTCCTCTCTCTCTCTCCACAACAGATGATCATGCCACTTCAATCTCTTCTTTGCTACTTTCTTTGATGCTCCCACAATCTTTACTGACCCCCTTTCTCATTACTCCACACATCCATCTAAGCATCTGCATCTTATTAGTATCCAGTCATTGTTCCTCTCTTCTTGAGTTTCTTCACTATATAATAAAGCTGTTCTTTTCCTATAACACTCCACTGCACTTTCTCCAATTACTCCAACCAGAGCGAATCTGTTGCTTAATTTCCATTTCCATACTTCTATCTTCTGCCACCGCTTTCCCCAAACACTTGAATCTACTTACTTTCTCCAAGTCTTCATCCAGACTCCTTAAGTTTGATCCTCTTCTCTAGGCTCGAACTTGGAGTCCATAAATTGGGCCTTTGGTCTACTGTGGCTGGGTCAAATTCCTGTAGGTGTACCTGCGCCACATGAACTGCAGCGGTTCAAGAAGGCAGTTTGCCACCACCTTCTCAAGAGCAATTAGGGATTGGCAATAAATGCTGGCCAAGCTAGCGATGCCCACATCCCATGAATGTATCAAAAAAAATGATCTTCATACCCCTGTCAGCCAGTGCTTTTCTCCAATTCTCCAGATAATCGGTCATATTCTCATCATCCCCAACACATAGCTCAATGTCATCAGCAAACATCATTGACCACCTCACTTTCCACCTCACTTGTTCAGTTGGAACATTCATGACAATCAGCAATGGGAAGGTGCTCAATGCCAACCTTTGGTGTAATCCAACTTGGGCTTCTAAACTCTCACTCTCCCCCCCACGCTGCTTCCAACTCTTGTCTGGCACTCCTTGGTACATGTCCTGTAATAGTCATACATGCTTCTCAGGGACTCGATGAATTAAAGCACATCTCCAGACTTCCTCCCTAGGCACCCAGTCATAAGTCTTCTCTAGATCAGTGAATACAATCTTCATGTTGTATTGATCTTCTCAATATCTTTCCATCACCCTCTCCACTTGTCCCAAAACAAAAACTGGTGTCAGTTGTGTTTCTTCTGGGCACAAATCCAAACTGACTTTTGTGGATTTCCACTATTTTTCTCAAGACTCTGATCTACAACTCTTTTGAAGGTATGTGGTAGGACTTTAATTCCTCAGTAGTTTTTGCAATCTTGAATGTCTCCCTTTCCTTTAAAGATTGGTACAAAAATGCTTTGCCTCCATTGCCTTGGGTATTTTAGTAGATAATGCTCTGCTCAGGTTTACAAAGATAGGAGGAGGAAGAGAAGACTGTGAAACCTATATTTTTTTATTGCATGTATACAGCAGGGGCCTTCCTCCTCCAGGACTTCTGCAATGATGTATTTTTGCAAGGCAAGATTTTGCAGCATACAGCAACAATAACCGTAACCCTGCCAGGTGGCTCAGATCTACTGCATCGCAGGCATCTGAACTGCTGCTTCAAATGCCAATGGTGCACACAGTGGTTACTCTGGCGGATGCCAGCATTTCATTATATCTGTGCTCAACTGTTGTATTGTAATAATGCATAAGGGTAATGAGCAATGTATGGATTAGTATCATTGATCATCTAGAAACTATCCTCTGATTTGGCTTTTTGGGCAAAATACTGTGTAACAGACAATTATCTCAAAATGAAAACATGAGAGTGACTCTGACTTTCATATTCAAGAACTGAGATTGGAGTTGCTTCATATTCATACAAGTAGTATCATTGTGCTCCATTACACCAAGAGCTACCTTAAGGATTCTGCCACACTATAAAAATTCTACAGCACTCACGTGCTGTTGTTGGTTGTCTGCTTAAGTAGATGCTTATTGAACAAATAAGATATCAACGAATATCTATAGATACCCGAAAGGCCACCTGCTCTGCCTTGGCTCTTGGATAAGCAATCTTTCTTGGATAAATGGATGTATGTCTGCCCGTGCATTTTGGGGTGTAGATACTGCTGGATGGGTGCAAGTGGCTCTGGGGCAGCCTCAGCTACCTTGTCACCCCCCCCATCATCTTCTCAAGGGCAATTAGGGGCTGGCAACAAAATACTGGCCTTGCCAGTGTTGCCTGCATCTCAAAGAAGAGAAAAAGATAGGTTTCTCCTCATCCAAAAAGCAGAATGTGGCAGGATGACATCAGAGGCCAAAAAAGGCAGCAGTAAACAAATGGTCACAGGACTCTTGAAAAACTGCAATAATAAATGGGTGGAGGGAGAGCAGGAAAAGAAAAGCTTCTCCAATTACTTTTTTTTTAAAAAGGCACCTGCTCATTTTAAACCAGACTTCTGTACGGAAATCAGCACTTTGCAACCTTCAACATTCAAGTTAAATGAGCTGAGCTGCATAATATGGACAAAAAGAGGTTGAATTACATTATTAAAATCCTGATTAGTAAATCAGAACAAATGAAATAGGCAGATATTCAGCATGGTAGATCTCAATCCAATTTTCTAATTGACAATGCTCATTGACATTTCTTATAACCTGTATCCAAGCAGGTTTCAAATTCCAGATTTATTTTTAAATTGAAGTTCCCTTTCTTACCTTGGTAAAGACAATTGGGAACTGTATCCCATTACAACTTCTACAAGGTCAGTGGGGAAATCTAGCAACAACTTTTTTCAGCAAGTTAAACATCAAAAGATAGCTGACAGCAGGGAGCCATTTTAGAATGGTTTATTACATACAAGTATTCTATATTTTGAAAAATACTTCAAAGATCTGACCTTTAGGTACAATTGAGATTTTTTTGGATTTCCTTATTAAGACATACCTTGTAATCAGGGTCAGAAGCATATATTTCCCTCTTATAATACCCCTGACAATTTGCATCTTGGCAGACGGCCATAGGATCAGGAGCATATTTACACAATTCAACATATTCATTTATTTTGACCTATGGGATGACAAAAGCAGACTTTCTGTAGCCATATCATTTGTGCAAATAAAAACAGAATTCAAGTTACCTGTATTAAATATTTTACAGTCTCAGACAGTATTTGGAATAGGATATTAACTCAAGCCAAGTGGTATGGTTACAAAGCAAAAGGAGTGTTAACTAAGGTACTTTAAAAAAAATCAATGGAAGCAGATTGGCGGCATTTTCATCAGTTATTTATACTGAAGCAACATCTTTTGACATTTTAATAATGACACTACAGTAATTAATTTTACTGAAAAATCCCCAACAGTGAGGTGATAATGAGTATGCTTTTTACATGGAAGAGCAGTCACGTAAAACATAACTGGGAAAAAGCCCAAAGCAAAGTTTTGCTTTCTGCACCACTGCAAGTGTGGCTAAATTAACCCAATTAGTTATATTTATAATGCCTGCAAAAGCACAGAAGACAAAGTTTTGGGTGACAACTTCTAATGTGCCTCATCTCCACTGGTACCAACTCAGAAGAAAAAAATAAAAGAATAATCTGGTGTGGTTATATTACTAACCGTGAATCTTCACTGAACAATCAAAAAAAGAAGATTGGGAGAAAATACTTCTTGCAATAACTAACATCATAGACCCATCACTGAGTCAGATACTAATTGGCACTTGATGAAAATAAGAGGTGTCTCAAACCGAAAAAGCAAGACGACTTGCATTACTATAGCATCTTTCATGACCACTGGGCACCTCAAAGTGACTTGCAGCCAATAAAGTACTTGTAAAGTGTTATCTTGGTTCTGGAAAGCGTGGCAGCTAATTTGTGGACAGCAAGCTCCTACATGCAGCAATGTGATAATGACCAGATAATCTGTTCATGCAGTGTTGATGAAGTAAGTGATAAATATTGGCAAGGACACCAGGGATAACTCCCTTGCTCTTCTTTGAGTTAGTACCACAGGATATTTTACATCACCTAAAAGGGCAGACAGGGCCACAGTCTAACATCTCATTCAAAAGATGGTACCTCCAGCAGTGCACTCCTTTAATACCATAATGTAACATCAGCCTTGATTTTTGTGCTCAAGTCTTGCAAGTGGGGCTTGAATATGGAACCGTTTTACTCAAAGGCAAATGGGGATGGTAGGATAGTGGTAATGTTAATGGACTAGTATTCAGAGGCTTGGATTACTGCTCCACAGACATGAGTTCAAATCTCACCACGGCGGCTAGAATAAAAAGCCAGTCTCAGTAATAACCATCATGAAACTACCAGATTGTCATAAAAACCTTTCGGGTTCACTAATTCCCTCTGGGAGGGAAATTTGCTATCAAAGCGGCTCTGAAGTCCAACCTCATTCGGTTGTGGATGGTGGTGGACAATTAAACAACTCACTGGAGGAGGAGGCAGCTCCAGAAACATCGCTAATGGGTGAGTCGAGCATGTGAGACCAAAAGACAAGGCTGAAGCATGTGCAACCATCTTCAGCCAGAACTGCCAAGTAGATGATCATCTGAGCATTACAGATACCAAACTTCAGTCAATTCAATTCACTCCACATGACATCAAGGAACGACTGAAAGCACTGGATACAGCAAAGGCTATTGGCCCTGATGATATTCTGGCTGTTGTATAAAGACTTGCGATCCAAAAGTAACCACAACCCAGGCTAATCTGCTACAACAGCTACAACACTGGCATCTACCTGACAGTACAGAAAATTGCCCAGGTGTGTTCTGTTCACAAAAAGCAGGACAAGTCCATCCAGCCAATTATCGCCCAATCAGCCTCGACTTGATCATCAGCAAAGTGATAGAAGGTGTTACTGACACTGCTATCAAGCAGCACTGTACAGCAATAACCTGCACACCAATACTCAGTTTTAGTTCCATCAGGATAACTCAGCTCCAGACCTCATTACTGTCTTGGTCCAAACATGGACATAAGAGCTGAATTCCAGAGGTGAGAGGAGAGTGACAGCCCTTGACATCAAGGCAGCATTTGACCGAGTTATCAAGAAGCCCCAGCAAAATTTAAGCCAATTGGAAGCGAAGGGAAAACTCTCCATTGAGTCATACCTCACACAAAAGGAAGATGGTTGTGGTTGTTGGAGGCCATTGCTGCAGGAGCTCCTTAGAGCAATGACCTTGGACCAACCATCTTCACATGCTTCATCAATGGTCTTCTTTCCAAAATAGGTCAGAAGTGAAATGATAACTCATAACTGCAGTGTTCAGTAAAATCTATATCTCTTTGGATACTGAAGCAGTCTGTGTCCACATGCAGAAAAACCTGGACACATTCAGGTTTGGGCTGATGAGTAACAAGTAACATTTGCGCTACACAAGAGTGGGGCAATGGCCGTCTCTAACAAGAAATAATCTAACCACCTCCCCTTGATTTTCACTGGCATTACCATTACTGAATCCACCACCATCAACATCCTGGGGGGCTATCATTTAACCAGAATCTTAATTCACTCGATGCAACAGCAGGTCAGAGGCTGGGATTCCTGTGGCAAGTAACTCTACTACTGGCTCCTCAAAACCTGTCTCTACAAGACACAAATCAGGAATGTGATGGAATACTCTGCTCTTACTCAGATGAATACAGCTCGAACAACAATGAAGTAGTTTGACACCATCAAGGATAAAGCAGCCAGCTTGATTGGCACCCCAATTACCACCTTAAACAGTCACACCCTCCGTCACCATCGCATCATGGCTGTAAGTGTGTATCATCTACAAGATACAATTAAGCAAGTTCCCAAGGCCTCTTTAACAGCCCCTTCCAAACCCACAACCTCTACCACCCAGAAAAAAAAGGCAGCAGACGTATGGGAACACCACCATCTGCCTGTTCCCCTCCAAATGACCCATCATCCTGACCTCCAAATATATAGTCTTTCTTTCATCGTCACTGGGTCAAAATCTTGGAACTCCCTTCCTAACAACACTGTGGGTATGCACTCAAGGCAGTGGCTCAAGGACAATTAGAATTGGGCATTAAATGTTGGCCTTGTCAGTGACGTTTACATCTTATGAATGAATTTTAAAAAACCCTTACTGGAAAATTTTCTGGTTTAATCTCTTCCGCTTTTAACACCACATCAGCCCACTCTATTGATGGTGGGTTATCTTCAAATTCTTGCTTTGATTTTTGAAACCATTTTATAGCAACTTCAAATCTGCAAAAGAGATTTTGAACCTTAGATCACTGCTCATATAAGCACATAGAGATACATGAATTTGGTTAGATCAGAGCTGAAATTAGTACAACATATAATCAAAAGGCTATGAAAGTCTATATAATTTAATTTATGGAAAATTTGAAAGGACACTATGGCTTTAGACCAATGTCTCACTAACATGAATTGCCAATTTTGAGTCAAACATCAATAATTCTTTGATTCTTTAAAAAAAAATCTTTGGAGATGCTGCTCACACAAGCTTCAGGATCCAATGGAGAGACACCAACCAGAAAAATACAGAAATGGATAAAAGGAAACAAGGGGGAGAGACACAAAAATCAAAATAGAGAAAGGAACTTTTAACTGTGAGGAAGCATCTTTTTATAATGGGAAATTAATAATTGGAAACCAGGAAGCTACAGAAGCTTTGAACAGGTATTTTGTATCCGGCTTCACTGTAGAAGACACAAAACATCTGAAGAATACTTGAAACTCAAGAGGTAAAAGGGATGGAGGAACTTAAAAAAAAATCACACTCGCTAAGGTAAAGGTGCTGGGAGAGCTACTAGAACTAAGGGCTAACATGTCCTCTGGGCTGGATGGCTTGCATCCTATGGATTTAAAAGAAGTGGCTGCAGATTTGGTAGATCATCTTTAGAGTAGAGATAGTGGAAGATGTGATCTTCCAAAATTCCCTAGATTCTGGAAGGGTCCCAGCAGATTGAAAAGCCACAGCTGTAACATCTCTAGTCAAGAAAGGGGACAGACGGAAAGCAGAAAACTATAGGTCAGTTAGCCTAACATCTGTCATAGGAAAATGCTAGAATCCATTATTAAGGAGGGTTTAGTAGGGTACTTAGAAAATCATAATACAGTCAGGCAGAGTCGACATGATTTTGTAAAGTTTGACTAATTTTGTAGAGTTTTCCGAGAAAGTAACAAGAAAGGAGGATAAGGGGGAACCTATTGATGTGGTGCGCTTGGATTTCTAAAAGGCATTTGATAAGGTGCTACAAAGGTTACTACATAAAATAAGAACTCATGGTGTAAGGGGTAACATATTAGCATGGATAGAGGATTGGTTAGTTAACAGGAAGCAGAGAATAAGGATAAATGGGTAATTTTTGGGTTGGCAAGCTGTAACTAGTGGGGTGCCTCAAGGATCAGTGCTGGGGCCTCAACTATTTACGATCTATATCAATGACTTGGATGAAGGGACCGAATATACGGTAGCTAACTTTGCTGATGACAAGATAGGTAGAAAAGTAAGTTGTCAAGAGGAGGTAAAGAGTCTACAAAGGGACATGGATAGGTTAAGTGAGTGAACAAAAATTTGGCAGGTGAAGCATAAATGTGGGAAAATGCGAACTTGTCCACTTTGGCAGGAAGAATAGAAAAGCAATATATTATTTGAGTGGAGGGAGATTGTAGAGCTCTATGGTTCAGGGGAATCTGGGTGTCCAGGTACATGAATCACAATGGGTTAGTATGCAGGTGCATTAAGTGATTAGTAAGGCAAATGGAATGTTGGCATTTATTGCAAGGGGAAGAGAGTATAAATGTAGGGAAGTTTTGCTACAGCTGCACACGGCCTTAGTTAGAACGCATCTGAGTACTGTATACAGTTTTGACCTCCTCACTTAAGAAAGGATATAACTGCATCAGAAGCAGTTCAGAGAAAGCTCATTTGACTGATTCCTGAGATGAAGGGGTTGCATATGAGAAAAGGTTCAGCCTATACCCATTGGAGTTTAGAAGAATGAAAGATGATCTTATTGAAATATATAAGATCCTGAGGGGATTTGACAGGGTTGATGCTGAGAGGATGTCTAGAGCTAGGGGACACAGTTTAAAAATTAGGGGTCTCCCATTTATGACTTCGGAATTCTCTTCCCCAGAGAGCATTAGGGGTAGAAAAGTAAGTTGTCAAGTTCTAACCTATTGCATATATTCAAAGCCGAGTTAAATTTTTGATCGAAAAGGGAGTCAAAGGTTACGCAGGGGTAGACAGGAAAGTGGAGTTGAGGCCACAACTCAAATCAGCCATAATTTTATCAAATGGCATAGCAGCTTGAGGGGCCAAATGGCCTATTCCTAATTCTTGTGTTAAAAAATATGCTTTTAAAAAATAAGATTTAAAAAACTGCTGCATCATCAGCAGTTTAAATTATTTCGGACATTAGGGCTTGGGGAAGAGATGAATAGCTCTGGTCACGTCAAGGATAATCTTCATGATTTATCATACATTGCAATTCCTTCCCCTGGGTTTGCAATTTTCAAAGCAGGCTAATCTTGGCTACTTCGTTAAATTAAGCTTGAATGCCTTGATGCCCCACAGCTTTAATGCTTTATAGTAACAGTATGCTCTGACATTTAACGCTGTATTGCACATTTGAGGTCTTAGACTTTCACTGAAAGCAAGCACTTCCAGTCTACTAAACCATGCTTCCCAATACCACATTTATACATAAACGTCTAACATTATAAATTCCTATAGCCACACTTAAAACAGATTTATCTACCCAAACTTACAACCCTGTAATTGCATGAATGGGATATAGGATGGCTTTTCCCCAAAAATTAGTTCTTACAACATTTTTTATTGATGCACATTTTCCCCCTCAGTAACTGAAACTTCTAACATCCAAAATAATGGTTTGAACAAAATATATCTTACAATAGCATAAGTAAATCTTTTCAATGGTTGTCTTGTGTCTTTTATTACATTCGCAGAATATAAAGAGATTAATACTAACTTCTGTACTGTTAAGCTAATTTTATTATAGTATATGTTATTCTACATAGGAAGAAACCTTGATTTATTTCTTAAGGTCCTGCCCCCCAGCCCCCACCACACATGAAACAAACCCAGAAATGTAAATTAATATCACAAAACATACAAGCATACAAAACAGGGCATAAGTACTTGATGAACTTGACCATCAAGTTCAGATGGTCTCGTTCAAACTCAATGTTTGTTTCCAATGCAGGTAAATTCCTGCATGTGTATTTAATTTTAATACCCAATTTCAAGCTCAGATTAAAAGCAAAATACTGCGGATGCTGGCAATCTGAAATAAAAACAGAAAATGCTGGAAAAGCTCAGCAGGTCTGACAGCATCTGTGGAGAGAGAAACAGAGTAAACATTTTGAGTCTGTATGACCCTTTTTCAGAGCTCAGATTCCTTACCTATTTTGCTTGTAGTATAAACAGCCAAATGAATGATAGACTATGTACAGAAAACTCTGACATTCTGGTGTCTCCTTTGTCATTTTTTCAATTGTCTTAATCTGCTTTTCAGCTTCAGACAGATCCTACAGAGATAAAATTACATAAAATGGCTGCAAAGCAAATAACACAAAATCTCCAGGAACCGCGGGCTAAAATCCGAATAATGCCAATAAATGAGTGCAATTCATGATCTGCCTGCACTGGTTCCAGTGGAGGCGGGCAGCAGACAAATTCAGTGCTGCCCACTTGTTTCCATGATTGCAGCTTAGGGCCGAGCAGCTGTTGCACTGCTGGCTGCCTCTGTGTGTTGCTTGTTGTCTCTTTGCTCATTGGGGAGCTGAACAGTGCTGTGCTGCCAGCATATGGGGTAGCCAACTGTCTGTTCTTAAAGGTGTCTCTTAAAGGGAAGCTGCACTGAATGGCAGGAGGCTGCTGCTGAGTATTACTGCTGCAATTCTAAACAAGGAAAATGGAACACCAGGGCAAAAGGGGAGGCTTCAGGGCTGCTGTTGCGGCACTGGAGGCCTTAGTGCTGTAGGTGAACAGGAGGCGAACAAGAGGAGAAATACCATGATTTCGCAGGAGGCAGAAGCCCTTTAAGATCAACTTTCAGAAGGAATTAAGATCAGGTGACCATTTCTCAGTGTCTGAACCTATGTACTTGTCAGTTGTGACATTAGATGTCCAGTGACCTCGCACAGATGGTCAACGTCAGTGAATACGTCCTCATGTGACATTTCCTGCCCCTACAGCCTCTGACGCTGCTCAATTCACCTCACACCCATCAGCAGCCCCTGGCACTCAGGACTCACACCTTACATCCACATACCACACTTCACCCACATGTATCTTCCAACACTGCCAGCCTCACACCTACCTCTCACCAGCTATACCTCCAGCTATTCAGCTATGGCAGGCACATCGCCCTAACACAGTGCAACACATTCTTCCTGGTCTCGTTCAGAACAGGATGGCACAAAATAGAAGCGAGAGCAGAATAGAGCCACTGGGCAATAAGGACACTTGCATCTTGTAAGCTCTTCAGAAAGAAGGTGGCTCTCTGCATCATGGGGCCTGTTGCAATAGAGTGCATGGCATCCAATGTTGCTGAAACATTACTGGTGTGTTGAGCAAGCTGCAGATGGTGTAACCATGGACTTTTGGCAAGATGTCAAAGTCTTAGGGAAGGTGCAAAAGAGATTTGGTAGCAGGGATGAGGGACTTCAGTCATTTGGAGAGACTGTTGAAGCAGGGAGGTTTGATAGAAGTGTTCAAATCATGAGTGGTTTTAACTTGTTTCTAGTATCATGAGGGCTAGCAACCAGAGGACACAAATTTAAGTTGATTGACAAGAGAAGCAGAAGCAACATGAGGAAACATTTTTTTCCCCCCCTCACAGCGAGTTGGTGTGATCTGGAATGCAGTGCCTGAAAGGTTGTCGATAGTAACTTCAAAAGTAAAAAGGATAAATACTCATGTTGCCTCTGATTCTTTTGCCTATTAAATATATTTAAATATGCAAGTCTCAAGATCCCATCATTGAGACATCTAAAGAACCTATTATATGGCTGGCAGCTGTGGGATGTCAGCACTATCAGCATATTACAACATGCGTTGGCAGTGGTGGGAGCTCCTAAAAGACATCACATCAGCGGTGACCTGAAAGGTGGCAGCATTTTAAACAATGAACCCAGAACAGTATGCCAAGGTATGAAATACTAAAAGCAGCTGAAGCCAAACTAGAGACATGTGCACCGAAGAAGGAAACTTGAATAAACGGTTGGAGAAAGTTCATTACAGGCTTGGAAGTGAGGAATCCGCCAGAGTTCATTACAGTAAATTGCAAGAACCTGAGTGACACAGTTCATGAGACGGGGGTGAGCAAAGTTCTAAAAAACAAGCTGCACTTACATTATGTAATAGGTGGCAGTCCCAGAGCTCAGTAGATTGCAGCCACCGGTGGCCACGCTGCACTGAGGTTTAAAAAAAAAAATCAGGTAAGAGAAAAACCTGCAGGGCACAGTAAGAACAAGAAAACCTGCAGAGTTTAAAAGAAGAAATGGCTGCAGAGTTGACAGCTGGCAACTTTTTTTTTTAAAGAAGCGCGCACCCGCCAAAACTCTCGGAGCGCGGGACATTCAAAATGCATGGGACACATTCAAAATGCAAAGGATGCACAGAGTGAAACAAAACAGGAAAGAGTTGCCACAAAATCAATTTTTAGTGCCCAGAAAATAAATGCTGCAGTATTTTCTTCACATTTTTTTTCAAAAAACTGAAACGCGCGTTCGCCAGAAAGGCTGCCAAAATCGAAAAAGTGCAGTAAAATCAGACAGAGAAACTGGCAGCTGCAGAAACAACCTGAGAGTGCACTGACAGCTCTTAAAGCCATAACGACATTTAAAGCGGTAACTACAAAAGGAAAAACAAGCCACATATGGAAAATTAGATGAACCAGATCCATTTGTGCTACGGAAAGGACTAACTCAGACGAAAAAGAGTGGGAGTCTTGGAGAAGACAATTTTTAGTTTACAGAAGAACTACAAAATTAAGTAAGGAATCAAAAGAAGTACAAGTTGATAAGTTTTTATTCATGTTTGATTCATTTGCTAGAGAAATACTCCACAGCCAATATTAGACAACATTTGGTGAGATATTAAAAGGCTTTGACAGATATTTAAAGCTCAAAGTTGTGGAGAACGCAGACCCTAGAGGAAAGTCTAGCATACTCCCAATAAAGTGCCAAGGGCAACAAGAGACCCCAGAGCGAGGGCAACAAAAGACCCCAAAGCGAGGGTGACAGACAACCCCAGAGAGAGGGAGCCAAAAGACACTACAGCAAGGGAGACAGATGACAATGCAGAGCGAGCAGATGGCAATGAATGAAGGAAAGCTATCTGAGGTAACTCAAAAGAAGCAAAGATGTGCAAAAAGTATATTAAGCTGTTCTACAGGAAAATGTTTGCATTATAGCTAAACTGGAAGATTTGAAGTGCAAGATTCAAGCTGAGTATATACACCTTTGAAAATGCATGAAAACTGGTCTTCAATGAACTGAACAAATACATTTCAGAGACAGCACAAAGGTAGCAGGAGGAGATAATGATCCTCAATTCCACAGTTGGAAAATCAAAGCAGGAGTTGGGAAAACTCAACCAGATGTACAGCCAGGCAAAACAGCAGGCAGAAAAGGCAATCAAAGAAATTGCGACCCTGAAGGACTCCTTGAAGGATCAATAGGTAGCCATGGAAAAATGAGAAGAGCTACAGAGGATGTTGAATATTATTTCAAAAAAAGCTGCATTGGCACTATCAGTAGCAATGAAACGATGCACTGAAGCCCAGAGTGATTTGGCAAGAGATCAATAAGAAAATAAACAATTGAAAGGATTGATTGTCCTTCAAGATCAAATGCAAAAGGAATGCATAACCATTCAGCAATATGAAGACTATCTTAAACAGCAGAATGGAAGCACAGCAAAAGAAACTCGAGGAGTCTATGCTGAATTACAGGAAAGTTCAAGATGAAGCAAGCGAGCTTTGCAAAGAAAAGGAAAACCTGTTGACAGACCTTCACATGCTACAGAAATCCATTAGGACAAAGTTTATTCCTCTGGAAAATTATGAAGAGAAGGAAAATAAATTTAATGACCCCCTGAACAAACTGAAGAACCAGTTGGCAGAGAAGACTCAGCAATGTTCTATATTCCAGGAGGAAGCCGAAAGCTACAAGAAACAGACTGAAGAGCTGGAGAAGCGGTTGAATAAAAAAGAGATGACTTTGAAAGGAAAAGGCATACAACTTTTCAACTGCAAGACGATAATGAAGCAATGAATTGCACAATTACAGAACTGAAACAAGACAAGACTTTGCTGGGGACAGACCTGGCTAACAGTGCAACCAAAATGAAGGACAAAGATGAAGTTCTGTTGCCGACAGAGAAAGAAAACACAGCCATGAGATCATAAAGTGTACTCCGACACTGAAGCACAAGGTGCTAGAAGAAGAAAAAGCTGAGCCGAATGAGAAGATTCATAAGCTTGCAAAAGGATTTGAAAACGAAACAGCAAATAAATGTTTGGCTGAAATTATAAAACAAGTGGAAATGAAAGTTCCATCTGCGAACCATGTATGTCCAGCAAGAACATGGCGGGCACCGCAGAAAAGGAAAATTCGTTGTCGACTCTAGGAATGAACATTCTCCTCAGAAGGAACAGGACAAACCCACCGTGTCCGAAAAAAGCAGACGATTCGTTAATAAAGAGAAACGCTACTTGAAGGAGCGTAAAAAGCGAATCAAATGAAGATAGCTAAGTACCAGAAACACAGAGTACTACTTCCTTTCCTCCAAATGTGACAGACCCAAATGTGGAAGAACTGTCAAGCCTCGGGACCTTATGAATTTGTAAAGACAGAGACTTGAGGTGGGGGAGCAAGGATAGCAAGTAAAGAAAGTATTATAAACAGTTAAACGCTGTTGGAAGGGAGGAAAGTTTACTTTGGAGAAGAAAGGGGGATATCGTAGCATGTGCTGGATGCCATTGTAATGTAAAGGTGTTCGATAGAGCAAGGGTTAATGTGGAACTGGAGAATAGCACTGCCCACAGTGTGATGTATTGAGTCACATGGTAATAGACTGAGATTACAGTCTAGAGAGAACACTCTGGAACCAGTCTGTTTGGAGGCAACAGCACCATGCATGACAGCAATCTGGGATCTGTAAATAATTAAATGTTAACAATAAACAGGTCATGTTTAAATATACAAGTCTCAAGATCTCATCACGGGAACATCTAAAGAATCCATATTACAACAGCAATCAGGAACAATTTTGTAGAAAGCAGTCAGATAACTTGCAATGTTGAATACAGGATACATTCCAACTTACCAATAATCTTTCCCTGTTCAACTTTTCTTCATAAGAACTCTATTACCTGTAGCATTCTAATTGTCAATTCTACTCACTATTACTGGTCCTACACTTATTATTTGTTTCAAGGATGTGGGTAGTGTTGACAAGTGCCTATTTATTGCCAATCCTTAGATACCCTGAAAACGAACTATCAGGTCATCTTCAGTATTTGTGAGATATGGCACTTTCAGAAAATGTTAAGTAGGGACTTGACATTATATCTTGCAGACCTTTGGTCACTCCGCCTCTCCACTGCATGACAACACTAAAAGCATTTAAAGATGATTTTGAAGCATTTTGCTAGGTGCCACTATTATAAAAACAAGTTCAGAGTATCTGGCAAAATTCCATTTCATGTTAATTAATATTACAAACTCTATTATTAGGGACAAGTGACCAAAATTTGGTCAAAGGGATAGGTCTTAAAGGATCATATTAAAGGAGGAGAGGTGTATAGAGACATAATTCTAGTACTTGGGGCCTAGAGAGCTGACGACAGCTTTCAATTGTGGAGCAAAGAAAATAGGGGAATGCTCAAAAAGCCAAATTTGACCAATGTAAAAATCTTGGAGGGCTTGTAGGAGGTTACTAATGGAGTTCTGCAGGGGTCAGTGTTGGGACCACAACTTTTCACTTTATACATTAATGATCTAGATGAAGGAACTGAGGGCATTCTGGCTAAGTTTGCTGATGATACAAAGATAGGTGGAGGAATAGGTAGTATTGAGGAGGCGGGGAGGCTGCAGAATGATTTAGACAGGTTAGGAGAATGGGAAAAGAAGTGGCAGATGGAATACAACGTGGGGAAGTGTGAGGTCATGTACTTTGGTAGGAAGAATAGAGGCATAGACTATTTTCTAAATTGGGAGAATTCAGAAATCTGGAGTGCAAAGGGACTTGGGAGTCCTAGTCCAGGATTCTCTTAAGGTTAACTTGCAGGTTGAGTCGGTAGTTAGGAAGGCAAATGCAATGTTGGCATTTATTTCAAGAGGACTAGAATATAAAAGCAGTGATGTGCTGCTGAGGCTTTATAAGGCTCTGGTCAGACCACGTTTAGAATATTGTGAGCAATTTTGGGCCCCGTATCTCAGGAAGGATGTGCTGGCCCTGGAGAGGGTCCAGAGGAAGTTCACGAGAATGATCCCAGGAATGAAAGGCTTAACATATGAGGAATGTTTGAGGACTCTGGGTCTATACTCGATGGAGTTTAGAAGGATGTGGGGGGATCTGATTGAAACTTACAGAATACTGAAAGGCCTGGATAGAGTGGACGTCGGAGGATGTTTCCATTAGTAGGAGAGACTAGGACCTGAGGGCACAGCCTCAGAGTAAAGGGAAGACCTTTTAGAACAGAGATGAGGAGAAACTTCTTTATCCAGAGAGTGGTGAATCTATGGAATTCATTGCCACAGAAGGCTGTGGAGGCCAGGTCATTGAGTGTATTTAAGACCAAGATAGATAGGTTCTTGACTGGTAAGGGGGATCAAAGGTTATGGGGAGAAGGCGGGAGAATGGGGTTGAGAAACTTATCAGCCATGATTGAATGGCAGGGCAGACTCGATGGGCCGAATGGCCTAATTTCTGCTCCTATGTCTTATGGTTACAGTGAGTAGAAGGAGGAAGGCCATGAAAGGATTTGAATACAAAAATATTAATTTCAAATTGAGCCATTGTTGGGCAATGACAGAGAATGTGACTAAATGTAAGTTGGGATGTGGGTGTCATTCACTACAAGAGGTTGTGCTGGAAAAATTAATCCAGGCTGGTCTTTTGGTTTAAGCTAGTTTATTTTCAAGACAACTCTTCAGTACTACTGACTTCCAAGTAGCTTCCACACAAAGCATTCCAGCTGTATCTTTTTATTCTATTTAGATGGGATAATCAATGCTCATCACCTGTTTAACTTGCAATTTTTTTAACAAGGTGATTGCCATATTAACAGTGGGCAGCAGAATTTTAGGTGAACTGAAATTTATGGAGGATGGGAAATGGTAGGGCCAGCTAGGAGATCATTGGTATGCTTTTATATTGTCCAGAATGAACTATTCTAAATGTTTTCCTGGTTGGCCTTCCATCCTCCATAAACTTCATCTTATTTAAAACTCTACCCCCAGTTTAAAATTCTCATCTTTGTATTTAATTTGCTTCATGGTCTCACAACCCTGCTTCCAACTCTAACGTCCTCCAGTCCTACGACCCCATCCCCCGCAACTCTGACCTCTTGTGCATCCCTTCCTCCCCTTTCTTGCTGATCATACCAGCAGCCATCTAAATGCTATGCTCTTAAAACTCTTCAGCTCCATCTGCTCCATTGTGGCCTTCCTTAAAATCCACATCATAAGTAAAGCTTTTAGTCAACCCTTTCAGTATCTCAGTCAGCATTCATTTGTGTCCTATTATCCATCTGTGATGTGCCCTGGGACATTTATGTTTACACTAGAGGTGATATATAAAATACATGTTGCTGTCAAATGTTAACACAGTTTAGCACACAATCCTTTTATGTTTCAGTAAAAATGTAAACACTCGTTGGCTACTTTAAGTAGCAGTACTTTATCAAACCTTTGTTTAAGCTCTCCTAAAATCTTGGATACTATAAAACAAAGCATTTGGATTTGGAAGTAACAGCCTACTAATGGGTAAACCTCAACAGTTTGAAACAAATTTTAATGGGATAAAAATGTACCTGTGCCTGGCCTCTAGAACAGAGAGTCATAACGAAGTAATGCAATAGTAAAAGATATTGTACTTCACTTAGCTGTCGCACCTAAGAGCAAGAAACAGGAATAGAATTAAATCTGCAGAATTGTTTTTCTACAAACTTCTGCAAGAAAATAAATATATAGCGCATTACATGACTGCAGGACACCCAAACTGCTTTACAGCCAATCAAGTACTTTTCAAGGGTATTTACAGTTGTAATGTAGAAAACTGAGCAGCCAATTTGTACACAAGCAACAATGGGATAATGACCAATTAACCTGCCTTTGCGATAAATATTGGCCAGGAAATATAGGAAAACGCCTCTGCTTTTCTAGTGCAGGGCTGCTGGCGTTTATTAATATTCCTGGTCTTGTTGGCAAAAATGATTAGACAAAAAAATCTAAGCTCCAGGTATCCTATCTATACATAATTACAGACATATAAGTACATATATTGCTTCCACACTAAAATCATTTGTAGAATAAATAATCACTAACATCACTTTCTCAACTGACTCAACAAACCAATTCCATTCTTTTTTTTATTCTTTCATGGGATGTGGACATTGCTGCAAAGCCAGCATTGGTTGCCCATCTTTAATTGCCTTTGAGAAGGTGGTGGTGAGCTTCTTCAACCACTGTAGTCTATGTAGTGTAGCTACACCCATGGTGCTGTTAGGAAGGCAGTTCCAGGATTCTGATACAGCGCCAATGAAGGAACAGGGATATAGTTTCAAGCCAGGATAGTATGTGGCTTGGAGGGGAACTTGCAGGTAGTGATGCTTCTTGCTGCTCTTGCCCTAGGTGGTAGAGGTAACAGGTTTGGAAAGTGCTGGCAAAGGACCCTTGATGATTTGCTGCAGTCCATCATATATATAGTACACACTATTCCCACTGTCCATCAGTTGTGGAGAGGGTGAATGCATAGGTTGGTCGATGGGGAGCTTTGTCCTGGATGGTGTCGAGCTTCATCCAGGCAAGTGGATGAGTTCTGTTCACAAAGTGGATAATGAGTGAGGGCATGAGGGCGATGAGAAGGGTGGTTTAAAGTGAGAAGGTTCAACTGTATGTTAGGTGAGCCAGCAGTGGACCAAGACTTTTTGGGATCAGGTTTTTTAACTTGCCCTGAACTTGGTTCACCTCCATTTCCACCTTGGGCCTGAACCCCAGAAGACCCCAACTGCTGGCAGTCTTGAGACACAGGATTAGTCCCGCCTCCCGATTCCCACCTCCAACATGAAAATCCACCCCCCCACTCCCTGAAGTTTCTAACATTTTTGTTTTGTCCAATTGCGCTTTTAATATGACCAGAATGGGACCAGGGCGAACGACATATAGACAAGTTAGCGGTTCCTTTTGTAAAAATTTCCAATCTTAGCACTTATTTTCATAGGCCTTCCTCTATGATAAGATTCAAGAAACATTACAATGATAAAGCAGCATACTTTGGGTTACCAAAGGCCAAACTCTTTCAGATTCATCTCACTATACATGACATATACACTATTCTGGGCAGCACTGGACACAGTAAAATGCTTGAAAAGGGTTTTTTTTTGTACTACATTAATACTCACCAAATCACTCATCAGTACAGTGGTGAGGAAGATTTGGAATTGCTTAATCTTTTCATCAATACTCATTGATGGGTAGAAACCAAGTTTCTGGTATATGTCTAATGAATTATTTCCGGATAGCTCTTCAACATGGTCATTCTCCACCTTAGAAAATACATTGCATCAGAATCAATGAATGTAGCTGTCCTCATTTTTTTCAAGAATAGAGTTTAAGTACTTTCAATACAAAAATAAGTCTTTCAATTCTATCCTGATCTTATGAATTAAAGCCGAATGATCTTGAATGATAGCACAGCATACAACAACCTCGAAACTACAAAGCAATGAACTCTATTGCAGGAGCAACTTGGAATTAAATAGTACCTTTAATAGAAAAAAATATCCCAAGGCATAAAAGCATAATCAGAAAAATAAAATGATGCTGAATAAAAGGAGATAATAGGATGGGGAACTAAAAGCTTAGTCGAAGCAATGGATTTTTAGGAAGGTCTTAGAAGGAGAGAGGGAGCTGGGGCTAGACAGAGAGGTTTAGAAAGGAAATTCCAAATTGTAAGGCCTAGACTGTTGATGGCACAGCCAATAAGCATGGGAAAGTGGGCACGCACAAGGCCAGAGTTGGAGGGACAGAAGATTCTTGGTAAAATTGTAAAGCTGAAGAAATTTACAGAGGTAGGGAGAGGTGATAAGATTTAAATATGAAGGTGAGAATTTTAAACTGAAGTGTTGGCAGATCAAAAGTAGATGGAGGTCTATAAGCATAGGGGTGACAGGTAAATCAGACTTGATCCAGGATTGGACGAGCTGAAGTTTATGGAGGGTAAAAAGTTGTCCAGTGGAGCATTGGGTCACTCAAGTTCAGAGGTGACAAAGGCCTAGTTGAGATCTTGATAGCAGATAGACTGAGGCAGGGCAGAGGCAGGTGATGTTATGAGAGTGGAAAAAGCGGTTGCAATGGAGAGGATAAGTAGTTAGTAAATCAGCAAATCGTCAAGACTTCTGAAAAATGATAAACATTTGAAACATCAACCTGTTATTGTTGTTTCCAGATGTCAACTGACCTAGTCTGTATTTTTTTCATCTTATTTCGCTTTTGAAAAATAAATTTTTGAGAATGAAAAACGGAAAATCTGATCTACCTCTAAAGAAAATGTTTCTTCTTCAACCTCAGGACCCATCTTGATACAGTGTTCTTCTTGAACCGTCACAGCATCAACTTTTACAAAATGTATACAATCTGCAAGACAGAAAAACAGCTCAGTGAAAATCTACTTCAGTTCTACTGTGACAGTAGTTATATTCTTTATGGGCATTGGGAAGTCCCTGAGTAGAACATAACTTCCCCCAAATTTCTTTCTGAAAGATCCTATCCTTCTGAAGGAGGAACTTGGTGCTCAGCCAATTAGCGATTCCTCATGCGAATCTAGATCGTGTGCTGGCAGACCATGTGGGTCATCACAGTTCAGGCTCCATTTTAAAATCTATCTCACTGTCCACACAAGCACTATCCATCAGGTTTGAACAGAAAATGCTGGAAAAACTCAGGTCTGGCAGCATCTGTGGAGGGCGAAACAAAGTTAATGCTTCAAGTCCGTATGACTCTTCTTCAGTCGTATGGACTTGAAACGTTAACTCTGTTTCTCCCTCCACAGAGGCTGCCAGACCTGCTAAATTTTTCCCGCATTTTCTGTTTTTATTTCAGATTTCCGTATCTACAGTATTTTACTTTTATCCATCAGACTTGGCTGCCTTCGCCACTGCTCTGGCTAAAAACAGATAACACAGTATGGAAAATAAACTGTACCAGCGATCTTTCTAATCTCCATGCCACAGAGCATGTACCAACTCTGCCCTCATAGGGCCAAATCTCAGTTGATTCCAATTAAGTAGTTTAGTGACAGGTTTATAATACAAATCTAAATTCTATAAAAAGAAATCCAATTAACTCTATGGAAAGGGAGGAAGGAGGAAGTATGTGGTAAATAAAATTCTAACGTTGCTGTCATGTAATCTGTAGACTGAGTTAGATGAGGTTTCTGGGGAAAAAATAAGCTAAATTGGTGCACAAAAATGCAAATTCACATCTCTAGAGACCATCTAAATTCATTATCAGTGTGCATGCTGTCCATATAACCCCAAGATCCACATGACACTGATAAGCAGCAAAAAGTACATTCACGCAAATCTAAAATCTTCACAAAAACAACCATAGTTTAAATGAGTCGAGTTCCAATCCATTACTACAAACGATAACCTGAGTTAATTACCAGCATTCTCCAGAATATATCATCTTTTATTGTTTATACCTTACATTTTTGTTCTTAAACTAATTAGTATGAGTTGGATCAGAAAAATACTTTAATATCTCAAATGAATTGGGGCTACTGGAAACAAGTATTCTGAATATTGGGTTTCAAGCAATGAGAAGCCATTTATCTGGAATTGAAGAATGAAGGTACAACTACTTAGATCACCTTGTATTTTTTATAGAAAGCAGGTGCTAGTACTGGTCATTCAGTATAGTTTTTAAACCTGCATGGATTTTACATGCAGAATAGAAAAGAGCAGGAAAAATTCCTTAAGACCTTGAATCTAGAATATATGCCAAATTTAAGCCCACACTTTGCAATGTAGGAAGTCTGAGATAGCATTAAACTCCAGCATTAAACTCATGCAGGAGGCTTGAAGAACGCATATTCTAACTGCCACTTCCTGGTTTAAACTTTTGTCTGTCTTAGTAAGGATTCTTTAGCCTGTTTAGTTAAGGGACGCAGGTGGAATTTAGTGCAGCCCACTGTAGTGGGCAAGATGGTGTGTGGGAATGGAGCGGGAGGCCTTTCGTCTGGCTCCCAGTAGCAGGAACGCAGAGCCTCTGGACACACAGGGGAATTTTTCTCATACAGAACAAGGGTGGATTATTTCAGCTTCCTGGCTGGTATCACAATGTTCCAACAACCTAACTGGGGTTTTCAGCTCTGAAGAAGAGTCATACGGACTCAAAACATTGACTCTGTTTCTCTCTCCACAGATGCTGCCAGACCTGCGGAGTTTTTCCAAAATTTTTTGTTTTTATTTCAGATGTTGGAAGTATCCAGAACTGCAATATTGAAATATCCAGTATACAAACTGGCCAACCAGGAGACACAGAGCTGAGGTTTTGTAAATACACAGTGAAAGACACTTTAAGCTTCTATATCACTGCTATAAGCACAGCCCCAATACTATTCAATATCAGGGCACTCATCCCAAACTCAACAATATCCAAGTTATCCTATTTGATTGGGAATGGAGTTTAAAGCCCCATATCAAGTTAATCACAAGATCACCCATTTACATCGCTGCAATAGTGTCCACCCAATTGGTCCCTCTGATCTATAGCTATTTGAAAACCTCATCCACACTTTCACAACTAGACACTCTGCCAGTCACTTCCAACCTGCACAAAATCCATGAACCCTGGACCCCACTAGCCGAAACGCATTCTGTACCAAGTCCTGCCCCTGGTCAACCCAGTTTTATAATCACCCAAACAGATTTCAAAATTACTGTTCTCAAACAATTAGGCACTGAATAGAGGTTTTGGAAACTGCTGTCAAAAAAGCTGTTGACACAGGATCTAACCTCCGCCTACTATCAAATAGCATAGCCCCAACACCATCAGTCATAGTCGTACACACCCTTCTTACTGCTTACCATGGAAAATTTGGGGGTTTTAGTGCTCAAACTTAAGGTAATTAAAAATCCATTTCAGTCTGCTGCCCTACACATGGGATCTTGGACCTGTGTGAACAAGGAAAGCAATATCATGAGCGGAATTTAGTTGTGGCAATGGGTGTCGCCACCGGTTGGAAAACCAGTGTGCGCCCCGTGTTGGCTTGCCACAGGAAGCCTGATGCAATTACAAGGTAAGTAGGCACTTGCTTGGACAGCGTCAGACGTCATATCGGATTAAGCCCCCAGTAGGTGAAAATTTGCTCCACTGGCAGCTCTCCATTATTGGCAGCATCACTGGGTGAGGTGGCCATTGTCAGGAACACACTGGGGCCTTCACCAGGGATCATCGCTGGATTTAGGAAACAGGTTAGTGGAGCAGGAAGGAGATCGCGGGGTGGAGTCACTGACAATATGGGGCGGGAGGGAGGAGAAATGGACCAGGAAGTGGCAATTAGAAGATTTATTTCAATGCAAAATCGTGTACAGAATGCGAAAGTAAGAAAGGGAACTAAAGATATATTTGAGAGAAATGAGAGGGACACAAAGTAAAAAAAAAAGGTCTTATAAAACCTTCAACAATAATTAAAATCTATAGGAATGAGACTCCACACTTATAAAAGTACATTCTCAATGCCAGAGATGTTGTTTGGCAACAAACAGAATTTATCTAATATGCTGTTGAAAATTCACTTGAATGGATAAGCCCTAATTTTTCTTTTTTTTAATTCATTTATGGGATGTGGGCATCACTGGCTAGACCAGCATTTATTGCCCATCCCTAATTGCCCTCAGGAAGATGGTGGTAAGCTGCCTTCTTGTACCGCAGCAGTCCATGTGGTGCAGGTACACCTACATTGCTGTTATGAAGGGAGCTCCAGGATTTTGACCCAGCGACGGTGAAGGTACTGCGATATATTTCCAAGTCAGGATGGTGAGTGGCTTGGAGGGGAACTTCCAGGTGGTGGTGTTCCCATCTATTTGCTGCCCTTGTCCTTCTAGATGGTAGTGGTTGTGTGTTTGGAAGGTGCTGTCTAAGGAGCCTTGGTGAATTCCTGCAGTGCATCTTGTAGATGGTACACACTGCCACGATGGTGCTTTAGTGGTGGAGGGAGTGAATGTTTGTGGATGAGGTGCCAATCAAGCGTGCTGCTTTGTCCTGGATGGTGTCAAGCTTCTTGAGTGTTGTGGGAGCTGTACTCATCCAGGCAAGAGGGGAGTATTCCATCACACTCTTGACTTGTGCCTTTTAGATGGTGGGGAGTCAGGAGGTGAGTTACTCGGCGCAGGATTCCTAGCCTCTGACTTGCTCTTGGAGTCACAGTATTTATATGGCTAGTCCAGTTCAGTTCCTGGTCAATGGTAATCCCCAGGATATTGATAGTGGGGGATTCAGTGATGGTAATGCCATTGAATGTCAAGGGGTGATGGTTAGATTCTCTCTTGTTGGGGATGGTCATTGCCTGACACTCGTGTGGCACAAAAGTTGCTTGCCACTTGTCAGCCCAAGCCTGGACATTATCCAGGTTCTATTGCATTTGGACATGGACTGCTTCAGTATCCGAGGATCACAGAATCACACAGTGCAGAAGAGGCCTTTTGGCCCATCGGGTCTGCACCGACATGTGAGAAACACCTGACCTACCTACCTAATCCCATTTACCAGCACTTGGCCCATAGCCTTGAATGTTATGACGTGCCAAGTGCTTATCCAGGTACTTTTTAAAGGATGTGAGGCACCACCACCCTCCCAGGCAGCGCATTCCAGACCGTCACCACCCTCTGGGTAAAAAGGCTTTTCCTCACATGCCCCCTAAACCTCCTGCCCCTCACTTTGAACTTATGTCCCCTTGTGACTGACCCTTCAACTAAGGGGAACAGCTGCTCCCTATCCACCCTGTCCATGCCCCTCATAATCTTGTACACCTCAATCTGGTCGCCCCTCAGTCTTCTCTGCTCCAATGAAAACAACCCAAGTCTATCCAACCTCTCTTCATAACTTAAATGTTTCATCCCAGGCAACATCTCCTCTGCACCCCCTCCAGTGCAATCACTTCTTTCCTATATTGTGGCGACCAGAATTGCACACAGTACTCCAGCTGTGGCCTCACCAAGGTTCTGTACAACTCCAACATGACCTCCCTACTTTAGTAATCTATGCCTCGATTGATAAAGGCAAGTGTCCCATATGCCTTTTTCACTACCCCACTAACATGCCCCTCCACCTTCAGAGATCTATGGACATGCACGCCAAGGTCCCTTTGTTCCTCAGAACTTCCTAGTGTCATGCTGTTCATTGAATACTTCCTTGTCAAATTACTCCTTCCAAAGTGTATCACCTCACACTTTTCAGGGTTAAATTCCATCTGCCACTTATCTGCCCAATTGGCCATCCCGTCTATATCTTCCTGTAGCCCAAAACACTCAACCTCACTGTTAACCACTCGGCCAATCTTTGTGTCATCTGCAAACTTACTAATCCTACCCCCCCATAGTCATCTATGTCGTTTATATAAATGACAAATAATAGGGGACCCAGCATAGAGACCCCTGTGGTACGCCACTGGACACTGGCTTCCAGTCACTAAAGCATCCTTCTGTCATCACTCACTGTCTCCTACAACTAAGCCAATTTTGAATCCACCTCATCAAATTACCCTGTATCCCATGTGCATTTGCCTTCTTTATAAGTCTCCCATGTGGGACCTTGTCAAAGGCTTTGCTGAAATCCATATAAACTACATCAACTGCACTACCCTCATCTATACACCTGGTCACCTTCTCAAAAAATTCAATCAAATTTGTTAGGCATGACCTCCCTCTGACAAAGCCATGCCGACTATCCCTGATCAAACCTTGCCTCTCCAAGCGGAGATAGATTCTCTCCTTCGCGAATGGTGCTGAACATCGTGCTATCATCAGCAAACATCCCCACTTCTGATAAAAACAAAAGACTACTGCGAATGCTGGAAATCCAAAATAAAAACAGAATTACCTGGAAAAACTCAGCAGTTCTGCTGAAGGGTCATGAGGACTCGAAACGTCAACTCTTTTCTTCTCCGCCGATGCTGCCAGACCTGCTGAGTTTTTCCAGGTAATTCTGTTTTTGTTTTGGATCCCCACTTCTGAACTTATGATGGAAGGAAGGTCATTAATGATGAAGCAGCTGAAGATGGTTGGGCCGAGGACACTATCCTGAGGAACTCCTGCAGTGATGTCCTGGAGCTGAGGTGACTGACCTCCAACAACCACAACCATATTCTTTTGTGTTAAGTATGACTCCAACCAGCGGAGAGTTTTCTCCCTGATTCCCATTGACTCCAGTTTTGCTAGGGCTCCTTGATGCCACACTTGGGTCAAATGTGGCTTTGGTGTCAAGGGAAGTCACTATCGCCTCACCTCGATGATAGTGGTCGTGGGTTTGGCAATGAATAGTGAGTAAGAACCACAACTTTTGTTGCACAGTGGGCAGCCTCTGTGCCAGAAGGTCCGGATTCGAGCCCCACTCCAGGACTTGATGACCAAGGAAGGTTCATTCAACCTGTAAATCCCACCAACCCACACCAATGGCAGGTGGTAAGAGCAGGAGGGATTGCTGAACAGTCATGTGATGGAAAGAACGTTAAGCCTCCACTATCACTATACATAGCTCCAGACTACAATACGCATGTAAAAGTGCATGTTGCCACAGCAACTCGGACTCCCCGCATGAACTGTAATACACCACCACAACTTCAGGCCCCTCGTAAATGAATTCTCAGTCTATCAGCGAGGTACTGGTGTAACAAAGCTTGTGGAAGAGGAGTTCAACTCAGATAGTAAATTCCTGATTTCTGCATTTTACTGTGTAAGTTTGAACGTTGGAAGTTGCTCTCAGATTTGCTCTATAATAACAGTGAGCACCAATAGCCTCACCATTATTCTTACTGCAAAATCCAGGCAAACATGTTTCATTGAAATTCACTGAGGGATAAATGTTAGCCTGGACCCCAGGGAGAACTCCACTCCCCTTCGTTAAACCTCCCTTTCACATACAGTTAAGGGGAAAGACAGAGCCTCAGTTTAACATCTCATCTGCAAGTTAGCGCCTCTGATACCGTAGCACTCTTGCAGTACTGTACCGAAGGGTCAGCCTAGATGCTGTGCACAATCTTTGGTGTGGAACTTGGAACCTTACAACGCAGAGGCAATAATGCTACCAAGTCAAGGCAGGTTCCTAGCACAATACAAACAGGAAGTATTCAGATGAGTCATACAAGATTTTGGGCAGTCTTAAGCTTCACATCTTTTTCTGAACTGGAAAATTTCTTTGTTTCTAATTTCCGCTCTCCCACTCTCCCAGTTTCTGTCGCATCTGAAAAGGTGGTGTTATCTTCCATGCCAATTTTTCCAATACGTCTTCTATTTTTGTCCTCAACCAAGCAATCCCCTCCAGCATGGTTGACACAACCCTCAGCTGTGTCCTTCTCATTGCCTACACTTCTTTCACCCTTACCCTCCCTCACAGGACCACAATAGGATTTCCCTATTTCCCAAACGGCTGGATGGCCTACCCCTGCTCCAAAGTCCTATGTTCTGGGTGCTCACCTGCCACCCCACCAGCTTCCACATTCAACAGATCATTCTTACTCATTTCTGCCATCTCTAGTGTGACACCACCAGCAAATACATCTTCCCCTCTCTTTCAGCATTAACCCTCTGCAACACACTCTTCCACTCTTCAATCGCTCCCAAGAACCCATCTCCTTCCCACGGCAGTGCAGGTTGATGTTCATAGTTGAGTTGTTACTTTAGCTGGAGTGAAGGTCTTGAAAATGCTGAGATTTCTCGGTAGATGTGATAGTTCCTAGAGTTGATTGGCCCAGAGATTGTTTACACAGGCAGGCTTCAAGATGGAACAGGAGAGAAAGGCGCTTAGTTTCTCTTTCAAAATATTGTAGTCAGTTACTTTGCTGCTGAATTAGCTACAGTGGTCAATAGTTTTGCCTGTTGAACCCTCTCTCCCCCTCTTTCTCTGTTGGAATTCTGTGTCTTTGAAGAAGTTTCTGAAAAACAGTTTGAAATTTCTGCTACGTTTTTACCAGAAAGCCAAGATGGCTACTGTATCATGGGACTTCAGTGTTGGGTTAATAAGGGATTGTGGTAATTTAATTAACAGTCTGATGTCTTCTCCCCAATGTGGCTTTTTTTAAGATAGCCAAAGCCTTTAGCTTTGACAAGGCAAATTTGCATTTTCATTGTAGAAGGTATCAGTGAAGTTTTGTTTAATTACCCGATTGAAACCAGTGAGCCAATATCAGAAAAGATATTTTTGCCCTCGAGAGATAACAAATTTCATCCACAAAATGGTCCAGTAGCTCTGAGGAGCTATCTTAAATTCCAGATTTATTTTTAAAGTCTAGATTTTTTAATGTCCCTAAAGATCTATAATACCAATACCATAATGCAGGTACTGTGTCATGACAGTTGTCATGTTCAGTACAAGCATGAGGATGCTGGATATTATGGACTACAAGATCATACTTTGTGAAATTGGCCACAAATCTTTTAAGATGGCTGCAACTTAACATGTGACTGTGGACATTTAAACTGTGGACAGTATTCAATTCTGTGCCGATATTTAAACGTGGACATAAATAAGGGTACTTCACAGCCACCTGTGAAGTTTAAACATCTCATTGCGTAAGGATGAACCAGCACTTGAGGAATATGAAATCTCTGGGCTGTTAGCTCGGAGTGCCATTTTGAACGAAGGAGACTTTTTCAGCTCAAGATGGGACAGAGATAAGAGTGAATAATCATCGTCAACTGCTACTGTATCATGATGGTCTGGACCCAGGAAGTGTTAACCCTACGGTCATGTGATTGAAATTAATGATCAGAGTCTGCAGTAGAATACAACCTGAACAAAGCAATGATGTGTGTGAGAGAAACATCTGAAGTACCAGGAAACATCTGAAACAGCTGAACCATTATAGCTGAACGTCTTCTAATGCATTCAAAATACTGTATTTGTTCCAGCTTTCAAGTCTATCTGAGCTACCCTGGCTATTTGTCTACAAGAGGCTTCACAGCTTCATGAGAATCCTTTGTTTCCGAAAGAACATCGCTCCAACTATTAACAGGCCTGCATTATGACTGAGTCATAAGTTCCATTTTTAGAATTACGGCTTTGAGTAATTTGAGAAGTTGCGTTCAAACATCCAGGGCAAATGTGATCACAAATAGCTTGCGCTTATTTTTAAAAATCACCAAAAAGCCTGCTGCTAGAAGTGATTTACCCCTCGAGGGTAACAAAACACACACGTTACATACAAATATCCTGATTATGGATTCAAAAGGACCACACAAACCCTGTCCATAACACACCACTTTACAAGACTTCCAGGCTCAATATTGAGTTCAGATTTTAACTGCTGCTCCTTTTTAAATCTAGACAGCAGCTGTTGGCAACAATTCTGCTATTTATACCTCCTCTAGATCCAGTTTGTTTCTTTAACTTGTCCCATTATCATCCCATTTTGCCTTGGACCATTATCCCAGTACTTTTCCAGGGTTTGTGACTTATTCCACAGAACATCCAGTGACTTATCAACAACTCCATAGCATACATTCTCTCAGTATGCACTGAAGTAGAAACCCAGGTTACATGCTGAAACTCTGGTGCGCAACTTGAACCTTTCAGATTCTGAGGTGAAAGAAATAGTGACCTTTAAAAAATGATATTTTTTAAGAATTGTATAGTACTCTAATGGGATTAGCTGGCACAGCATTGATTCTTCCTCTCTAGGAAAAAAACTATTCTAAAGAGTCAGGGCCCAAGACAAGGTAGAGATAAAGGTCACAAAGATGGTGCTCCCCACATTGAGGTCACTAGACTCTATAAGCATTCCTGACATGACAGCAGGCATCCTGTCTGGTGCCCTGCGTACCCCTAAATCTAGCAAATGGCCTCCAGCATGAGGTAAATAAAAAGGCGATTTCAAGCCAAGTTATGGATGGGGTGGGGCCCGCGCAGAGGTCACCACGGTGCCATCTAGGGTACCCGTCCTCTATTCATTGGTCAGAAGGGCTTGAATGGGTGATTGACATGGTGTAATTAAAAGTATATTAATGAAGTGCAGGGAGATAGGGAAAGTCCTACTCCCGCAGCTGCTTCCTTCAGATGGAAGATGCCCAGGGAAGAGCGAGGAAGACCGGCGTAAAGAGTTTCTTGACACTTCAGCTAGACAGCAGAATGAAGTTATCACAAGCTACTGAAATCAACACACTCGGGGCCAACCGTCCATTTGCCCTCTGGGATTAGTGAACCGCTTGCAACTGTCACCGGCTGTATTCTTTTCCTCTCTATTTAGCTAATGCATCATATCTAAACTGTTGTTTATTAGTGAACTTAATAAACTTCCTCAAAATTACTTACAAATGTTCAACCGCCTCTCTTACATATCTATGGCTCCTGAACCCAAAATCTTACAGATTGGTGTCAGGAATGGGACCCAAGTAGTTGGGGTGTCAGCAAGTCTTAACTTGTAGTTAAACACACTTCAAGTAGTTATCAAATGAAGCCAGGAGTCACAATGGCATTGGCATATGCTAGGGAAGACAATTTGACTGACTGAGAAAACAGGCACGCTGGGAGCAAGGGGTATCCTGGGAGCTACAGAAGAGTGCAATGGGGGTTACAAGTATATTTTTGATGATAGGCTTTCTAAAGAGATTCAGAAAGACAAATTTAAGGAAAAATAGTCTGGAATAATAAGAAGTACAAAGGAGTTAAGAGAATGGGTAGATATGTTGTAAAAGGGAGGAGGGGATCATTGCTGGGAATGGAAGGCACATGATAGAGCACGTTATACAAGGAAAAATCTAGAGCAAACACTGGAACAAAATGCTGCAAGGATGTTGTAAGGATTTGTTCTGTGTCTCACAGAGAGATCTGGAGGCTTGTGTGGTTGAACATCAAGTGTTTATTTATAAGGAACACATATCTATATACATTGTATTGCCATACTAGATACTATCTCCCTGCTGGATTCTGCTAAGCTCTACCATACTCAGTTCACTATCATGTGACTCTCTACATCATATAGTAGATGGTACTGTCCTCCAGTCCCACATTAATCCTTGCGATGCTGAACACCCTTATACTACACCCCCCTCCCCAAATGTCCTTACCCAAATATATTTGCAATACAAATCCTTCTTTACTTGCTACCCCTTCTCCCCCCACTCAAGTCTCTGACTTTATAAATTCAGACGGTCAGGAGGTTTGGCAATTCTTCCAGATCTCATTCTGGTCACATTAGGAGGAATGGTACGCTCGGTTGCTTTGGGCAGAATGCTATTATTACAAGCTACTGAAATCAACATACTTTGTGCCAACCGTCTCGTTTGTCCTCTGGGATCAATGAACTGCTCTCAACTGTCACGGGGTTGTATACTTTTCCTGTCTGTTTAGCTAATGCATCATATCTAAACATTTGTTCCTTAATAAACTACTGCTAGGATCCCTGATCCCCGCCTCCCTAAATTACTTACAAATTCTGGACTGCCTATCTTAGGTACCCGTGGCTCCCGAATCCAAAATCTTACAGGGACAACAGCGTTACCACTGAGCCAAGCCTAGTATCTTGTACCTACACAGGGAGAAAATATTGATGGGGCCTCTCCAGTGTCAAATACAAATACACCTGCACTGGGGAAAAACGTTGGCAAAATGAGCTAGTACTCTACTCTTGTAAAAATGCAACCATAAGCAAAACCGATCCCATCCACTCAATGCAGGCCCATGAATTCCCGCAAACACCACTTCAAGGTTATCCCACAATCAGCTCTGGAGGGAACTAGAGATCCGAAGGGGCGAACCTTATGGGGTGGGCAGGGTAGAAAACGCAAGTCTTGGGCTGGCCAACCGCCTATAAATAAAGGATGCAGTGATAATACGTTGGGGTGGCCTTAACAAGCTGACAGTGGGACCTCCACCCCTCAGGAAAAGGAAATCCGGCCCTCGAGAGCAGCCGGCCAATCTGATTGGCTGGCTGAGTAGTCTCAGCAGCTTCAGAACTCAGTCGTGGCTATACCTGGGACTACAAGCAGTCCCGAGGAGAAGGAACATGGATGCTGGACTAAAAAGGTGAGTCTGGGTAGGGAATGAGGACACTAGGGAGGGAGGGAGAGAGGGAGGGAGGAAGGGAGGAAGGGGGGGGTGGAGTACTATAGTAATTATACTTTTGGTAAACGTAGGACTGTAGCTTTACAATAATCCTATGTTGTAAGATTACATGATCTGTGTAAACCAATGAGTTAGCAGCGCGGGAACCTCTAGGGTTATATAGTTTGATGCACACATGTAGTTGCTGCTGCTGTCTTGTAAATTAAATTAAATGTGTCCACCAAGAAAAATTGCCTGGAAAATCAACTCTATAACAAACTGGTGATGAGGATAAATCAGATCCGGTACTGTCCCTCATCCAGCGATTGAGATTATCTAAGATAATCAAAAAGAAAGGAAGATATACTCATCCGAGATGCCACAATTTGGCAGAATCAATCCTTTTGAACCAGACACGAACGACTGGTCTCAATATATAGAACGCCTTGTGTTCCACTTTCAAGCCAACAAAATCACGGGGGGGGGGGGGGTTGGAAAGAGGAGAGCAATTCTCCCGAGTATTTGTGGGAGCAAAATCTACAGTTTAATTTATAGCTTGATGGCCCCTAATGCCCCAGATTCAAAAACTTTCAGTGAATTAGTAGACCTCGGTAATGGACATTTCCAACCCAAGCCCTCAGTCATAATGCAGAGTTTAGGTTCAAATGATGGAATAGAGCCCAAGGGGAGAGCATTGCTACCTTCGTGGTGAAATTAAAACATTTTAAAAATTAAAAAAATTTTAATTCCTCTCTAGCCACGGTGGAGGTGCCAGAGGACTGGAGAACAGCTAATGTGGTTCCGCTATTTAAGAAATGTTGTAGAGATAAGCCAGGGAACTAGAGGCCCGTGAGTCTCACATCAGTGATAGGGAAACTATTGGAGAAAATTCTGAAGGAGAGAATCTATCTCCACTTGGAGAGGCAAGGTTTGATCAGGGATAGTCAGCACGGCTTTGTCAGAGGGAGGTCATGCCTAACAAATTTGATTGAATTTTTTGAGGAGGTGACCAGGTGTGTAGATGAGGGTAGTGCAGTTGATGCAGTTTATATGGATTTCAGCAAAGCCTTTGACAAGGTGCCACATGGGAGACTTATAAAGAAGGCAAATGCACATGGGATACAGGGTAATTTGATGAGGTGGATTCAAAATTGGCTTAGTTGTAGGAGACAGAGAGTGATGACAGATCCTTCAACCTTGCTTTAGTGACTGGAAGCCATTGTCCAGTGGCATACCACAGGAATCAGTGCTCAGTCCCCTATTATTCGTCATTTATATAAATGACATAGATGACTATGTGGGGGGTAGGATTAGTAAGTTTGCGGATGACACAAAGATTGGCTGGGTGGTTAACAGTGAGGTTGAGTGTTTTGGGCTACAGGAAGATATAGACGGGATGGCCAATTGGGCAGATAAGTGGCAGATGGAATTTAACCCTGAAAAGTGTGAGGTGATACACTTTGGAAGGAGTAATTTGACAAGGAAGTATTCAATGAACAGCATGACACTAGGAAGTTCTGAGGAACAAAGGGACCTTGGCGTGTGTCTCCATAAATCTCTGAAAGCGGAGGGGCATGTTAGTGGGGTAGTGAAAAAGGCATATGGGACACTTGCCTTTATCAATCGAGGCATAGATTACAAAAGTAGGGAGGTCATGTTGGAATTATATAGAACCTTGGTGAGGCCACAGCTGGAGTATTGTGTGCAGTTCTGGTCGCCACATTATAGGAAGGATTTGATTGCACTGGAGGGGGTGCAGAGGAGATTCACCAGGATGTTGCCTGGGATGAAACATTTAAGTTATGAAGAGAGGTTGGATAGACTTGGGTTGTTTTTGTTGGAGCAGAGAAGACTGAGGGGCAACCTGATCGGGGTGTACAAGATTATGAGAGGTTTGGACAGGGTGGATAGGGAGCAGCTGTTCCCCTTAGTTGAAGGGTCAGTCACGAGGGGACAAAAGTTCAAGGTGAGGGGCAGGAAGTTTAGGGGGGATGTGAGGAAAAACATTTTTACCCAGAGGGTGGTGACGGTCTGGAATGTGCAGCCTGGGAGGGTGGTGGAGGCGGTTGTCTCACATCCTAAAGTACCTGTAAAAAAAGTACCTGGATGAGCACTTGGCACATCAAAACATTCAAGGCTATGGGCCAAGTGCTGGTAAATGGGATTAGATAGGTAGGTCAGGTGTTTCTCACATGTCAAAGCAGACTCGATGTAGAAATATGATGGATTTTATACTGTTTGAGAAGAGGTGGAATGAGATAGAAAGTCAGCTAAGGGGAGATTGACAAAAATGTCATAGACACAAAACAAAAGGGAGTGTTAATGGTAGAGGTAAAGAAGGTGTTGATAGTGACTGGGACTGTGTGTGAGATTCTGTGAACTGAAAACACGGGATGAGCCCTCAAGACGGTATACTATTATGGCATGCATGAGTAGTAGTTCCTTCACAAGGAAGGGAACCACTCTTAGCAGAGCTACACAGTGCCCAGGAATCTTACGAATGAAGACTATAGCACAAAGTTATCTTTGGTGGCCGGGGATGGACGACGATATTGAAAAGGTGGTAAAACACTGTTTGCAATGTCAATAGCTATAAAAGTTGCCGGTGGCAGCCCCATTACGCCCATGGGAGTGGTCTGGTAGATTCTGGGTGACATTGCACAAAGATTACGTCGGTCCTTTACTTGGAACCATGTTTCTACTGCTTATAGATGCTCATTCCAAGTGGTTAGACGTTCACGAGGTAAAATTGCCAACATCAGGCGCTACTATAGAAAAACTATGCCAACGCTTCACCATCCATGGATTGCCAGAGGTGATCGTCTCAGATAATGGTACTGCGTTTACGAGCACTGAGTTTCAACGATTTGTCAGCCTCAGTGGTATCAGCCACATGAAGACTGCAGAGTACCATCCGTCATCTAACAGACTGGCGGAAAGAGCAGTACAAACTTTTAAGGCGGTAATTAAAAATTTCACAGGTGAATTGTTGGAATCTAGACCTGCTTGTTTCCTATTTCACTACAGAACAACCCCCCACACTACGACAGGAGCAACACCTGCAGTATTACTCATGAGGCGCCATCTTCAAACAAGACTAAGCCTGATACTTCCCAAGCTGGAGGGAAGGGTGGAGAAAAGTCAAGGGAACCAAAAAATGGCTCGTGATTTGCATAGTAATGAGCAACAATTAACTGTTGGAGAAGCAGTATGTGTAAGGAATTTCAGTGTAGGACTGAAGTGATTACCTGGCACAGTAAGCTCAGTGACCGGACCATTGTTGTACCATGTGAAAGTGGAGGGCCGGATTACCATAAGCATGTGGATCATTTAAGGAGAAGAGAGATACCCCAACAAAAACATGTTCCACCTGTAACCATTGCTGAACCTGTGGTTCCTGTTGAAGTTGCTCAGCCAAGGATAGACATGCCTGATGTCTCTGTCGGAGTGGACGACACTGAACTGCCTATGCCTAATGAGGTACCTGATGTTAATGCGGTTCCAGAGAATGTGGTTCCTGCAAAAAAAAAAAATCGGAAGTCGTGGAGCTACAACGTTCCACATGGACCTGGAAAGACTGAACTTGTAACTTCATGACCTGTGTAAATAATGTGATGTCCATGAGATAAATATCCTTGTAAATACAAAAAGTACAGAAAAGTTAAATGGGGAGGAACGTAGTAATTATAGTTTTGGTAAACGTAGGACTGTAACTTTAAGGATAATCCAATGTTGCACAATCACATGATCTGTGTAAATCAATGAGTTAGCAGCACGAGGAACTTCTAGGAGAGGGTTCTTCTTTAGTCAGAGTTTGATGTACAGGTAGTTGCTGCTGCTGCTGTCTTGTAAGTAAAGTTAAATGCCAGCTGCACGTATTATTGCGATGGAGGCGGAAACAGTAAGGGGCCCAATAGCCCTAAGGGGTGGCAGGCTAGCTGATGCCTTATCTGCCCACATATTGTTTGGGGATGGGGGATGGGGCAGCAGCAGCAGCTCCAGCTCGGGGCTCAGTGGGACTGGCCAATCCATCCAATGTGACGTGTTCTCTGCCCCTCCCGCAATTACGCCGGCGGCGGCGGCGGGGGCGGGGGGGCCGTAAAATTCAGCCCGAGGTGTTCAAATCGAACAATTATATTGAACTGCATTTCAAGTCGTGTTTATGAGTAGAACCGCCTTTTTTTAAAAAAAAAAACCCCCGCCATATACGCTTTGACATCAGCGCAAGAACCAGCTGGGCTGGAGTTGTGTTGATGTGAAGGGCAGCTTCAAAGCGGAGTGGAGAATCGCCTCGGTATTTAAATCCCTGTCCCTATTTCCGCTAGTGTGTGTGTGTGGGAGGTACATACTCAACTCGCCCACTCTTTATTTAACATCACCGAACAAAGAAGCAACAACTAAAATCAGGAACGTCGGTGGGATTTTATTCCGGGAATGTAGGTTATTGGCTCCGTGCCAAGCGGTTTGCGGTTTGAGAGAGAGACATTTCCGGGCTAACGCGCGTTTAATTCTCGAGCCTAAATAGAGAAAGCAGCGAAGAGGACTATCGTGCGACAGACCCCTGATGCCTGGTGAACTTACCTGTTCCAGCCATGACTATGTATGTTGAGTGAGGCCCTCCTTTCGGGTTTTAATCGGACAATGGGATACCAGCCTCTGCCTTACGTGTCGCAGTGTCGACGTCCCAGTTCCGCACAGGCGCGGCAAGAGCTTAAAAACCGCTTGGGTGTTGACACTGAACACAAGCTCTAGCTTGTGATTTCGAAAAGCGCCAGTTTCGGTTGCTGCCTCAACCCGCCCCTACAACCAGTCACTATCCAATTAAGACGTAATACTACAAACTGAAACCCGCCACCTGCTCGCCCCAACATATCCTCCAAACACCCCTAATATTGAAATTCTGATTTCCATCTTATTGAAGGAAAAAACAGGGCAAGTTAGGTCTCAGAGCAGTCATGATCTCAGTGAATAGAGAGGCTTGGAGGGGCCTACTACTTCTGCTCCTATGTTCCCCGCCAAATAGGCGGAGTTGCGAAGAATTCACCAAACTCGACTGCACTCCTGATTGAATCCACCCATCCTGATTGCCACAAGATCCTGACATCATTCCCTGTGGCCCCCCCCCCCCCCCCCCAAATGAAGCTCTGGGCATAATTGATACCCCACTATGAGTAAGTGGACGAAAATCTAGTCCAAAATTACAGCACGATACTGACTGATCTTCACCCTGAAGGGAACATATTTATCTGACCCTCATTAATTGCTGAAATTTTCAGTAATCCAAGATCCCCATGATCCTGTGAAGGAGGAACATGATTCAAATGGCCTCTGAACAGACAGCTCCAGAAGGAGCTCCTTTATCCTTGGCTACCTGTTGTCCTTTCTCCTCCAAACTCTGCTCTTCCACTGTTCTTAAATTCCCCTGGCACTAATAGTGGGTGGATTTTAACCTGAACTACAAGTTAACTGCAACCCACTGCCACTAAACATCCCTGGCCCATCCCTTGACCATGCCTGCTCTTTGCTTTTCTCAATGAGCACAATGCTCGATCCTCAAGTTTTGCTTCCAAATTCCTACGCTTTTACATTAGACTGTACTGTGCTGCAGCGTCACTGATCTGCTGTACAGCTGTTTAAATTTTAAAGTAACTTTGTCTAGCCTACAGCCCAACCCCCATTACTGCTGTTATTTGCTGTGCCAGTGACTTGCATAGGCTTGTTAGCTTCAGCTACAGTCTGACCCATTTTTTTGAAAATGTTTTCACAAGATGTGCGCATCGCTGACGAGGCCAGCATTTATTGCCCATCCCTAATCGCCCGTGAGAAGGTGGTAGTGAGCTGCCTTCTTGAACCACCACAGTCCATGTGTTGTAGGAACACCCACAATGCTGTTGGGAAGTGAGTTCCAGGATTTTGACCCAGTGACAGTTAAGGAACAGCAATATAGTTCCAAGTCAGGATGGTGTATGATTTGAAGGGGAACTTGTAAGTGGGGGTGTTCTGATGTGGGTTTGGAAGGTGCTGTTGTAGGAGCCTTGTTGAGTCGCTGCACTGCATCTTGTAGATGGTCCACATTGCTGCCACTGCGTCAGTGGTGGAGTGAGTGAATGTTGAAGGTGGTGGATGTGGTGCCAATCAAGCGGGCTGCTTTGTTCTGGAGGGTGTTAAGCTTCTTGAGTGTTTTTGGAGCTGCACTCATCTAGGCAAGTGGAGAGCATTCCATCACACTCCTGACTTGTGCCTTATAGATGGTAGACAAGCTTTGGGGAGTCAGAGATGATTTACTCTCTGCAAAATTCCCAGCCTCTGACCTGTTCTTGTAGCTGCAGTATTTATATGGCTGGTCTGGGTCAGTTTCTGTCAATGGTAAACCTCGGATTTGGTAATGGGGGATTCAGCGATGTCATTGAATGTTAAGGGGCGATGGTTAGATTCTCTCTTGTCGGAGATGGTCATTGCCTGACACTTGTGTGGCGCGAATGTTACTTGCCACTTATCAACCCAAGCCTGGAAATTGTCCAGGTCTTGCTGCATATGAACACAGACCACTTCAGTATCTGAGGTGTTGTGAATGGTGCTAAACATTGTGCAATCATCTGCGAACATCCTCACTTCTGATCCTATGATGGAGGGAAGTTCATTGATGAAACATCGAAGATGGTTGGGCCTAGGACACTACGCTGAGGAACTCCTGCAATGTCCCAGTACTGAGATGATTGACCTCCAGCAACCACAACCATCTTCCTTTGTGCTAGGTATGACTCCAATCAGATGAGGGTTTTTCCCCTGATTCCCACTGACTCCAGTTTTTCCAGGGCTCCTTGATGCCACACTCGGTCAAATGCGGCCTTTCCTCACTTCTTGAGGTCATCTCTTTTGTCCATGTTAGGACCAAGGCTATAATGAGGTCAGGAGCTGAGTGGCCCTGGTGGAACCCAAACTGAGCATCAGTGAACAGGTTATTGCTGAGTAAGTGCTGCTTGATAGCAGTGTCGACGACAATTTCCATCACTTTGCTGATGATCAAGAATAGTGGTTGGCCGGGTTGGACTTGTCCTGTGTTTTGTGGACAGGACATACCTGGGCAATTTTCCACATTGCCGGGTAGGTGCCAGTGTTGTAGCTGTACTGGAACAGCTTTGCTAGGGCCGTGGCTAGTTCTGGAGCACAAGTATTCAGTACTATTGCCGGAATGTTGTCAGGGCCCATAGCCTTTGTAGCATCCAGTGCCTTCAGCCATTTTTTGATATCACGCGGAGTGAATCAAATTGGCTGAAGACTGGCATCTGTGATGCTGGGGACTTCAGGAGGAGGCCAAGATGGATCATCCACTTGGCACTTCTGGCTGAAGGTGGTTGCAAATGCTTCAGCCTTGTCTTTTGCACTGATGTGCTAGACTCCCCTATAATTGAGGATGGGGATATTTGTTTAGCCTCTTCCTCCAGTGAGTTGTTTAATTGTCCACCATCATTCATGACTGGATGTGGCAGGACTGCAGAGCTTACATCTGATCCGTTGGTTGTGGAATCGCTTAGACCTGTCAATCGAATGCTGCTTTCGCCATCTGGCATGCAAGTAGTCTTGTGTTATAGCTTTACCAGGTTGGCACCTCATTTTTAGGTATGCCTGGTGCTGTTTCTGGCATGCCCTCCTGCATTCTTCATTGTACCAGGGTTGATCCCCCAGCTTGATCGTAATGGTAGAGTGGGGGATATGCCAGGTTACAGATTGTGGTTGAGTACAGTTCTGCTACTGATGATGGCTCACAGCAGCTCATGGGTGCCCAGTTTTGAATTGCTAGATCTGTTCGAAATCTATCCCATTTAGCATGTTGGTGGTGTCACACAACACGATGGGGAGTATCCTCAATGTGGAAATGGGCCCTGGTCAGAACTTCATTCTCCCAAGGCCATAGTCCCTTTCTTTGCCACTTCTGGAACTTATGGTTAGGGTGACCAGACAGTCCCGGATTCTCATGAAACACCCCGGGCTCCTGAGAATTTCCTCAAAAGCATTCAAGTGTCCCAGTTTTCAGCTTTTCTCTCTTTGGATAACCTTTAAGCTATACCAATGGGAACAAGGCAGTGGCAAAATGCCAAAGGAACCAGAATGCAAACCGAGAAGATACAGCAGGAATGGGAGGATCCCAGGGAACCACCCCCTGCCAGGCTTGTACTCCAGGAGCTCTCAAAAGAAAAGTCCAGCTACTCTCCCGGATGTGCTGTTGACAGCGTCTCTTAGCAACCGTGAACTCGTGATGGTAGGGGATGTGCGGCAAGTGGTGCTGCTCCAGGTAAAAGTGCTCAATAAGGGGGCCAGGAGCAAACAGCTCAGTACTACACTGGGGTGAGGCACAATCACATAGCCTCTCATATTCCCTTGATGTGAAACTCAATATCACCAGGAAAGGTAGTCAATGTGTGCTGATTTTTACTTTTGAAAATCTGGTCAGCCTACTTATGCTGTCCTCCAATTTCACCACTATCTTTTTGCCCTGTGGTTGCTTCTGTACCTTGTATAAAGCACCACATTGCTCCACATTCCCACGGAAATACTCCAGCAGTGTGTCCTCCATTACACTAATCTTCAAATAATTTTTGGCTCACTCACCCTCCACACCTGTCTCCAAACCTGGGCAACAGTTTGTTGATGCAGCATGTCAACTCCACCCTATCTACATTTATCCCACCATAGAACCTCTGACTTTAACTCCGACTCTCTCCTATTGTCTCCTGTCTAGTCCCCATTTATAGCCAGCATAAAAGTATCCTAATCCTGACACACAACCCAGGTTATGCTGATCATTGAGTTCGATGAGGAAAGACAGGAGGAGGCTCCAGTGGAGCGTTACTGTTGCATAGACTGATTGGACTGAATGGCCTGTTTCTGCTCATTTTGCTTGCTGCTTCGGACCTGAGCCCATCGCTTTCACTTTCTTCTCCCCCTTTTCTCTTTATTATTTATCCTTCCTCGATACCTCTCCCCTGTCGTCTTTCCTCTTTTCATTTCTCTCCTCTTGGGTACTCTGCCCTTTTAAATCCCTATCCCAACTCTTCAGCACTTCTCCCCTTCCTCCTCTCCTGTCCCAAACCTGACTCCCTTTTGGAGTTCTGTTGAAGGGTCATGAGGACTTGAAACATGGACTCTTTTCTTCTCCACCGATGCTGCCAGACCTGCTGAGTTTCTCCAGGTAATTCTGTTTTTGTTTTGGATTTCCAGCATCTGCAGTAGTTTTTTGTTTTTATCCCTTTTGGATAAGCCTGCTACTTCCCTCCTTACCTGCATTCTCTGAAGGACCCATCAAGGAAACGCACCATAGCTTCCTTACAAACAGAAACCCGACTGTGCCATTCTGCTCCTTTGCTAAAAACTTTCTACCCAGGGGCACCCACAGGGTCCTCATCTTTCCTACTATCACTCAACCTTCCCAATACTGGACTCTGGCAGTGGATCAGCTATTAGCACCCATCCATACATTTCCCTCCGGAATGTCTGTTCACTTATGAACAAAGCCCTTGCCGTCCATGAACTGCATGTGGATGATTACATTGACATCATGGCTTTAATGGAAACCTGGCTGGGGGTGATGATACCTTCTCCCGGCCATATGTTCCAGCACTTGCCCAGCCCAAACTGTGGCAGCAGCAGTGTACCTTTTATCACCAAATCACACCCTGCTCTGCTCCCCTCAGCCTCTGGCACATTCTTTTCCTTTGAGCATTTCACCTTGTTCCATGTGTCTCATCTCTCCATTAAATTCTTGTACCCTACCACCTGCCCATGTATCATGACAGTTTGTGCACCAAGATATCTTCGCTCCTTTCCTGCCACAGCCCCTGCACCAAGCAGATTCTCATCCTCGATGATTTGGATCTCCATCTAAAATCATCCTGTACTCTCCCCTGAGTTCACCCCTATCCTGTCTTATTCTCTCCCTCCATGGGAGTACAAGGCCACTTAATATGACAAAGTTAATGGGATGACCGTGAAAATCCCTTTCAATGGCTTCTCTTCCTGTTCCCAACCTTTACCTGTCAAGTCCCCCACGGATCTATCCTTGCCTCTTTCTATTTCTCATTGATATGCTGCCCTTCAATGACATCATCTGAAACCAGAACATAAGACCATAAGACGCAGGAGCAGAAGGCGGCCATTGGGCCCCAAGGGCCCATTGAGTCTGCTCCGCCATTCAATGAGATCATGGCTGATCTGATAATCCTCAACTCTACTTTCCTGCCTTTTCCCCATAACCCTTGATTCCCTTACTGATTAAAATCTCAGTCTTGAAAATACTTAATGACCTAGCCTCTACAACCCGTTGCGGTAAAGAATTCCACAGATTCACTACCCTCTGGGAGGTAGCGGTCCCATTAGTATGTTGATGACACTCAGCTCTACTCACTACTCTCTTGACCCCCCCCTACTGTCTCTAAATTGTCACACTGCTTGTTTACATCAAGTACTGAATGCGCAGAAATTCCCTCCAATTAATTATTGGGAAGGCCAAAGCAATTGTCTTTGGTGCCCGTTACAAATATTGTTCCTTAGCTACAGACTTCAGTCCTCTCCCTGTGAACTGCCTGAGACTGAACTAGACCATTGGCAACCTTGGTGCCATATTTGTCCCAGAGTGAGCTTCAGACCATGTATTCACTCCACTACAACGACCAGCTACTTCCACAACTGTAAAACCCCCACCTTTGCCCTTGCTTCAGTTCACCTGCTGCTGAAACCCTCAATTATGTCTTTGTTACCTCTAGACTTCATTATTCCAATGCATTCCTGGCTGTCCTCCAACATTCTACTCTCTGTAAACGTGAGATCATCCAATAGGGAAAGCAAATGGAATGTTGGCCTTTATTTCAAAAGGAATGGAGTATAAAAATAGGGAAGTCTTGCTAAAACTATACAAGGCACTAGTTAGGCCACACCTAGAATAATCTGTGAACAGTTTTGGTCCCCTTATCTAACAAAACATATACTAGCATTGGAGGCAGTCCAGAGAAGGTTCACTAGGTTGATCCTGGGTATGGCGGGATTTTCTTATGAGGAGAGGTTGTGTAGGTTGGGCCTGTACTCATTGGAGTTTAGAAGAATGAGAGGCAACCTTATTGAAACATATAAGATTCTTAGGGGGTTAGATAGGGTGGATGCTGAGAAGTTGTTTCCTCTTGTGGGAGAGTCTAGGACCAGAGGGTATAATCTCAGTGAGGGATCACCCGTTTAAGACAGAGATGAAGAAGAATTTCTTCTCTCAGAGGGTAGTGAATCTGTGGAATTCTTTACTGCAGAGGGCTGCAGAGGCTGGTTCATTAAGTATATTCAAGGTGGAGATAGACAGATTTTTAATGAGTAAGGGAATCAAGGGTTACAGGGAAAAGGCAGGAAAGTGGAGTTGAGGATTATCAGATCAGCCATGATTTTATCGAATGGCAGAGCAGAGTTGATGGGTCGAATGACCTACTTCTGCTTTTACTTATGATCTTAGAACTCTGCTGCCTGTGCCCTAACTCATGCTAAGTCCCATTCACCCATTACGCTTGTGCTTGTGACCTACACTGGCTCCTGGTTGAGCAGTACCTCAATTTTACAAATCTCATCCAAATCCCTCCATGCTCTTGCCCCTCTGTATCTCCATAACCTGCACCAACCCTTATACCCCTGCAAGATATCTAAGCTCCTCCATTTCTGGTTTCTAGCACATCCCCAATTGTAATTGATCTGCCGTTAGTGCCCATGCCTTCAGCTGTTGAAGATGAAAGCTCTAGAATTCCTCCCCTGAACCTCTGTCTCTTTGCCTCTTTCATTGTTTAAGATATTCCTTTAAACCAATCTCTTTAACCAAGCTTTTGATCATCTGCCCTAATATCTCCTTGTGTGGCTCAGTGCCAAATGCTGTTTATAATACTCCTGTGAAGCCTTTGGGACATTAAAAGTGCTACCTAAATGCAAGTTGTTGGTGTTGAAATGAAAGACAGGGAACTGCTGCCTGAAAACCCAGGGATCGGTGTTTGGGACCCCCGCTCTCCCTGATATATATTAATGAACTAGACCTTGGTGTACAGGGAACAATTTCAAAATTTGCTGATGATACAAAACTTGGAAGTATTGTGAACTTTAAGGAGGATAATGTAGAACTTGAAAAGAATGTAAACAGCTTGGTGGAATGGGCAGATGAGTGGCAGACGAAATATAATGCAGAGAAGTGTGAAGTAATTTACTTGGGTAGGAAGAATGCAGAGAGACAATATAAAATAAAGGGTACAATTTTGAAATGGGTGCAAGAGCAGAGGGACCTGGGTGTATATGTGCATAAATCATTGAAGGTGGCATGACATATTGAGAATGTGGTTAATAAAGCATACAGCATCCTGGGCTTTATCAATAGGGTCATAGAATACAAAAGCAAGGAACTTATGTTAAACTTGTATAAAACACTGGTTCGGCCTAACTTAAGTATTGTGTTCCGTTCTGGGTGCCACACTTTAGGATAGATGGGAAGGCATTAGAGAGAGTGCGGAAAAGATTCATGAGAATGGTCCCAGGGATGAGAAGCTTCGGTTACATAGATCGATTGGAGAAGTTAGGAATATTTTCCTTGGAGAAGAGAAAGTTGAGAGGGGATTTAATAGAGGTATTCAAAATCATGAGGGGTTTGGACATAGTAGATAAAGAGAAACTGTTCCAATCGGTAGAAGGATTGAGAACCAGAGGGCACGTACACTTTTAAGGTAATTGGCAAAAGAAATAAGGTGACATGAGGAAAAACTATTTCACACAGTGAGTGATTAGGATCTGGAATGCATTGTCCAAGAGTGCGGTGGAGGTGGGTTCAGTGGAAGCATTCAAGAGGGAATTGGGTTATTCTCTGAAAAGGAAGAATGTGCAGGGAGGGTTAGGTGGGGAAGTGGCACTACTGAATTGCTCCTTTGGACAGCCAGCACAGATATAAAGGGCCGAAAGGCCACCTTCTGTGCCGTAACAATTCTATGGTTCTTTGAAAACACAAGAGAAGTGGGTTTACTTGATTAAACTGAATCTTTTCCAATTGAGCCAGATTTTCGTCAAGGGGAAGTTTTTTGTTCATTATTTGGTAGCAGGTCCAGGTTTCATTTCAAGCAACTTGGATGAACTCAGGGAAGTCTGTAACGGCCAAGACTGAATAACCAAAACCACACCCAGCCTGAGTTGCCACGTAGCCAACTACCATTGCTGAGAATGTCATTTCGCTAAGTAATGTACGTGATTGCGAACTAAAACAGGAAAGCTTGTGATATTACCTTAAAATAGAACTCCAGCTTGGCCCAGTTGTTTCACAAGTTTTACTGGTTTTTCCTTCTGGATGTTTCTACTCGTTTAATCATCCGTTTTAAGACATTATAGAAGTTAATTCTGACAGAAGAGGCCACATATATTAAAACCTAAATCGGAAATATACTTCCGCGATGCTGTTATGTTTAATGTCCGGACTTCCCCATTACTTGGTGGTATGTCTTTCCCTGTGGTGTATTCCGGTGGTTAAAATAAACAGATTGGTGCAGTGGCATTAAATATTAGACCAACAGGAGCAGGCTAAACTACAGATTATCACAGAACTAGCCTCCCTAATCACTGCGCCACACGGAACCAAGCAACGCAAAGAACAATCAACAATACCACTGGGAAACTTTGACGTAAACCACACAGGGAGTCATCTGCTCAAAAAGAAAATCACGATTTCGTGAGGCAACAAAACCGGCTTGAGTTTTCCCCCCAGCATTTTCTTTTTATTTTGTGAATTGTGTAAATTTAATGCGGTTAGCAAAACGATATGTACGAGAAAGACCAAATCCAATTCCTGTTCAATGATAAAGTTTTTCGCTTCGCAGAAAAGCTGATTCCCAGAATCAGAGGGTTAGCAATGTCGGTTCCTGATATTGTGTACTTCATCCGAGAAGTGAAGTAGGTCACATAGAAGTACATCCATTTAAATATTTCCGACAATATATTTACTAGGAATAAGGCTAGTTCCGATATTTTGATTTTAACAAACTTAACAGACTTGATTGTAAATTGTTCATGAATTCACTAAAGTTGCTCAGAGTTACATATCTGGGTCTATTTACAATTTGCACTGAATTTACAGATTGGAATTTAACACACGTGTTAATATTGTTAGGAATGAAATTTATAGGAGCAAAAGAGTAAGGGGGAACGTGAAGCGATTGATAAAATGCAGTTATCCAAATGCTAACACCTTGTGTTATATTATTATGTTATTCTTAAAGGGCTAGTGTTACAGACAGGGAAGAGGCTGGCAAACTGTACTCCTTTCCTCTCACCAACTGTCCATAAGCAGAAGCTGTTTTGAATTATTTTTAAAATATGTCATGGCGTGTTTTCCAAAACCCTTGGTTTGTGTGATTCAATTTACTAATAACTGACAGCAAACTTGAGTTATGATTAACTCAGAAAGTTAGTTTATTCCGCATTCAAAACCCAGGGGAGGAGCGTTTACAACTTCCCATTCCACTATACACACACGCACACAGTAAGGAAGGGGGGTGTCGTGTAGGAAAAAAGGAGTTTTACAACTATGGATAGTAACAGTACAAGAATCACAGAAGGAATATCACGTTATTTCCAGAGTCTGAGAAATCAAAGTCCAGAGGGTGTTTCCTTCGTGGCTGAGTTCAATGCCATTGAGTTTTTGGTTGGGGACAATAATACAAAAATCCATGAAACAAGTGGTACTGCAACACAATGGGCTTTCTGTGCGTAGGTCGCTTGGCAGGCGTTGATCAGAGACTTTTAAAAATCAAGCCGGCTTCAAGAAGTTGAGAGATAGTAATTGGCTGCTTTCTCAGCCAGGCTGTTGGAATCCTTTCCAGTTGATGTTAAAACAACAGTCTGCCTGTGAGGCCAAAGATGTAATGTTAAAACTGTCCATTGGGCCAGAGGCTTGGGTCATGTGACATGGCTCATTAATAGTTAATTGCAGCCTAACAATCAGTTTCTGTGCTTCTGGCCAGAATTCCATTGTTCCCTCAATGGTCCCCTTTTGAAATGGATCTGGACAGTTCCAGGTGTGAAATGAGTCTGTTAACAGGTCTGCAAGCAAAACAAGTTTCGATCTTTCTCTCTCGTGATAGTGCAGGTTGGGAAGCCAGTTATTCAGCTTTTGTTGATTACAAGGGGGTCTGTACAATGAGATGTGAGATTTCACAGGCTAAGGGAAGAATTCTTTTGTTCTTGTAAATCCTGGAACAAAGGGCCAATCCTGTGGTCATGTGACTTGTAACTGCCATTTTTTGTTCAGTAGAAAGTCAATTTTTTTAAACATGGCAAAAGAATAAAGTTTTGGATTTCTTTTCATGTCATATGGATCCAACACTAAGAACTAATTGTTATATGAATTTATATCCTGGGGTGCAACATTGCCCTGCAGTCATGTGCTCAGTAACTATGTATGGGCCGATCAGTCCACCAGTCATATGGAGAGCTGAAAGAAGTGCACTCAATGAAACTCCAGCATTTTCATTCCAACTATTATTTCTAACTTATGGGAACCAAAGACATAACACAGAGTCACCTTGGAGATACCATAGTTCATTTTTCTTTGTTAATGGGATATGGATGTCACTAAGCAAAGCCAGCATTTATTGCCCATTCCTTGAAAAGGTGGTGGTGAGCCGCCTTCTTGAACCATTGCAGCCCATGTAGTGTATTAACACTTATATTACTGTTAGGGGGGAAGTTCCAAGATTTTGACCGAATGACAATGAAATATTTCAAAAGTACCTCATCGATTATACGGTGTTTTGAGACAGTCCAGTGACCATGAAAAGTGCTATATAAATGTAAAAGAGAAATGTATTTGTTACAGATATAAACTGGGAGCTTGGAGATTTCATGTGCTGAGTTTGCAAAGGATGGTTGGTGGAAGATGGCAGACTGAAGGGGCTGCTAAGCAAGATAGGAAAATGGACAATATTATAAAGGTGCAGACTGAACTGGTTCTGAAAAGGTTAATGGGTGACGATTGACTGCATAACCTTGTGGTACAAGGACTGCAGAAGCGATAAACTGATTATCAAACAGTTCAGCAGAGTGTGAGGAGGAAGGGTCCTGTAACTGGAGAAGGGGAAGGTGAGTAACTTTAAGTGATTTAAGCAGTCAAAGTAGAGGAGAACAATCACAGGAGTTTGACCTTTGGCTTGAAACATGATTTTGTCCACTATTGTGTCAAAATAATGGTGCAGAGGAACCATAGGGGAGACACAAGGCAGTGGTAACTATGTCAGCTAAAAATAATGACATCTTGTCAGCTAGCACGTGTCTCCTTCAAGATCTACAGCCAAACAATATAAAAATCTGCACTTGAAGGCAGCAGACAATGCAGTCAGGAAGAGAGTGACCTGAGAGTCACTGAAGATGTGAAAAGAACTCATTTGGCGGACTGACCACCCGAGGACAAACTCTTGAATGCAGGGTTCCCAAGTACCATTACAGTGAGTGTACCTGGAGTTTAGAAATAGCGTAAATAAACCAGCTTGTGAGAACAAATACTTGTTTGGTGCCATTGATATCAAGAGTAAGGCAAGATCCTTCAGTGTTTGGGAAATTACCTAGGGTTGATGAGGTTACAAACCTACAAGAGTATATAAAACAATAACATTTTTACAAAGTACAGTACTTCAAAACATAAATTTTCATATTTTTATGATGTATTATTTTATGTTGATCTATCATACCTGAACTTTAATAATTATATAATGAAAGTTACTATGCAGCTTTATTGCCAGTGGTTGCTGGTGCTTGGGGTCATGTTAATTTTCAAGTGTATTATTTTATATTCCCTCATGGAATGTGAGCATTGCTGGCAAAGCAAGCATTTTTGCCTATCCCTAATTGCCGTTGAGAAGTGGTGGTGAGTTAAAATGGGGTAACATTGGAAAATAGTTTGCAAAGCACTGCCATCATCCTTTGCTTCACTTCGCTTGCGCATAATTCAGCAAGGTCATGTTCTGATGTTCTTATGAGCTTTATCCTGTGTTACATGCACAAACTGCACTGAATACTGAAATGCTGAGGTACACTTCAGTGATTTGAAATAAATGTATTGGTCCATGGTCCTGATGGTTATAGAAGGTAAACAAAGGGAAAACCAATGGTTCTACCCACTTGAAGTCTAATAAGTTCGCTGATTTGAAGTGGCCTAGAAACATTTGCATTCACTATAGATCATAAAGTGCTATAATTACATCCTAATTCCCTTATATAATGCTAGAAAGATTCATGTTAACAAAACCTATTTCCGTCAATTCTTGTAAAAGACTTAATAATCCATCATCAGTTCATTCTTTGCCTAACATCATGTAAATGGAGGAAATGATTTGACTGCAACCTTATCACACAAAATTGGGGAATTCACCAGTGATTGTTACTCTGACTAGCTTTGGATTAATGCAACTTTTGTTTGTGACAGAAATCAATCATCGGGGCTTTTTTAGTGTCAGCCACTCCTCAGTTGGTAGCACACACTCCTCTGAGTTGGCAGGTTGCAGGTTCAAGACCCACTCCAGAGACTTGAGCACAAATCAAGGCTGGCATTTCAATGCAGTACTGAGTGAATGCAGCAATGATGGAGGTGCTTTCTTTCAGATGAGACATGAAACCAAGGCACCATCTCTCCTCTCAGGTGGACATAAAAGATCCCCTAGCACTATTCTGAAAAAGAGTACGGGAGTTATACCCACTGCACTAGCCAATATTTATCCCGCAATCAACATCACAAAAACAGATTCATTGGTCATTATCACATTGCTGCTTTTGGGGGCTTGTGTGCAAATTGGCTGCCATGTTTTCTACATTACAACAGTGACTACACTTCAAAAGTAGTTTGTTGGTCATAAAGTACTTTGGTACGTCTTATGGTCTATTATACCATTTGTTTACTTCATGTGTTTGCACCTTATGCGCACCTTTTAGCACATCAGTGGAAGCAATAAGTCCCCTTCTAGAGAGGCAGAGGGGCAGAGCCGCTATGGGATCAGTAGGTGTTGCTCATTCTCAAGATGCCAGCAGTTCTGTCCTTCATGACTCTTTGAACCAATACTCATCAAACTGCCTGGTGCTCATAGGCTAAAGAGCCCCCAAGTGAGAAATGTCAGACTTTGACAGGCTTTGCTGAAAGCACAAGAGGATCACCTTATAGGAATGGTAGAGTTAGTAAACGTTCTTGTAAGAAAGGCATCATTAGTTGATGTGGCGTTAAAAAAAAAAGTTATTGGCTGGATTACATTGAAAACCATTGATAAAGCATGACCCTGTGGTCCAATAAGGAGTATGTCCTGTTTCAGAGGTTGCCAATTGTCTGATTGGTGAAGCATAGCCTCATCATGCACAGCTCTTCTAAGAGATCCAAGGAAGTGACTAAGCCTGCATATTCTATGTGTTGGATATAGCCTCCTGCTCCCCTTCATATACCATGTGGCTGCATTTCCATTTTGTATGTCTTATCTGCTGGCTTACCAAAAACTTTCTAAAAGATCATACATAATGTCATCCAGTGCATTCTCTTTATCATTATTATTTTTCTATATTCTCCCTGAAAAAGAAATAAAAACCCTGCATTTATATAGTGTCTTTCAGAATCATCAGATGTCTCGAAGCACTTTACAGCTAATGAAATACTGACACTGCCTCAGCTCACTTTGTCTGCTAAAGTCCTCATCCATACCTTTGTTATCTCTAGACTTGACTATTCCAACGCACACGAAGCTGGCCTTCCACCTTGCATGCTACATGAACATGAGTTCATACAAAAAGCTGTTGCCTGTAACCTATCTCACACCAAGTCCCATTTACTCATCACTCCTTTGCTGACCTGTGTAATTCCCCGCTTAATTTGACTCAGTCAAGGTTGATTCGCTTTAATGTCATTCCTAAAATAGGGACTATATATCCGTTAAGCGTTGAAAACTTCCTGTTCTGTGGCCTGCACATTCTATATGTGTGCATGGCACATTCCAGTATTTTCCCCAACACTGTTGGAGTCAATGTACCACCACTGGGGACTTCTTCAGCTGGCTCCTCTTCTTCCTCACTCCTGACCTTGCTCCCCACACCACTCCCCCAGTCTTGAAGTCCCTCTTCACCCTGCTCCCCTTCCCGCTCTCCATTCTCACCTTTAATGTCCCTGGTGTCCGTTGCCACCACTGGGGATTCTTCAGCCGGACCCCTGCTCTAACCAACTTCTGCCACTTGATAGAGCCCAGTCAATTTAAAACCAGGCAGCTGTTAAGTAAATTTTTTAACATTTAATTACATTTAGGAACACAGGAGAAGGCCATTCAGCCCATCGAGCCTGCTCCGCCATTCAATAATCATGGCTGATGAAACACTTCAATGCCTTTTACCCACACTATCCCCATAGCCCTTTATGTTATTGTTAATCAGAAATCTATCAATCTCTACCTTAACCATACTCAATGACTGAGCTTCCGTGGCTCTCTGGGGTAGAGAATTCTAAAAATTCACAACCCTCTGAGTAAAGAAATTTCTCCTCATCTTGGTCCTAAGTTTCTTCCCCCTTATTTTGAAATTGTGCCCACCTGGTTCTAGACTCCCCAACCAGGGGAAACATCTTACGTGCATCTACCCTGTCTATTCCTTTAAATATTTTGTAGGTTTCAAAGAGATCACCTCTCATTCTTCGAAACTCTAGAGAATACAGGCCCAGTTTCCCCAATCTCTCTTCATAAGACAGTCCTGCCGTCCCTGGAACAAGTCTGGTGAATCTTTGTTGCGCTCCCTCTATGGCAATAATATCCTTTCTGAGGTAAGAGGCCCAAAACTGCAAACCGTACTCCAGGTGCAGTCAAACCAAGCTTCTATACAATTGAAGCAAGATTTCACTACTCCTGTACTCAAATCCTCTTGCGATAAAAGCTAACATTCCATTGGCCTTCCTATTTGCCTGCTGCACCTGCATGTTAGCTTTCAGTGACTTATGGACAAGGACACCCAGGTCCGTTTGTACATCTACATTTTCTAATCTCTTTCCATTTAAGAAAACCCTGCACATCTGTTCCTTCTACCAAAGTGGATAACCTCACATTTTTCCACATTATATTCTATCTGCCATGTCTTGCCCACTCACTAAGTCTGTCCAAATCCTCCTGTAGCCGCTTGACATCTTCCTCACAACGCACATTCCCGCCTAGCTTTGTATCATCTGCGAACTTGGAAAGATTACATTTGGTCCCCACATCCAAGTCATTGATATATATTGTGAACAGCTGAGGTCCAAGTACTGATCTTTGCGGTACCCCACTAGTCACAGCCTGCCAATATGAGAATGACCAGTTTATTCCTACTCTGTTTTCTGCCTGTTTGCCAATCCTTAATCCATGCCAGTACATTGCCTCCTATCACATGGGCTTTTATTTTGCTAATCAACCTTCATCAAATGTCTTCTGAAAATCCAAGCATATTATGCCCACCGACACTCCTTTATTAATTTTGTTTGTAACATCCTCAAAAAACTCCAATATGTTCGTCAAACATTTTTCCCATTCGCAAATCCATGCTGATTATGCCCAATCAGATCATGGTCAACCAAGTATCCATTTATCACATCCTTTTTAATAGATTCTGGCATTTTCCCTACTACTAATGTAATGCTAACAGGTCTATAGTTCCCTGTTTTCTCTCTCCCTCCCTTCTTAAATAGTGGGGTGACATTTGCCACCTTCCAATCTTCAGGAACCATTCCAGAATCTATAGAATTTTGGAAAATGATCACCAATGCATCCACTATCTCTATAGTAACCTTTTTCAAAACTCTGGGATACAGAATATCAGGTCCTGGAAACTTATCAACTTTCAGTCCCATTAATTTCTCCAAAACAACCTTCTTATTCATGCTAATTTCCTTCAACTCTTCATTCTCCCTAGTCCCTTTGGTCTCTAAACCTGGGAGATTTCCTATATCTTCCTCAGTGAAAATAGACACAAAGTAATCATTTAGCTTCCCTGCCATTATGAATTCTCCTGACTCTGCCTGTAATGGACCCACATTTGTCTTAACCAAACGCGTCCTTTTTACATACCTATAAGAAGCTTTTACAGTCCATTTTTATGTTTTTTGCTAGATTGCATTTATATTCTATTCTCCCTATCTTTACCAGTTTCTTGATCTTCCTTTGCTGTATTTTAAAAACCTCCCAATCCTCAGGTTTACTACTACTTCTGGCAACTTTAAAGACTTTTCTTTTAACCTTATACAATCCTTAACTTCCTTTGTCTGCCATGGTTGACTGACTTTTTTGGGTTTTTGCACCTTGAAGGAATGTATAGGTGTTGTAAGCTATGTAATAGTTCTTTGAAGACTATCCATTGCCCATGTACAGTCATACCTTTTAATATATTTTCCCAATCCACCTCAGCCAATTTGACTTTCATGCCTTCATAATTTCCTTTATTCAACTTTAACACCCTTGCTTCAGAGTTGAACTACCTCTCTTTCAAACATAAAGTAAAATTCTACCATATTGTGGTCACTCATCCCTAAAGGTTCTTTTACAACAAGTTTATTAATTAGCCCTTTTTGATTGCATAATACTAGATCTAAAATAGCCTGTCCTCTAGTCGGCTCGTCAACATACTGCTCTAGAAAACCATCCCTAACACACTCCAGAAACTCGTCTTCCACAGCATTAGCGCTCAATTGGTTTACCCAGTCTATATGCAGATTGAAGTCACCCATGATTACTGTATTGCCCATACTTCTCTTACCTCCTGATTAATACCATGCCCCACATTACCACTACTGTTTGGTGGCCTATAAACAACTCCAACTAATGTCTAGTGTCTGATGAACAGTCATACGGACTCAAAACGTTAACTGTATTCCTCTCCGCAGATTTTGTCAGACCTGCTGAGTTTTTCCAGCTATTTTTGTTTTTGTTCCAACTAATGTCTGCTGACCTTTGCTATTTCTTAGCTCCACCAAAACCAATTCTACACATTGTTCTTCTGATCTGAGATCCTCTCTTACTAATGCTCTTACTAATTCCATCCCTTATTATCAGTACAACTTCACCTCTTTTCCCTTCTTGTCTGTCCTTCTTAAACGTCAAATATCCTTGAATATTCAGCTCCCATGTCACCATGGAGCCATGTTTCCGTAATGGCAATTATATCATACCCATTTACCTTTATTTGTGCCTTTAGATCATCTACCTTATTGTGATTGCTGCACTCGTTCAGGTAGAATACCCTTAATTTTGGTCTTTTTGATATCATTTCGCATTCGAAGCATTCTCAATGTTCTGTTTTGTTTCTCCTGCCTTCTAGTCTCACTACTACTTCCTGTTAGCAACTTTACTTTCTTCCAATTTGGGCCCCCCTTCAGGTTCCCACCCCACTGACGAGCTAGTTTAAACACACGCCAAAAGCACTAGCAAATCTCCCTGGGAGTATATCAGTCCCAGTCCTGTTAAGATGTAACCTGTCCAACTTGTACAGGTCCCACCTGCCCCAGAACCGGTCCCAATGCCTCAGAAATCTGATGCCCTCCCTCCTACACCAGTTCTCCAGCCATGTATTGAATCGATCAATCCTTCTATTCCAATGCTCACTTGCACATGGCACTGCGAGTAATCCTGAGATTACCTCTCTTGAGGTCCTGCTTTTTAATTTCCTCATCATAAAACAGTAAAACAATCAAGTCAGAGGGAGTACAGCTGCATTAAGTTTCAATGGACTAAGGCAAGGCTGGATGGCCTCTACTTTAATGCCAGGAATATTACAGGTAAAACAGATGAGTTAAGGGTGAGGATTGACACGTGGAATTGTGATATAGTAGCCATCACAGAGACGTGATTGAGGGAAGGGCAGGATTGGCAGCTCAACATTCTGGGATATAGAATCTTCAGGCAAGACAGGGGAGGAAGTTAAAGAGGAAGAGGCATTGCATTATTAGTTAAGGAGTCAGTTACTATAGAAAGGAGAGATGATATCTTGGAGGGGGCATCGAATGAAGCTTTGTGGGTAGAGCTTAGGAATAAAAAAGGGGCAGCCACATTGTTAGGTGTTTATTATAGACCTCCAGATAGTCAGCAGGAAATTGCACAATTTGCGGAGATGTGTAAAAACAATAACAATAGGATAATTATATTAGGTGATTTCAACTTTCCCAACATTAATTGAGATAGACATAGTGTTAAGGGCTTGGATGGAGTGGATTTCTTGAAATTTGCACAGGAGAACTTTTGAGGTCAATATGTAGAGGGTCCAACAAGGGACAGCGCAGTGCTGGACCTAATTCTGGGGAATGAAGCCAGACAGGTGGCTGAGGTGGTGGTGGGGGAGCATTTTAGTGATAGCAACTACAACATGGTACAATTTAAGCTTGTTATGGACAAAGAAATAGACAAAAAAAAATCTTTTGGATTGGGGGAGAGCAGATTTTAGTAAAATAAGGCAGGATCTGGCCAAGGTAGACTGGGAACAGCTATTTGTGGGGAAATCTGCAGAGGAGCAGTGGGGGGTGTTCAAAAAGGAAATGGGGAGGGTACAGGCTCAACATGTTCCCTCTAGGGTGATAGGAAGGAGTAACAAGGCCAGAGAACCAAGGATGACCGAGATATTCAGGATACGATGAGAAGGAAAAGAGAAGCTTTTAGCAGGTACAACGGGAGCAAATCAGCGGAGGCATTAGTGGAGTACAGAAAGTGCAGGGTGGAGCTTAAGAAAGCAATTAGGAGAGCAAAGAGGGGATATGAGAATGCTCTGGCTGGTAAAAGTAGGGAAAATCCCAAGATATTCTATAAGTATATCAATGGGAAGAGGATAACCAGGGAAAGAGTAGGTCCCTTTAGGGACCAAGGAGGTAATCTATGGGGGGAGCCAGAGGACATCGGTAGAGTGTTGAATGAATACTTCACATCCGTCTTCACCCAAGAGAATGAGGATGAAATATCAAACTCGGGGAGAGAGACTGTGAGGTTCTTGAGCAAATTGATAGAGGGAGTGACAAGGTATTGGAGGTGTTGGCAGGCTTAAAAGTGGACAAATCTCCAGATGATTTGTGTTCCAGACCACTGAGGGAGGCAAGGGAGGAGATTGTAGGGGCTCTGACCCAAATTTTTAATTCCTCTTTGGCCACGGTGGAGGTGCCAGAGGACTGGAGAACAGCTAATGTGGTTCCGCTATTTAAGAAGGGTTGTAGAGATAAGCCAGGGAACTTTAGGCCCGTGAGTCTCACATCAGTGGTGGGGAAACTATTGGAGAAAATTCTGAAGGAGAGAATCTATCTCCACTTGGAGAGGCACAGTTTGATCAGGGACAGCCAGCAGGGCTTTGTCAGACAGAGGTCAAGCCTAACAAATTTGATTGAATTTTTTGAGGAGGTGACCAGGTGTGTAGATGAGGGTAGTGCAGTTGATGCAGTTTATATGGATTTCAGCAAAGCCTTTGACAAGGTGCCACATGGGAGACTTATAAAGAAGGCAAATGCACATGGGATACAGGGTAATTTGATGAGGTGGATTCAAAATTGGCTTAGTTGTAGGAGACAGAGGGTGACGAGAAAAGAATGCTTTAGTGACTGGAAGCCAGTGTCCAGTGGCGTACCACAGGGATCTGTGCTGGGTCCCCTACTATTTGTCATTTATATAAACGACATAGATGACTATGTGGGGGGTAGGATTAGTAAGTTTACAGATGACACAAAGATTGGCTGAGTGGTTAACAGTGAAGTTGAGTGTCTTGGGCTACAGGAAGATATAAACGGGATGGTCAAATGGGCAGATAAGTGGCGGATGGAATTTAACCCTGAAAAGTGTGAGGTGATACACTTTGGAAGGAGTAATTTGACAAGGAAGTATTCAATGAACGGCATGACACTAGGAAGTTCTGAGGAACAAAAGGACCTTGGCGTGTGTGTCCATAGATCTCTGAAGGTGGAGGGGCATGTTAGTGGGGTGGTGAAAAAGGCACATAGGACACTTGCCTTTATCAATCGAGGCATAGATTACAATAGTAGGGAGGTCATGTGGAGTTGTATAGAACCTTGGTGAGGCCATAGCTGGAGTACTGTGTTCAGTTCTGGTCGCCACATTATAGGAAGGATGTGATTGCACTGGAGGGGGTGCAGAGGAGATTCACCAGGATGTTGCCTGGGATGAAACATTTAAGTTATGAAGAAAGGTTGGATAGACTTGGGTTGTTTTCGTTGGAGCAGAGAAGACTGAGGGGTGACCTGATCGAGGTGTACAAGATTATGAGGGTGGAGGAGCAGCTTTTCTCCTTAGTTGAAGGGTCAGTCATGAGGGGACATAAGTTCAAGGTGAGGGGCAGGAGGTTCAGGGGGCATGTGAGGAAAAACTTTTTACCCAGAGGTTGGTGACAGTCTGGAATGCACTGCCTGAGAGAGTGGTGGAGGCGGATTGCCTCACATCCTTTAAAAAGTACCTGGATGAGCACTTGGCACGTCATAACATTCAAGGCTATGGGCCAAGTGCTGGTAAATGGGATTAGATAGGTAGGTCAGGTGTTTCTTATGTGTCGGTGCAGACTCAATGGGCCAAAGGGCCTCTTCTGCACTGTGTGATTCTGATTCCTAATTCCCTGAAATCTGCTTTCAGGACCTCATCCGTCTTCCTGCCTATGTAGTTGGTACCAATCTGGACCACAACTTCAGGCTGATACCGCTCCCCCTGAAGGATGTTCTGCAGCCGCTCCGTGACATCCTTGACCTTGGCACCAGGAAGGCAACACCATCTTGGAGTCACATGTACTGCTGCAGAAATGGCTGTCTGATCCCTGACTATGGAATCCCCTATCCCTATTGCCCTTCCATTCTTCTTCCTCCCTCCCTCAACTCCCCCGTACAGCTGAGCCACCCATGGTGCCACAGGCTTAGCTCTGGCTGCGCTCCCGTGTGGAACCATCACCCTCATCAACATCCAAAATGAAAAACCAATTAGCTAGCAGGATAGACTCCGGGAACTCCTGCACTACCTCCTGGTTCTCTTAGATTGCCTGGCAGTCACTCTTTCCCTCTCTGGTTGTACGCTTCTGACCTGCGGTGTGACTGCCTCCCTAAATGTGCTATCCACATAGTCCTCTGCCTCGCAGATGCACAACAGTGACTCCAGCCGCCGGTCAAGTTCTGAAACCCAGAGCTTAAGCTTATGCAGCTGGTGACACTTCCTACAGATGTGTTTGTCAGGGACACATGTTGCATCCACGGCTTTACACATACCATAGGATATACACTCCACTTGGCCGAGCTGACCTGCCATCCCATAATTCTAAAAACTATTTATTATACTTAGAGTAAGTGGAATGAGTAGAATAAATTTCTAGTAACTTAACTTTACTGCACTCACGCTAACTTTATCTTACTTTGGTTTACTTTTTTACTTTATTTCACTTTAACTTGATTTAACTTCACTTCCCTATTGCTAGTGTTCCTACTGAAATCCAAGTAGGTACTTCTTTATAAATGATACATTTTTCTAGTTTTAAGCTATTTAAACATTCTCCCTAAGCAGCTTCTCACCAACCAATGAACTTAGTTTTCCTGTGATGTCACTCATGGATGTTTTTTTCAAACTCAGCCCGCTGCCCGAGTAGAGGCGTCCCTCGCAGGTCCGCTGTCTCCGCTCCCAGAAGGTGAGTGAAGACCCCGAGCCTCACCCTCTATTTATCCGCTGCCCGAGTAGAGGTGTCCCTTGCTGGTCTGACTGTCTCCGCCCCCGGAAGGTGAGTGAAGACCCCGAGCCTCACCCTCTATTTATCCGCTGCCTGAGTAGAGGTGTCCCTTGCTGGTCCGACTGTCTCCGCCCCCGGAAGGTGAGTGAAGGCTCCGAGCCTTGCCCTCTATTTATCCGCTGCATGAGTAGAGGTGCCTTTCGCAGGTCTGGCTGTCTCCACTCCTGGAAGGTATTTCATTTATATTTATAAATTTATTATATTTTATAGGTTATTTCATTGATGAATGTAGACATTTAGGAATGTACAGTACAGCATCTTTAATTATAATGCTTTAATGTTTTTCTGATGAGAAAGATCCTAAAGTACCCAACTACAGGATTTATTTTATATTTAATTATTTATTTTACTTTGCAAGTTATTGCAGCTAGGAAGGAACAGTGCTGCACATGCACAAGTTGAACATTGATTTTTCCAGGCAACAAATGTCCAAAAGGACATAACTTAGGTGTTAACACTGATTTTAGGGAAAACAACTACGACTTTTAAGTGAGGATTTACTATTGGTTGCTGCTCTGGTGAACACCTCGATTTTAAAATTCTGTATTCATGCATAGAGTTAAGATGCATGGCCACCTCAAGGCAGAATGCTTACCACTATATTTCATTTTAAGAAAACAGTAAGTACTCACTTAGCTAATAAAAAACCTGAACTTACAAGGACCTGAAAGATGACATTTGGCTGACTAAACTGGGCTACTTTGCAGTCATACTGAAATGAGGTTGAGTATGAAGTTATGTAAGGTGAGAATTTATTTTTGTTGCTCAGCAAAAAGAACTGTCCCGTTTATAATGAAACTGAAAGTCTAGAAATGAGGCTTGTCTTCTCAAAAAAATACAGAAACTGAAACCACATTTTTCTGGTCTAGGTAACAAGTTGAATAAAAGAAAATGCTGAAAATACTCAGCAGATAAGGCAGCATTTATGGAGAGAGAACCAGAGTTGATGCTTCACAACTGTGACCTTTCAGCAGGACTGGAAAAAGTTCGGGATGTAACAGGTTTTGAGCAAGTGCAGAGGCAAAGCCTGACTCTCCCTTTCTCTCTCTCCCTCCCCCTCCCTCTCCCTCCAGGTGGGAGGGGGAAGAACAAAAGGGAATGCCTGTGCTAGAATAGAAGGCAGAAGGGATTAGATGATAAAAAGGACGATGTTGCAAGTTCAAAGAGTTTGGGAACAAGACAGTAAAGAAACTAAATATAGGTCCAGAGAAGTTGTAAATGGGAAATAGCAGAACAGTTACCATCTGAAAAAATGAGATCAGAGGTTACGTCTGAAATTGTTTGAACTCAATGTTGAGTCAGGAAGGCTGTAAAGTGTTTAATTGAAAGATAAGATGCTGCTCCTTGAGCTTATGTTGAGTTCATCAGATTACTGTAGGAAGCCAAGATCAGTGTGGGATTGATGGAAAATTAAAATGACAGATGTTAGGAAGCTTGGACTCATGCTTGCTGGCTTAAAGGAGATGTTCTTATCTGCGTTTGGTCCCCTAATATACAGGAAACCGCAGTGTGAGCAGTGAGTACAGTATACTAAATTGAAAGAAATACAAGTAAATCACTGTTTCATTTAAAGGCATATTTAGAGCAGGTATTGCACTTACAGTGCTTCCATGGGAAAATGCTGCGGGAAATACTGAGGGAGTGTTGGGGGTAATAGATGAATGGAGCAGAGTTTCATGGAGGGACAAGGTCCTTTGAAATATTGAAACAAGGGGAACAAGATGTGTTTGCTGGTGGCATCATGCGGGAGGTGGTGAAAATGACAGGGATACCCATTGAATTTGAGGACTGCTAAGGTGGAAGGTGAGGACAAGGGGAACTCTACCATGGTCCTGGGTGGGAAGGCAAAGGGCTGAGAGAAGAAGGGTGGGAAATAGAATGGATACAGTTGAGGGCCTGTCAGCCATGGTAAAGGGGAATCCTTGGTTGAGGAAAATTGAAGACATATTGGAAATGCTAGTATGGAAGGTGGCACCGTCAGAACAACTGCAACAGACATGGAGAAAGTGGGAGAATGGAATAGAGTCTTTACAAGAAGCAGAATGGCAGGAACTATAGTCAAGATAACTGTGGGAGTCAGTAGGCTTTTATTGTGTTAGGAACCAGAGATAGTTTAAGTAAGTTATATTTCTATCTGTGGGTTTTAGCTTTATGTTTAAATTTAATTTGTATTTCTGTATTGGTATGTTAAGAAAGGGAGTTTTAGTTTCACTTTGAAAGATGCCTATATTTTAATGATGTTTACAACTCTTGAAGGGGAGTTAAAACAAACGCAAGATTAAAAAAACTCTGTGCTATTGCCTAGCAACGGGGGTCCAGCAAGAGAGGCCCTGCACAGACACAAATAAACCAAAAGCAATTTGAGTTCATTTGGTTACTCTGCTCTAAGGTGAAGGGAGCAGTTTAAGTCTCTAGCTGACATACTACATACTGCTGAAGAAAATAAGTCTAAGAATCTTGGATGAGTTGCTCTAACGTTGAAGAAACAGTGAATGTCAAGTGAGTTCTAGGATCTTAAGGGAGTATCAAGTTGTCAGCAGCCTACTGGGAGAGGGAACTGCAGGGAGCAGGTCCTAAAGGAAAAAGAGAAAGGCCAAGGAGACCTTCTCGTCAAAGGGAAATAATAGGAATCTGGAAAAGGTCCTGTTAAGTGAAGTTAAAAGCAAAGGGCAGAGAGGAAAGCTCCAAGCTTAAAGGAAGAAAGCTGCTGGATGCAGACTTAAAGCAAAATAGGCTTGAGAGAAGACAGAAGATCCAAGGAGACAGCTGACGGTCTGTAACTTTTAATATGGGCATGTGAAGCAGTGGTGTTTTGTCGATATGGCTGAGCATTTGAGAGAGAGTGAGTGGAAGGCAAAGCTTGAATGCACATGGTGAACCGGGAGAGAGGAATTTCAAAAGGGGAGTTTGAAACCCTGGAGGTGGACGCTTAAGGAAGGCGTCTGAAAGAAAGCGTTGTTTGGGAGATGATTCCAAAGTGGATTCTTCGAGAGTGGAGGTTGGAAACCCCCCATGTGAAAGGTGGAGTTCATTGAGACCAGTTGGCTCATGGTGTGACAAGCGTCTGTGGGGAGTTGAGGGATCCATAGCATCTGTTTGGGGCATCATCCGTCACTTGGTTTCAGAGTGTGGTGTGCCTGACCACAGGTCACCTATTGGTTTACATGGTCTGTGTACTTACTGTGAACATAGAGTGTAAGATAGCTTTTATAACTTGTGTTATCCTTACAAATGTGTATATATCTGTAAAGGTATAGTTGTGTGTGAAGGAGTATTGTAATATAATTCATCTTTTCTTGTTTAATAAATATTTTATTCTTTTGTTAAAGTTCATCTGCTGACTCCTGTGTCCATGTTTAGTAGCCACTCTCCACATTTCTAAACAAAAATAAAAGCTAGGATCTATCAAGCCAGGTTCCATCCTGGAATCTGGCTTGTCCAGTAGTAACATCAGATGGGATCATAACAAAGTGGGGGCTTGTCTGTGATTATAGTTATAAGGTGGGGTCTCTTGTGAGATTGGAAATCCGAGATTGGAAATTTCGGTGGGACCTGTGAATCCTTAAAAAATGAATATGTGGAGGTACAGAGTTACTGGACTTAGGAGTTGGAGTTCCTGTGGGGTATAGGATATGGGTTGGAATTTGAAATGGCTTTGGAGGTTGCTAAGACTTAGTTACAGATGGAAGATGTAACCCTGACTGGTTTGCATAGGTTAACCAAGAGTAAGCTAACAAAATTAGTGGTAAGTTGGAGTTAGAATTAACTGTGGGGTGAGGAAAGCAGACATAGTTGAGATAAAAGTGCAGCATTTGAAACTGGAAGGGATACCACAGAGACCACATTCTTCAGGGGGTCAGTCAATTGAATTGGCTAAAATTAAGTTGCAAAGGAAAAACTTGAACTGGTGGCATAAGAGAGAGAAAATGAAAAAGAAAGGGAATTGGAAATGCAGAAATTGGACCTCCAGAGAGAGAAGTTAGCAATGGAGGAACAAGAGAAGGAACGAGAAAGGGAATACTGGCTTAAAAGGCTGGACTTTAAAAAAAGAGACCTCAGATGCTAAGGAAGGTTCTGATGGTGAAACAACCAGCTCCAGCCCAAAGCCCAGTGGGAAGATGTTTAAATTTGTACAAGCCCTCCCAAAGTTTGAGGAAAGGGATGTAGAGTCATTCTTTATCTCATTGGAAAAGATGGCTAAACAAATGCAATAGCCAAAAGAATTCTGGACATTGTTCTTACAGAGTAGGTTGGTGGGTAGAGCTCATGACATATATGCATCGCTGTCAGAAGAGGTATCTTTAGATTATGATGGAGTGAAAAAGGCTATTTTTAGTGCATGTAAATTGGACCCTGAAGCATACAGGCAGAAATTTCGTAGCATAAGGAAACAGCCTGGGCAGTCCTATATTGAGTTTGAGCGGGTAAAGCAAAGTAATTTTGACCATTGGATAAGGACATTAAAGGTAGAGACAACGTATGAAGCTCTTAGAGAAATAATTTTCTTGGAAGAATTTAAAGATTCACTTCCTCTAGCAGTTAGAACCCATGTTGAAGACCAGAGGGTAAAAACAGCTAGACAGGCAGCAGAAATGTCTGACGATTATGAACTGGTCCATAAATCTCCATCATCCCCATAAACCTGAGAGGGATACAAGATAGGAAGGTGATGAAAAGAATGCAAGTAGCCAGGGAAGAGAAGGGACAGTTGGGAATTCCTGAGAAATTTCTCTTCAGACCTGAAAGGAAGGTGCTGAGGATAACAGTGACATTTGGAGGTCTAAGTGTTTCCATTGTAACAAGGTGGGATACGTTCGGGCAGATTGTTGGAAACTAAATGGTAGGCCTATTGCTGTAGTAGGAACACCTAGCAATCCTCAGGAAAGGTAGCACCAGAAAAGGAAATGATTGTTAAAACTGTAGCAGTGGTTCAGGTGGAACATGTTCCCTCAGAACTGACAGGAAAGGGAGATATGGTTCAGGATAGTCCAGAAAATTCTTCTTTGATTACTGGTGAAGGAAGTCAGGCTGTGAGAGGTTCTGGATGTTTTGTCTCAAAGGGAGAAGTGTTTCCTTACTCCTCCAACAAAATAAGCAAACAAATTAAAATTTTGAGAGATACTAGGGCAGATAAATCATTGACAGTGGCTGATGGTACAGTTTGTGTTCTGGATAGTTTTAAGAAAGAAGAAATATTAATAAGAAGTATTAATGGAATTTATGAACATGTTTCTTTGTGTAAAGTCAACTTACAAGGTCACTTTTTAAATGGAATTGTTACGGTGGGAATTATCCCTAAATCACCTATTGAAGGGGTGGATTTTATTCTGGGTAATGATTTGGCTAGTGTGGCAACAGGTGTATTGCAGCAGATGGTTGATCATGCTGATCTTAGCCAACTTCTGAAAACTACTGTGACTAAAAATGAAACACTTATTGCAGTAACAAGCAATTTAGGAACCCCTGATTAGCATAGAAAACCAATTTTAATTTGTGAAAGAGTATGCAAACCACAAATTGGTGAGAACAATTGAGAATCAGTTTCAGAAGATAGAACGCTTGACTGAGAATTTGAAACATCTAAATGATAAATTTGTCGAAGAAAAATTAATGAAGGTCAATCTTCAGTTAAAACTTGACGAATTTTAAGCGTAAGTAGTTGCAATGAAATATTGTGGAAAATGCCATGAACAAGAAAAGGAATTGTTGGTAAATCAGAACAATTGGTTGCAGAATTAAAAACCAAAACTAAGGAATTGTTAGAACTTCATCATGAAAAGAGTAATGAGACTCGTGAACTTTAATACAATTTGGAGAAAATTAAAGAGGTGTGTGGTATGGAGTGTCACAGCTCTGAAGTTGTTCCTGTGAATAAAAATTGCTTGCCGAATTGTGGTCCAATTGAGCAAAGAACTGATCTAAGTAACATTACTGATGTATCAACTTCAGTAAAGGACAATGTAAAACAATTAAAGTGCCTGCAGAATTGGGAATTAAGAATTGTCAACAAGAAGGACTGAAATCGCAAAATGATCTGGAAAGGTCAATGACCAGAGACACTTATTTACAAGTGCCTGCCAGTGCTAATACACAAAATGCAGCAGTTGGAATTCAGGCAAGTAGACAGTTTGTAAAAGACATTTCAAAACCTTTAGAGGAGAGCCATGATATAGTTTGTGGATTATGCAAAAGAGTTGAAGGGTTGGAATGAACTATCAAACTCCAAAGGGAGAAAATAATTGATGCTGCCCAAAAAGAAGTGGAAAATACCTGTTCGAAATGGGATTGAGAGAAACAACAAGATCATAAAAAGTTTAAAGATCAAACCAAACAGGAGTGCAAAACCTTTTTGTGAGAACATTAAAAGCATCTCAACAACATCCTTGAAATGGCGAAAAGAGATTTTGACCAGAGAAGAAATAAGATGTTAATACACAAAAATGCCATTTTGACTTTGCTAAATCAAAATGAGAATTGACCACATTTGAGTTCAGAAAATGAACTTGAGGATAGAATTATGCCTACAGCTAACAAAAAGGATGATTGGGCTGTGGACTTAAATTAAACACTCTTTGCTGAGTTAAAGACTGGGAATAAGAGAAAAAAGAAACACAATGGGGTGAGCTATGACAATACTATGATATACAAATTCTGCTAATCTTGTTACATTTATTGACTTTGTTTAGGCACATTTTTGTATTTGTACAATATGATGTGTAGTTCTGAAACAAGATCGAAAATTTATTTGTATAGTATGTAATAAGCTATTGTTAGAGGTTTGTGCTGTTATGTTGTGTGTGGCAGATGTAAGGTCACTGTTGTGAAGCTTTCTTTCTTTCAGGAGGAAAGGACTTAGGAATTAAAGATAGTTTAAGTAAGTTATATTTGTATTTATGGATGTTAGGAATGAGTTTTAGCTTTAAGTTTAAGTTTAATTTGTATTTCTATATTGGGGGTGTGTTAAGAAAGGGAGATTTAGTTTCGCTTTAAAAGATGCCTGCATTTTGAAGGGGAGTTAAAACAAACGCAAGGTAGAATAAAACTGAGCTGTTACTTAGCAACAGGGGTCCAGCGAGGGAGGCCCCACACAGACACAAAGAAACCGAAAACAATTTGAGCTCAGTTGTTCATTCTGCTCTAACGTGAAGGGAGCAATTTAAACCTCTCCGTAGCTGGGCATACTAGAAGATCGCTGAGGAAAATACGTCTAAGAATCTTAAATGAGTTGCTCTAAAGTTAAAACAAAAGTGAATGTCAAGTGAGCTCTCGTTCTCAAAGGAGATACTAAATTGTCAGCAGTCTACTGGGAGAGGGAACTGCAGGGAGGAGGTCCTAAAGGAAAAAGAGAAAGGCCAAAATGACCTTGAAGGGAAAGAACAGGAACCTGGAAAAGGTCCTGTTAAGTGAAGTTAAAATCAAGGAGCATAGAGGAAGGCTCCAGGCTTAAAGGGGGAAAGCTGCAGGATGCAGACATAAAGTTAAAACAGGCTTTCAAGAAGACAGAAGATCCAAGAAGACAGCTGCAGGTCTGTAACTCTACTATGGGCATGTGACACAGTGGTATTCTGTTGGCACAGCTAAGCATTTGTGAGAGAGCATGTGGAAGGCAAAACTTGAATGCGAGTGGCGATCCAGGAGAGAGGAATATCAGAGGGAAAAATTGAAACCCTGGAGGTAGACCCTTGTGGAAGGCGTCAGAGAGAAAGCGTAATTTGGGAGAAGATTCCAAAGCGGGTTATTCGAGAGTCGAAATTGGAAACCCCCGTGTGAAAGGTGGAGTTCAGTGAGACCAGTTGGCTCATGGTGTGACAAGTGTCTGCAGGGAGTTGATGAGAGATCCATAACATGTGTTTGGGGCAGCATCCGTCACTTGGTTTCAGAGTGTGGTGTGCCTGACCACAGGTCACCTATTGGTTTACATGGTCTGTATACTTACTGTGAACATTAGAGTATAAGATAGCTTTTGTAACTTGTGTCATCCTTATGAATCTGTATATATCCATAAAGGTATAGTTGTGTGTGAAGGAATATTGTAATATAGTTCGTCTTTTCTTGTTTAATAAATGTTTTATTCTTTTGTTAAAGTTCATCAGCTGACTCCTGTGACCACGTTCAGTAGCCACTCTCCATGTTTCTAAACAAAAACTAAAAGTTAGGATCTATCAAGCCAGGTTCCATCCTGGGATCTAGCTTGTCCACATCGGCAAGGATCTTAACAATTGGTCAATAGTTTATCCCAAAAAAATGGAGAGGGACAAGTGAAGAAGGGAAGTGTTGCAGATTGACCATGTGAAGTTGAGTGAAGGGTGGAAATTGGAAGCAAAGTTGATATCATTTTCCATTTCAGAGTGAAAGCAGGAAACAACACCTTAACATACCTGAGAAAGAAGTGAAGGAGGGAATCTGAGTAAGATTGGAATAAAGAAAGTTCCACATATTCCACAAAAAGGTAGGTATAGCTTGGACATATACATGTTCCCATAGCAACATCATTTATTTGGAGGAAGTGAGTGGAGTCAAAGGAGAAGTAATTCAACGTGAGAACAAATTCGGCCAGGGAAGGAGGGTGTTGGTGAATGAGGATTGATTCAAGAAAGAAGCTTAGAGCCCTCAGCATCCCCTAGTGGGGAATGGTGATGTCAAGGGATTGAACATACATGGTGAAAAGGAGACAATTAAGGCCAGGAAACTGGAAACTGTTAAAGTGACATTTTGGTGTGAATGCTTTGACGAATACAGCATTATTTCTTCTGTAGTACTGAAAGTGTTGGTACCATTTAGTACAACCTTCTTACACCAAGTTGGATTTTCAGCAATAACATCAGTGAAAACAAAGTACTGAGCTAAGATGAAAATTGACAATTATGTGCGCATGTGCTTACCGAACATATGACCGTGCCTTGACAGAATTGTCACTCAGCACCAGCAACAAGTTTTACATTTTGTAAGTAAAACAAAAATAATAACAAATATATATCCTTCATTGTAAAGCAAATTTTTAGACAGAAAAAAATACGTGTGACATGGGGTCCGTGGAATTTTTATAGCACAGGATTGGGGGCATTGAATAAAATGGCTGAGAAGCCTTGTCTTCCAGTTCAGAAGGATGTCATTTGGCCCATCTTGCCTGTGCGAGCTCTATGAAAGAGCTATCCAATTTAGTCCCATACCCCAATGTTTTCCCCATAAGCCTACAAAATAATCCTGTTAAAATACATGTCAAATTGCCTTTTGAAATTTCTTATGGAATCTGCTTACACTGCATTTTCAGGTAGTGCATTTCAGATCTGAGCAACCCTTTGTGAGAAAACATTTCTTCTTGTTTTCCCTCTAGTTCTTTTACCAATTATTTTAAATCTAAGACTTCTGGTTAATGACCCACTTGCCAGAGACAATCGTTAATTCTTATTTTCTCTATCAAGACCCTCCATTATTTTTAATATCTCTATTAGGTCTCCACAAAATTGAATCTCTCGTCTCTGGCATAATTTTAGTAAACCTTCTCTGTAACCTCTCCAAGTCCTTGACATCCTTCCTGAAATTTTGTGCTCAGAATTGTAGTCAGAATGCCAGCTGAGGCTATCTACTAATGATTTGGAAAGGTTTAGGCCTTGTTTTTGTATTTACAAAGGCTAGTATTCCATACCCTTCCTTAACCTCTTTGGACCTTGTCCCCTTCAAAGATTTGAAAATTTGCACCCCCAAACCCTCTGCTCTTGTACCCTGCTTAAAATACTGCCATTTATATTCTATTGCCTCTCCATATTGTTTGGGAGAAACAATATGGAGACAGGTCAGGGCAGGCGGGAAGACAGCAGGCAGGTCACCCATTTTATTTTACAAGCCCCACTACCTCCAAATATGCTGGCGGGGCACCATAAAATTCATCTCTTAACCAACATTGTATCCATGCTTTCATTGTCCCTTTTATTCAATGGGCTTCAACTGGCAAGCCCATTATTTGCAACTTTATCAAATGCCCTTTGTGAGTCCAGATACACCACATCAAGTGCATTATCTTCATCAATTTTCTCTGTTATTTTGTCAAACAAGTTAGTTGCCTTGAACAATTCTGTGCTGGCTTTCTTGAATTAATCCACACTTATCCAAGTGATCGTTAATTTTGTCCCAAGTAACTGCATCATCCAGGTTCAAATGACTGACCAGGATATTTTCTTACACCCTTTTTTTTGAACAAGTGCGTAACATTTGCAATTCACTGGTCCTCTGGAATCTCTGTCACATCACTAAGAGAAGATTAAGACCAGCACTGCTGCAATTGCACTATTCCTTCCCTCGGTATCCTTAATTGCTATTATTAAACTGCTCTATTATTTTTATATTTCTCTGAACTTAGTCTACAGCTTTATTCCTCTATCTCCTTCTCACTACTTCATGGTCTATAGTAAGCATACAGTAATGTAACAGCTCAGAGTTCCTTAGCTCTGATCAAATGGGTAAGTCTTTGAACCTTCTAATATATAATTCCTCTGTAGAAATATAATATTATCCTTGATCTTTATTGCTCTACTCCACCTCCTTCCCTAGCTTGCCTGAATACATTGTGGCCAGGAGCGTTTAGTTTCTCTTCCAGCCAATGTTTGAGCTAGGTCTCTGTTACAACCGCTATACTGTGATCCCAGTGCCAACCTGCAGCTGTGCCTGTGTGTCTGCAGCTCATTAACCTTATTTCCACATGCTGCTGGCTTCGGTGGAGATAAACAGAAGTGCTCCCAAAAGACCCTATGTGAATAAGTCTTGTGCTGAGACCCCATCTTCCCCCACTCCTGCTTCCTCTGCAATCATTTTATCTTTCTCTTTGCTTTCATTAAAATGGAATAAAATTCTAGGTTCATTGATGCAGTTTTATCATATATGTTCCCTACATGTGCCAGGAACGTAGAGGTTGAATTTTTACTTTTAATGGTCACTGGGGGAATTTGATGCTCTTGTCAGAAATTTTCTCTGGAGTTTTGCCGATCAGCAGCTGTAACAATGGAAGGTTAGTGGAAAACTCATTTATGCATTATTCTATGGTACTCGCCGCTCTTCCATTAAAGTTCTGGTACTTGATTGGGAGAACTCCCTTAGGAAGTTCCTGATGTGTCTTGTGTACATAGGCACTCTCCAGTTCTCCGTTTACCATTGTCGTTTATTTATTTAAAAATGAATATTATTATTGTTTCAGGTTTCAGTCTGGTCAGAAGTTAGGTAGCAAAGTGGCATAGAATTTGGAAGTTCAACCCAGTTTGTACAGACTTTCCAATGTGGAGCTACTCAGTGTCTTGGGTGGAGCTATCTGCTGGAGCTTTAACCCTGTAAGATCCTAAACACAAGCAAAGTGATGGAACAATGAGATGCTTGCAGCTACTAGATTGGTGTTTGAGAAGACCATTGGGGTGCTGAAAGCATGTTTTCAATGTCTGGACTCTTTGGGTGGAGTTCCGCTGTATGCATCAGAGTGTCAAGAATAAATCAGCAACTGCAGGTTACTTCAAGAAAAAGTACAATTTATTTAGCGCTGAACAGTACAATGGCCATTGGGAGCAGATCACAACAAATCTGCTCAATGATACAGCGTACAACAAGCAATATTTACACTATACAATTACGGGACTCCCGCATATTCACACAGTGATCCTATTAACTTGCCCTTCTTTATTCTCTTATAATTAGGTTAGCTAATTGATTTTGTTTACCCATACAGTTTCTTGATTGTCCCTTATCTCTTCTAACAATGTACTATTCATTCCATGAGATGACATCTGATCCTTTTTATCTGAGTTATAACCTTGGAACAATCAGGTAGTTACGCATCAACCGTTATCAGTGCTTGCAGTTATATCTCACAATAGGTCAGGCAATCAGTAAGTTAACTAGATAATTACATCAGATGCAAGACAGACAGTTTTACAAGACATGTTGCATCAAGTTAAAACACAACCAACAGTCTACAAGACCTAGAAAAGAGAATTCACAAAGAACAGGGAAGTTAAAAAAAACAGGCTGGCCACCATACTTATGTAATTAATCATGCGCAAAGTTAATTTTATTCTGGCTATGCTCTAAGAATCCTTTCCTGGTTTTCCCACAAAGCTTACAATTTCATTTTAACATTTATCTGCACGCACATAAGGTACAAGTTAAACATAGTCAGAACATTTCATGACTTCCTCCCTTGTGTCTGTTGCGGGTTTTGGTAGGCAATGGGACAACTGGCTATTTTCTTAGCTTACTTCTCTACTTCCTATTCTGTAATATTTTCTTTCTCAAGAGCCAGGGTCTCCATTGCAGTGCTGTTCACAAATTTACCATCCAAAAGATGTTGTGGCTTGGCAAGGCTAAAGAGGTGCTGACTCCAGCAGAAGCTGAATTACAGAAACCAGAACATGTGGATTGCTCCCTGCTGGCAGTTGTAAGGTATATCAAAGACCAGCTAATCTCCAATGTTTCCACTATGTAACTCAGTCAATGTGGGCACCATAGTCTAAACATCATCTCCCCCATTTGCCTATAAATAGACAGTGCCTTAAACAAATACCCCTCCTATCTCAGGATAACAAGTCCACCCTTTTTGCCCCTACGTGTCTTTGTGCATAATCATTAACTGAGTGAAAAAGTCAGCATTAGCAATAAAGGAAAACTGATATTCTCTTGTTTGTGTTATATTTTCTATTAAATGCAATAATACTTGCATAATTCATCACTTTTTATAACTTAGTGAAAAATAATGAGGCTCTTTAAGATATTACAAATATGAACCCAAGCTTTTAAAACATCTTCAATCTCAGAAGTACAACTGAATTACATTTTCTTTGAATTAGCTTAAATTAGCTGAAAGCTTAAAAACTTTCACCAGCAACATATGAGATGTGATCTACATTTTACACTTTTAGTAATTTACTAACATGGAAATGTATGAATATATATCAGACCTAGTCATTAAGATTCACAAATAGCAAGGAGCTTAAATGCTTGAAATATTGAGCTGATTGAGAGGGGACTCCAACGTCAGGGGGAAAAGTGTGTCCTGAGGCTGTACTGACTGGTAGCAGGACTCAGTCAGCAATTTTACCACACATGGCCTCTTAATTGACCACCTGTGGGCTAGCCATCCAATGAAGGATGACAGATGGGCCCCCGATGCTGCCAGCTCAATGACAGGGCGTGCAGCTCTGAAGCCTCAGCAGCACCTGAGGTATGCAGAAGGCCTTGGGCCTACAGCAGGTAAGCTGTGGAGCCCAAGTCACTGAATATGTTTAAGAAGGGAACAGATAGATTTCTAGACACTAAAGACGTCAAGGGGAATGGGACGAGAGCGGGAGTATGGTATTGAGACAGAGGATCAGCCATGATCACATTGAACGATGGAGCAGGCTTGAAGGGCCAAATGACCTACTCCTCCTATTTTCTATGTTTATATGCTTCTATACCTCTCCGGGGAGATTGTTGGTGCTGCAGTTGCAGCCTTTTCCTCCCACAGTCTCTTCTTTGGCCTGTGATGCCTCTCCCTCTCTCCAACCCCCACCCCCACCCCGAGCTGGCGAAGGGACGCTGCCCCGTGTGGGGATCTCAAAGCAGATCATTAACATCTCGAAGAACAAGGGCAGCAGACACAAGGGAACACCACCAGCTGGAAGTTCTCCTCCAAGCCACTCACCATCCTGACTTGGAAATATATTGCTGTTCCTTCACTGTCGCTGGGTCAAAATCCTGGAACACCCTCCCTAACAGCACTGTGGGTGTACCTACACCTCATGGACTGCAGCAGTACAGGAAGGCAGCTCACCACCACCTTCTTAACGGCAGTTAGGGATGAGCAATAAATGCTGGCCTAGGCAGCGAAGCCCACATCCCATGAATGAATTTTAAAAACTTCTTTCTTCTTGCCTGCTCTTGCAGCTCCTGTATAGCTCTTGGTCCCACAGCTGCCTTACAGCACCTGACAGTCTGCCTTCTCCAAGGTCCAACCATGCTGTTTGCCGACTGCCTGTTTTCTGTGAGCAAACATACACAGATAAATTAAAGCAAAGCGCCTTCCTATGCTCCAAACAAAAACGTTAACTAATTATCTTTTACCTTCAAAATGACCTGTTGATTCTGTGACCCACTTGGATAATCTATATCTCTAATGGAGTTACATTTCCAGACTTGCTATTTCCACCATGAAACCCCTTTGTTTACAAAAGTGCTTTTGGCTTTTTTGTTCTGGGAACTACATGAATAATTAAAATCCCTCACTGAAATAACTGTAGACTTCCTGTCCCTGCCAAGAGCTCAGAGATGGGTTGTCCATTTTTAAAATTCTGTCACTTCTTTCTCTCACCTTATTAAATAAACACAGGTTTCCTATGAATCGTAATTATGCAAGGACCGTTTATCAGTTTCTCAACCAAGTGTTTCCATTTATCTAAACTTAACTTTTAGTTTTGGAATTTAATTTATTTCCTAAAACAGAATTATGAAATCAGATATTAATAGTCATTTAGTAGTACAGAATTTGAATACTGTTGAAAAAAGGAGACTTTTGTTGAAGCTTTTTGTCTTGCACTCATCAGGATAATTTGCAAGGAAATACCAATGTCAGAGGAAACAATGTAATTATATTGTATGAGAAGAAAGTGCTGATTGATTGGCAAATGGACTATAATTGGTAGAGGCTTTGCCATGGAGAATGAACCAACTGATAGTGACTGACAGTGAACTGCCAAGCATTGTTTGAAATTTAAACCAGGCAGCATGACTCTGATTGGGAAGGCAATGGCAGAGTGGTATTGTCGCTGGACTAGTAATCTAGAGACCCAGGATAATGCTCCTGGGATTTGGGTTTGAATTCTGCCACAGCAGATAGTGGAATTTGAATTCAATAAAAATCTGGAATTAAAAGTCAAATGATAACCATGAAACCATTGTTGATTGTTGTAAAAAACCCATCTGGTTCACTAATGTCCTTTTGAGAAGGAAATCTGTCGTCCTCATCTGGTCTGGTTTACATGCGACTCCAGACCCACAGCAATGTGGTTAACTCTTAAATGCCCTCTGAAATGATCTAGCAAGCCACTCAGTTGTATCAAACCACTACAAAGTCTCAAAAAAGGAATGAAACCAGACATACCACCCAGTTTCAACCTAGGCACTGGAAATGACAATGGCAACCTCAGCCCTGTTGACCCTGCAAAGCCCTGCTTACTAACATCTGGCTAGTGCCAAAATTGGGAGAGCTGTCTCTCAGACTAGTCAAGCAACAGCCTGATATAGTCATCCTCATGGAATCATATCTTACAGATAATGCCCCAGACATCACTATCACCATCCCTGGGCATGTCCCGTCCCACCGGCAGGACAGACCCAACAGAGGCGGTGGCACAGTGGTATACAGTATACCACTGTGCTACCACCTCTGTTGCCCTGGGAGTCTTCAACATTGACTCTGGCCCCCATGAAGTTTCATGGTATCAGGTCAAACATGGGCATGGAAACCTCCTGCTGATTACATTACCACATACCGCCCTCCCTCAGCTGATGAATCAGTGCTCCTCCATGTTGAACACCACTTGGAGGAAACGCTGAGTGGCAAGGACGCGGAATGTACTCTGGATGGGGGACTTCAATGTCCATCACCAAGAGTGTTTGGTAGCGCCACTACGGACTGAGCTGGCCAAGTTCTAATTGACATAGCTGCTGGACTGGGTCTGCGGTAGCTGGTGAGGGAACCAACAATAGGGAGAAACATGCTTGACCTCATCCTCACCAACCTGCCTGCTGCAGATGCATCTGTCCATGACAGTATTGGTAGGAGTGACCATCACACAGTCATTATGGGGATAATGGCCCACCTTCACATTAAGGATACCCTCCATCATGTTGTGTGGCACCACCACCATGCTAAACGGGATAGAATTCGAACAGATCTAGCAACTCAAGACCGGGCATCCATGAGGCGCTGTGGGCCAACAGCAGCAGCAGAATTGTACTCGAACACAATCTATAACCTCATGGCCCAGGATATCCCCCACTCTACCATTAACATCAAGCCAGGGGATCAACCCTGGTTTAATGAAGAGTGCAGGAGGGCATGCCAGGATCAGCAACAAGCACACTTAAAAATGAAGTGTCAACTTGGTGAAGCTATAACATAGGACCACTTGCCTGCCAAATAGCATAAGCAGCAAGTGATAGACAGAGCTAAGTGATTCTACAACCAACAGACCAGATCTAAGCTCTGCAGTCTTGCCACATCCAGTTGTGAATGGTGGTGGACAATTAAACAACTCACTGGAGGAGGAGGCTCCACAGGTATCGCCATCCACAATGATGGGGGAGCCCAGCACATCAGTGCAAACGATAAGGCTGAAGCATCTGCTACAATCTTTAATCAGAAGTGCCGAGTGGATGATCCATATCGGCCTCTTCTGGTGGTCCTCAACAAACCAGATGCCAGTCTTCAGCCAATTCGATTCACTCCACGTGACATCAATGGCTGAAGGCACTGGATAGTGCAAAGACTATGGGCCCTGACAATATTGCTTCAATAGTACTGAAGACTTGCGCGCCAGAACTTGCCACGCTCCTAGCCAAGCTGTTCCAGTACAGCTACAACACTGGCAACTACCCGGCTATGTGGAAAATTGCCCAGGTATGTCCTGTACACAAAATGTACGGCAAATCCAACCTGGTCAATTACCGCCCCATCAATCTACCCTCCATCATCAGTAAAGTAATGGAAGGGGTCACCAACAGTGCTATCAAGTGCCACTTGCTTAGCAATAACCTGCTCACTGACACCCAGTTTGGGTTCCACTAGGGCCACTCAGCAACTGACCTCATTACAGCCTTGGTTCAAACATGGACCAAAGAGCTGAACTCCAGAGGTGCACTGAGAGTGACTGCCCTTGACATCAAGGCCACATTTGACCAGGTGTGGCAGCAAGGAGCCCTAGCAAAACTGGAGTCAATGGGAATCAGGGTGAAAACTCTCCGCTGGTTGGAGTCATACCTTGCACAAAGGAAGATGGTTGTCGTTGTTGGCGGTCAGTCATCTCAGGTCCAGGACATCGCTGCAGAAGTTCCTCAGTGTAATGTCCTCAGACCAACCATCTTCAGCTGCTTCATCAATGACTTTCCTTCCATCGTGAGGTCAGAAGTGGGGATGTCTACTGATGATTGCACAATATCCAGCACCACTTGCGACTCCTCAGATACTGAAGTAGTCCATGTCCAACTGCAGCAAGACCTGGACAATATCAAGGCTTCGGCTGACAAGTGGCAAGTAACATTTGTGCCACACAAGTGTCAGGCAATGACCATCTCCAACAAGAGAGAGTCCAACCATTGCACCTTGATGTTCAATGGCATTACCATCATTGAATCCCCCACTATAACATCCTGGGGGTTACCATTAACCAGAAACTGAACTGGACTAGCCATATAAATACTGTGGCTGCAAGAGCAGGTCAGAGGCTAGGAATCGTGCACCAAGTAACACTCCTCCTGATTTGCCAAAGCCTGTCCACCATCCACAAGGCACAAGTCAGGAGTGTGATGGAGTACTCCCCACTTGCCTGGATGAGTGTAACTCCCACAACACTCAACAAGCTTGACACCCTCAGGACAAAGCAACATGCTTGATTGGCATCACATCCACAAACATTCACTCCCTCCACCACCGACGCACAGTAGCAGCAGCGTGTACCATTTACAAGATGCGCAACAGGAATTCACCAAGGCTCCTTAGACAGCACCTTCCAAACCCACAACCACTACCATCTAGAAGGACAAGGTCAGCATATAGATGGGACCACCACCTGGAAGTTCCCCTCCAAGTCACTCATCATCCTGACTTGGAAATATATCGCCGTTCCTTCACTGTCTCTGGGTCAAAATCCTGGAACCCCCTTCCTAACAGCACAGTAGGTGTAACTACACCACATGGACTGCAACGGTTCAAGAAGGTGGTGAGGTGATGGTATAGTGGTATTGTCGCTAGACTAGTAATCCAAAGACGCAGGTAATGTTTTGGGGACTTGGGTTTGAAATCCTGCCACGGCAGACTGTGGAATTTAAATTCAGTAAAAATCTGGAATATTAAAAAATGTCTAATGATGTCCATGTAACTATTGTTGTTAAAATCTATCTGGTTTACTAATGCCCTTTAAAGAAGGAAATCTGCTGTCCTTACCTGGTCTGGCCTGCAGGTGATGCCCACATCCTATGAATGAATTTAAAAATAGGCAGCTCACCACCACCTTCTCAAGGGCAACTAGGGATGGGCAATAAATGCGGGCCCAGCAAGCGAAGCTCACATCCTGTGAATGAATAAAATATAAATTAAGTTTTAAAAAAGATGAAGACATTGCCTTGGGGAATGAACCAGTGAATGGTTGTCACTTATTTTATTTAGCTGAAGCAGTCATAATGGGCAGGATTTTACCGTTGGCGGGCGGGGACGAGGTCCACTCGCCGACGTGTAAAATGACGCGGGATGATGTCGGGCGGAACTCTCGACGTCACCGTGCCCCATTTAGATTTTCAGGAAGGCAGGGGCGCAGCAAAATCAGCTGTGAGCCCGCTAAACTGTCAATGGCCAATGGAGGCCATTGACAGATCAAATAAAGTAATTGGTGGACCTGCCCGTCCAACCTTAAGGTTGGTTGGCAGGCCAGGAGCCCCGGCGGGAAGTAGAAAAAACATGAAACCTCATCTACAGGTGGGATGAGTTTTCATGTAGGTTTTTAAAAATTTTAATAAAGTTTTTTTGGAAATTATGAACATGTCCCAACTCATGTGTCACATGAGGGGTCATGTAAGAGAATTTTTTTTTTCTATTTTTAATATTTTTCAAAGTAGAGGCGATCTCCCTGAGGCAGCACTTAGCCTCAGGGAGATGAGTGTGCTCTTTCGTGCGCATGCATGAAAGAGCACATTCTTGATTTTAGGCATTCACCCCCCCGCCTGCACAGGGAGCGCATGGTGCTTCCCTACGGACATCACGCTGGGCGGGCCTTAATTGGCCCGCCCACGCAAAATGGTGCCGCGCCCGCACATCAACTTCCCCCGCCCTAACGGGGGGAAAATTCTGCCCAATGTGTGTGCATGTTCTTTCTGTCTGCAAAGAACAGGACCCTGTATATTAATACATGTAGCTTCCAGTATATGTAAATGCATCACACTACGAGCCTGACTGATGATCTTAAATTGATTGTCAGCATAATTCTTAGTACACTGAGGATTATTTGGCAAATATTGTCCAGTCATGGAATCACATCTAATGTTGGACACTGTGTTTTGAGTATTTCAAGCACAGGCTGGTTGGCTCAGGTCTGTACCTTGCCCTTTGTGAACAGCGGCAGAAACATGCTGTTTAATACGACCTGCATGACTTTGGGACGTACGGCCTACATACCTAACATCACACTGGCACTGAAATTCATGCACCACATTTTTCAGTTGTGAGATAGGCCGAACAGTTTTTCGGGTTGACAGCAGCACCCTGTTAGTGGTGAATACCACTCATGTTATTACTGCATAATAGCAGCATGAAACAGTTGCTCTAATTTTTGAGATACCATGACCTTCCAGGGTAATCTTAGATAGACTGGGCACTTTTCAGTGGCAAACAGCAGGTGTTGCTAGATAATCCTTAGGGCAATGCCTTAACCAATCAGAATTAAGCTGCCTGGCTTAAATGTCAAACAATGCATGGCAGTTAACTGTCAATCACCATCAACTGGTACACTCTCCATGGCAACACCTCCACCAATTGGATTCCACTTGCCAACTAATCAGCACTCCCTTCTCATACAGTATAAATATGTTGATCCTTGACATTGGTATTTTCTTGTAAATTGTTCTGATGAGTGCAAGACAAAAGCTTTTGACAACAAAATATCTTTTTACAGCAAAAATCAGATATTCACAACACTCCATTTTAGCTGGTGATCTCCCTACATGGTAAGAAGTCACCCAGTTGTCAGCAAAATGATGATTGCCATGTAAAATGGCCCTTCATAAGACCTTTACATATGTAAATTGGCTGCATGCTTTATTGGGGTGAACAGCCTTGGGGTCGACTGCCGTCGGGAAAATGCCACAATGGTGGGATGATGTTGGGGAGCTGTTCTGACCCAGCGCTCCCTGATTTTACTTGCCTCTGTGCCTCTCAACCTACCTCCCGGGAGCTGGTAAAATTCAGCCCATTTCGTTTGTAAAACTTAAAATTGCAATCAGGGACAAATGACATTGGGTTTCCCAGAAATTTGACTGTCAAAGGCACTTTCTGGATTGTTTGGGTGCTAAATTCAGTTGCGTGGTGCCAAGTACCCTCTTCTCCCAGGACAAGAATGCACCGCCGGCTGCTTCCTGCATGGCCTGCATGGCATTGCTGGAGGATCTGGGCACACACGGAGATGTTCTCTGCAAATGTCAGCAGACATTGATTTGGTGTTGTCCTGACATTACACAGCCCAAGATGGTATTGCAACAGTGTTATTTAAATTGAAGGGCACTCTAGCTGATAGCAGGTGGTAAATTTTTGGAGCTTTTTCTATTGACAATTATCTGAAAGTACTCTTGAGTGTTTTTGGAGGCATCTTAGTGAGTTCCTGCATTTTCCGGTGAGTGTTTCCTCAAGCTCACAGGGAAGGCAGAGGATTGGTCACTTGTTTATACAAAAGCTGAAGTAAGTAGTGGCAGTGTCTCTGGGCCTGCAGAACAACAGGGAGCTGGAGCAGAAGGTGTGAAGAAGGCAGGCTCTGTGCCGAGCTGGAAGCAGATTCTTCCATGATCTTTGTTAGTTGAGTGGCAGGTCACCATTGCACCCTGAACCTTGATGTGCATGCCTATTCAGTTCTTTCCTGTATGGTTCCCAATAAAGTCCTCATCTGAGACCCCTGCAGCAGAACTTCACCAATCCCCCAACTGGTAAGTTGGCAAATGAACCATCCTTTACCCTTGGCAAGTTTGCAGTTCCACCAAGGCAGGGGATCAACCCTTGTTTAATGAAGAGTGCAGGAGGGAATGCCAAGAGCAGCACCAGGCATACCTAAAAATGAGGTGTCAACCTGGTGAAGCTATAGCACAGGACTACTTGTGTGCCAAAGAGCATAAGCACTAAGTGATAGACAGAGCTAAGGGATTCCACAACCAACGGATCAGATCTAAGCTCTGCAGTCCTGCCACATCCAGTCGTGAATGGTGATGGACAATTAAACAACTCACTGGAGGAGAAGGCTCCACAAATATCCCCATCCTCAATGATGGGAGAGCCCAGCACATCGGTGTAAAAGATAAGGCTGAAGCATCTGCTACAATCTTCAGCCAGAAGTGCCGAGTGGATGATCCATCTCAGCCTCCTCTGGAGGACTCCAGCATCACAGATGCCAGTCTTCAGCCAATTCGATTCACTCCACATGATATCAAGAAACGGCTGAAGGCACTGGATACTGTAAAGGCTATGTACCCTGACCACATTCTGGCAATAGTACTGAAGACTTGCGCTCCAGAACTTGCTATGTCCCTAGCCAAGCTGTTTCAGTACAGCTACAACACTGGCAACTACCTGGCAATGTAGAAAATTGCCTGGTATGTCCTGTACACAAAAAGATGGAGAAATCCAACCCAGCCAATTACCGCCCCATCAGTCTACTCTCGATTATCAGTAAAGTGATGGAAGGGGTCATCAACCGTGCTATCAAGCGACACTTGCTTAGCAATAACCTGCTCACTGATGCTCAGTTTGGGTTCCACCAGGGCCACTCAACTTCTGACCTCATTACAGCCTTTGCTCAAACATGGTGAAAAGAGCTGAACTCCTGAGGTGAGATGAGAGTGACTGTCCTTAACATCAAGGCAACATTTGACTGAGTGTGGCATCAAGGAGCCCTAGCAAAACTGGAGTCAATGGGAATCAGGGGGAAAACACTCTGCCGGTTGGAGTCATATCTAGCACAAAGGAAAATGGTTGTGGTTGTTGGAGGTCAATCATCTCAGTTCAGGGACATCACTGCAGGAGTTCCTCAGGGTAGTGTCCCAGGCCCAGCTATCTTCAGCTGCTTCATCAATGACCTCCCTTCCATCATAAGGTCATAATGGTGATATTTGCTGATAATTGCACAACATTCAGCATCATTTGCAATTCCTCAGGTGCTGAAGCAGTCCATGTCCAAATGCAGCAAGACCTGGACAATATCCAAGCTTTGGTTGACAAGTGGCAAGTAACATTTGCACCACACAAGTTTCAGGCAACGACCGTCTCCAACAAGGAAGAAACTGGCCATCGTCCCTTGACATTTAATGGCATTACTATCGCTGAATCCCCCACTATCAACATCCTGGGGGTTACCAATAACTAGAAACTGAACTAGACTAGCCATATAAATACTGTGGCAAAAGAGCAGGTCAGAGGCTAGGAATTCTGTGGCGAGTAACTCACCTCCTGACTCCCCAAAGCCTGTCCACCATCTAAACAGCACAAGTCAGGAGTGTGATGGAATACTTTCCACTTGCCTGGATGAGTGCAACTCCAACAATACTCAAGAAGCTTGATACCATCCAGAACAAAGTAGCCAGATTGATTGGCACCCCATCCATAAACATTCACTCCCTCCACCACCGATGCACCATAGCAGCAGTGTGTACCATCTACAAGGTGCAAAGCAGGAACTCACCAAGCCTCCTTAGACAGCACCTTCCAAACCCATGACCACTACCATCTAGAAGGACAAGGGCAACAGACACATGGGAACACCACCAGCTGGAAGTTCCCCTCCAAGCTGCTTACCACCCTGACTTGGAAATATATCGCCATTCTTTCACTGCCGGTGTGTCAAAATCGTGGAACTCCCTCCCTAACAGCATTATAGGTGTACCTATACCACTTGGACTGTGGTGGTTCAAGAGGGCAGCTCTCCACCACCTTCTCAAGGGCAACTAGGGATGGGCAATAAATGCTGATCCTGATCCCAACTCTATATTAGCCTTCAATGTACATGCAGTGCCAATAGCTGAGCTGGTGCTTGTAGTAGAAGGATCTGAAAGGGTTAACATGGGACTGAGTACAGTATTGCCCGCACAGTGATGTAAGAAGACACATGACCTAGAGCGAAGGGCAGTCTATAGATAGGTCGCAACATGTAAAGCCTAATATGGAGTTCTTTTCATATCCTTACGCTTTATGGTAAATATGTACATAGTTCAGTAATGTTAATAAAGACTTCTTTGTAACTTCACCAAGACTGCTTCATGGTGTCCTAGCAGTATACATCACAAGTAGCAACAACAGAGCAAATCAGTGCCTACAAGTGTCAGACCAAGTGATGGGGCCTCTTCATCAGTGTTGTACTGTTGCTCTCTTTGCTCTTTCTGGGGCTCCTGTGACTGAGCAGGTGGCAGTTCTTGAGTTTCTGAAAGCAGGAACTCAGAAACGGAAGGTTGGTGTGAGGGCAGGGGATACAGGAAGCAAAAGGTCCATGATCATATGATCAGCAACTTTCTCATCATGATAGCTGGGGTGAGGCTGTGCTCGGAGTTGAGAAAGGCATAAGGCAGGAACGTACTGTCATCCTCAATGTTCTCAGTGGCATCGGATGCAACAAGCCCCATCACAGACTGCACCATGATGCGGAGGACCATCTCCCCTGTGGGATTCAGAAGGCAAGCACCCTTGTTCACTGCCTGTTCTGCTGCAGTCTCTCCTATTGTGTGCTACCTTATCCTGAGAGAGGGCAGGATGTAAGCGGTTGTGTAGCATTGTGTTTGGATGATGTTCCTGCCGTAGCTGCATAGCTGAAGGTATGTGGGTGTGAGGCTGGAAGCATTGTTAAGTGTGTGATACTAAGGTGGGGTGTCTGGATGTTTAGCAAGAGTTCTGAGTGCCAGAGGATGCTGTTGGGGTGATAGGGTTGGGTGCATTGAGCAGCGTGAGAGGCTGAGGTAATGATAAGTGGGAGATGTCATGTGAAGATGCATTCATTTACCTTGACTACCTGCATGAGATTATTAGATCTCTTGCGATACTGCTGCCAGGTTCTTGGGTCAGATTCCACTTGCTCCCATTTAGTTCTGAGGGTGGTTCCTGAATAAGTTGGGCACATGAATTTTATATGTTGTCCCATCACAATCTGAATTGGTGTGGGCAAGTTGCGAATTGCAACCCCCACATTCAAAAATTGGGCCAACCCAATTTCTAGACCTTTGTGCTCTCCTTAGTTAATCAGAAAGAAGAGTACTAAGTATTTCCATGACTGATTTCAATGCAGCTTGAGAAGTGTGCAGCAGCATTGTTGAAGCTGCTTTCTGATTGGCTCCCATGAATTTAAGAGGATAATACTGTGTGGCTGATGGAAAAGATTAAATTCCCCATTCGTTTATAATTAGTAAACAGAGAAAGAGAAATAACATTTCTATAGCACGTTCCATGACCTCGAGATGGCCCGCACTGTTTTACGACCAAGTACTTTACAAGGGCAGTCATTCTTATAATGTAGGAAGTATGGCAGCCAATTGAGATGAAACGGCAATGATCTCTTTCAGTGATGCTGGTTGACGGATAAATAATGGTCCGGACACCGGGGAGAACTCCCCTACTCTTCTTTGAAATAGTGTCATAGGATTCTTTATGTCCAGCAGAAGGCAGATGTTTGGCATCCCATCCAAAAAATAGCACCTCTGATAATACAATTGCAATCAATGTAAGCTTAGGTTTAGTGCTTAAGCTTTGGGATGGCACTGTGAATTCACAACCTTCTGACTCACGGACTAGAGTGCTACCAACTGAGTCATGGCTGATGCTTAGAGGAAACTCTAGCCACATGCAACTTTTACAAATTGGAAATGTGTAAAATTAAGAGAACGTGTCCTCCAATAATTGAAGAAAATAATGTTTTCCTACTTGGACCATAAATATTTTATTACACTGTCAACGTTAAATATAATTCAGTGTTTACCAGTTTCTACACAGTAGTAATGTATACAAATTTAGATACATTGGAGGCTGCTACCCATCTGCTGTCCAGACAGAGGATTCTGTGGTTTTTGAGGCAAAGTAGCCAAGCGTCACATTACTAACGCAATTTTTTTTTAAATTCCTGTTTGACCAACATTTCATCAAAGCTTTTTCTAAGCAAATGACCTATGTTCTATGATTTAAACATAACCTTTTGTCTTCTTTTCTGATTTTGGTACTTTTAAACAAAACAAGATTACATCCAACAGAAGACAAGGTAAGCTTGCCTTTCAAATGACAAATCTATATGATCAAGTTTAGTAAAGTTATGAAGTGGGGACAAATGCCGTAAATTAACATGCCTGGTCATTACTGTATATACTTTGATACTTAAAAACTCAGATTATTTATGATGGCTTTTAACCAGCAAAATTTCTACAAACTATTTCAAATGCTAAAGAATCGACCTGGTTAGATTTTTGAAAATAGAATTTATTATGTACCTTCATGCAGTTAGATCCACATGCACGTTCCTGTCCTGACAAGAATGTCCTGAGAAGTCAATAGCTTTTAACATACAATGTGATAAATCACAGCCTTTTAGTGAAAATAGCATGCACATATAATCCTGATGTAACAAATTTCCCAGCAATGTGTTGATATATCAATAATCTCCGGATTACTACCCGAGCCATGTGCAAATTGGCATAGGGTAAATAAGATGAGAGAAGTAAATGCATGGCTGAAAGATCAGTGTGGAAGAAATGGGTTCTGGCACCAGTACTGGGGAAGGAGAGAGCTGTTCTGTTGGAATGGGCTTCATTTGAACCATGCTGGGTCCAGTGTCCTGGCGAATCGCATAACTAGGACTGTAGATATGACCTTAAACTAATTAGTGGGGGTTGGGGGTGGGGGTGTGGTGGCAGCGGGTGGGGAGGGTTCAATTGAAGAGAAGTTTAAGAAATCGAAAAGAAACAATAAAGCAGAGGTGCGGGGTATTGAAGAGGCAAATGATAATCAAAGTCTGACAGGAAGGGGCAGAAAATATAAGCAGAAAAGTGCAGTAGAAATTAGAACCAGAAGGAGTAATAATGGTAAAATGTCAAAGCTTAAGGCTCTTTATCTGAATGCACATACCATTTGTAACAAGATAGATGAGTTGATGACACAAATAGAAATAAATGAATATGACTTGAAAGCTATTACAGAGAAGTGGTTGCAGGGTGACCAAGACTGGGAACTCAATATTCAAGGGTATTCGACATTCCAGAAAATAGGCAAAAAGGAAAACGAGCTGGGTAGCTCTGTTAATAAAGGAAGATATCAGTGCAGTGGTGAGTAGTGATATAAGTGCAGTAGATCGTGATGTGGAATCATTTTAGGAGGAAATAAGGAATAGCAAGGGGAAGAAGTCACGGGTGGGAGTCACCTATAGGCCCACGAAGAGTGGACAAAGTATAAATCGGGAAATAATGGAGGCGTATAAGAAGGGTGCTACAATTGTCATGGGTGATTTTAATTTACATATTCACTAGACAAATCAGATTGACAGGGGTAACATGGAAGATGAATTTGTAGGGTGTATCAGAGATTGTTTCTTACAGCAGAACCTACCTGGGAACAGGCTATTTTAGACCTAGTAATGTGTAATGAGATGGGATTAATAAGAGATATCGTAGTTAAGGATCCTCTGGGGGATAGCTATCACAATATGACAATATGGTAGGATTTCAAATTCAATTTGAGGGCGAGCAACTTGTGTCTCAAGCGAGCGTCCTCAACTTAAATAAAGGCAATTATAGAGGTATGAAGAAAGAGTTGTCTAAAGCAGGCTGGGAAAATAGGCTAAGGGGAAAGTCAGTGGATGAGCAGTGGCTCAGCAAAAATTTATCCCAGTCAAAAAGAAGGGCTTGATGAGAAGGATGAACCACCTGTGGTTAACAAAGATGATCAAGGAGAGTATCCAATCAAAAACTAAGGCATACAAAGTGTCGAAAACTAGTGGTAAGCCAGAGGATTGGGAAGTTTTTAGGAACCAGCAGAGGATGACTAAAAAGCTAATAAAGAGGGAGAAAATTGATAATGCAAGTAAATTGGCAAGAACTATAAAAACAAACAGCAAGAGCTTCTACGGGTATGTAGAAAGAAAGAGAGTGGCTAAGATGAGCATGGGAACTTTGGAGGATGCGACTGGAGAATTGATAATGGGGAACAGGGAAATGGCAGATAATTTAAGCCAATATTTTGCATCAGTCTTCACGGTGGAGGACACTATAAACATCCCAAAGATATCAGATATGCAAGAAGCTAATGTGAGGAAAGATCTTGTAACAGTCTCTATCACGAGGGACAAAGTATTTAAGAAATTAATGGGACTAAAGGGAGACAAGTCGCCAGGACCTGATGGCCTGCATCCAAAGGTTTAAAGGAATTGGCTGCAGAGATAGTGGAGGCATTGATCAAAATAGTCCAGAACTCACTGGATTCCGGAATGGTCCCAATGGATTGGAAAACTGCTAATGTGACGCCTCTGTTCAAGAAGGGAGGGAGATAAAAAGCCCGAAACTATAGGCCAGTCAGCCTAACCTCTGTCGTTGGGAAAATGCTAGAGTCCATGATTAAGGAAGAAATAGCAGGACATTTAGAAACGCTTAATGCAATCAAACTCAGCATGGTTTTGCGAAAGGGAAATCATGTTTCACAAATTTGCTAGAGTTCTTTGAGGATATAACAAGCAGAGTTGATAAAAGAGAACCGGTAGATTTCATGTATTTTGGATTTCCAGAAGGCATTCAGTAAGGTGCCACATAAAAGGTTATTGCAGAAGGTAGGAGCTCACGGTATTGAGGGTAATGTATTAGCACGGATTGAGGATTGGTTAACACACTGTAGATAGGGAGTCGGGATTAATGGGTTCTTTTCAGGTTGGAAAGGTGTAACTAGTGGAGTGCCATAAGTATCAGTCCTAGGGCCTCAATTATTTACTAGCTATATTGATGACTTGAGGAAGGGGCAGAGTGTAATGTATCCAAATTTGCTGACAATACAAAAATAGGTGGGAGGGTGTGTTCTGATGAGGACATAAGGAATCTGCAAGGGGATATAAATAGGTTGAGTGAGTGGGAAATAACTTGGCAGATGGAGTTCAATGTAAGAAAGTGTGAGGTCATGCACTTCGGTAGGAAGAGTCAAAATGCAGATTATTATTTAAATGGAGAGAGACTCCTAAAAAGTGCAGCACAGAGGGACCTGGGTGCTCTTGTGCACAAAACACAAAAAGTTAGCATCCACGTGCTTCAAGGCAGGAAACCTGCTGTCCTGAACCATTCTAGCCTATATGTGACATTAGACCACAGCAATGTGGTTGACTCTCAACTGCTACCTGAAATAGCCTAGCAAGCCACTTAGTTGGAACAAATGGCTACACAAAAGTTGAAGAATAAAATCAGACTGTCCATCCCACACTGACCTAGGCACTGGACAAGACAACCCTGGAAATTCCTCCACGTTAACATCAGGGAACTTAGGCCAAAATTGTCCTCCAGACCACAGCCTTACATAGTCATGCTCAGAAAATCATACCTTAGAGCCAATGTGCAGATTCCTCCATCACCATCCCTGGGTATGTCCTGTCCCACAGGCAGGACAGACCCACCTGAGATGGTGGGATGGTGGTATAGAGCCTGGAGAGAGTGGCCCTGCGAGTCCTCAACATTGAAGTCTCATGGCAGCAGGGCAAATATGGGCAAGGCAACCTCCTGCTGTTGCCATCTACCACCCTCCCTTAATTGATGAATCAAGACTCCCCCATGTTGAATACCACACAGTAAAAGCCCTCAGGATGGCAAGGGCACAGAATGCGTGAGGGACTTCAATATCCTTCACCAAAAGTAGCTTGGTAACACCACCGCTGACCAAGGTGGGCGATCCTGAAGGACACATCTGCCAGACTGGGCTTGTGACAGGGTATGAGAGAATGAACAAAAGGGTAAAACCTACTTGATGGCTTCCTCACCAAGCCACCAGTCACAGATGCAGCTGACCATGACAGTCCTTGTGGAGAAGTCCCATTATCACACTGAGGGCAGTCTCCATTGCATGGTGTAGCACTACCTCATGCTAAATGGGCTAGATTCAGAGCTGATCTAGCAGGGTAAAAATGAGGCACCAAATGCAACTGCAGCTCAGGTCTACATACACACTGAATGACAGAAATATCATGCTACAGGTAAAGATAAATTATCTCACAGCTAACGGATCAGAGTAAAGTTCTACAGACCTGCCATATCTAGTCATGAATGGTGGTGGACAATTAAATAAATAACAGGAGGAGAAGGCTTCATTAGTATCCCTGATGGTGGAGCCCAGCACATGAGTGCAAAAGATGAGGCTGAAGTGTTTATAACCATCAACCAGAGTGCCGTGGATGCTCCATCTTGACCTCCTCCTACCATAGCAGAAGCCATCTTCAGCCAATGTGATTCACTTCGCATGGTATCAAAAACCAGTTGAACGTACTGGATACAGCAAAGGTTATGGACCCTGCCAATATCCTGGCTGTACTGCTGGAGACTTGTCCTCCAGAACTAGCTGCTCCTCTAGCCAAGCTGTTCCAGTACAACTACGATACTGGTATCTACCCTAAAAAGTGAAAAATTGCCCAAGTATGTCCTGTCCATAAAAAAAGGACAAATCCAATCCAATTAGTCTACTCTCAATCATCAGCAAAATAATGGAGTGTGTCATTGACCGTGCCATCAAGTGACACTTACTAATATCCTGCTCAACATAGCTCAGTTTAAGTTCCACCAGGGCCACTCAGCTCCAGACCTTAGTACTTGGTCCAAATATGAATAAAGCTGACTTTCATTGTTGAGGTCAGAGTGATTGCTCTAGACCTCAAGGCAGCATTTGACCAAATGTGACATCAAGGGAGCCCTAGTAAAATTGAAGTCAGGGCAATTGGGAGGAAAACTCTTCTTTGGCTGGTTGAAATCATAACTAGCACAAAGAAAGATGTGGTTGTTGGAGACCAATCATCTCAGCCTAGAGCATTGCTACAGGAGTTCCTCACCTCCCATCAGCTACAAGGTTTCCCCAGGCTCCTTTAAATCGCACAGTCTCATTAAAATTTTTAAATGAGCAAACTGCCTCCTGTGCACAATTTGGTATCCGACACACACTCTGCCTCCTTTAAAACATGAAACCGGCAGGCTCAAGAGGGATTTTGTTGGGGTTGAGTATTTCTTTTACATTTTTAATTCAAATCCATCTGGTTTGCAGGGGTGGGGGAGGGGGTTAAATTTCCCCCATTATATTTCTTCACTATCTCAGAAGATCAATCTTTATTGCCTTCCACTGGCTCAGGGTCAAGACAATTTGGCTGACAAAACCCATGTGTTGTTCTTTATTTTGCATCCTTTTACTCAGCATTTCAACCAACAAAGGCTACGTGCTATCAGAAAACATCAACATAGCCATTTTTATGATGTGGAACTCCTTGCTAATGCAATTGTACTTTAGTTCCTTATGATGAGGAAAGTTCCTCCAAAAGTATTTGGTTGTCTTTCGAATGTTACTATTGAATCTGCTTCCACCATCCATTTAGGCAGTTCAATACAGATCACAACAACTTGCTGTGTAAAAGAAAAATGTTTCCTTGTGCTGCCTTTGGTTCTTTTCCTAATCACCTTAAACTTATGCTATCAGGTTGTTCACCCTTCTGTCAGTGGAAACAATATCTCCTTACTTGATATATAAAAACCATTCATTATTTTGAATCCCTCTATTAAATTTCCTCTTAGCATTTTCTGCTCTATGGAAAACAATTCCAGCTTCTCCAGTCTGTCCACATAACTGAAGTCCCTCTTCCCTGGTAGTGCTTTAGTAAATCTCTTCTGCAATCTTTCTGATGTTGTGACATTCTTCCTAAAGTGTTGTGCCCAAAATTGATCACAATACGGCAGCTGAAACCTAACCAGCATTTTATAAAAGATTTTGCATAACTTCTTTGCTTTTGCTCTCCTTCGCTTTGTTAATAAAGCCAAGATTTTTTAACTGCCATCTCAACTTGTCCTGCCACTTTCAAAGATTTGTTTGATGATCTTTGTTCTTGCACCTCCTTTACAATTGCACCATTGAGTTCATATTACCTCCTCATTATTCCTGCCAAAATGTATCACTTCATCTCTCTGCATTAAAATTTCATCTGCCATGTGTTTGCCCATTTTACAGTTTGTCTATGTCCTCCTGAAATCAGCTACTCTCACCTTCATTGCTTGCTGCATTTCTGAGTTTTGTTTCATCACTTGACTTTGAAATTATGCCCTGTGCATCCAAGCCCAGGTCATTAATGTATGTCAAAAACAGCAGTGGGCCTAACACTGGCCTCTAGGGAATACCACTGCATGCTTCCCTGCTGTCTAAAAAACTACCACTACTCATTCTACCACTACTTGATCACTACTATTCTCTGCTTTCTATCCCTTACCCGATATTTTAGCCATGCTGCCACTGTTCCTTTAATCCCATGGGATTTAATTTTACTAACAAGTCTGTTATGTGGAACATTGTCAGAGCCCTTTAATAGTCCATATACACCTGGTTTTGGGTAATTGTACTACCCTTATAAACTCTCCATAACTGCTTCAAAGAACTCAAGTTAGTCAAATTTGATTTGTCTTCAACAAAAATCCATGCTCACTTCCATTATTAGCCCATACTTTTCCAATTGCCAATTAATTTGTCCTTTTTAAATTTATTCTTTCACGGGGTGTGGACGTTGTTGGCTAGACCAGTATTTTCATTGCCCATCCCTAATTGCCCTTGAGAAGGTGATGGTGAGCCACCTTCTTGCCCTGCTGCAGTCCATGCAGCGTAGGTACACTGCATTGCTGTTCGGAAGGGAGTTTCAGGATTTTGACCCAGTGCCAATGAAGGAAGGGCGATATAGATCCAAGTCAGGATGGTGGGTGACTTGGAAGGGAAACCTGAAGGGGGTGGTTTTCCCATGCATCTGTTGCCCTGTCCTTCTAGGTGATAGAGGTTGTGAGTTTGGAAGGTGCTGTAGAAGTAGCCTTGGTGAGTTGCTGCAGTGCATCTTGTGGATGGTACACATTGCTGCTACTGTGCATCACTGGTGGAGGGGGTGAATGTTTATGGTGGCGGATGATGTGCCAATCAAGCATCTGCTTTGTCCCTGATGATGTCAAGCTTTTTGAGTGTTGTTGGAGCTGCACTCATCCAGACAAGTGGAAAGTATTCCATCGCACTCCTGACTTATGCCTTGTAGATGGTGGACAGGCTTTGGGGAGTCAGGAGGTGAGTTACTCGCTGCAGAATTCCCAGCCTCTAACCTGTTCTTGGAGCCACAGTATTTATATGGCTGCTCCAGTTCAGTTTCCATTTCTTGTCCTTAAAAGTATTCTCATCACCAATGTTAGGCTGATTGGCCTGTAGTTCCCTGGCTTATCCCTCTCCCCTTTTTAAACAGGGCTGTAACAATTGCAATCACCCAGGCAGTACTTCCACATCTAAAGAGGATTGCGAGATTGCAGCCAGAGCTTTGCAAGTTCCAGCCTTACTTCCCTCTTTAACGTAGAATGCATTCCATTCAGACCAGGTGAGTTTTCTACTCCAATTGTCAACCTTTTAAGTACATAAGCTTTATCAATTTTTACCTATCAAACATTGCTACTGCCTCTTCTTTCAGTGCTACAGGAGCAACATTCCCTTCTCTAATGAAGACATATCAAAATACTCATTTAGTACATCACCATGCCCTTTGCTTCCACAAGAAGATTGTTTTGGTCCCTAATTGGTTCCACCCTTCTTTGATTATTCTTTTACTATTTATGTCTTTACAAAATACTTTTGCATCCTGTTTTACGTTAATGCCTATTGTAATCTCATATTCTCTCTTTGTCCCACTTATTCCCCTTTTTAGATCCCCTCTGCACTTTTTATACTAAATTTGATTCTTTATTGCATTATGAATCTTACAATTGTGCTAAGTATCCTTTTTCTGTCTCATTTTAACCTCTATACTTTTAGTCATCCAGGGAAGCCTTGGATGATCTTAATATACTCCCTCAAAAGAATGTGACTACTCTGTACCTGAACCATCTCATCTTTGTGTAATGACTGTTTTGCCTCCCAGCTTTTGACTCCAATCCAACTGGGCCAGTTAGGGGGAGGCGGTGGTGTAATGGTGTTATCACTTGTCTGGTAATCCAGAGACCAAGGGTAGTGTTCTGAGGACCCAGATTTGAATCCCACCACAGCAGATGTTGGAATTAAAAGTCAAATGATGACCATGAAACCATTGCCAATTGTCGTAAAAACCTATCTGGTTCACTAATGTCCTTTAAGGAAGGAAATCTGCTGTCCTTACCTGGTCCGGCCTACACGTGACTCCAGACCCAAAGCAATGTGGTTGACTCTTAAATGCCCTCTGAACAAGGGCAATTAGGGATGGGCAATAAATGCTGGCCTCGGTTGGCAGGCCCCAGTAAGGGTGTTGGGTGGGGGCATGTTGGACAGGGCTGGGTGGAGGGTGGGTGCGGTTGGAAAAACTGTGGGGGGCCTCCAATGCACTGACCAGCAACTCACATTGTTAAACATGCCAAACTACACTTTGGGTGAAGGCCTCTCCTGCTGACCATTAAATCGTGGCAGTGGTGGGAATGAGGCTCTTAATTCAACATTAATTGCCTACTTATGGGTCTCATTGGGCCATAGGTGGCCCACTTGACACCTCCCTTGCTTCTCATAGAATCATGGTGGGTGGGCTAGCAGTGTGCCTGTTTTCCCGCCATTGGGTGGCCTGTAAAATTCAGCCCACTGATTGAGAATTTTTTCTTGGACACATTTCTGAATTCCTCCCCCTCTTTGCTCTCCACACCATTATTATCCCAGTCTATATTTGGGTAATTGAAGTCCTCCATTATCTCTACACTGTACATTGTGCCTCTTTCTGTAATTTGCCTGCAAATTTTCTTCTCTACCTCTTCCCATTATTTAGTAGCCTTCAATATACACCCAGCAATGTAATAGCTCTTTTACTGTCCTTAATCCTAACCAAGTAGACTCAGCTTTTGGCCCCTCATCTGCATCATCCTTCTTCAGTGCTATAATACATTTCTTGATCGATACAGCCACCCTCACTCCTTTTATTCTTTCCCCATCTTTCCTGTATACCTTGTGGCTTTGAACCAGGTCTCTGCTGTTGCCACTTTATCATTTTCCCACGTGGCGTTATGTGCCTGCAGCTCACCAACCATATTAACCTCAAAGTCTTAGATTTGAAACTTGATCTGTAGTGAGCTGGCTGAACAAAGCCTGGGCTGAAATATAAATGGTAAATATGCCTTTAATATCTCCAGGCTAAGAAATAACATAATTATTCAAGGTGCCCACGCCTGATCAATATTTGGTCTCTTATACTGATTCAGAGAAGGGAAGGGGTCACGGTAGCTCCACAGATAAAGGTATACTACTAATCTACAGCCATTTGTGCTTTTCTTCATTTTACTCCCTTTGCTGAGCATCTCTGAACCAACAGAAGCCAAATGCTGTCAGAGAACATCAATGCCGCTATTAAGGTATTGGTGGAATTTTACTTCAGTCTTGTGTTATCAGCAAAGTTATCTTAAATCTGAAGGTTAAGAAAGTTCCACATTTGTACCTTAAGCTGTGCTGAGCTAGCTGATCACAGCTAGAACAGCGGCATTAGTAGTATAATTGGCCTCGATATCCCAGGGCTAAGATGGAAAATGATTATCCAGAATGTCTGCTATTAATCACTTTCTGGTGATTCATGTTGACTCAGAGAAATGCCAGATAGCTCCACTGATAACCCATATGTGTTTTTTTGTTTTGTTTTGTGCCCTTTACTGACTGTTTCGACCACAGAGGCTAATACTACCAGATAAAATAATGTAGCCATTATTTTGGTGTGAAACACGATGCGGGTGGGATTGTAGTTTAGCTCTGTATGGGCGTCAAACCAGGTGAAGACGGAATATGGCTTGGTTGCGATGCCCTTCATGTTGGAATAGTACACTGACACTCCACTATCTGGGGTCACCCATGATGAACATGCAATATACTGGGAGATGGCCAGTATCGATGGAACTATATCCCACATCCTTTATAAGAAAAGAAAATTGGAAAAAAATTCCACTGAATAAGCAGAATAATTGCTGCTGTTCCCTGAGCATCTCCCACTGAAAGCTGAAGAAAATAGAAGTTGCCATTACATGAAGCAAATGTTTTATTTCCATTACCGACAGGATTGTGCAAAATTGAGATTTAGCATGAAAATTGATTTTTTTACCAGTAGCAATGGAATGATAATGGACAATGTTGCCAAGGGAATAGTAAAATCCTGTTCCATTCTTCCTTATCTTCTTCAAGAGCACGTTTTGCAATGTCGGCAGTCATGGCTTTCCATCTTTCACGATCTTTGACAACGGCCAACATCTTGTTGTTGTTCTCAAGTCTTGTACCTGTTTTACTTTTTAAGCTATCAGTGTATTTCCTCCATTGTCTCCCTCCTGCTCCGCTGCCTTCAACTTTACTAGTCACTACCAGATGTTCTAGTTTCGCTCTCCTAACTTTATGCCCAAGGAATTGTAGTTGTTTCTCAAATCTAACCCTCATCATACGTCTCAGAACGACATCTCTGTTGCCTTCCGTTGTCTTGTTTGTATTCCAACTATCACATTAATATAATAATGTTCACCAGAAGTAACATTTTGACATGTAGCATTTTCTTCCTTATATTGGTCAATATTGCTACAACATTTTGCATCGTTAAAGATGTCACATAAATGGAAGTTGTCGTTGCTGCCTGAAGCCTACTTATTACAGTGTGTATTCCGGATTCATTGCGTATGTTGGTGACTGGAATAGAGACAATTCTTCTAAATATACTGTGTACACCAGATGTTTGGACATATAAATGATTGAACAACAACAGTACTTGTGGCCAGAATTTTACATCCTGTGGGCCGACGCGCACCTGACCCTTCCAGCTGCGAAATAGTGTGAGATGACGTCAGGCAAGGGTCCCGACTTCATCGTGCACTCATGCGATATCTCGCTCGGCGGGCACGCGCAGCAGTTGGAAGCGTGCTCGCCGACAATTAAGCGGGCAATTAAGCACATTAGGGAGGCACTTGAAAGCGATTTTTCATGGCCTGTCCACTTTTACAGTTGGCGGACAGGCCAGTCGGCCAGGCGGCCTTTATATTTTTGCTCAAACCTCGGTCGAGGGCAGGATGAAATCTCCGTGGGGAAATAGAATAACAAAGAGATACCTGGGGACTGGTTGTTTTTAAATGAGGTTTGCTTTCAGGTGCTTGATTGTGCTGCATGGGCATATTTTGCAGCATTTTGGTTGTTTTGATTATTCTGTGGAGGTCTGCAGCTCCTTGAGGCAGCTGTCTGCCTCCAGGGAACTCACTGGAAGTGCTCACCAGCACCCGCGATGACATTGACACTCGGTCTCTTCCCACCCCCAATGGCAGTGCGCATTACATGCTGGCTAGCCGTTAATTGGGCAGCCAACGTAAAATCGCGGTTGAGGCGCCCGTTTCCTATCCGCTTCTGGGCCTGCCGATCACGCGCGCCCGACAAGCGAATAACTCAGGCCTATGTTTTGATGGTTTTGTACGTAACAAAAATCTTCCAAAGCACTTTACTGAGTTTGAGGAGAATCAGCAAGAAGTGGGGTTAAAATTACAGATCGTATCAAGAAGTTTAAATTTGAAGGGGTTTTTATGAAGAAATGAAGCAGAATTGTTTTAGAAGAGAATTCTAGATAAGGCGTGCACTGCCTGAATGGGTTGCCACGGATGCTGTAACAGAGCGTTGGTGGGGGTGTCCGCTGAGGTTGCGGGGGTGGCTGCGGGTAGGTGGATGGAGGGACAGAAGAAAATGGCGCAAGAAACCAGATTTGGAAGAGCTAAGTTAGGTCATAACTCTGGAGAAAACTGCAGAGGAGGAATGGAACATTGCCAGGGAGAGATTTAAAGATGAGAACAAGGGATTTGAAATCTCAGGTTTTGACATCTGGAGGCCAGTTGGAATTATCAACGACTCGGGTAACAAGTGTGTGGAACATATGAAGATGGTTATGGGCTGTCTCACAGACTAGTCAAGCAACAGCCTGACAAGATCCAACAGAGGATGCTGGTAAGAAGTGACTGAAGCATTCTGGGAGAAGTCAGCGCAGACACTGCGACTCAGGAGGGAATCGAGGAGGACCCACTGTCAAAGAACGGAATAGCCCCAAACATTACATTGCTGTATTGTTTCCATCCCTCCCTCCTCCTCAAACCTAAAAAAAAGAGAGAGGGGAAGAGGCAGTGCCTTCAGGAGTACACCAGACCTGCGAGGGATTTTAAAGAAAAAGCAGCTGATTGGTGAATAAATCCTGGGAGCAGACTCGGAGGGAGGAGCACCAGAACGGTAAGTATAAATCTAGCTTACCTCGGGGATTCACGGCCTTGTCTCCAGGTATCAGACTCAGAGGGAGGAGCACCGGAGCGGTGACCTCGGGGCACAGAGAAACTGAAGCCAAAACTGAAAAAGTGACGTCACAGGAAAGTTGTGACCTGATTGGTTGGTAGGAAACCTGCACCAAATTTGTAAAAAAAAACACTGCAAAGCTAATTAATAAATTAATTAACTAAGTAGAGATGATTGGGCAGGTGATGTGTTGTAGCTGTATGATGTGGGAGCTGGCAGATCCCATTGCGAGCCACAGTGACCACATCTGCAGCAAGTGTTGGTTGCTGGAGGAACTCCGGCTCAGAATTGATGAGCTGGAGTCTGAGCTCCGGATGCTGCGGCACATCCGGGAGGGGGAGAGTTACCTGGACGCTTTGTTTCAGGAGGCGGTCACACCCGGTAGATTACGTACCTCAAATTCGGTCAGTGGTCAGGATCAGCAGGGTGTGACTGCAAGTGAGGCAGGTAGAGGGATCCTGTGTTCAGGAACAGAGGAGCCTCAGCTCTTGACCTTGTCCAACAGGTACAAGGTACTTGCTCCCTGTGTGGATGAGGAACAGGGCTGTAGGGAGGATGAGCCAGCTGACCACGGCATCATGGCACAGGAGGCCATTCAAGAGGGGAGAGCAAAAAGACAAGTGGTAGTTGTAGGGGATTCTATATTTAGGGGAATTGATAGCATCCTTTGTAAGCAGGATCGAGAGTCCCACATGGTATGTTGCCTGCCCGGTGCCAGGGTGAGGGACATTTCTGACTGGCTTGAAAGGATATTGGAGAGGGAGGGGGAGGATCCAGTTGTTGTGGTCCACGTCGGGACAAATAACATAGGTAAGACTAGGAAAGAGGACCTGTTTGGGGATTATCAGGAACTAGGAACTAAATTAATGAATAGGTCCTCAAGGGTTATAATCTCCGGATTACTACCCGAGCCACCTGCAAATTGGCATAGGGATGCAAGAATAAGGGAAGTAAATATGTGGCTAAAGGAGTGGTGCGGGAAAGAGGGGTTCCATTTCATGGGGCACTGGCATCAGTATGGAACAGTAGGGATCTGTACTGTTGGGATGGTCTCCACCTGAACCGATCTGGGACCAATGTTCTAGCGAAAAGGGTAAATAGGGTGGTCAACAGGACTTTAAACTAGAAAGTGGGGGGGAAGGGAAGGGTAAAACTCCAAGAAGTATGACTAATGGGAAACAAAGCAGCAGGTTAGTGTGTGGGGGGGTGGATTCAATTTCATGGAAAATTATGACAAAACTGAAAAGAAAGGAGAGCCCAGGAGAGGCTATTAAAATCTCCAGAACACAAAATAGGACAGAGTGTTTGGAAAGTGCAGGGAATCTAACTTCAAGCACATCAGATAAAGGGACAACAATGAGAAGGGGGACGGGAAACACAGGACTAAAGGTGTTGTATCTGATTGCATGCAGCATACGAAATAAGGTAAATGAGCTTGTGGCGCAGATTGAAATTGGCAGGTATGATGTGGTGGTCATCACGGAGACATGGCTGCAAGGGGATCAGGACTGGGAGCTAAATATCCAAGGATATACATCCTATCGAAAAGATAGGCAGGTTGGCAGAGGGGGTGGGGTTGCTTTGTTAGTAAGAAATGAACTTAAATTGATAGCAAGAAACGACGTAGGGTCAGATGATGTAGAATCTGTGTGGGTAGAGTTGAGGAACCACAAAGGTAAAAAAACCATAATGGGAGTTGTGTACAGGCCTCCGAACAGTAGGCAGGATGTGGGGCACAAGATACACCTGGAGATAGAAAAGGCGTGTAAGAAAGGCAAGGTTACAGTGATCATGGGGGATTTCAATATGCAGGTAGAGTGGGAAAATCAGGTTGGTAGTGGATCCCAAGAAAAGGAATTTGTGGAATGTCTACGAGATGGCTTTTTGGAGCAGCTTGTGGTGGAGCCCACTAGGGAACAGGCAATTCTAGATTTAGTGATGTGTAATGAGGCAGATTTGATAAGGGAGCTTAAGGTGAAGGAACCCTTAGGAGGAAGTGACCATAATATGATAGAATTTACCCTGCAATTTGAGAAGAAAAAGCTGGAATCAGATGTAATGGTATTACAGTTGAATAAAGGCAATTACAGAGGCATGAGGGAGGAGCTGGCCAGAATTGACTGGGAGATGAGCCTAGCAGGAAAGACAGTGGAACAGCAATGGCAGGAGTTTCTGGGAGTAATTTGGAAGACACAGCAAAAATTCATCCCTAGGAAGAAGCATACTAAAGGGAGGACAAGGCAACCATGACTGACAAGGGAAGCCAGGGACAGCATAAAAGCTAAAGAGAAAGCATACAATGCGGCGAAGAGCGATGGGAAACCAGGGGATTGGGAAGCCTACAAAGACCAACAGAGGACAACTAAAAAAGAAATAAGGAGGGAGAAGATTAAATGTGAGGGTAAACTAGCCAGTAATATAAAAGATTGCAAGAGTTTTTTTAGATATATAAAGGGTAAGAGAGAGGCAAAAGTGGACATTGGGCCGCTGGAAAATGACGCTGGAGAAGTAGTAGTGGGGAACAAAGAAATGGCGGAGGAACTGAATAGGTACTTTGTATCAGTCTTCTCGGTGGAAGAAATGGGTAACATCCCCAAAGTTCAAGAGAGTTGGGGGGGCAGAGGTGAGTATGGTGGCCATTACCAAGGAGAAGGTGCTAGGAAAACTGAAAGGTCTGAAGGTGGATAAATCACCTGGGCTAGTTGGATTACACCCCAGAGTTCTGAAGGAGATAGCTGGAAAGATAGTGGAGGCATCAGCGGTGATCTTTCAGGAATCACTGGAGTCAGGGAGCGTCCTAGAGGACTGGAAAATCGCTAATGTAACCCCCTGTTTAAGAAGGGAGTGAGGCAAAAGACGGGAAATTACAGGCCGATTAGCCTGACCTCGGTCGTTGGTAAGATCTTAGAGTCCATTATTAAGGATGAGATTTCAGAATACTTGGAAGTGCATGATAAAATAGGGCAAAGTCAGCATGGTTTCATCAAGGGGAGGTCATGCCTGACAAATCTGTTAAACTTCTTTGAGGAGGTAACGAGTAGGTTAGACAAAGGAGAGCCAATGGATACTATCTACTTGGACTTCCAGAAGGCCTTTGACAAGGTGCCGCACAGGAGGCTGCTCTGTAAGATAAGAGCCCATGCTGTTAGAGGCAAGGTACTAGCATGGATAGAAGATTGGCTGTCTGGCAGGAGGCAGAGAGTGGGGATAAGGGGGTCCTTCTCAGGATGGCGGCCAGTGACTAGTGGAGTTCCGCAGGGGTCAGTTTTGAGACCACAACTTTTCACTTTATACATTAATGATCTAGATGAAGGAACTGAGGGCATCCTGGCTAAGTTTGCAGATGATACAAAGATAGGTGGAGGGACAGGTAGTATTGAGGAGGCGGGGAGTCTGCAGAAGGATTTAGACAGGTTAGGAGAATGGGCAAAGAAGTGGCAGATGGAATACAATGTGGGGAAGTGTGAGGTTATGTACTTTGGTAGGAAGAATTGAGGCATAGACTATTTTCTAAATGGGGAGAGAATTCAGAAATCTGGAGTGCAAAGGGACTTGTGAGCCCTACTCCAAGATTCTCTTAAGGTTAACTTGCAGGTTGAGTCGGTAGTTAGGAAGGCAAATGCAATGTTGGCATTTATTTCGAGAGAACTAGAATATAAAAGCAGGGAATTGCTGCTGAGGCTTTATAAGGCTCTGGTCAGACCACATTTAGAATATTGTGAGCAATTTTGGGCCCCGTATCTCAGGAAGGATGTGCTGGTCCTGGAGAGGGTCCAGAGGAGGTTCACGAGAATGATCCCAGGAATAAAAGGCTTAACATATGAGGAACGTTTGAGGACTCTGGGTCTATACTCGATGGAGTTTAGAAGGATGAGGGGGGATCTGATTGAAACTTACAGAATACTGAAAGGCCTGGATAGAGTGGACGTGGGGAGGATGTTTCCATTAGTAGGAGAGACTAGGACCCAAGGGCACAGCCTCAGAGTAAAGAGGTTTTAGAACAGAGATGAGGAGAAACTTCTTTAGCCAGAGAGTGGTGAATCTATGGAATTCATTGTCACAGAAGGCTGTGGAGGCAGGGTCATTGAGTGTATTTAAGACCGAGATAGATAGGTTCTTGATTGGTAAGGGGATCAAATGTTACGGGGAGAAGGCGGGAGAATGGGGTTGAGAAACTTATCAGCCATGATTGAATGGCGGAGCAGACTCGATGGGCCGAACGGCCTAATTTCTGCTCCGATGTCTTATGGTCTTATAGTCATCCTCACGGAATCATATCTTACAGATAATGTCCCAGACATTCCCATCACCAACCTGGGTTATGCCCTGTTCCACAGGCAGGACAGACCCAGCAGAGGTGGCAGCACAGTGGTATACCATTGGGAGCGAGTTGCCCTGGGAGTCCCCAACATTGACTCAGGACCCCATGAAGTCTCATGGCATCAGGTCAAACATGGGCATGGAAACCTCCTGCTGATTACCATGTACTGCCCTCCCTCAGCTGATGAATCAGTGCTCCTCCATGTTGAACATCACTTGGAGGAAGCACTGAGGGTGGCAAGGGCACAGAATGTTCTCTGGATGGGGGACTTCACTGTCCATCACCAGGAGTGGCTCGGTAGCACAACTACTGACCGAGCTGCTAGACTGTCTGGGTCTGCGGCAGGTGGTGAGGGAACCAGCAAGAGGGAAAAACATACTTGACCTCATCCTCACCAACCTACCTGCCACAGATGGATCTGTCCATGACAGTATCAGTAGGAGTGGCCACCGCACAGTCACTGTGGAGACAAAGTCCCGCCTTCACAATGAGGATACCCACCATCATGTTGTGTGGCACTACCACCGTGCTAAATGGGATAGATTTCCAACAGATCTAGCAAATCAAGACTGGGCATCCATGAGGCGCTGTGGGCCATCAGCAGCAGCAGAATTGTACTCGAACACAACCTCATGGCCCAGCATATCCCCCACTCTACTGTTACCATCAAGCCAGGGGATCAGCCCTGGTTCAATGAAGAGTGCAGGAGGGCATGCCAGGAGCAGCACCAGGCATACCTAAAAATGAGGTGTCAATCTGGTGAAGCTATAAAACAGTACTACTTGTGTGCTAAACATCATAAGCAGCAAGTAATAGACAGGGCTTAGAGATCCCACAACCAACGGATCAGATCTAAGCTCTGCAGTCCTGCCACATCAGTCATGAATGGTGGTGGACAATTAAACAACTCACTGGACGAGGAGGCTCCACAAATATCCCCATCCTCAATGATGGAGGAGCCCAGCAAAGCAGTGCAAGAGATAAGGCTGAAGCATTCGCAACAATCTTCAGCCAGAAGTGCCGAGTGGATGCTCCATATCGGCCTCCTTCGGAGGTCCCCAGAATCACAGATGCCAGTTTTCAGCCAATTCGATTCACTCCACATGATGTCAAGAAACAGCTAAAGGCACTAGATACTGCAAAGGCTATTGGCCCTGACAACATTCCGGCAATAGTACTGAAGACTTGTGCTCCAGAACTTGCTGTGCCCCTAGCCAAGCTGTTCCAGTAGAGCTACAACACTGGCACCTACCCGGTTATGTGGAAAATTGCCCAGGTATGTCCTGTACACAAAAAGCAGGACAAATCCAGCCCAGCCAATTACCGCCCCTTCAGTCTACTCTCCATCATCAGTAAAGTAATGGAAGGTGTCATCAACAGTGCTATCAAGCGGTACTTGCTTAGCAATAACCTGCTCACTGATACCCAATTTGGGTTCTGCCAGGGCCACTCAGCTCCTGACCTTGTTACAGCCTTGGTTTAAACATGGACAAAAGAGCTGAACCCCTGAGGTGAGTTGAGAGAGACTGCCTTTGACATCAAGGCACCATTTGACTGAGTGTGGCATTAAGGAGCCCTAGCAAAACTGGAGTCAATGGGAATCAGGGGGAAAACTCTCCGCTGGTTGCAGTCATACCTAGCACAAAGGAAGATGGTTGTGGTTGTTGGAGGTCAGTCATCTCAGCTCCAGGACATCACTGCAGGATTTCCTCAGGGTGGTGTCCTGGGCCCAACCATCTTCAGCTGCTTCATCAATGACATTCCTTCCATCATAAGGTCAGAAGTGGGGATGTTCGCTGATGATTGCACAATGTTCAGCACCATTCGCGACTCCTCAGATACTGAAGCAGTCCATGTCCAAATGCAGCAAGATCTGGACAATATCCAGGCTTGTTCTGACAAGTGGCAAGTGACATTCGCACCACACAAGTTTCAGGCAATGACCATCTCCAACAAGAGAGAATCCAACCATCGCCCCTTGATGTTCAATGGCATTACCATCACTGAATCCCTCACTATCAACATTCTGGGGGTTACCATTGACCAGAAACTGAACTGGACTAGCCATATAAATACTGTGGCTACAAGAACAGGTCAGAGGCTAGGAATCCTGCAACGAGTAACTCGCCTCCTGATTCCTCAAAGCCTGTCCACCATCTACAAGGCACAGGTCAGGAGTTTGATGGAATACTCTTCATTTGCCTGGATGAGTGCAGCTCCTACAACACTGAAGAAGCTGGACACTGTCCAGGACAAAGCAGTCCGCTTGATTAGCAGCATATCCACAAACATTCACTCCATCTACCACCAATGCACAGCAGCATCAGTGTGTACCATCTACAAGATGCACTGCAGGAATTCACCAAGGCTCCTTAGACAGCAATTTCCAAACCCACGACCACTACCATCTAGAAGGACAAGGGGAGCAGATAGATGAGATTACCACCACCTGGAAGTTACCCTTCAAGCCACTCACCATCCTGATTTGGAAATATATCGCCGTTCCTTCACTGTCACTGGGTCAAAATCCTGGAACTGCCTTCCTAACTGCACTATGGGTGTACCTACACCACATGGATTGCAGCGGTTCAGGCAACTCACCACCACCTTCTCAAGTCAATTGTGAATGGGCAATAAATGCTGGCCCAGCTAGCGAAGTGCACATCTCCTGAATGAATGAAAAAAACATACATATGAAAACTGAGCAAGTTAAGGTGGAGTGATGCAGACTTGTTGGATTACTCATGGCCTTGAACATCTAAATCCAGGGTCACATGATAGAGTGCAACAAATGGAGCCATATCCAACAATGCAGTGACTTTCTGTGTGTACCTCCTCTTGTCACTTGCTCAATGTTTTGAGAAGCCTATTTGAAGTGAGAGGATGAATGGCCATCTTGGCAGAATCTGCCTCATAGGCCCATTTTCCTGCCATGCTGCTTGTACTAGGCACACTACCTGGATACATCTGAGCAATTGATAGATTACCAATGATGTAGATAACGTTCACTGTTCCTGCCCTCTCTGAATGATCTTCCTTTCTGTAAAACTTGGCAATGGCAAGTGACTACCCAAGAACTCAGTAGCACTAGTTACAATGTTTGTGTAAGAATGCTGTTTGGCATTTCTTCCATCATTCTTTTGGGATTCCCCTGAGATAGGTTGCAAAGATGTCATTCACTCTGTGGCAATATCATAAATCCATTTTCTATGACTGCAGCGATATCAGTGATGCAGCAATAGAAACAGAACGAAAGAAGTTGCATTTAGGTAGTGCCTTTTACAAATTCAGGACATCCCGAAGCCAATGAAGCACTTTAGAAGCATAATCACAACTGTAATGTAAGTAAGCAGAGACATTCAATAAGATGATAGAAATTACTCAGCATCTCAAACAGCACTCCTTTTCCCCTTGTCAGAACTAGGACTTTATAAATGGACATTCTGCCAACAGTACTGTATGTGAGCTGACCTTCACCTTCTGTTGCATGAAAGAGTGTTGTGAAATGAATTAATTCCATGCCATCTCCCTCAGAATGCAGGACAGAAATATTTCCATTCAGGCCATTCCTTCCATGTAGGAAGAGGAAGCATGTTCAGTAGAGTGCACTTGCTTCAGAACATCCACCGATACCAGCAAACTTCTTTTTCATTTAGTCTGAGTACAACAAACCTGGAAGAGTGGATTCATTTGTCCAATCACTTCCCTCTGTGTGTTTTGCTCCTAACTTTTCAGAGTAATGGCATTTTCCCCAAAAAGAGCCACCCTGCTTTGCTGCACCTGCTGCAGGGGGACCTCCATTGTCAGAGAATGGGGCCGTTTTGCCCACATTTCTCCTTGTAGCCATTTGTTCCTGCAGTAGAGGGTTTCTTTGCATCACAAAAACCGGTCGTCTTTCTAATGCACAGCAACAGCTTTTTAAGAGCTGCTTCCTGAGCAGATTTTTTGGCTTTAAGCAAATAACATACCAACTTGAAAAAAAATGGTTACTTTTAAATTTTAAGCAGAAGTAATTTTGAACATTACTTGTAGGCTGGAACAAAGAGGAACATGAGAACATTAGGAACAGGAGTAGGCCATTCAGCCCCTGGAGCCTGCTCCACTAAACGTTTGATCCACTGTGTTGGACACTGAGATCCACTGTGGGCAGGATTTGAACATACATGGAAAAACCCCATTGTGTTTTGTTTCCAAAAAATCCATAAGACCACTTTAAGCTTGTCCACCCAAAATACCAACCCTACAATCATCTTAAGACAGCAACTATTGTTTTAACTAATAGTTCTGTACAGCTATTCTTCCTGGCAATGTTTTCAAGCTATTAATCACCCCCAATAAAGAAATACCTGAATGCTAACCCTAAAATTGCCTTTCATAACTCTGAATCTATGCCCTCTTGTCCAGCATTGAAATTCAAACCAGTTGAGAATCCCAGAAGTATGTTATTTGCTTACTATTGCTCAATCTAGATCAATACGCATGGATTCTAGCTCTGTATGTGAGATCCAAAAAAGAGGGAGAGCGATAATTAGGGTGGCAGCAAGTGAACAGATGGAATGTAGGACAGATCAGCTAGAGAGGTGAGCAAGGCAGAGAATGGACAGTGTGTGATAAGCAGGACAGAAATCTTCAAAGCTGTCAAGGCACAAAAGGGCTCAGCCAGACTGAGGCAAGGAAGGGCAGAACAAAGTTCACTAGAGTCTTGAAAAAGTAGTGTAATTACCAAGGAAGTGGAGAGGACACACAAATTATACGTTGGTATTGCAAAGCAGATTGACATCTGTAATATAGGTATACCTGTGTAATTTCTTAATTTCCACCTTTTAGTGGATTTTAAATATAAAATAGATGCAAAAATGCAGAAGCAACCACCAAAACATACAGGAATATTCGTATAGAATATTGAGAATCTTATTTTATTTGAAAATACTGACCTCCTGTGAAATTGCCAAATTTAGATTCATGAGATTTTTGTTATTTTTAAGAGTCAGAATACAAACTATGTAAAGACTGTAGATTTCTTTGATTCAGTGATTGTATCATATCTGAAGTTTGAATAGTAGCAATTTGATCTGGCCACAAACTGGAAACTAGACTAAGTTGTCATGGAACTAATCCTCCCACATTTACAGACAAGAGATCACTGTGAGTAGTATTGACGCACTACTCTTGTGAATTCTGCAGTATAATTTACATATAATATAACTGAACACCGTGTCTAGCGTACTACACCAGACATCACATTTTCTACCAAGATTGCAGCTGCTAAACAAGAACTTGCACCCATGTAACACCTTTAACATGGTGAACTGTTAAAAGGTGCCAGTCAAACAAAACTTGACAACAAGCTACGTAAGGAGATAATAGAACAGATGACCAAAAGCTTGGACAAGAAGGTAGGTTTTAAGGAGTGTCTTAAAAGAGGAGAGAGGTGAAGAAATTTAGGGAGGGAATACTAGAGCTTAGGGCCTAGTAAACTGGAGGCATGGCCATCAATGGCGGAGTGAGTAAAATTGGAGATGTGCAAGGGGAAAAAATTTGAGGAGCACAGATCGCAAAGGATTGTAGGGTTGGAGGAGGCTACAGAGTTTGGGAGGGGAGAGGGCATGGAGAAATTTCTTTAAAAAATAAGAATTCTAAAAATGAGCAGCAAATGGGCGAAGAGTGGATCCGACTTGGTGCAAATTAGAATATGGACAGTAGAATTTAGGATAAGTTAATGTAGGGTGGAAGATGGGAGCATTGGAAGGGGATATGACATCGGGTGGGAAATCCAAGGAACTTACAATCTGTCTGTGGCATTTTAACAATCAAGTCCAGAGATAACAAAAACAAGGAAATGGCGTTGAACAGCAGGAGATCTGAGATAGAGGTGGAGTAGGGCAATGTTATGACGTGGAGCAAGGTAGTCTTGGTGATTGAACGGATATGTGGTCAGAATCTTATATCAGGGTTAAGCACGGCACCATGTAAATGGACAGATTATTTCCACTGGTTGATGAAGTCATGAAAAAAGGCATAAGCTCAGGGTGAAAACCTTCCTTTCCATCCTCTCAGAACCCTGGGTCTGACTATCTAAAAGAGAAATGGGTAAGCAGTTGAAAAGAAGAATGCAAAAGAAATCAGGGAAAGTTCAGAAAAATAGGATTCATTTAAGATAATTCCAACTGAACAGATATGAACCAAGTATCATTCTGTGCTGTGATTTTGGTAATTGTATGATATAAAACGACGTAAAATCATTTAGGAGTCACTGTTTAAAAATAAGGGGTCGCCCATTTAAAACAGAGGTGAGGCAAAAGTTTTTCACTCAGAGGGTCATGAGTCTTTGGAACTCTCTTCCTGAAAAGGCAGTGGAAGCACAGTCTTAGAATATTTTTAAGACAGAAGTGGATAGATTCTTGGTAAGCAAGGGGTGATAGGTTATTGGGGGTAGGTGGATGTAGATTTCAGGTTCATATCCGATCAGCCATCATCTTATTAAATGGTGGAGCAGGCTCGAGGGGCTGAATAGCCTACTCCTGCTCCTTGTTTGTATGCTCATAGGTTCATATTTATAACAATTATGCTGGCCTTTCCACCCTGAATCCTCTCTTTGCATCAGGCACAGTGATATATATGGTAATGAGCCTGTCAGACGTCTTGCTACCACATAATAGGACTTATTTTCCTGATTCTTGTCTCTGATGAGCTCTCAGAAATGCCAGTAAAGAGCGGAGACAATTTAATGGGGAAAGAGCCATCCTGAGAAACCTATGTCTATGAAACAGCTTAAGACATTTCCAGTAGCCAGCTTCATTTTTGTAATGGAAGGCTTGTTCGATAATGTGGCCTGCCTTTGAACCACCCCCAGGAAGCCTACTGGGCAGACTCAGTCTTGAAGGAGGCCTCTTCTAACATTTATGAACTCCTCATCTCTCTGGATCTTGAGGCCAGTTAGGACATGCTGGTTGCCAAACTCCATCAACAGGAAAAAGGACTCAATGATCTGGATAATAACTCCAAGGAGGATAAAGAGCAAGGGGATATGACATCGGGTGGGAAATCCAAGGAACTTACAATCTGTCTGTGGCATTTTAACAGCCACCTATTTCTAATTTTCATGGAATACATGACAATAGATGAGGTTATGGACTGGCATAATGTGTTGTCAATTGGGGTATTTCAGAGCCAATCCATAGATAGAATTTGGAGGACTTTGAACAAGGAGACAGAAAAGTTTCATCATGGATTCAGGAAGGTCAAGTGCTTGATATATTGGTGGATGTAGTGAGTTAGTGAGAGATACTCATCCCGAGTAGTGGGAGGAAGAAACCTCTATTGCCATCTTGAAGGCATGGTTGGAGAGGGAGCAGGAGGGCTGGGGCAGGAACATTATGCAATGCTCCTGAATTCGTTGCAGAAAGTATCTTAATGACCTAACCAGCTGCACATTTACTTGAATCCTATTGTGCACATTACACCCTCTGCACTCAAACTTGTCAAACTTACTCCATCACATAATTTCTCACACCCACTTACCCTTGCAAGCACACCCATAATTCTCTTTCTGTGCATTTCCTCACATCCCCATCTACCAATCCACCACTGCCACCCACCTTGATCTTATGCAACTTAATGCCTCTACCAAATAGTCACCCTCCCTTATACAATGTGTCCATTGAGTGAGTACATCCCATTACAGTCCTTCCCCTGTTCCAGAAAGAGAGAGCACAGAACACAAAGCAGAGGAAGAGGATCAGAAGTGATCATCCACAGATTTCCTAGTTAATAGCTGACAAGTAGGAAGGGCTGGAGATCAATGGCATTTTGGTGTTGCTGACCATCAGAGATGGAGAGATTGGGACATACCAGCTACCTAAATATCAGTGTCCGACATGTCATACAACACTCAATCATGTTGACTTGATTTCCAACAGTGAGTGGAATATAATCATCTTCATAATGATAAGTTGCAATATTCACACATATAGCAGCAGTTGGTGAACTTCCCAGCTGACAAATCCTCAGAGAAAGTGATTCTTTCTGAGGATGCACCAACTCAAGACTCATGCTTGCCATACACCATCTCAGATCCAGCTAGATAGTTAATTGGGATTTAACCTGGTGACTTACATTTTATAAGTGAGCAAGGGAGGGCAGTGGTGGTGATGGCAGCTCTGGTGAATCTGCATCAGAAGGCGTAGCTCTCCCCAAACTCTGCTCTGCTGGATGCAGATGTTGTACCCTGGACGCTGTCAACAAAAAGTATAATCATTAAGGGGCAGCAGAAAATCTGTAACATACTGGTAGGCCTTCCATGCACACTGCCCATGATTGCAGGGAGTGTTGTAATATGGCTTTAAAGGATAGCAGCATGACATCACTAGAAGGGAAGTGTGTCATGCAATCCAGTCTTAGTTTCACTTTTGCCTGTGAGCCGAACACAGCACAGCTCTGATATCTTCAAGCTTCCTACCTTTGTATAAATGTTCCCTTGTGCCAAGTTTAAATTAATGAACCACAATGTGTTTACACAATCCCTTATGAGTGATTGGTGCCTATAGCATTATAACAACACAAAAGAGAGGACCGGGGAGTCCAGCTCATGCATTTCATGAAGCAGGATGAAAGCATTATGGCAGCTCCCTGGTATCCACCTGCATAAACCTTTTCTTGTAGTTACACACCAGATTCTCATCAACGGAATGGAAACCCTTGCAGTTTACCAATATTTATGTTGTCTGAATGTGTACGGATTACTATGGGCTGGATTTGACAGGGTGCCGGAGTCCCTGTCTTCCCTGGCAAAAAAGTCAGGGCAAGTTTGCCCCTGCTCCAGCAGCTCACCCCACAGGCATTTAATGCTTGGAGGGGTGTTAATTGCCTTGGGCAGGAAGTCCTACCTTCGAGAGCTACTTCTCCAGTCCCAGTAGTGCCACCAAGAACGATGGCCACTACTGGGGCTGCATCCAGTACCCATGCTGAGGAGCAGGAAATGGAGTCTGCCCAATAGTCTATTCTAAGTATCATTCACTCCCAGAAAAACCTCCTGACATCAATACTAAAGTCCACTGATGTGAAACATGAACTCTCTTTCTCACTCCACAGATACTGCAAGACCTGTTGAGCATTTTCTGTATTTATTTCAGGCCACTGATTGGCCGGCAGCTCACGGCAGGCAAGACGTTTATTGCTGGGAGCCTCATTCATGGGGAAGGCCCGCTAGGGCACTGATTCCATCAGGCACCCCCACAGAACTGGTGGGGTTCTCCAACCATGGGACAAGACTCCTGTCGGCTTGACAGAATCCAGCCAGTATTTCTCCCTACCTGACTTTACCTCTCTAACCATTACATCATGTTTTCTGCATTTCATTCAATGGTTTGATCCACGCTCAAGCTTTGTACTGAATACACAGAACTTTGAGTTTAATTAATAATCTTTAATTTTGCTTTTTACTAAGAACGGAACAAAGTAACATCCTTACTTTTTATTCATCAGTGAATACTGAGATCTCAAGACAAAGAAACAAGATTTCAAATGTGAATGGAAGAGAAGGCATGAGTTAAAAGCCAGACTAAATGTCTGATGCAACATCACTCCCGTATTTTCATGGAAACATCAGCAAAAAGGCCTGTGAAATTTTATTTGCAGCAAATGGGAAAGACGGAAGTTATTTACTGCGAGAGAGTGAAACCATTCCTAATGTTTTATGTCTCAGTGTCTAGTAAGTACTGGTATGATAAACATGTAGTTTTGTTTACAGGTCTAATTTTTTACTGGAAGTTAAAAAATATAGTCAAAAATGTATTTCAGCAAAACATCTTATGGATATAAATTTCAAAAGGGAACAGACAAATGCGGCCGACCCTTATTAGTCCTCATCTAATGTATCTACTACACGCAGTAGTTATTGATCAGGAATTAGACCCCAAACCAATTTTCCCTTTCTCTTTCAATTGTACTCATACCAACACCTCAGCTGAGATCAGCTAATTCAGTATTGAGGATCAAACCAAGGACCTCTCTGCTTTGTATGTCTCAGTTACTATCGCTTTTTAATTACTTGTATCTTTGTTACATAACAATTCTATTATTAGAATTAATTAATAAGTGGGTTGATATTTCTACTTTGCATTTTCCCTAGGATTCATTTTACTTTATCATAAATTTACTAATTATGGCAAGATAGTAGGGGGGGCTGAAGGTTGATAAATAATGAATTATATCAGACTGCTTTAAAGGAGTAATAAATGATCATGCTCATCCTGATCAACTATTCTTCTTTTAGAAATCATCGGACTAAAAAAAAATTGTTACAGTTATTGCCACTGTTGCTTTGGTTGAAATTCTTTTGTGTGAAAGTGCAAATTTGTGTGTGGTGTTGCAGTGGAATTTTACATACGTTTAGAGAAAGGAAGTCTGTTAGTCTGAAAAAAACCACAACATGCACTAATTATCAGACTTGTTTGAATGGTTTCAGGCTGCAGTATATATGAATCAGGTGAGAATTTACAATGGCTGCAAGAGGTTTTATGGCATGCCAGAGCTTAAGGAATTTTAGGCTGCATTTAATGTTTAGTTTTGGGACAAAGTTGTTTCACTAAAGTTATTGCACAAATGTGGCCTAAGTCTGGCGTTAAGACCTCACTTGATACTGAAGCGAAGACTTGACACTCTCTGGAATAGAAAATCTCAATCCAATTCATTTTTGAGTCAGGTGGGGCCTCAACTCTGGACTTATATCACAGAATGTTACCACACAATCATAAAGGTAGAAATAGTGAGGTTCTGTTGCTGGTGTGGAGACTCATTAACATGGATGTGGTACGTCCAATAAGGGCAATAGTTTTGTTATCGAATCTCCCGCCTGTGCTTATGTCTACTGGAGCTCTGCTCTTGGAGCAGAGTCTCCAGCAGCAATTTCTGTGCTCTAATGTTAATGGCCTCTTACAAGTGCCAGATGCAAAAGCATATACAGGTGATACAATTCACTCAACACTAGTCCTGTAATGACTTATTTGAAGCTTATTTTGTAGTTTAGTAATCGATATGGTGCAATGATACTCATAGATAATATCTGTCTCTTTTAGCTTTAAAAGAATTGTATATACGTACAGAATTTTTAAAAATCATCGAGGACGTTTTATGGTTCAGGTAAGAGTGCAATTAAAGGTATTTGATCTATGACTGTGCTTTTCACTGCAGTATCTAGCACAGAAAATGATTTTTCAAAAACATGAGAGGAAATTTTCCAATTGTTCACCCAATATGTACTTGAGGTGCAAAGTTAACTCTTAGGAGATCTAGGCCATTCTCTTAAACTCTGGTTCACCAACTGCTACCAATAGCTGCCCATGCACATAATGTAAACTGCGACATATAAGTCGATCTGGTAGATAAGACCACTCCATTTTGTCAGCTCCAAAAATCATGTTTTTGCACGTACTCGGCGTATAAGTTGACACCCCCCACCCCCATCCCTTTCAGCTGCTATACTCGCATGAGTTGTCAGCCTTAATTTTTCACACCACAAATAGATGTTTTACTTCCCCTTACCTTATAACTAGGTGCAAGGGATCAAGCAGGTGATATGGGCTGTGTTGCAAAGATAGGCAGGAGTTTAAGACACCCTCACAAACCCCCACCCTGCATGGCGAATGACAAAAATAGCGACCTCCCAAACGCACGCCAGTGGTTCACTTTTATACTCGGTGAATAAGTCAACCCCATTTTTGGGGAGATTTTTCAAGGCTTCAAAGGTTAACTTTGACATCCAGGGAAATAAAATCTTCCCCCTGATGTGAAATGGGTTACAGAGGCATTCTATTAGTATTCATATCAATGTGCTTCCTAAATCCATGTGATAATATTCTTTCGGATCTGACTTCTGAACCAGCTACTTTTTCTACCTGTAAAGACAATAGAGTTCTATGATCAGTTAGCTGAGTCACTCTTCCTGAATATTGAAGAACAATTGTAATAAACACAAAAAATGTAATAAATTAATTTTTCTTAATTTTATTCAGCAATAGATAAACATATAAATAGATTTGTACAATTTAACAAGTTTGATGCACTTTAAATTTGGAACTTTTTAAAATATGGAAACAACAGAACGTGTTCAGACTTGTTTATATTTAAACTTTGTTGAATAGCCAGCAGTAAACCCACACATGCTATGTGGTGTTGAGCACCTAAGATATCTATCACTGATAAGAATCAACATCAACTATTTCTTGGAACATCTATACGTGTGTATTTTTTGCTTTAGCACCTCTTTTTCTCTTCTGTGCAGGCAAGTTGCTCTGCATGAGATGGTTGCGAGGGTGGAGGGGTGGGGGGTGCGTTGTTGGTGGAGCTCCCTGATTTGTACTCCAAAAAACCTTCTTCAGAGGATAGCAATGTATCATGCCTAGTTGAGTGGTTAGGCTCAAATTTGTATATATGTTATGACATGACAGATGATGTGTGCCAGGCAGACCAAATCCACAAGGGAAACTTGGTCATGCTTTCACAACGGTTTTGCAATTTGTATTTATTTCGAGAAGATCTGTGCACTGAATTCAGAAATAATGAGCCTACCAAGACCTTTAGAGATTAAAAAAAATATTAAATTAAGATATTTGTTAATAAGGTAAAAGATTTCAAGCACATACATATGACTACAATTACTTACTACTATAACACATCCTAAAATTCCTAACTGACCTGACTCCCAGTTACACACGCACTTTAAGCAACAGTCCAAAATAGATTTTAGACTTAAAACAAACTCAGCAAGTTGTAGTAATAAACTCCATCTGAATAACTTTGCACTTTGGTCTCAAAATTATAAACAATTGTTTCTGATGAATTGTTTGCAACAAAAACCCCAATGCTGCAATGCTAACACCATACTCAGAGTCTCCTTTTTGATCGTTCAATATCTTCTCTGTTGTACATTCATCTTTCATGTAAAATACCCTATCGGTTTCTCAATTCCAGTTTAATCTTGTTGCAACAGTACAGTGCCAATGCCTACATCACTTGCATCAATGGCTAACTTAAATTGCTTGACATAATTAGGTACTGCCGAAATTGGTGCCATAGTCAATAGTTTTTAAACTGTCAAATGCCTTCTGACACTCCTGTGTCCATTGAAACTTCTTGTTATTTTTTAATAGTTCAGTCAATGGAGCAACCATACTGATAAAATTTGGTACAAATTTCCAATAAAACCCACTCATACCCAGAAATCTCAAAACTTCTCATTTTGTCTTAGGCACTGGGAAATCCACAATGGCTTTGGCTTTCACATTTTTTGGAACCACCTTACCAAGTCCAATGGTATGGCCTAGATATGTAATTGCACTTTTTCAAATTCACTTATAGCCAAGTTCATCACCAAATTAACTTCTTGCAGTCAATTAAATTGTTCTTCCAGATGTTGTAAATGCTCCTTCCACGTTTGACTGAAAACTATCATGTTGTCAATTGCTCAGTCCTGCAATTATTTTGTTTGTCAATCTTTGAAATGTTACTGGTGCATTTTTCATACCAAATGGCATGACTTAAACTGATATAGTCTACCTGGCATCACAAAAGCCGATATCTCCCTTGCTCTCCCCAATAACGGTTCTTGCCAATATCCTCTCAGCAAGTCAATCTTTGTGATAAACTTTGATTGCCCCACTTTTTCAATGGCAATCTTCCAACCGTGGAATAGGATATGAATCTGCTTTTGTCACTGCATTCACCTTTCAATAATTCTGACACAGTTTTTGTTTTCCATCTGGTTTCAGTAGGCGAACTCCAGTTATTGCAACCAGACTCAATTATGTCATTATGAAGCATGAATTCAATCTATTTCTGTACTTGTGCCAATTTTGCCGGACTTAAAATCGATAAGGATGTTGCCTTTTTAAAAATGAATCCCCTACACTTACATCATGGCCGGAATTTTACAACAGTGGGATTTTACTGTCCAGCTGAAGCCAATGGAGTTTACAATGGCTCGCTGCATGTTACGGATCCATCCCTACCGTGGTGGGGCCAAAAAATTCTGGCCCATGTGCAGCTAAATTTGTTCTCCCCAGCTTATTCTCCAAATCACTTTGACACTTGTCTGGAAGGTAACTCAATATTACATTTAAATTTTTAAGTACCCCCTCATTATCCAATTTGATTAGAGGAAACTCAATTTCAGCATCATTTATTTCTAGCTCTTTCTCCTTATCTACCCCCACTAATATGTCCTTTTGATTCTCTTCCCTGTCAAAGTATTTTTTAAGCACATTTACAAGGCACACCCCCGCTTCTTTCTTCTATCTGGTGTATTTATTAAATAATTTACTTCACTCAATTTCTTTTCAATTCTGTAAGGTCCACTAAACCTTGTCTTTAATGATTCACCCAGTACTGGTAACAAAACTAACACTTTTCCCCCAGCAACAAATCTGTGGCTCTCCTACCTGCCTTCGTTTTCATCACTTGCTGTGATATCTTTAAATGTTCCCGAGCTAACTCACATGCTCTTTCTTTCTCCAAAGTTTGTCACATAAGTTTCTGAATTTTTACTCATTAACTCCTCCTCCATTCTCTCTCCTTGAACAATCTTATCAAAGATAGTATCAGCTAATTGAACTTTAACACCTTTTCCCTGCCATTTAACTTCCTCTTCTTCCTGTTTCAATCTGTGAGCTTGTGATCTTGTTACTACACAATCTGGAGACAGCCCAGGATGTTCTGTCCGCAACACCTCTCTGTTGAATTCCCCTTTCACTGGCTGCTTGACTACCTTAGGCATCACCCACATCTGTGACCCATTGTGATCATTACCTAAAATAAATTGAACCCCTGCAATGGGCAATTTTTCCACAATATTCCAACAATCACCTCACCTGTTTTCTATTTACTCTTTAAATTTACCTTCCACAATGGAATAGCTTTAGCATCTCCATGAACCCCACTTATCACCTTTTCCTGCAATACTCCCCCTGAACAACAAATATCACTATCCCATAACATCAAGGACTGATTAGCACCAGTGTCTCTTAAATTTTTAATAACTTTACCTGTTCCACCCTGTACACATGGAAAGATTTCCCTTTCACATACAAAATCTTTAAACATTCCTGCAACCTGCTCTTCAGAACTCCCTTGGGTAAATTGTGAACACACTCCCACTTCTTTGCTTATCACTGATCCTTCCTGCTTTACCTTTACACAAACCATTGTTTTTTCCTATGCCTGGACCTCAGAACCAACAGTACTTTTACTTCCAGAATTTTTCTGCATTCCAATTACTGCAACAGATTTTCCTTGTAACCTCCAACACATTGACTTTGTGTGCCCAACCTTATTACAATGAAAACACCTCAATAAAGTGTCATTTCTACCCTCAGCACCTTCCTTTTTAGTCTGAGAAAAAACTTCCTGAGAATTTCCAAGTGTTCCTTCTCTCCCTTGACTACCTACCTTCCTTTCATCTTCCCACTTTCTATCCTTCTCTGATTTAAAAGGGTGACGAAAGAAAGGTTTAGATCTATGAACTAACGCATAATCATCAGCTATTTCTGCTGTTTGCCTTACCATTTTAACCCTCTGTCCCTCCACATGACATGGGTTCTGACTACCAAAGGAATTGAATCTTTAAATTCTTCCAAAAGAATTACTTCTCTAAGAGCTGCATATGTTGTCTCTACCTTTAATGCCCAAATTCACCAGTCAAAATTACTTTGTTTTACTCTCTCAAACTCAATATAAGTTTGACCAGGCTATTTCCTCATATTCCTAAATTTCTGCCAGTACGTCTCAGGAACCAACTCATATGCACCCAAAATAGCCTCAAAAGTGGGACAAAATTCCTCTTTTAACCTGCTGAAAGATTATGATATGAAATGAGCTGGCTAGTTTTAATTGAAATCCTAGTGGGTGTTGACCTACAGCATCAAGCTCTACCTAAATCAGGAGAGATGGATGTTAATTCTGTAGGCAAAAAAGGGAGAAACATTTAGGGCAGGATTTTTAGTTTGGCGGGTGCCGTGATTGGCGGGCCCAGGAGCGGACAGGGAATGGACCGCCGACCGCGATCGGCTCCCGACTGCGATTTCACATTGGCAGGCCAATTAACAGCCAGCCAGCATGAAACACGTGCTGAAAGGCTCAGCGCTGCCGGGGTGGGGGCAGAAGGAGTGCTGAAGTCAGCACAGGCGCGGGAGAGCGCTCACAGGAAGCTCCCTGAAGGCAGAGAGCTGCCTCAGGGAACTGAAGACCTGAACAATCTAAATTAAAGGTCACAGAAACCGGGAAAAAGTGTCCAAGCTTTGTAATCAGTCATCTGAAAATGTAGATAATGAAACTGCTGTCCACAGAAAATTATTTTAATTTATCACGGAAACCTCATCCTGCCCGTGGATGTGGTTTCCTGAAAAATGCAAAGGCGCCGATTTACCCACCCGCCAACCATAACATTGGACGGGCAATGAAAAATCTCTGTTAACTGTGCCGTTAATGGGCTGAATTGCCCTCTTAATTATCTGCTGGTGCACTTCCAAGATTAGCGCGTACCTGCCGACTGAAATATCGTGTGAGTGCACAATGACGTCAGGACGCTCGACCGACCTCATCATGTGCTATTTTACGGTTGAGCGAGTCGCGCGCGCATCCGCCCACTCAGCGAAAAATTTTGCCCTTACTGTTTTCTATCACTGACATCCCACACCTGAACAAGCATTCACAGAAGAAACGTAAATGAACCTTGAAATTACAACATGTAGAATCTTTTAATACTTTCTTTATTATTTATATAAAAAGACATTTTATAAAGGATGCAGAGAATATATTTTTTATTTAAAAATGAGGAGTTTCCTGACAGTGAAAGAGGCATAAGAGCATTGGGAAGCTTATACAGGAAGCCTACTGTATTATTTCAATACAAAGCCCTGGTTTGTGCAATTCTTTGTATATGAAAACACTTTGAGAAGTGGACTATTCAGTGAACATGAATGGATTATGCTAGCTTTTAACAGAATGTATTGTATTTTCATTGTACAGACAGGATATGGAGTCAAAGAAAAGTTCTTCAAAACCCTGGCTGATTTAACTGCTTACTATAAAAAACCTGGCAAAGGTCTTGTGACTCAATTATGTTGCCCTTTGGAAAAAAGCAAAACTAAGGAGGAGGATAACGTTAATGATTATGAAGGTATGGCGAGATCTTCCTGTATTTTAAACAGTACTTTTTTTATACCAGTTTCTATAAGTGCTATTAATCTGACAGCAAAAATAAGTGACCAAAGTCATGAATAGAATGGCATAGAATGATAGGAGGAAGCATTAGATAAGGCCCAAAAGCGGGCGCGGGGATCTTAATGTATGATGAGTCTACACTCATTGCTTCCAATACAGGTGGCATGCAAACTTTGTGCTGCCTACTAATTTAAAAGATTGTAGCATGTAGTTCAGTGCTAAATGCACTGATGAGTGGCTGCATGCCTCAGCAGGGGATCTAGGTTTGTGTGAGGCTCGCACCATTCAAGGCTATAGTCTGCACTCATAAAGCCAGACTGCACATCTTAAAAGGGGAAGTGCATTCTTGCTGCAGCAGGTGCTGCAAGTGACTTTGTAAGATATTGTGAACTTACTAATGGCACAACAGGGCAGAGAGTATGATCTGAGGTTCTCTGGTGCATCACTTGAGGCTTAGGTGCAGGAGACGGACAAGAGGAAAATGTTCTCAATCCACAGGGTATCAGGAGGCTCTCCAGACAAATGCTGTGAGGCAATGGGGCAGATAGCCACTGCATCAATGTCAGTAGTGTCGCCCTGAGAACCTGGATACAGTGCTGCAAGGAGTTCAACAATCTCACATGAGTGGTCAGTGAATGCGTCTTCAAATGCCATATCCTTACTAATGACCCATTCATCTCACATGCTCAACTCATTACTAACCATCTATATCAATCACAACTCACAACTAGCATTCATAGTTTCACCATATCTTCACACACAGCACATCTCACAGCTTACACACATTGCTATATAATCAGCTGACAAGCACCTCAACCAAACTCATTGCACCACATTCGATGCAGGGTAAGGTGATATACAACCACAGGCAGCAGCTCCAAATCCACAGGGGACAGGCACGACTGTATGTCCTCATCCCGATGGAGAAGGTGGTGCTAGCCATCACTGAAACTGCCACAGCTGGCCATGGCTAGTGGCAAGGCTGAAACCATTGAAGAAGATAGTATGCTTCACCTCAATCCACCTTCTCATATCCTCTTCTCTTTCAACCCACAATCCCTTCTGATTTACAAACTGCAAATGGTCCAAGCATGAACCTATTGCTTTCCCTTTTTCACCTCTCCCCACAAACCTACCCTTGTGCCTTTCTCCTTTCAGCTATCCAAGAATTGACCCCTGGTCAGGCAGGAATGAAGAAGAGTGAAACGTAAGAGGATCAAGAGATTAATCACACAACCTCACACTCACAGTCACCAGCTCAGCTTTTGGCAGTGCACATACTTTAGACAGCAGCATAAGAGTCTGGCTCCAAGTTGGCAAAGAGCTAAACGTGGAGCTTGGAGCCCATTGTCTTCAGTATGGAAGTAATGGTCAACTCCATGAGAACAGTTGCAGACCTGACCATGATCCAGTGTCTGGTGGCCAATGTCTCAGCTTCCAATTCAGCACAAGCAAAAGCCACACAACATTCAGTACTGCAGTGAAAGCTCACAATGAGGTCATGAGATGCATGCTTATGGCCATGCAAGCCCAGCTTGGTGTCATGCAAGCTCACAGACTGCTACCATCATGACAGCTAATACCTGTGTTCAAAGGGGCTCACTCAAATGCTCTCTCAGCAGTTCAGCAATCTATCCTCTAGTTGATTACTAGGATAGCTGAGGCATCATCCCAGGGGACTGTTAGTGGATCGGTAGAGCCTGACCTGCTGTACTTTCTCAGGGTTTTGTGCTCTCACAACTGCCACTTCATCAGTGACCTTGCTCTTGCCTCTCCACCAGCGAGCCCAGCCTGTTGCCAGCTTATGCCAAGAAGCTGCAGTCTGAAGCTGGGCCTGCTAGCGGCAGAGCAGCATAAGGTTATCCTGCAAGGCCATCTGCAGTCTGTCCCACTGAAAGGCAGTAGCCTTGTTGGAAATGCCATCTTTTGGATGAGATGTTAAACCGAGGCCGACCTGCCTGCTCAGGTGGATGTAAAAGATCTTCCTTCAGCTGCTCGCCACACACCTGATAGCAAGGGCTTTGCCCTCATGATGGCAAAGTTGTGCAGGATACAGCAAATCATTATGAATAGTGACACATGCCTGGCAATTACTGTAGGGTTCCACCGGTGCGGTCCAGGCAGCAGGAACATTACTTAAACACCCGAGTGGCCTGTTCAATAATGTGTCTTATGGCAGTAGAGCTCTCATTATATGCATGCTGAACATGTGTGGTTGGGTTACACTCCAGAATCCTAAACCAGCTGGTTAGGATCATAGAATTACCTCCTTCTATGCCATAACCATTTGACCCATCGAGTCCACAATGGCTTTCTGCAAGGGCAATTCAGCTAGTCCCACTCCCCTGCCTTTGTTTTTATCTTCAGCTGTTTATACAATTTCCTTTTGACAGGCACAATTGAATCAGCCTTTGCCACCCTCTTAGGCAGAGCATTCCAGTTCCTAACCACTCACTGCATAAAAATGTGTTTTCTCATGTCACCTTGTTCTTTTGTCAATCACCTTAAATCTGTGTCCTTTGGTTCTCAACTCTTCTGCCAAAGGGAACAGTTTCTCTTTATCTACACTGTTTAGAACTGTTATGATTTTGAACACCTCTGTCAAATCTCTTCTCAACTTCTCCATTCATTCAATTCGGAAAGCACATGGAATGTTGGCTTTTATGGTAAGGGGATGGGGTGTAAAAGTAGGTAAGTCTTGCTACAGCTGTACAGGGGTATTAGGCAGACCACACCTAGAGTACTGCGTACAGTTTTGGTCTCCTTATTTAAGGAGGGATATATTTGCATTGAAGGCAGTTCAGAGAAGATTCACTTGTTGGTTCCTGCAATGACGGAATTGTCTTATGAGAAAAGTTTGAACAGGTTGGGCCTACACTCATTAGAGTTTAGGAAAATGTGAGGTGATCTTACTGAAACTTAAGAATTTTAGGGGTCTTGGCAGGGTAAAAGCTAAGAGGGTGTTGCCCCTCATGGGGGAATCTCCAACTAGGGGGTATAATTTCAGAATAAGAGGATGCCCATTTCAGACAGAGATGAGAAGGAATTTCTTCTCTCAGAGGATTGTGAATCTTAAGAATTCTCTATCCCAGAGAGCTGTGGAGGCTAAGTCTTTGAATATATTCAAGCTGAGACAGACAGATTCTTGAAACAAGGGTTATGGGGAATAGGCTGGAAAATGGATTTGAGGTCAAGGTCAGGTCAGCCACGATCTTATATAATGGCAGTGCAAGCTTGAGGGGATGTATGGCCTACTTAGCTCCTATTTCTTAAGTTCTTTTGTTTTATCCTCATAATTGACATTTCTCATCCCCGGAACCATTTTCATTAATTGTCCCTGCATCCTCTCTAAAGTTTTTCCAGCCTTTCTAAAGAAGGGAACATAATGCTCCAGCTGAGATTGAACCATTGTTTTATAAAGAACATAAGAAATAGGAGCTAGAGATGACCACATGGCCCATCGAGCCTACTTCGCCATTCAATATGATCAGGCTGATCATGGGTTTCAACTGCACTTTCCTGCCAGCTTCCTATATCCTTTTGTTATGGCACTGCCGATGGTAAACGCTGAGCTGTTCAAATCCCAAAGGGAAACTTGAAACAACTGCCACAACTGTTTTGCAATTTCAATAAATTTCAAGATGCATGCCTTGAATTCAGTAGTAATAAGATCACCGAGTCTCATAGGTTTCTTACTAAACTAAATTAAACCTTTATTAATAGAAGAAATTATTTTAAGCATACACGTTAATCTGCAAATTACTACTATGATAACTTCTAAATCCCTTAGTTCATCTAACTCCCAGTTGTACTTTCATTAAGGCAACAGTAAGACACATAGATTTTAAAAGACCCAGGCAAAGAAACACGATACCCTGAACAGTCCAATTCAAAGTGAGTTTTCTTAACTTCAGTCCTTTGTAGACAGCAGCTTGAGGCTTAGATGCTGAAAGCTTTTCACACTTGTTAGATCTTAGAATTCCTGCCCTTGCACATAGCCTTCTCTCCTTTATCCTTATTTTCCCCTTTAAATGCAAATTCCCATTGTTTCACTATGCCTTTGGACTTTACCTCTCTCATAATAAAAATCTCTACAGTATCAATTTTACCAATAATCTTTGGGAAACATAAACACACTGTTTCTTAACTTCTCCTGGCTAGGTGAAACATTTCACCCCTCCTTTGAATTCAACTAGTCTGGTTTATTCAAAAATGCAAATGTTCCCTTTACACCTGTTTACCTACTTAACATTTCAAACCTAGCTTATCTTCTGTTAGATCAAAGCCTTCAGACCAGTTGCCTCTAATTCAATCAAGTCACTTACATGCACACACACACAACTTTACAATAAATTCCAATAACATTATGAAAATTATTATATCTTCTTGACACTTTGATTTCCAGAAAGACCAAAAATCTGTCTATATCAGCCATATGTCATATGTTCAATTATTGCAAATCCACACCCTTTCTAGTTAGAGAATTCCAAAGATTCACAACCCTTTGAGTGATGAAATTTCTCCTCATCTCAGTCCTAAATGATCGGCTTGTTAACCTGAGACTGCGCCCCCGTGTTCTAGATTCCCTAGCCAGGGGAAACAACCTCGTAGTGTCTACCCTGTCAATCTCCTTCAGAATCTTGAATATTTCAATAAGGTCACTTCATCTTCTTCTAAACTCCATAGAATATGGACCCAGTTTACTCAGCCTCTCATCTCACCCCAGGGACCAATCTTGTGAACCTTTGCTGAATGGCCACCAATGAAGTATATCTTTCCTTAAATATGGGGACCAATTGCACACAGTATTCTGGCTCACCAAAGCCCTGTAAATTGGAAAATAAAAACAGAAAATGCTGGGAAAAAAAAAACTCAGCAGGTTAGGCAGCATCTGTGTAGAAAGATAGAGCTAACATTTCAGGTCTGTGACCTATTAGAACTGGCAAAGGTTAGAGATGTAATAGGGTTAAAGCAAGAGGTGGGTAGCACAAGGACAAATGAAGGTCTGTAATAGGATGGAAGACAGGAGAGATTGAATGACGGAGGAGTTAGTCTTCCAGGCCAAAAGGTAATGGTGATGGGGCAAGAAAAGAAACAAAGAAATAAAAGATGTTCCAGGAGCAGGTATGCTGCTAACTTAAAGAAAAAAAATGAAACCAGTAGAGAAAAGGAAACAAAATAGAGGACCGTTTACGGCTGAAATTGATTAACTCAATGTTGAGTCCAGACACCTGTAAAGTGCCTAATTGAAATATGAGGTGCTGCTCCTGAAGTTTACATTGAGCCTCACAGGAACAGTGCAGTAGGCCAACTGTATATCATTTCATATTTTTCTACATTGAGTTTCATTTGCCATGCATCTGCCCATTCAACCAGCCTGTCTATGTCCTGTTTAAGTCTATTGCTATCCTCTTCATTGTTCAATACTTCCATGTTTTGTGTCACCTCCAAATTTTGAATTTGTGCCCTGCACACCCAAGTCTAATTCATTGATAAATATCAAGAAAAGCAATGGTCCTGGTACTGACCCCGGGGGAACCCCATTGTATACCTTCCTCCTCTCCTAATAACAAGTGGTTACCACTACAATCAACTTCATATCCAAGCTGCTACTTTACCCTTTGTTCTATGGGTTTCAACTTTGCTGACAAGCCTGGATTGGGGCTTTTTATCAAACGCGTTTTGGAATTCCTTGTACACCACCTCAACTCTACACTACCTCAACTCTATCAGTTAACTCATCATAAAATGCAATCAAGTTAATTAAATGTGATTTGCCTTTAACAAATCCATAGTGGCTTTCCTTAATTAATCCACCCTTGTCCAAGTGACTGTTAATTTTGTTTCAAATTATTGTTTCTAAAATTTTTCCCACCACTGATGTTGAACTGACTCACCTGTATTTGCTGGGTTTATCCTTACAGCCTATTTTAAACAAGGGTGTAACATCCCCAGTTCTCCTGCACTACCTCCGTATCTATGGGGGATTGGAAGGCTTCACAATTTGTACCTTAATTTCTTATCATCCTTGGATGTATCACATCTGTTCATGATGACTTATCAATTGCCCTGCCCTTGCTGCTGACCCCCCCCCATCCCTGCCACCCCATCCCCTACCCCCACACCCCGCAACCCCCTTCCCGCCACATTCACCCGCCTGGGTCCCTTCTCGATACAAAGCGTCAGGTGGTTGTCATACTAGCAACAGCCACTGCCCCAGGGGTAGCACTGCTAAATACAGAAGAACTGCCAGTCTTTGATTAGCTGGCAGCTATAAGCAGGCAGGGACTACTGCCCCTGGGGTCCTTGATTCCAGGGAAAGGCCTGCTGCTATCCTGTCAAGTACCTGAGCGGTGGAAGATGTGGTGGACCTTCCTGAAAAGAGGCGACGCAGTGCTTCCTGGGGCTCTTTAGCCAGCGGCCATGGCCCCAATCACCTCCACAAGATTCCTCCCTTAATTGCTTTTGTTATCTAGGTAGCTCCCCTCTTGGGAATGTACCTCAATTGTACCCGAACCATCTCATTTTTAAAGATAGTCCATAATTCCATTACAGTTTTGCCTACCAGTCTTGCATTCCATGTTACCCAGAACAGGCCTGGCCTCAACGCACTGAAATTGGCCCTCCTCCAATTAATTGAGTTTACTCTAGATTGCTCCTCTTTTTCCATTGCTAATCTATACCTTATGATACTATGATCACTATTCCCTAAATGTTCCCCTACTGACACTTGATCTACTTGATCCACTTCATTTCCATAGAACTAGATTGAGCAAAGCCTTTCTTCTCATTGGACAGGAAATTTGCTGATTAAGAAAATTCTCCTGAACACACTTCAGAAACTCTTCTCCCTTTCTGCCCTTTATATTATTGCTATCCCAGAGTTTATTAGGATAATTAAATACTCACATTATCACTATTCTATAGTTCTTGAACCTCACTAATTTCCCAGAAAATCTGCTCCTCTAAATCTTTGCCACTAATCAATGGCCTATAGAATACATCCAGCAGTGTAATGGTTAGCAGGTAGCCCTTGTTGCCCAGCAGCCACACTCTTTGACATTGTGGCTGAAATATTGATGGAACAGCAGACTGGTGCAGACAAAGGCAGACTGACTCCTGCCAGGATACTGGGCATTTACCTGTATGATGAGGTGTCCATACGCTAACTACACATTCAGGGAGTGGAACCCTTTGCAGTTCCATTTGCGATATATCTCTGCATTTAGATTTGGCGCCTACAAAGGTACATATGCGCAGGCAGTGGCACCTTGCATCATGGGTAAGCCTGCTATCCTGGCAAAGCCACGTGCACACTCTGCATGTTTCTCTCTGATCAGTCACTGCCCTTATACAGCAGTAAATGGCAAACTGGGAAATGTTATAGATGCCCCCTGCTCCAGCCTAGAAGGATCCCAATGCAAAGAAATTGATTACCTCAATCATCTTCACAGCCACTGGCAACACTGTCCTCACCCTACTCTGAGGCTATAGGTCTGCCTGTAACAGATTGGAGATTTCAGTGAGCACCTCCTTTGTAAAATGGAGACATTGCACACACTGTTCCTCACTGAGACTGAGGTAAGAGCAATGGTTGCTGAAGATGCTGGGTCGATAAGAGATCCTGCTGAGAATACTTCTCCCACTTCTATACCCTCTGCATCCAGATTTTCCTCTGTGTTGCCTCTGCTTAATCTCCCTTAATCTTACAGCACCAATGACTGGGAACTAGTGGTCTGACCAGAATCCTTGAAGTCAGAACCAAGGCCTTCACCACATGCAGCACTACTCCTTGTCAACTTCATCAACTTATAGTACTAGAAAACTCACGCATTTCTATAAACTCAGACTGAGTCCAGAAATCAATCAGCAACTAACCTGAAAGTAGTTGATGAATTCTTTAAACAAGACTGGTGGGTGCTACTTGCTGCTACTGAATTTGTATTCAGCTGTGCATAATTAAGAGATGGTGTTAGCTTCAGCAGCAAGTTCCAAAATGACAGTGTTGTTGTCAAATAACCGTTATGCGCTGACGGATATTGCGATCTATCTACTCTGCATTTTTCCGGCACAAACTCCTAAAATCCAGGCTCATGCCCTCACCAAAATGGTATCCAATATAAGTTGCAGCAGAAGTGTGCATTCGCAGGGTGGATACCATTTTCATACTGAACAGCACCTATAGCACTGAAAATACCAACGCCATGGAACATATTTTGTGATCATAACATATAACCATTCACTGGTAATAGCTTTTGGCTGCGAGATTCATCTCTATAGTGCCTGATGGTTTCAACAAGAGCCTGTCAAGTAAAAATAATGGCAGAGGACAGCAGCAGGCCACTCTTGACAACTTCTGGCAAGGTGCGCCCTGATCACTATGTTGTAGAGGGCAATAGCACAGGTGTTTCATGCGTACACTGGAAGTATGCAAAGTGGCAGATTATAACATCAGTCAGCAACAAACAATGATTTGATATCTGATCTGCCATTTTGGACCTTGTCATTTTGGTTAACATCATCTCTTAAATACGAGGAACCCCAACCAATGCTATATAAAGGAATCATCATCCAATTTGCAGGCAAGTTAGTTTTGACAATCTACTTTTGCAGAATCAGTGGAAGTATTGGGTTGTTGAAGGAGCCGTGAGAAGCTGGTTAAGTCAGCAGCCATAGAGATCAGCATATGCAGCCGTACGTCCAGTTTGCTGCTGCTGCTGTATATTATCCACCACCTTTTCCTGCAAAAGAGAGGAAAATGTGTCAGTGTTGCAATGTATTCAGGAGATTGGCTGTTAGTGTGTGCAAGGTGTGTGAGTGTGCAGTTTCCAGCAGTGTTAGTTGTGTGGGGTGAGCTGAAGCAAATGAATGAGAGGTTTATCTTAATTGTTGGTATCAAAGTGAAGACAGTATGGTGGATTGAGCATTGTGTGAGCCTAATGGTGCAGTTGATAGAATTTGGCACATAAGAATGCATTCACTGATTTGACCATTTGTGTAACATTGTTAAATTTCTTGTGACGCTGCATCAAGATCCTTGTGTCCAGACTGGCGGCATTGATTTCCAAGGCCATCTACTCCCAATGCTTCCTAAGCACTTGTCTAGAGGGCCTCCTGAGGGAAAAGGACATCTCTCTTCCAGTCCACCTCCTGCACCAGTGACCCAATCCCAGGATCTGAAAGCCTGGGGGCACACTGCACATGCTGCATCATTTTGACTCCTTCCTGAAGCTCTTTCAATGTTGCCTAAGCAGTTTCAGCACCTATTGCAGGCAGCCTTTAAGAGAATTACCTGGAAAAACTCAGCAGGTCTGGCAGCATCGGTGGAGCAGAAAAGAGTTGACATTTCGAGTCCAACATGAGCCTTGTTCTGTTGAAGGGTCATGTTGGACTCGAAACGTCAACTCTTTTCTTCTCCACCGATGCTGCCAGACCTGCTGAGTTTTTCCAGGTAATTCTGTTTTTGTTTTGGATTTCCAGCATCCGCAGTAGCTTTTTGTTTTTAGCCTTTAAGAGATGTAGTCTGACTTTAAGTAGTGCAGTTTAACCTCATCTGAACTTGGACTCCCCGAAAAGGCATCCGGCCACTCAGCAGCTCACAATCATGGAAATGAGCAGTACCAAGGTTGTATGCTGCATGCATTGCTCAATTGGGCATGGAATAATCGCATATCACACTCTTCACACATTGCCATTCCTGTGCCTGAATTCAGGAGGGGAGGGGGGACTATCCAATGTAGCCGCCAATCTTTTGCTCTATTTTTAATCATTTCTGAATACGATAAGTAAATATGTCTGCATCTATTGCAGAGTTCCTATATTATAAAATGAGTGGTATATTATAAGGTCATATGTGTCATCTAAAAAGATTGAATGCATAGCCAACGTGTGACACGCTCTTTTTATTAGGTATTTGAATTCCACTTTGTGCCTATATTTTTCATGAGTGCTGCTAACTGTTCAGTGACAGCAGTCACATTGGGCACGTTATCATGTGAGAAGTAGACCACATGCAGCTTAAAAAGCTTAACTCCAGTTATCAAATGACCTCAATTCAATAATAAATTATGTATATGATCAAAGTAAAAAAGAGTAAGGTAAAGAGGTGTAATAGCTGGGTGGAGGAGTTGGCAGATGGGGTGTAACAAAACAGGCAACATCCTTTAATGAAGACCAGGCATTATTAGGTATTTTGCTTACAGCCATTGCCAGACTTTTCATTCTTCTATACTCTTTTTTTCAATAGACTTCATTGATTGTTTGAGGAATTTATGTTATTAATAAGTTATTAGAGGGAATATTATCAGAGGTGACAATTGGAGCTTCTTTGAGTCATCTCCTTTCAACTATATGGAATAATTACAGTACATTAACATTAATGTGTGCCTATCCTCTGAGCTGTTGCAAGTGGCATGAGTTGAAGAGATCTAAAAACAGAATAAAGGAACAAAAAACAGTTTTGCCAGAAAGTAGGTAAAAGGGACACTGAAATGATTGAAATGGTCTTTCAATGTACTCCCGTATTTTATTATTCATTTATCTTTTATTTTGCAGATGTTGATGGTGCTGACTATGTAGAAGTCCTCCCTGATTGAAAATGTTCAAAATTATTGAACGGAAGAACAATTTTCTTTTTTCTTAACGTAGCATAAATATTGTAGAAAAAAAATGGAGACATACACAGCAGCATAATTTGTACCTAAGTGCATTATAATTACAACTGGATGCAATATGAATATGGCATAAAACACACAGCTTCTCTAGCTTCACTCCCTCCCCAGCAGACAACCTTCATATACTGTAAATAGCTTAATGTTCCTAATAGTCACTGATTTGTAAAATTTCTAGGCAAATGTAATTTGCTCAAGAAAATTACTCTGAGGGCTCAATTTTGCAGTCAGTGGCAAACTAATGACACTGACTGCTGACCTCGAAGAAACTACCCCATCCCATGCTTGCATTTTACCTTTTCTGACGTTAATTTGATTCTGCTGCCAACTTTGGGAAACTCCAGTGTCCAGCAACAGTGATGACATCAAGCAGCCAATCATATTAAAGAATTCTGACAGATAGGAAAACAGGAAGTAAAATGCATTGGTTATCCTTCACTTTTTAATTGTTTTACAGAAAATGAAATGAAGATTGGGATGCACACATAGGATTAAGGTGGAAACTGAAATATTGTAAACAAGCTTTTAAAAATAATCTCATATGAAAAACCAATGGCATTTTTCATGATGGAGAAAGTTGACACATTTCACATATATTTCACAAATATAAAATTAGATTTTGAAGGCTAAAAAGGTTGTTCAGCAGCATTCATTATTTAGTATGCCATTAGAAACCTAGTCTGATCTAATTTAACAAGGTATAATTTTTTCTGACGTTTTTACAGCAGGATTAGTATTTAAACAGTGGAAGTTCACAAAAATCCAAGATTTCCATCTGCTGGGAATTCACCAGTGCACTCTGTGGAGGAACAGGAATCACTGACAGCAATTTCTGGATTTCCGTGTTTAACTGCACAGGTGTGGGCACCAGAAGTTGCTATCAGGTTCACTGTTCCAGTGATGTTGAACACTGACAGTTTCAACAGCATTACAATCACAAAATCTGAGTCCTTGTTAAGTGTTGGCTTTTGGGTTGAGAAGATTTTCACAAATTATCCCATACTTGATGTTGGTGATTCTGGTGGAAAATGTATATAAAAAGATCTTACTATTTTCATTTGTGTTTCTGTGCAAATGAGTAAATACAATGAGGTTATTAAGCTAGAGTTCTCCATAGGCATCATAAAATTATTACAGTCACAGTTATTTATTTACAATTCATTTATTGCAATTATTTTTAAAGCCCCATTTTTACTCTGTTTCTAATTGTGAAAAGATTGTTTGATTATAACACTCCCTGCTGAAATGCAACTTTGGCCCATAGAAATCCCACTTTAACAAGATCCGTCACCTTTGGACCTAAGGCATTCTCTCTCAAATTGTTGGGTTCTGTGGCCATTATGCTCGAGAACCGGTTTGACCTGGTTTCCACCTGTTTGTTAGTGTTGTGTGTGAGGGAGGAAGTCAAATTTCCAGTTGGCTCAGTTTTTAAAAAGCACCATTATTTGTCACTTGCATGAATAAGTAGATTATTTGAACAGTTTTGAGGTATTATAAATTCAAAAGCTAGCCACACAGAAGGATGGTATTTCTGAATTGTGGGTCCCTTTAATTTTAATAAAAAAAGGATGTCAAAAAGAAAGGAAAATAGGTTAAAAATGGAAGTGTAGAAGGAAGATGGCTGATGTTGATGAAGCACTGCCTTGGTGATTTAGTCACAAAGGAGCTCAGAAAATCCAACTTGGTGATTGAAAGCTAAAGTTAATACGCTTGCCAAAGGACTTGGTGTGGAATGCTTTGAAGTATTAAATGGCTAAATGAATTCCTGTGCCAATGGAAAGTGAGAAAGCCTTATCTACAAAAAGCTGAGTGGATAGTGACCAACCCACTTCTGATGCATGGACTGAAGAAATATTGTCAGGTTTGTTACCTGAGTATCTAACTGATTGTATTACAATTGTGATGAGACTGGCCTTTTCTACTGTGCTATTCCTGATCAAACTATGCAAAAAAAGGAGAGAAGTGAGTTGCGGCAAAATGAGAAAAAGACAGCGCAGATTGACATTGAGTTAGAAAATTGTGCTTGTGTAAGGTGAGTGAGAAAAGCTAAAACCCACATTGCTTTAACAATGTGGAAACTTTTCCAACCTACTATGAAAACAACGTCACTGCTTGGAGAACACGAACAATTTTCAGAAAGTGGCTACAGTCTTTCAACGCTAAGCCGAGACAGTAGCTTAGACAATTGTGCTTTTGTTGGATGATGACACTTGCTATGCAGTGACACAGTCTTTCGGATGGGAGGGTCCAATTTGTACCATCCATCATCATTTCCATTATCGAGCTGCAAGACCCAGGTGCCATTCATTGCCTGAAGCAACACTGCACCTGAGCAAGATGGTTTCCATTTTCGATGCCACTGAGACAACTGTCATTTCACAGGTTATGAAAATATATAAAAGCAAAATACTGCGGATGCTGGAAATCTGAAACAAAAACAGAAAATGCTGGAAAGACTCAGCAGGTCTAACAGCATCTGTGGAGAGAAAAAAATGAGTTAACGTTTCGAGTCCTTATGACTCTTCCTCAGAGTAAGCTTCAGGTAAGCTTTTTTTAGCTCTGAAGAAAAGTCAGAAGGACTCGAAATGTTAACTATGAAAATATATGGTGTGTTGGATGCTATGCACTTATCTAGTAGAGTTTGGAGTTTGTGTACTGGAAGAGAGAGTGAAAAAGTTACTGACTTTGGATTCTTACCAAAAAAAATGTAGAATTCTTTGTAGCTAAAAAAGATCAAGAGACAGCATTTTTCTTTAATTTTTAAGATGTGACACAGTTCTGTATTCACCTTTTTGAGATGTGATAATTTGTTGTTACATTAAAAAAGGGAAATGAGCATTTTTCTTTAAATTTTAAAGTGTTATACTGTATTTACCATCATTGTGAGAAGCTATACAATATTGAGTCAAATAAAATGTTTTGCACCAAACCAATCTTTATTTCTGTTGCTTTTGCTGCTTCCTGCTTTACAGAAACTCCTGTTTTATCCTAATTTGAGAGGTTGTCCTGAATGGTTCTGCTGAGCACTAAGTATAAGTAGAAAGTAAGGAAATATTAAAAATATTTTTTTTTCAATTTCATTTGTCTTAAGGATAGTCAAGTTTTCTCTGGGAAGAGACAATTTTCTTTGGAGGAGAGATATGGGCAGGCCTCTTTGAAGGAGCAACAGCAGTTAACAGGGATAGTTTGGGCAAATACATAAAGGGAGTTAAGAATATTGGTCAAAAGTGAAGAATCAGGAACAACATTGGCCCAGATCTTCTGATCAGGGTCAGAACCCCTATTTCCAACACTGATCAGACAAAAAAATACACACTTACATTTCTCCAGCAGGGTGGCAGGTGTGTGAATTGGGTAGGTGGGTGAAGTAGTAAGGTGGCAGGTGGGTAGGGTGGCAGGTCGGTGAGTGGGCTGGGGGTAGTCAGGTTAGGTTGGGTTGGGGGGATAGTTGGGGAATCAGGGAAGAGTCGTATGGTAGGATCAAATCAGGCCGGGTCGGGGGGAGGGTGGAGTTGGGTTGGTGGAGGGGAATTGATGTGTCGGGGGGAGACAAGTGGTTGGGGGCTACTCAGGTTGGGTTGGGGGAGTTGGGGGGTCAGAAGGGAAGTCGGGGGAGATTGGAGGTCAAGGGTAGAGTCAGGGGGAGGGGAGGGAGGTGTGAGTGAATGAGGGGCCAGTTGTTTAGTTATCCAGGAGTTAGACTAGGTTTTTCTCTGTCCAACATTTCCTGGGTAATTATCCAGGTAAGTAAGTCAGAACCAAAATCTGACTCTGGTAGCAGACTTTGTCGGAGGGTCCTGGAAAACGGGAGAATTGCCTATTGAAAGTTCAAACTTCCCAGGACTTTCCCCGGTGCCCTTATGCTGGGACTTCCAAGGGGTCACGTAAGACATCTTCCGGGGCATGTCCAGTCTCCAATCATCTGAAGACCAATATTTCCTAGTATTGCTTTGATGAAGTAAGTACATTTCCCTTCAGCACACCAATACATGATCCAGAACCCTCAGTTGTAAGGATTGTGTTTAGACCATAAGACAGAGGAGCAGAAATTAGGCCATTCGGCCCATCGAGTCCACCATTCAATCATGGCTGATAAGTTTCTCAACCCCATTCTCCCGCCTTCTCCCCGTAACATTTGATCCCCTTACCAATCAAGAACCTATCTATCTCGGTCTTAAATACACTCAATGACCCTGCCTCCACAGCCTTCTGTGACAATGAATTCCATAGATTCACCACTCTCTGGATAAAGAAGTTTCTCCTCATCTCCTTTCTAAAAGGTCTTCCCTTTACTCTGAGGTTGTGCCCTCGGGTCCCAGTCTCTCCTACTAATGGAAACATCTTCCCCACGTCCACTCTATCCAGGCCTTTCAGTCTTCTGTAAGTTTCAATCAGATCCCCCCTCATCCTTCTAAACTCCATCGAGTATAGACCCAGAGTCCTCAAACGTTCCTCATATGTTAAGCCTTTCATTCCTGAGATCATTCTCGTGAACTTCCTCTGGACCCTCTCCAGGGCCAGCACATCCCTCTTGAGATACGGGGCCCAGAATTGCTCACAATATTCTAAATGTGGTCTGACCAGAGCCTTATAAAGCCTCAGCAGCACATCCCTGCTTTTATATTCTAGTCCTGTCGAAATAAATGCCAACATTGCATTTGCCTTCCTAACTACCGACTCAACCTGCAAGTTAACCTTAAGAGAATCCTGGATTAGGACTCCCAAGTCCCTTTGCACTCCAGATTTCTGAATTCTCTCCCCATTTAGAAAATAGTCTATGCCTCAATTCTTCCTACCAAAGTGCATGACCTCACACTTCCCCACATTGTATTCCATCCGCCACTTCTTTGCCCATTCTCCTAACCTGTCCAAATCCTTCTGCAGCCTCCCTGCCTCCTCAATACTATCTGTCCCTCCACCTATCTTTGTATCATCTGCAAACTTAGCCAGGATGCCCTCAGTTCCTTCATCTAGATCATTAATGTATAAAGTGAAAAGTTGTGGTCCCAACACTGACCCCTGCGGAACTCCACTAATCACCGGCCGCCATCCTGAGAAGGACCCCCTTATCCCCACTCTCTGCCTCCTGCCAGACAGCCAATCTTCTATCCATGCTAGTACCTTTCCTCCAGTCTGACTCTCAAGGCTGTGCAACGTTCATCTGGTAATTTTCAACTCTTAATATGTTTAGCAGCCATGTCTGCCTGGAGATTTTAAGGGTTTTTCAGTAAATTCTTACCGTATTCTCTTTTAGCATTTTTAATTTCCCCCTTACAGTCCCCCCTTTTGGCCCTTGGCAAAGCCAAGGCTGGCCACACCTTAAGTTGAGAATTCCTCTTCTGGTCCTTTGGGTGGCCAGTCGTCCAGACCACCAGAGGAATCCTAAACCATCGGGCTGTATAACCTAATTTTCCCTGCTCCTGTTTTCTCCCTTGGAGTATGCATAGGTCGGGGAACTGATGCGTACCTTTGGTTTGTTGCTGTCTGTGCCAGGAGTGTCCTTTTCCAGGTTTCATGTTGGTAGCAGCAGAGTCCAAGAGCCCATAAGAGCATGATTCCTGAGACTATCGTCATACCCATTCTAACAATCTCCCACCAATTCATCAATCTTCCGGCTGTAGCATAAGAAGTAGCTGATTGAGCTAACCTCCTGGCCGATTGGGTGGCTAAATCCACTTGCACACGCCCCCTCGCAATTTGCTCCCTAGAAGCTTCTACTGACGATTGAGCTATTCTTGTAGCTTCCTGCTTGACCAGGCGTGCTATTCTAGCAGGAGTTTGATCAGTGAACAATGTGTCATCCCACCAAGGGCTAAACAAGTATCCTGTGGTTCTGCCTGGCAAATGGAAGTCTCCCATAGTAAAAGGATCGGTCACCTGTAGGCAGAAACTTGAGCTGCTAGCACAAAGTAAGTCCCCATAAAGGAACTCAGCCTCGCTGGTCATGAAGCACCATGGAGTTGAGGACATCTGAATTGCCTTAAATGCTTCCTGAGTCAGTAAAGCGGTGAATGTAACTTTGCTTGTGTTTGTAAATACCTCCAGCATTTGGCATGAGCACACAATGTAATTTCTTGATTCTGTACAACAATCTCTAGTACTCATCAGTACCATGTCTTTTACATAGGATATATATCCACGTAGCCCTACGTGGAATACCATCCCCCCTTTAGCTACCCCTAGGGACTCAAAGCTATAGCTGTTCAGGAAAGCCCTGTTTGGATGACGTTCTTGGGGAAAGGCCATGATAAATTTTATAACTCCATCCTCTCCTCCATCTTGATCTTAATCACCAACTCCTGCCGCTCCTTGCATAAATTTATGAGGTTTAGTTGGTATACTGACTTGAACATGTGTTCGGGAATTGTTCTGAACCTGATATCTTCACTGTCGGATTTTACCCCATCAATTAGATTTCGCGCTAGCATATCGCATGCCCTCCCTGTGGCTTGTGATTCGGCTGTGTCTATTATCCCGTCTGCGGTCTGCCTAAGGATCCGTAGGAGACCTTCCCCTTGTATCTCCATGGCTGCCAGGGCATGCTCTGTTCCGTGCACACTGTAATGTAACCCTCAGGCAGTCTCAGCAGCCACCCAGGAGGCATCATCATTTAAATCATAGATCTGACCTGAATTAAGCATGGCATTGGCACTCCCAAATAGCCCTCTGATGTCTCCTAGTATACTTCTTTTTAACCTGGCCTGTGCTTTTGCTCTAATTCCCAGGACAATTCGAAATTTATAGGTCTTTAACTACCCTCTTCAGTTGGCTTCTAGCCCATTTTATGGAACTGTGACAAGTAGTATGTAACACTGACAGGAGTCCCGAGATATTGTATGTTACTTCCAAGGAGACCATAGTTACATCATGTAGTAGTGGTTTCGACTTTCTTATCCTGACTATCCGATCTGTGGGCGGACTTACTACATCTGGACATTGAGTCGGTCTTTGATATCTACACGTCGTCAAAGTGAAACATCGTATATCATAACAATCATGTCTATCTATTACATATTTACATGTTTCTTGACAATATTGTCCCTCAAGACCAGGTTCCCAAACAAAGGGAGGTAGGTCTGTCCATCCGGCAGTCACATTAATCTCTTGGTACATCCAAATGCTTGTTGATGAAAAACTGGTAGGAGGCACGTACATTCTACATCCCCCATACCACCAACCCAGTCCAGTTCTATTGTCGTAAATCCCAATTATTGTTACCCTACCACTCGTGTCTATGCTTATGCTTAGTGAGGTGTTACTGGGTGTGTATTTCCCGCTGGGGTGTATCCTCAAGAGTGCATTTGTCATTTTATCATTGTCCTTGCCCGCGGGTATATACCACCACCCTGTGAAGTTCCCTTGTTGACATTCGAGGGTGTCAATCGAACCAGCTGCCCTGGTGCTGTTAAATGTAAAGTACTCTTAAAACTCTTTGTGTGATCACACGTGGGGGTCCTGTTCCCAATTGTTCGTTTGATCTTTCCGTGTAGTGACTTGATCCGTAATCCAGGTGTTGGGCTTTCTTATCCATTCCCCACTTCCTCCTCGGGGAAGTAGTACGTACTGCCCAGGGTGAAGGCAGATGTCATTATTGACTTTGCCCGTTGGTGCTTCCCATGCCAGCACTGACACGCCCATAGCCAGGATCACGGACCTGTGGAAACATTAACATTGGCTCCCGTTGTCCGGGTTACCACTTGGTGATTCATCATATATCTTTAACTGTGTGTAATGCCTCCATTTATTTCCCATTTTCATATCTACAAGTGCGCACGTATCAGCTGTCATAACTACCTCGTATGGTCTATACCATCTGGGTGCAAACCCAGTTTGTTATGGGTTCAGCTTGACCATTACCTTATTCCCCACTTGGGGGGTCCGTTGTTGCTCTTTGGATTCGCCTGTTTCCATTTCCTTAATCATCTGTCGGTTCCTGACTTGCTTCCATAACTCATACAATTGCTTACTCATTTCCCTCACATAGTCTCGCACCCTTCCTTTCAGTGGTCCTACATCTTCCCCTCCTACTATGATTCCCTTGAGCAACTGCATTGCTCTCCTTGTCATTAGTTCAAATGGGGTGAACCCAGCGGCCCTGCTTGGGATAGCTCTAAGGCGCATCAGAATATTGGCCAACACTGTTGCCCAACTTTTCCTGGTTTCTTGAATTACTTTTGCTATTGATGTTTTTAAAGTTCGGTTCATCCTTTCCACCATCCCTGAACTCAGGGGGTGGTAAGGAATATGGAATTTCTGTTTAATCTCCATAAGTTTACACATTTCTTTATGACCCTCCCTGTGAAATGAGTTCCCTGATCTGAATCCATCTGGGTAGGCACCCCACTCCTTCCAGTTTACTATCTCCTGCTGCTGCTTCATGTCAGACCCCAATTCCTTAAGCTGTCTATACAACTCTACAATGCACCTTCTTATCCTATCTTTCAATGGCTCACTATCTTCTCTTCCAGTTCTCTCTGGGAGCTGCTTAACTCTGCCTGTCATAATGGTGTTAATCCTGTGGTCTTACTTTTTGTAGCTCGCAGGCACATTAATGTAGTCAGTAATACATCTATTTAGCCTTTTCCCAGCTTTCCCTTTACCTGTATCCATCTTGTGGTAAATTGTTGTTAAGTACTATTTCTCCTTACCCTTCAATTGCCTCAACTACAGATTCTGAACAGTTTTAACTCTAAGGTTTTTTTTTTCCTGACCACGATCATTCTAAGATTCTCTTGAGGTCAGTTTCTCTATTGTCTTGATCATTTAAAATGTTTCCTTACTTTTTAGGCCATATGAACTATTCCATGTTAATGGGGATCTCTGTCTCTAGATCTTTGCTTTTCTCCCCCTGTGTGGTTCCAATGTCTCAGTTGATGGCCAGATTATCAAATTCAGTTCCCTTAAAACAGTTTGAACATTATGTCCTCTTTCCCTAACTCTTTCTCCTACTTTCCTCATACCATTTTACACATGCAACAGCTACCATCTTATCTTGTTCAGGTTGTCTGGAGAGACTTTACAGTCCAATAAAGTATTTCCATTACAGTTTTAAAACAGAAATCAGGCATTGACAAGTTTTGCTTCCTTATCTTCTTCTCAAACAACATTTTATTGTCTCCAAAGTAACCCACTAAATTGTGTCTGACCGTTTTTTTAGAATTATTCCAGATTCATTAACTCAGCCAAAAATTGGATTTCTCCCAAACTTTGTCGAGGTCTTGAGCTTAACTTCACATTTTGGGAACAGACTTACAAATACAAAAGCTTGCAGCATTTGAATTAGTGCCAATTGTTGTCAAAAACCCTTTAAAATGAAAATTCCCTTTTGAGAACTTTATCAAGAATCAAACCTCAAATTTTTAAACTTTGTAAGAACTGTAATTTACACTATTAAAATTAAAACTCTTTCTCATGTGTATTGATTTGTATCCAGATTAGAAGTCCCATATGTTTATCGACACATTCTTTATCTTTGGATAGCATCCTCGTTATTCAAAATTAACCTGTTAAATTACACAGCATTTTACATCTCAAGATTGTCCCAAATTCAAATTCCAGTGCTGTTGGAATGCAGATTTCCTTTCATATTTAATTAATCTCTTCAAAAGAAACCCCTTTTTATCTATTGGAACCACCTAGGCTATGTGTTTTTGTCTTTTGGTTTTCCTGGAATCCTTTTGAATTTCAGGTAACTTTTTCCCCTCAGAATTTTAGAATACCAACTCATATGCATCAATCCCAATCAGCTTGGAAGCTGGTGATGAGGGTTATTCCCTACTAGTCTGCAAGAGGGTGGTACAAGGGTTGGTTCATCTCAAACAAAGGCAAACCCTGTTTTATCTTTACAATACCTTCAAAGTGCAATTTTTGCCAGAAATCTCAACTCAAACCTTATACTCAAAACTTTGGAATGTTTGCGTACATTGTTCCATTAATCTAATATGGAGCTTTCGACTACACACTACACTGAACTACACACACAAATGACAATTTAGGGAAGAAAACACATTAAAGCTCACATACAAATGCTTCCTTTCACAAAACAACCACATTTATGTATTTATATTCCTATAATATTGAACTTAACTCTAAATGAAACTCCAAGAAGCAGTGGGGGGAATAAAGGGATCTTGGAGGCTCCACCTATAGGGACAATCAAACTGACTGAAGCTCACATTTCCTCTGCTTCTGTGTTAGGGTAAAATTAAAAATGCTAAAAGAGAACACTAAGAATTTACTGAAGAACACTTCAAATCTCCAAGCAGCCATGGATGTTAAACCTATTGACAGCTGAGGGTAAGCAGATGGACATTGCACACAAAGGAGCTTTGAGTTAATGTGATTTACACAGTTTCAGAGATGAGCTAATGTCCAGTCACAGGCAGAAACATTCAAGTGGTGCAACGATGCGGTGAAGCCTTGAGAGCTGGACTGGAGATAAAACTTAACATAAAGTTAGTTTAGGTATACTCCTCTCTCAGATAGGGACAGGGTAGATGGCTTAGTTTAGCTATGGGAGGACATACAAAGACACGAGAGGTCTTTGGTGAAACACAAGCAGTCTTGAGTTGTGAGAACCAAGGTCTTTGCGTATGTGTTTTAATTTTGATTGGATAATATAATTATGTATACACTCTTTAAAATAATTGGTTAGCAAAATCACATGTTTATGTACTCAATAGGATAGTTTTAACATGGTACCTATGTGTAGGTTACCGATTGGATATATTCAAATGTACCCAAATGTATTGTGAGAAGAAAAAGTACAAAAGTAATGAAATGTAATCAATCTGGGAGCTGGGTCTTCATTCTTAGGAATGATTGCGGATCCCTTGCATATGCTTGAATAAAACTGGTAAAGGAAGCCTGAGTCTCTCTGGTCGCTATTGGTCGGGGATTGTAGTTTCTCCTCTTCAAATGGCCTATGTGGTAGTTGTAGGATGGGAGGGAATGCCCTCTTCATTCTGCCTGTCACTGCTCACTAACCCCCTAGGGGTACCCCCTTTCTCTCCCTCTCCTCAGCACAAACAGCTCTTGAAACTTAGATCAATTCATTTCTTTTAAGTTACAAAAATTCAGTAGGGGACCTTTCAGATCCCAATTATCCTTCCACATATTCCCAATATCTGTTGGTGGCCCCTGGGAGAAATCAATCTGCCGCTACGACCGGCACAACTTGGCCGAGATATTTCTGTATTAGTTTAGTTTGTTGTGGATACAGTCTCAAAATGAGTACTTTGGCTTTGTCAGTTTTATTGTTAATCTGAGCTTTCCACCACTCCTTAGAGCTTGACGGTGGATCACTCGGCTGCCAACCTTGTTGTTTCATTTTGCTGATCAGCTTTCTATGCTTCTTGGCGAGGTGAATGGACATGGTTCCTTGACCTCCCCATTCTGCAAAAAACTCGAGTTCGTTCTTCTCGCCCATATCCACACACACACACACTAAATGGTCACACACACTAAAACAGGGAGCCGCAATTCCCCCGAGATCTGAGTCTCCTGAGACTCAATCACCCCACACTAAAACAGGGACCCAAGTTCCCCCGAGATCTAAGTCTCCTGAGGCTCAATCACCCCACACTAAAACAGGGACCCACAGTTCCCCCGCGATTTAAGTCTCCTGAGACTCAATCGCCCCACACTAAAACAGGGACCCCCAGTTCCCCCGAGATCTGAGTCTCCTGAGGTTCAATCACCCCACACTAAAACAGGGACCTGCAATTCCCCCGAGATCTGAGTCTCCTGAGGCTCAATCACCCCACACTAAAACAGGGACCCACAGTTCCCCCAAGATTTGAGTCTCCTGAGGCTCAATCACCCCACACTAAAACAGGGACCCACAGTTCCCCCGAAATCTGAGTCTCCTGAGACTCAATCACCCACACTAAAACAGGGACCCACAATTCCCCCGAGATCTAAGTCTCCTGAGGCTCAATTGCCCCACACTAAAACAGGGACCTGCAATTCCCCCGCGATCTGAGTCTCCTGAGGCTCAATCATCCCACACTAAAACAGGGACCCACAGTTCCCCAGAGATCTGAGTCTCCTGAGGCTCAATCGCCCCACACTAAAACAGGGTCCCGCAGTTCCCCCGAGATCTAAGTCTCCTGAGGCTCAATCGGCTCACACTAAAACAGGGTCCCCCAGTTCCCCCGAGATCTGAGTCTCCTGAGGCTCAATCACCCCACACTAAAACAGGGTCCCGCAGTTCCCCCAAGATCTGAATCTCCTGAGACTCCATCGCCCCACGCTAAAACAGGGTCCCCCAGTTCCCCCGAGATCTAAGTCTCCTGAGGTTCAATCACCCCACACTAAAACAGGGACCCACAGTTCCCCCGAGATCTGGGTTTCCTGAGGCTCAATCGCCCCACACTAAAACAGGGTCCCGCAGTCCCCCCGAGATCTGAATCTCCTGAGACTCCATCGCCCCACGCTAAAACAGGGTCCCCCAGTTCCCCCGAGATCTAAGTCTCCTGAGGCTCAATCACCCCACACTAAAACAGGGACCCACAGTTCCCCCGAGATCTGAGTCTCCTGAGGCTCAATCACACCACCTGTCCACCTGAGTCTCCCTGGCCGAAACGTTCAGATTCGCCCTATTAGACCTCCGTTCTAGTCTGACGTGAACAACTGGAGAGTATCTTTCAAATGAAAATACTTACCAGATCATTGTTCCACCTTTGCAGAGGTCCAGGCGAATCCTGCTGACAATGCCACTGAAGAGGAGATGTTACACTTTCCGATCCCGCAACGACCATAGAGACTCAGGCTTCCTTTTAACAGGTTTTATTCAAGCATATGCAAGGGAGCCGCAATCATTCCTAAGAATGAAGACCCAGCTCCCAGATTGATTACATTTCACTACTTTTGTATCTTTTCTTATCATAACACATTTGAGTACATTTGAATACATCCAATCTGTATCCAACGCACTGGTTTCATGCTACCTCTATCCCATTGAGTACATAAACATGTGATTTTGCTAACCAATTATTCTAAAGGATGTATACATAATTATATTATTCAATCGGAATTAAAACACGTACGCTAAGACCTTGGTTCTTACAACTCAAGACTGTTTGTGTTTCTTCAAAGCCCCCTCTTTGCCAATTGTTCATCTTCCCATATCTAAGCTAAAACCATCTGCCCCTTCCCTATGTGAGAGGGGAGTACAATTAATCTAATTTATGTCATACTTTTGTCTCCAGTCTGATTCTCAAGGCTGTGCAATGTTCATCTGGTAATCTTCAACTCTTAATATGTTTAGCAGCCATGTCTGCCTGGAGATTTTAGGGGCTTTTCAGTAAATTCTTACTGTATTCTCTTGTAGCATTTTTAATTTCCACCTAACAAGGTAAAATGGCGGTGCGCCCCCAATCTGGGGCGCCAATCAGGAACCCACATGATCACGCCCGCTCCCGCACAACCCCCACCCCCCCCCACAATGGGGGGAAAATGCTGCCCCAGGTTTCTGTTATTGACACAATATCCCACAAAAACACTTTGTAGGAGCATAGTCTAATCTTCTTTTGGCCATTTCAATTTTGTAGCAACTTTCTCAAATGAGAAAGTACATTTCTACCTCTTCCTCACTAAATTTAGGTCTCAAGCAAATATTCTTTGCAAAATCTGAAGTGCTAGCTGTTGACTCTGAGCCATCCTCACCGTTCCCATCCAATGCATGAGTTGTGAGCTTTTCTTTTTCCAATTCCAAATAAATTTTTCACACCACATGGATATCTGCATCTGCAGCTCGCCAATTTTATTTACCGCACCTCGCACATTCACATACATGCATTGTAAACCTAATTTAGACCTTATTACATTATCTCTTACTCTGTCCCCACCTAATAACTTACTATTTCCTACTCTAGTGCCATCTGTCTTTCTCAATTCTGTGTACCTTGGTTTTCCTCTCTAATATTATGTTTTGGTTTAAATCTCCCTAATAACACTAGCAAATTACCCTGCAAGAACGTTGATCCCAGCTCTGTTCAGGTGCAACCCCTCCTGCATGTACATCTCTCTCAGAACCGGTCCCAATGTTCCAGGAATCTAAAGCCCTCCCTCCTGCATCATCTTTCCAGCCATGCATTCATCTGGTCTATCCTCTTATTTCTACAATCAGTACACATGGTACTGGGAGTAATCTGAAGATTATTATCTTGAGGTCCTGCTCGCTATTTTCTTCTTTAGCTCCCTAAACTGTGCTTGAAGGACCTCATCGTTCTCTTGCACTATCTTCCTGCACACGTGGTTATCTAGGACATGAGAAGTGTCCTGGAGTTCCCACATGGAACAAGATATGCACTCCACTGCTCCAAGCTGCTGTGCCATGCGTCTATTAATTAGACTATTAAACTTACTGTTTAAATAAATAAAGACTAACCAGCTACTCACCAATCAGCTGCTTCTCCTATGCTGACATCACTCCTTTTAATTGGGAGGTTTACTTGACACTTACATCTAAAAACTTAGATTTCAACGTACTCAAAATATCATAATTCTTTAGTTTTACTATCCTCTAATAACTAATTTTAACTTTAGCGCCCTGATCTGATTGATCACTGATTTTAAATATATGATAAATTATCAAACTGGCTTTAGATTTTAGCTTTTATTCGAATTAATCAAGTCTTACTTTATAGTTGCTTAATTTAAATTAAACTAAAAGCTTACTAGCGTACTCACCCCAAGTGTCTCCTTTTCGAGGGGCTGAATGGCTTACTCCTGCTGCTATTTCTTGCCTGTGATGTCACTTTGTGATTATTTTTCTTTCTTTTCCTCTCCAGTTCAATCCTGACTCACAGATCACAACCAGATCCATGCCCAATCCACTCCCAATCTGCTTCACACTGCTCCTATCTTGGTTTGCTTTACACTGCTCCCGACCTGCTTTACAGTGATCTGACCTACTTCAGACTGCTCCAAACATGCTTCACAATGTCTCCAACCTGCTTCTCAGTGATCCTAACCTGCTTCACAATGCTCCTAACCTGCTGCACACTGTACCAATCCTGGTTTGCTTCACACTGCAATCTGCTACACTGTGATCCTGACCTGCTTCACAATGTTCCCGAACTGCTACACACTGTGCCCAGTCTGCTTTCACTATTATAAATGACTGGATGTGCAGAGCTTTGATCTGATAGATCTGATAGCTCTATTTAATATAACTATGTCACAGGGAGAATTCAAATAGTGACTTGGTCTGGGCTGCTTACTACACCTAGTGGTTATTTGTAAAATGATATAGACTTGGATTAATTTGCCTATCTGCCGGCTCATCTTTACAAATTGCTAAGATGAACAAGGCTATTATATAGATACTTGGGCCAGCATCTTCCGGTAGGCGAACGGGAGCAAGGTCTGCTTGCCGACCCGGAGTCGGATGCGCGCCCACCAACCTGTCAACAGCTTATTAAGGCCATTAAAAAACCAATTGAACTCATTAATGGACCTGCCCGTCCAACCTTAATGTTGGTGGGCAGGCCGAGAGACAGGTGGGCTTGTGAAAAAACATGAAGCCTCATCCACGGGCGGGATGAGGTTTCATGAGTGATTTTAAAAATGCAGAATATGTAGGGGGTGGTGGTGTGTGTCAGCTCCACCTCTGACTTCTGAACGGTTCGAATCGCTCCCACTCCCTGGGTTCTAGACCTTGGATTTATTTGGGGGTTGTGACAAAGTGCAGCAGACAACTGGTTTTGGTGCAAGAAAAACTGAGTTTATTGAAGTCACAAATGAACTTATAACATTAGGATTACACTGAGATTATACAGACCTACAAAGTACACTTATTTAAGAATGGGGAACACACGGCATAACGAGGGAAAAATCACGCTACTAATCCCCTTACCCTTGTCCCACCCCCAAAACCTAACTAAATTGAACTAGGAGAGGTCAGGATCATGCTCACCATCCCAGGGCTCCTTGACAGTTCGAAATTCAGTCAGGTAAGCCAGTTGCAGTTTTGGGGTACGCTCTTTGTCCTCTGGGGCCTGCCATCCCCACGTGGTCCTGGTCTGTGGAGTCTGCGAAGGTTCTTCAGTTGGGTGGAGGACACGGTTGTGGGTGGTCGATCTTCGTGGAGGGCTGCGGTTGCGGCCTTGTTGTCTTCGGTTGAGCCTGCAACCCCGTGCCCCTCACCGTGATGTTGCCTGCGGGCCTGCAAAACCTCCAGATCTTCTTGCTTAAACTCTGTTTCAACCACTCCCAGCTGCTCACTGCCTGCTAGCTGGCTTCCCTCTCCTCACCCTTCTGCTAGCTGGTTTCTCTCTCTCTCCCTCGTAACAGACTGGCCAGTTATACTGTCTTTCGAATTTCTTATCGGAATCCAAATCAAGGTTAGTTCTTTGTTTAACTTTGGTGGGCTTCCCCCAGTCTCGTTGTTTTTAATGGGCTCGCATGATGTTTATCATTGTCTTCCTGCCTAGTAACTAGTTTTGAACTGAAAGCCATTGTATGTGTGGAGTATTGATGGGTTCGCATAATTGAATTGATTGTGCCTTCCTGCCTTAGTAGTTAGTAGCGATTATTTATGCAAGAGTTTGATGGGCTTCAGTTTGTGTGAGGTGAAGTCTTTCTCTGGGTTGATTGTATTAAAGGGAAGAATGCGTATTCTGTCTCCTCTCGTTGTCTGGTTTCAGGCAAAACAATCCACACTGTACTCAATAAGCCCGGGCATGTGCAGCTCCCGGCCTTCATGGGCCCAGCCTCCTGTCTGCAGGGTTTTACACTTAACTCAGCAGTTTAAAAGTCCAAAAGTCATATCCTTGTTGATGATATGAAAAATGTGGGAATTTTGAGAACCCTTCAAATATTTTACAATAAAAGTTATAGACATGTCCCAACTCATGTGAAAGTGTCACATTAGGGGACATGGTGGGAATTTTGTTTCTAATCTTTATTCAAAGTTTCAAATTGGAGGCGATCTCGCTGAGGTAGCACATTGCTACTTTCGCACACATCCGGAAAGAGCGCACTCCCGGCTAAGGAATACCCCCATGCCCACACAGGGAGGGCATAGCGCTTCCTGGTGGACGTCACGCTGGGCGGGCTTTAATTGGTCTGCCCACGTAAAATGGTGGTGCACTCCCAACTGGGGGTGCTGATCGGGAGCCCACCTGCCCACTCACGCCCACTCCCGCATTTCCCCCCCAACGGGGGGAAAATGTTGCCCTTGCTTTAATTTAACATTTCCTGGCCATAGATGGGACAGATCAAGTTCCAGAAAGTCATGTTTGGGCTGTAAAATTTAATTTCAGACAAGCAGCACTTAGTACTGCACATAGAAATAAACAAATAACATTTTGAAATGAACATATGCCAAAAAATGTTTTGAACAAAGCTAAAACTTGACAATTACAGCACACTTCTGGCTGGCCTCCCACATTCTACCCTCCGTAAACTTGAGGTCATCTAAAACTCTGCTGCCCATGTGCTAACTTGTGGTAAATTCCTTTCACCTATCGCCCATGTGCTTGCTGTCCTATACTGGTATCCCAGTTAAGCAATGTCTTGATTTTTAAATTCTCATCCATGTTTCAAATTCTTTCATGGCCTCACCCCTCTGTATCTCTGTAATGCTGGGAAGAGTGTCCTGCAGTCAGCATCGCAGTGAAGCAGTCTGGGAAGAGTGTCCTGCAGTCAGCATCGCAGTGAAGCAGTCTGGGAAGAGTGTCCCACAGTCAGCATCGTGGTGAAGCAATCTGGTAAGAGTGTCCTGCAGTCAGCATCGCAGTGAAGCAGTCTGGGAAGATTGTCCTGCAGTCAGCATCACAGTGAAGCAGTCTGGGAAGAGTGTCCTGCAGTCAGTTCTTGTTGAAAATAACAAGAATGACATCACAAGACAGCGGCGGAGAGATCAGAACCAGCGCGAGAGCGTAGAAGCTTCAAAAAGTGACGTCAGCACAAAGGTGAGAGCTGATTGGTGAGTAGTGGGTAAGTGTTTTTCTCCAGTTTAAAATAGACTAAGCTAAGGAAAGGTAAGAGTTCTAATTTTTATTTAAAGTACATAAATAATTTAATGTTTTTTTTACTGTATTTAATTTAAAGTAAGGGGTTTTTTTCAACTAGAGACATGGCAGGTCAGCTCAGTCCTGTGTTATGTACCACGTGCAACATGTGAGAAGTCCTGGATGCTCCTTGCGTTCTGACCGACCACGTGTGCAGGAAGTGCCACCAGCTGCAGCTACTTGAGCTCTGAGTTTCAGAGCTTGAGCGGCAGCTGGAGGCACTGAGATGCATCCGCAAGGCTGAAAGTTTCGTGGATTGCATGTTTTTAGACGTGGTCACCACACAGCTTACAGAAGTGCAGACAGAGAGGGAAAGGGTGACCATCAGTCAGAAGAAAGGTGTCAGGCAGGTAGTCAGGAAATCCCCAGGATGCATCTCACTCGGGAACCATTTTTCTGTGTTGGAAAACGGTGAGAGTGACGGTTCCTCTGGGGGGTGCAGCCATGCTCATGGCACGACGAGTGGCTCAGCTGCACAGCGGGGAGGAAAAAGAGGGGAAGAGAAATAGTGGTAGGAGACTTGATAGTAAAGGGAACAGACAGGCGCTTCTGCGGCCGTAGACGTGACTCCAGGATGGTATGTTGCCTCCCTGGTGCCAGGGTCAAGGATGTCACTGAGCGGCTTCAGGGGGGAGGGCAGACAGAGATCGTGGTACATATTGGTACCAATGACATAGGTAGAATGAGAGATGAAGTCCTGCAAGCAGAATTTAGGGAGCTAGGAAGCAGATTAAAAAACGGGACCTCAAAGGTAGTGATCTCTGGTTTACTTCCGGTGCCACGTGCTAGTGAGTACAGAAATAGGAGGTTAGTCCAAATGAATGCATGGTTGGAGAGATGATGCAGGAGGGAGGGCTTTAGATTTCTGGGACATTGGGACCGTTTCTGGGGGCAGTGGGACCTGTACAAGGCAGACAGGTTGCACCTGAACCGGAATGGGACCAACATACTTGTGGGGAGGTTTGCTAGTGCTGTTGGGGAGGGTTTAAACTAACTTCGCAGGGGGATGGGAACCTGAGAGGAGGTTCAGCAGGTGGAAATGCACATCCAAAATTAGAAGGAAGAGCAAGTGAGTCTGGAAGGCATAGAAATTATAGGCCAGTTAAGGCAAAAGGGAGTTTGGCAAGGTTGGATGGTATTTATTTTAATGCAAGGAGCCTGACGAATAAGGCAGATGAGTTGAGGGCACAAATTAACACATAGAAGTATGATGTCATTGCTGTCACAGAGACATGGTTGAGAGAGGGGCAGGATTGGCAGCTCAATATTCCAGGATATAGGGTCTCCAGGTGAGACAGGGAAGGAGGTAAAAGACGAGGGGGTATCGCAATATTGATCAAGGAATCAATTACAGCAGTAAGGAGGGTTGACATCTTAGAAGGCTCCTCAAATGAAGGCATAGGGGTAGAACTGAAAAACAAAAAAGGAGCAATCACATTGTTGGGAGTGTACTGTAGGCCCCCAAACAGTCAGAGAGGGATAGAAGAGCAGATATGTAGGCAAATTTCAGAGAAGTGTAAAAATAACAGGGTATTAATAGTGGAGGATTTCAACTTCCACAGTATTAACTGGGTTAGTCATAGTGTGATAGGTTTAGAGGGAGCAGGATTCTTAAAAGGCATACAGGAGAGCTTTTTGAGCCAATACGTAGAAGGTCCTACAAGCGAGGGGGCAGTCCTGGGCTTAATTTTAAGGAATGAAGCCGGGCAAGTGATAGAGGTATCAGTGGGGGAGCATTTTGCAGATAGTGATCATAACTCCGTTATGGAAAAGGACAAGGATGGGCCAGAAATCAGAGTTCCAAATTGGGGGAAGGCCTATTTTAGTAAAATCAGATATGATTTGGCCAGAGTGGACTGGGAGCAGCTACTTTTAGGTAAATCTTCGTCAGAGCAGTGGGACTTATTCAAGAAGTAAATAGGGAGGGTACAGGACCAATATATTCCAGTAAAGACAAAAGGTGGAACCAACAAATCCAGGGAACCCTGGATGTCGAGGGATATACAGGATTGGATAAAGAGAAAAAGGAAGGCTTATGGCAGAAACCGAGGGCTCAAAACAGCGGAAGCCCTAGAGGAGAATAGAAGCAAATTAGGAGAGCAAAAAGGGAGCATGAAAAAACATTGGATTTTTCTTTATTTTACCTGCCAAAGTTGTTTTACAAGTACATTAAGAGTAAGAGGATAACTAGGGAAAGAGTAGGGCTCATTAAGGACCATAGTGGTAATTTGTGTGTGGAGCCAGAAGACGTAGGTAGGGTTCTAAATGAATACTTTGTGTCAGTGTTCACAAGTGAGAGGGACCACGTGGGTATGGAAATCAGGCAGAAGGACTGTGATATAATTAAAGAAATTAGCATAGAAAGGGAGGAGGTTCTAAGTGATCTGGCAGGTTTAAAAGTAGATAAATCTCCAGGCCCATATGAAATGCATCCCAGACTGTTGAGTGAGGATAGCAGGGGCGCTGGAAATAATTTTCAATACCTCTCTGGCCACAGGAGAGGTGCCAGAGGACGGGAGGACAGCCAATGTGGTACATTATTCAAGAAGGGAGGAAAGGGTAAACCATGGAACTACAGGCCAGTCAGTCTAACCTCAGTAGTGGGGAAACTATTGAGAGCAATTTTAAGGGACAGAATTAATCGACACTTGAAGAGGCAGGGGTTAGTCAAAGACAGTCAGCATGGTTTTGTTAAGGGGAGGTCATGTCTGACCAATTTGATTGAAATTTTTGAACTGGTGGCCAGGTGTGTAGATGAAGGCAATGCATTTGACGTAGTCTACTTGGACTTCAGCAAGACTTTTGATAAGTTCCAGCATGGGAGACTGATAACGAAGGTAAGAGCATGGGATCCAAGGCAATTTGGATGCAGAATTGGCTGAGTGGCAGGAAACAGAGGGTGATGGTCAAGGGGTGTTTTTGTGACTGGATGCCTGTGTCCACTGGGATTCCACAGGGATCGATGTTTGGTCTCTCGCTGTTTGTGGTATATATAAACAATTTAGACTTGAATGTAGGAGGGTTGATCAGTAAGTCCACGGATGACACGAAAATTAGTGGGGTGGTAAATAGTGAGGAGGATAGCCTTAGATTACAGCAGGATATAGACGGTCTGGTCAGATGGGCTGATCAGTGGCAAATGGAATTTAATCCAGATAAATGTGAGCACTTGGGCAGGACAAACAAGGCACGGGAATACATGATGCATGGTAGGACCCTGGGAAGTACCAAGGATCAGAGGGACCTTGGTGTGCATGTCCACCGGTCCCTTAAGGTAGCGGGACAGGTAGATAAGGTGGCTAAGTAGGCATATGGGATACTTGCCTTTATTAGCCGAGGCATAGAATATAAGAGCAGGGAGGTTATGCTGGAACTGTATAAAATGCTGGTTAGGCCACAGATAAAGTATTGTGTGCAGTTCTGGAATCCGCATTATAGGAAGGATGTGATTGCACTAGAGAGAGTGCAGAGGAGATTTACCAGGATGTTAAAAACAAAAAGCTAAAAGCTACTGCGGATGCTGGAAATCCAAAACAAAAACAGAATTACCTGGAAAAACTCAGCAGGTCTGGCAGCATCGGTGGAGAAGAAATCAGTTAACGTTTCGAGCCTTCACGGCCCTTCGGCAGAACTGAAGCATAGTTAGGAGAAAGGAGAAATATAAGCTGGTTTAAGGTGGGGGGGCGGGGGAAGAGAGAAGTTGAGGGTGTGGTGATTGTGGAGATAAGCAAGCAGTGATAGGAGCAGATAATCAAAAGATGTCACAGACAAAAGGATCAAAGAGGTGTTGAAGGTGGTGATATTTGTCTAAGAAAAGTGCTAATTAAGAATGGAAGACAGGACACTCAAGGTACAGCTCTACTGGGGGTGGGGTGGAAAGACTAACAAGGTTTTAGTTTTAGATTTAAAAATAATGGAAATAGGTGGGGAAAGAAGAATCCATATAAATTATCGAAAAAAAAGGGGAGGGGGGAGAAACGGGGTGGGGATGGGGGGAGGGGGAGTTTAAGATCTAAAGTTGTTGAATTCAATATTCAGCCCGGAAGGCTGTAAAGGTCTCCTCTACATTGGAGAGACCAAATGCAAACTGGGCGACCGTTTTGCAGAACACCTGCGGTTGGTCCGCAAGAAAGACCCAAACCTCCCTGTCGCTTGCCATTTCAACACTCCACCCTGTTCTCTTGCCCACATGTCTGTCCTTGGCTTGCTGCATTGTTCCAGTGAAGCCCAACGCAAACTGGAGGAACAGCACCTCATCTTCCGACTAGGCACTTTACAGCCTTCCGGGCTGAATATTGAATTCAACAACTTTAGATCTTAAACTCCCCCTCCCCCCATCCCCACCCCGTTTCTCCCCCCTCCCCCTTTTTTTTTCAATAATTTATATAGATTCTTCTTTCCCCACCTATTTCCATTATTTTTAAATCTAAAACTAAAACTTTGTTAGTCTTTCCACCCCACCCCCACTAGAGCTGTACTTTGAGTGTCCTGTCTTCCATTCTTAATTAGCACTTTTCTTAGACAAATATCACCACCTTCAACACCTCTTTGACCCTTTTGTCTGTGACATCTTTTGATTATCTGCTCCTATCACTGCTTGCTTATCTCCACAATCACCACACCCTCAACTTCTCTCTCCCCCCGCCCCCTCCACCTTAAACCAGCTTATATTTCTCCTTTCTCCTAACTATGCTTCAGTTCTGCCGAAGGGCCGTGAAGGCTCGAAACGTTAACTGATTTCTTCTCCACCGATGCTGCCAGACCTGCTGAGTTTTTCCAGGTAATTCTGTTTTTGTTTTACCAGGATGTTGCCTGGGCTGGAGAGATTTAGTTATGAGAAGATATTGGATAGACTGGGGTTATTTTCCTTGGAGCAGAGGAGATTGAGGGGGGACATGATTGAGGTGTATATAATTATGAGGGGCATAGGTAGGGTAGACAGGAAGGAACTTTTCCCCTTGGTGGAGGGATCAATAACCAGGGGGCATAGATTTAGGGTAAGGGGCAGGAGGTTTAGAAGGGATGTGAGGAAGAATTTTTTCACCCAGAGAGTGGTGGGAATCTGGAACTCACTGCCTGAAAGGGTGGTAGAGGCAGAAACCCTCACAACATTTAAGAAGTATTTGGATGTGCACTTGCGATGCCATGGCATACAAGGCTATGGGCCTAGTGCTGGAAAATGGGATTAGAATAGTTAGGTACCTGTTTGACTGGCGCAGACTCGATGGGCCAAAGGGCCTTTTTCTGTGCTGTAGACCTCTATGACTCTATGACTATAATCTCCTCTAGCCCCACATCCCTCCAAGATACTTGCATTCCTCTAATTCTGGCTTTGTTATGGCACAGTGGATGGTAAATGCTAAGATGCTCAAATCCAAGGGAAACTTGAAACAACTGCCACAATTGTTTTGCAATTTGTGTTTTTATTTTGAGATGCTTGCCTTGAATTCAGTAGTAATAAGACCACCGAGTTTTAGACATTTTTTTACAAAACTAAATTTAACATTTATTAATAAAAGAAATAATTTTAAGCACATATATAGGTCTAGAAACCACTACTATGATAACTCCTAGCTCCCCTAATTAATCTGACTTCCAGTTACACCTCCATTAAGGGAACAGTAAAATCAAAATAGATTTTAACAGACTTAGGTAAAGCACACGATACCCTGGACAGGGATATTCACAGTGAATTCTCTTAGTTTAGATTCCTATAGGCAGTAGCTTGGTACATAGAGGCTGGAGGCTTTTCACCCTTGTTAGATCTTAGAATGCCTTCTCCTTACACATAACCTCATCTCCTTTATACATGTTTCTCTTTTGTTAATGTAAATCCCATTGTTCCAATGAGCCGCAACTTCCGACGGAAAGTGCTGGCACGCAGGAATTAGAAGAAATAAATGCACACTAACCTGTTCTTGAAAATTGCATTGCCACTTCGATTCGCCAGAGCTACTTGGGGCCTGCATCGAAAGAATCCTTGTAGGCCCCAGCGAAGTCTACATCCAGTGTATTCAAAGAGGCCATGCACCCTTTTTAACAGCACTTGCTGCCATAAAGCAGGTACGTTTAAAGGGCCAGGCAAATTGACCAGACTGGGGTGGGTGGTCCGAAGTCTGGGGAAGTTGGTCCGGGCTCTGAGGTCTGAGTGGGGTCCGCAGTCCAAGATCAGAGGTGGATCCGAGGTTGGGGTGTTCCGAGGTCAGGGCGAGGGAGGGTGGAATCTGGGATCGGGGCGGGGGTGTGGTGCTGAGATCGGTGGCGGGGAGGTTAGTGGGGGCAACGGGGGGAGCCTCATGGGGTCGGGGTGTTTACAATAGTTTCACAGAAGTTAGAAAAGGTTTTAATTCTTCTAACTGTTTTTGGTATAACCCCGGCGGGACCATCGAAGTTTGTGATTTAAATCACATTTTCGGATGGTTCCCAGTGCAGCGCAATTTTCCAGAGGAAGTGTGCACTTCTGGGCAATTGCCATGCAAGCCCTTGCCTGGGAACTTGCCAGAGGGATTCCCCAGCGCACCTTTGGAAAACCGCCCAAATCCAACAGTGGGGAAGGCAGAAGTTACAGGCCAATATGACTTTGGACTTAACCTTTCCAATAATAAAAGTCTTTCATAGTACTAATTTTATCAGTAAGATTTGGGCAAAATAAACATACTGATTTATTCAGGCTAAATGTAACATTTCACCCTATCTTTTGAAATTCAAACTACTTTGGTTTATCTAAAAATGTAAATTTTCCTTTACACCTCACATTCTAAAACTCCAGCTACGTTTACTTATTTAGCATTTTATAAGACACACACACACTCTCACTTACTCCAGACCCTACTATTCCTACTTTATAATAAATCCCAATAACATTATGAAAAGTATTATATTTTCATGACAGGCCTCTTAAGCATCCATGATTTTAATCGTTTCACCATTACTGGCCATGCCTTAAGCTGCCTAGACCCTAAGCTCAGGAATGCCCTCCCTAAACTTCTCTGCCTCATTTTCATCCTTTAAGATACACGGCTTAAAACCTACCTCTTTGACTGTGATCATCTGACCTATCTCTTTATGTGTCTTGGTGCCATATTTTGATTTATAACATTTCTGTGAAGAGTCCTGGGACATTTAATTAACGTTAAAGGCACTATTTAAATAGAAGTTGCTATTACTGATTTACAGACTACCTGTTTTCTGACATATCCAGGTACAGGCCTAATTTCTGCTACACTCTCATCAGATTTATAGAAGTGCATATAGATTTTGAATTTTCAGTCCTTGATTACTTTATTCACATAGTCACTGTCATAAAAATATATTAATTTTCATAAATAGTGGAAAAATTGCTTGCTGCAGGGGTTTAATTTATTTTAGGTAATGATATAGCTGGGTCACAGATGTGGGTAATGCCTATGATAGTTGAGCAACCTGTAGAGGTGTTTTCCACAGAAGTGCTGCAGAGAGAGCATCCTGGATTGTTTCTAGATTGTGTTCACAGGCTTACAGGTTGAAACAAGAAGACTAGGAAGTTAAAAGGCAGGGAGAAGGTGTGGAAGTCCAATTAGCTGACACTGTTTTTGATAAGATTGTTCAGGAAGAAAGAATGGAGGACAATGCAGCTGAGGTACTTAGCTCAAGGAAATTGGTAGAGTTACAGAAAAAGGATACACAAATAAGACAGTTATATAAGACAGCTAACTCAGAACAAAAGCTGAATGTATTCCAGAATGTTATTACCTTAAGGGTAATGTTTTAATGAGAAAATGGCAGCCTTATCATGTTTTAGCAGATGAAAGCTGGAAGGGAGTGCATCAGATTGTTATACCATTTTGATATAGAAATTAGATCCTGAGAATAGCTCCTGAAGTTCCAATGGGGGCACAATCAAAGTTTATCACGAAGATTGACTTGTTAAGCAGATATTGGCAAGTACTGTTATTGGAGAGAGCAAAGGAGGCATCGGTTTTTGTGACGCCGGATGGACTATATCAGTCTATAGTCATGCCATTTGTTATGAAAAATGCACCTACAACATTTCAAAGATTGAAAACAAAGTAATTGCAGGACTGAGCAATTGTGCTGTTTATATTGATGACTTGATAGTTTTCAGTCAAATGTGGGAGGAGCATTTACAACATCTGGAAGAATTTTTTAGTCGATGACAAGAAGCTAATTTGGTAATGAACTTGGGTAAAAGTGAATTTGCAAAAGCGCAAGTTACTCATCTAGGCCATACCATTGGACATGGTAACCTGGCTCTGAGAGATGTGAAAGTCAAGGCTATCGTGGATTTCCCCGTGCCTGTAACAAGATGAGAAGTTTTGAGATTTCTGAGCATAAGTGGGTTTAGCAGTCTGGCTGCTCCGTTGACTGAACTATTAGAAAAGAACAAGAAGTTTCAATGGACAGAGGAGTGTCAGAAGGCATTTGACAGTTTGAAAACTGCATTGACTACGATAACCAGTTTTGGCAGTACCCAATTATGTCAAGCAACTTAAGTTGGCCATTGACGCAAGCAGTATAGGCATTGGGGCCATATTGTTTCAAGAAGATGAAGCTGGAATTTAGAAAGCGATAGGGTATTTTTCACAGAAGTTGAATCTGCAACTGAGAAGATATCTAACAACCGAAAAGGACACTCTGGTGTTAGCACTGCAGAATTTTGAGATTTACGTTGCAAATAATTCATCAGAAACAATTGTTTATACAGACCACAATTCTTTAAATTTTCCAGACAAATTTCGAGACAGAAGTGCAAAGCTATTCAGATGGAGTTTATTACTGCAACCATTTAATCTACGGATTATATATGTGGCTGGATGGGGAAATCTAATTGCAGATTCATTGTCAAGAGTTTGAACCTCAAAAGGGAAAATTGGACACTGGACTAGAATGATTTCTATATATATATAATATATAAAAATGTTAATGCATGCATCTGGTAATGTAATAGTGTGAGTATATGGATAAGTATAGGAGGTAATGTAAGTTGGTTAAGAAAATGAAGCCGTTTTTTTTAAATTATGATGGTTCATTTTCCAGTAAGGAGGGGGCTGTCATGAAAATATAATAATTTTCATAATATTGAGATTTATTGTAAAGGTAGGTTAATACAGGGTTTGAATAATGTGTGTGTGCGTGCATGGGATTTAATTGAATTGGAGACAGCTAGTCTGGACGTTTTGAGATATCAAAAGGGAAGCTAGGTTTGAAATGCTAAATACGTAAACATGGTTGAAGTTTTAGAATGTGAAGTGTGAGGGGCATTTGCATTTTTAGATAAATTAGATTAGTTTGAATTTCAAAGAGATGGTCAGATGTTACACCTAGCTAAAAGAAGCTAAGCTTTTTTTCCCCAAAGGTTACTGATAAAATTGGTATTATGAAAGATTTATGTTATGAGAAAAGTGGATGCAAAGACATGTGGGAACAATGGAATTTGCATTAAAAAGGGAGAAACGTGTATAAAGTAGATGAGGTTATGTGTAAGGGAGAAGGCATTCTAAGATCTAAGACAAGTGTGAAAAGTCTCCAGCCTATATGCATCAAGCTGCTGTCTACAGGAACCAAAGCTAAGAAAACTCACTTTGAATATCATTGTCCAGGGTATTGTGTGCTTTGCCTATGTCTGTTTAATCTAATTGTTTTTACTGTTGCCTTAATAGAGGCGTAACTGGGAGCCAGATTAATTAGGGGATTTAGGAGTTACTATAGTAGTAATTTGTAGACCTATGTATGCGCTTAAAATATTTTCTTTTTATTAATAAATGTTTAATTTAGTTTTGTAAAAAAAACCTCTAAGACTGGGTAGACTTATTACTACTGAATTCAAGGCACACATCTTGAAGTAAAATACAAACTGCAAAACTTTTTTTTTTGCAAAAATATACTTTATTCATAAAATATCTTCAACAACATTTCAAACCATTTCAAAATCACCATCACAAAAATACAATCAGGCTCAACTTTTACAACCTGTATCACGAAATGCATCAATACAATAAATGAATATTACAATCATTTGTAGACATTCATTTTGAGCTGTACAGCCCGAGGGGATTTAAACAGTTCCCAATCCCTCAGTGCACTGTGGCAGAAAGGTCTTAGGCAGCGACCCTTCCCCATTGCGCCTTTGCAGCAGCTGCCCCAAGCTTTAGTGCGTCCCTCAGCACGTAGGGTCCCTCCTGGACTTCGGAATGTGCCAGTCTGCAACACTCGGTCGGGGACAACTCTTTGCGCTGGAAGACCAACAAGTTTCGGGCAGACCAAAGAGCGTCTTTCACCAAGTTGATGATCCTCCAGCTGCAGTTGATGTTTGTCTTGGTGTGTGTCCCTGGGAATAGCCCGTAGAGCACAGAGTCCTGTGTCACAGAACTGCTCGGGATGAACCTCGACAGAAACCACTGCATCTCTCTCCAGACCTTCTTTGCAAAGGCACAATCTACAAGGAGGTGAACAACGGTCTCTTCCCCACCACAGCCACCTCGAGGGCAACGTGCTGAGGGGGTGAGACTCCTGGCGTGTAGGAAGGATCTGACGGGGAGGGCCTTTCTCACCACCAGCCAAGCTACGTCTTGGTGCTTGTTGGAAAGTTCTGGCGATGAGGCATTCTGCCAAATGACTTTGACAGTCTGCTCGGGGAACCATCCCACCGGATCCACCTTCTCCTTTTCCCTCAGAGCCTCTAAGAAGTTTTGTGCCGACCACTGCCTGATGGACTTGTGGTCAAAGGTGTTTCTCTGCATAAATTTTTCCACGAAGGACAGGTGGTACGGCACGGTCCAACTACTTGGAGCGTTCCGCGGCAGCGTAGCCAGACCCATCCTTCGTAACACCGGGGACAGGTAGAACCTCAGCACGTAGTGACACTTGGTGTTTGCATACTGAGGGTCTACGCACCTCTTGATGCAGCCACGCACAAAGGTGGCCATGTTGGGCGATGTTGGGCACGTTTTTTCCCAAACTGCAAAACAGCTGTGGCAGCTGTTTCAAGTTTCCCTCTGGGATTTGAGCAGCTCGGCATTTACCATCTGCTGTGCCACAACAATCACCTCTTCCTCCATGTGGCTTTGTACTACTTGCTAAAATTTGGTGCATTATCCGTTTTGCAACATTATTCCAGCAGGAAGGTACATGGAAAGGAAGAATAAACATGATAATGTTGTATTTTCACTAGCATCAAAAACTGCTGAGATGATGTAGGTCTTGGGGCTGATCTATTTACTTAAACACAGGAACTCGGCCCTAGTAACCACTCTGGATACCAGCCTGGCAGTAGCTGACTTGGGAAAAGTTACTACACAGTGGATGTACCACAACTGTTTGGATAGTCTCTGTCTCACTTCTTTGTTCCACTGACATTGCAGCACATTTGATTCTTGTCATATATTTTAATTTCTTTAATTGAATTGCTAATGTTCCTGCCGCACTTCCAGTCAGCTGCAGGAGGTAGTCTATTCGGATTCATGGCTAGTGAACTCTCATTCTATTGTTTCTCTTTTTATCAACTTCTTGGCTCATCTCTCGTTGGTTTCTAAAACACTCTCAATCCTCAGGGTTACTACTATTCTTTGCAACATTATAAGCCTCTTCTTTTAACCTAATATGATCCTTAACCCCTAGGAAGCCAGGGATAGATCTTTCTTGCTGAATTTGTGTTTTTTAATAGAATGTATTTTTGTTGAATATCTTGAATTGTTTAGTTAAATGTTTCTCATTGTTTATCACCATATCTTTTAGTTCTTTATCCTGTCAGCCTTAGCCAGCTTGCCTCTCACACCTATGCAATTGGCTTTATTTAAGTTTAATATTCTTGTTTGTCAAACTTAATAGCCCGGATCTTCAGGGAAAGCCATCATTGTCGGATTGCCGCTTTGCTGGAAGATTCCCCCAACTCGATGCTGCTCCACATTTCTTCTGGGATCTTCCAAGCCCAGCTTTTCCAGAAATGCAGAGTGCAGTGTCCTTCAGGGAATTTCAACAAAGCAGAGTAGAGTTGGGGAAAGACTGGACATGCCCTTTTATACAGCAATAGCTGCCGTATGGGAAGTTTAAATGCCCAGTCTTTGAATGCTAGTGAATGGAGGAGTGAATGGGAAGGATGGTAGGTTGGGTGAGTGATAGGATGGAGGGTGTTTAAGTGGGTAGGGTTGGTGAGGTGGGTAGCTGGGTGAGGTGGGTAGGCTGGTGAGGCAGATGAGTGGGTAGGCGGATGAGTGGGTCAGACGGTAGTTGGCTCTAGTTGGAAGAGGTAGCCAGGTCGGGGGCTGGTCAGGTCTGTTTGGGGTTGTAGTCAGGTGGTGGGGCGTAGTCAGGTCTGGTTGAAGGGGTAGATGGGTTGGGTCAGGTGGCAGTCAGGTAGACGGTGGTTAGCCTGGTGGTCAATAGGGGTAATCGGTCAGGGGCAGTAGGGTGGTCAGTAGGGGTAATGGGATCAAGTCAGGGGGTAGTCGGGTTGGGACAAGGATTAGTTAGGTCAGGTCGGGTGGCTGGGAGGTAGCGTGGTCAGGAGGGGTTGTTGGGTTGGGTTGGGGGTGGCGGGGGGGGTTGGTGGGGGCGAATCGGGGAGCAGTTAGGTGATTGCGGACTAGTTGGGCCGGGGCACAGTTGGGGGGTTGGGGGTAGTCGGAAGTAGGGTATAGTCAGGGGGTCAGGAGGGTGATCGCTTGGTGGGGGGGGGTCATCGAGTGAATTGGGGGGTGGGGGGGGGGGGGAGGCGGGGATCAGTTCTGGAGTTACCCAGGAATTAGACAAGGTTTTAATCTGTCTAAAGTTTCCTGGGTAGCTATCCAGATAGTTCTACAGAACTGTTCCAAGTTTCCAACTCTAACTCAGATTCGGAGACATTTGCACAAACCTCCCACACAATTCCCAAGGAGGACCCTGCGTCAGGACTACCATAGGGTCCGGATCGCATCTTTAGTGTACAAAGATTTGGTCCAATTTGTAATTCAATTATATTATGATTACTTTTTCCCATTGGATCTTTTACTATGAGGTCACTAATTAACCCTGCCTTATTGCACAATACTAGATCTAAAATAGCTTTATCCCTAGTTGGTTCCACAATGTATTATTCCATGTAACTGTCACAGAAGCATTCTACAAACTCATCTTCCAGACCACCTTTGCCAATTTGATTGGTCCAATTTATGTGAAGATTAAAGTCCCCCACAATGATTCCATTGCTTTTGTTACAAGCTCAAATTATTTCTTCATTAATGCCCTGTTCAATGTATAACTATGTTAGGGGGCATATAATCTACTTTAACTCATGTTTTCCGACCCTTATTACACCTAATCTCCACCTATACTGATTCTACTTCCTTATCTTCTAAGCCAAGATCCTTTCTCACTAATGCCAATATGTCAACACTTACTAGCAGGGCTACACATCCTCCTTTTCCATTCTGTCTTTCTTTTCAAAATGTTGCGTAGCATAGAAAATAACTCTGGAATATTTATTTCCTGATCTTGGTCACCTTGTAAGCATGTCCCTGAAATGGTGATTAGATCGAAACCATTTATCTCTATTTATGTCACTAATTCATCTATCTTGTTGCGAATGCTTCACAGATTTATAGAAAGAGCCTATTATTTTTTTAATCCTAGTATTTACATGGACTTTATTCACTGATGCACCATCACCATTAAATTCTCTGTCCCTTCATGTCTCTCTCTCTGACAATTTGGGTAAAGACAGGCAATGTTTTGATGTCACGCCTTTTCTCTTTAGATTTCCAAATTTCCCTTCACTTGAACCCTCCCACCCGCCTTAAGCCCTATCCATGGCCCTAGGATTCACCAGGACACTGATCTCAACCTGGTGTAAGTGGAGCCCAATATGGCTTTGATTTGACCAAAATTTAACTGAAGGAAATTGTGGTTCATTCAGGATTGGATATTGGACAAACAGTCTGAAAACATGGGGTTGAATTTTGCAGATTTAGGCTGGAATCTTCTGCCCTCTCAAGGGGTTTGTTTGAAGGCAGGGAGGGCATTTAATCAGACGGGAGGGTGGCAGATGAACACCCTGCCACCTTGATTAAGTCTGGGGTGGGTGGCCCGTGGTCGACCTTCCACCCCACTGCTAACTGAGGCCCTTAAGTGGACAATTAATGAACACTTAAGGGCCTCATCCCACTAAGTGGTATTAACCCAGCTGTAGGCCTATCACCATGCAGTTTGCACTAGTAAACAAGTGTGGGCTGCTTCTGATCTCGGAGGTGGGGGGTGCTTTTCAGCTGTCCATGGCTGGAGCTCCTCAGCATAACTGATCAAAGTTTCCCAGCTTGTCCATTTCACTGAAGAAGCTCTTCTCGCTGCTCGCTATTCATTCACATCAATGACTTTCGCAAGTCAGTGACAGGTCAGGAAACAGGTTCCCTGGTTGGGAAATCCAGAATTGAGGGTGAAAGCAGTTTTTAAATTGGCTTTTTAATGCCTTAATTACTTACCCAACAGGTCCAAGGGAGTTTCCCATCCACCTTCAACCCCTGTGAAACACAGGAGAAAGTGAATGATGTTGGGATGCCAATCCCATATCAATTTTAGGAGATTTAGCTCCCTGCACTTAGTCAAACTTGCCTCCCTTTGCCTGGGAAAACTCCCCCCACAGAGTAGGCGGAGGGGTTTGAGAGGATGCGGAGAATTTCTCTGGGTTGATAAATGGCAGTCATCACCTGTTAAGCATTTTGTGATCTTAAAAGCAGGTGGTTCCTGATGTGAGTTTTCCCAGAGATTTGACTTGAGTACATACTTAGTTCAGCTATATCCAAAGGATTAAGAGATACACATTCAAAATGAATAAATTCTGTCTCCTCTTTTCAAGTGCTGCCTGACTGCAGTACATCTCCAGCCTCTTGTTTTCAGTCCTCGTACCAAATTTCATTCCCTAGTTACCAACTCCCTCCTTCTCCTCGGAAATAGTCTGTAATTAAGCCAGTCTGTTTGCAACCTTGGTGTCACATTTGATGCTGAAGTGAACTTCTGACCTCATTTTCATGCCATCACTAAGACTGCCTAATACACCTGCGTAACATCACCTGACTTCACCCCATCTCAGCTCATCTGCTGCTGAAACCCTCATTATGCCATGGTTACCTACAGGCTTGACTATTATAATGCACTCCTGGCTAGCCTCCCACATTCTGCACTCTGTGTACTTAAGGTGATCCATGTAGTAACTCGTAGAAAGTCCTATTCCCATATCACCCTCTGTTCACTGACCTACATCGGTGTCTGGTCAAGCAATGCCTTGATTTTAAAATTCTCATATTTGTTTTCAAATCTCACCAGCATGGTCTCACTCCTCCCTATCTCTGCGATCTCCTCCAAATTAAGCAAAAGCTTGACACATCCAGGACAAAGCAGCCTGCTTGATTGCACCTCAACTACAAATATTCACTCCCTCCATCGATGCACAGTAGCAGCAGTGCATACCATTTACAAGATGCAACGCAGGAACTCACCAAGGTTCCTTAGACTGCACCTTCCAAACCCACGATTGCTACCATCTAGAAGGACAAAGGTAGCAGACACATGGAACACCACCACCATGTGGAAGTTCCTCTCCAAACCACTCACCATCCTGACTTGGAAATATATTGCCGTTCCTTCACTGTCACTAGGTCAAAATCCTGGAACTTTCTCCCTAACAGCACTGTGGGTGTAACTACATCACATGGACTATAGCAGTTCAAGAAGGCAGCTCATCACCACATTCTCAAGGGCAATTAGCGATGGGCAATAAATGCTGGCCTAGCCAGAGTCACCCTCATCATGTGAACAAATAAAAAAGCTCCACAAACTTCAGAATATTTGGACCCTCTAGCCTCTTTAGCATTCCCCATTTTATTCACTCCACCATTGGTGGCTGTGCTTTCAGTTGCCTCAGCTCTAAGCTCTGGAATTTCCTCTCTAAACCTCTATACTTCTCTTTCCTCTTTAAAATATACCTCGTTGACCAGGCATCTAATCTAATATCTCCTCTTGGGGCTCGGAGTCATACTTCGTCTTTTAATGGTCCTTTGAAGCGCCTTGGGATGTTTCATTCCATTAAAGGTGCTATATATATATATATATATATATGAGTTGTCGTTGCTCGTGACCAGCCGGGAATCCCAACACGGGGCGGGATCCTCACTTTGTGATGTCATTGCGCCGGCCCGCCCAGCGGGACAAACTGCTACGCATGCGCCTAGCGGCAAGATGGCGAAGCCTGGAACCTAAGAGGAGGCAACGATTCATTTTCTGGGAAATTTCTTGCCGCGGTGTATAGGCGCTCCAGCAAAAGAAAAAGTATTCTCAGAGGTCAGATATTTACCTACACTCTTTAAAGCGGAGCAGTGATTATAGTGATGCGCGCAATTCCAATCACACAACCTGCCGAACTGCTACCTGGACAGTTGGACTGTTGTAAACTGTGTAAGGGGGGCGGGGTGTAGAAGTGGCGAGTTTGAAAAGACAAACTATGTTTAGGAACTTTCTTCTTATAACTGCAAGCGAAATTACTAGAACGATAGCAACAGAGCGTCAGTAGCTGCAGAAATTTTGTTGGCGGATTAATATTTTGAGGGAATGCTGGTTTGCTCTAATTTGCACCCCCGCCCCTCGTAGTGGTAAATGCCAGTGATTTAAACTGAGAGCGCGCGAGCTGGCGATGGCTGGAAAGCGCGCGCGCCCTGACCGTTACGGGGCGTGTGATGACTTCACATCCTCCCCCCCGTCTCTTCGCTTCCCCTTCACACACCCAACTGCCCCCCCCCCCCGCCCCCAGGTAGTAGTTAGCAAGGCTTATGAGTGCTTTACAGTACTGGTATACAATAATGTGACAAAAAAACCTACATTCAAATTCATTAGAGCAAACAAGTAAGAGGGTTATTTAATTCTTCAACGACCTCAATAATACGTAACGGCAAAAAGGTATTCTTTCGGTGGTAAGTTTACAAAAACTGCATTGTAACACACTCTAGATGTAACATTCATCACAGTAACGCCCAGGACACTATGCAAAAAATGGGAAATGAACTAAACTTTGAACATCCTGGGGGTTACCATTGACCAGAAACTGAACTGGACTAGCCATGTAAACACTGCGGCTACAAGAGCAGGTCAGAGGCTAGGAATAGTGCGACGAATAACCCACCTCCTGACTCCCCAAAGCCTGTCCACCACCTACAAGACACAAATCAGGTGCAGGAAGCATTCAAGTAGGGGGAGCAAACAGGAATGTAATGGTAGTAGGGGACAGTATAGTCAGAGGGATTGACACCATTGTCTGCAGCAAAAAGAGCAAGAGTCTGGGTGGCTGTGTTGGCTATCTGGTGCCAGGGTGCAGGACATCTGCTCAGGGCTGGAGAAGAAGTTGCAGGGGGCGGTGGCGGGGGGGGTATGTGGGCGGCAGGGGAGGGACACCTGCAAAGGGGGGGGGGTGGGACTTGCAGCACGATGGGGAGCTGCAGGGGTAGGGGGAGGACCTAGTCATTGTGGTCCATGTAGGTACTAACGACAGGCAGGACAAAGGAGTTCTGCACAGTCAGTATGAGAACCAAGACACCAAATTAAGAAGCAGAACCTCAAAGGTCATAATCTTGAGATTATTACCTGAGCCACATGTAAATTAGCATAGGACGAATCAGATTAGGGAAATGATTGTGGATCTGAGACTGTTTTTAAATTTAAGGGCAATTGAGAGCATGAAAGCTGAGCTGGCTGGAGTGAATTGGCAAACTAGGTTAAGGGATAGGTCAATAGAGATGCAGTGGCTAATATTTAAGGGGCTATTTCAGAATACACAGAATAGATACATCCCAACAAGTAAGAAAACTTCCAAGGGATGGACACACCATCTTTGGTTAACTAGAAAGGCTAAAGATAGCATCAAACTTAAAGAAAAAAGCATATAATTGGGCAAAGACAGGAGGCAGGTCAGAAGATTGGACAATATAAGGAACAGCAATGAATGACTAAAAGACTAATAAGGAGGGAAAAATTAGAGTATGAGAGAAAGCTAACCATAAATATAAAAACAGTAGGAGTTTGTATAAATATTTTAAAAAGAAACTTGTTAACAAATTGAGCATTGATCTTATAGGAAGTGAGCCTGGAGAATTGATAATGTAAAACAAGAAGATGGCAGATGAATTGAACAGGTATTTTGCATCAGTTTTCACTATAGAGGATACGAGTAATATCTCAGAAATCTATTAATTAGGAAATGGAAGTGGGGGAGGAAGTCAGGAAAATTACAGTCACCAGAGAAATGGCACTGAGTAAGTTGTTGGAGCTGTGGGCTGACAAGAGCCTGGGTCTTAAAAGTGTCTAGTGAGATAGTTGATGCATTGGTTTTAATTTTCCAAAACTCCCTAGGTTCAGGGAAGGGCCCATTAGATTGGAAGATAGCAAAACGTAACTCCATTATTCAAATAGGGAGGGAGACAGAAAACAGGGAATTACACACCAGTTAGCTTAACATCTGTCATAGGGAAAATGTTAGAAGCTATTATTAAAGAAGCTACAGCTGGGCACTTGGATAAACTCAAGGTCATCAGGCAGAGTCAACATGGTTTTGTGAAAGGGAAATTGTGTTTAACCAACTTATTGGAGTTCTTTGAGGAAATAACATGTGCTGTGGATAAAGGGGAACCTGTGGATGTACTGTACTTACTCTTAAGTTTTAAGCATAAATTAGATAGATACATGGATGGGAGAGGTCTGGAGGGTTATGGACTAGGTGCAGGTCAATGGGACTAGCGGAATAATATTTCGGCACAGACTAGAAGGGCCGAATGGCCTGTTTTCTGTGCTGTAGTGTTCTATGGTTCTATGGCATTTGCTAAAATGCCACATCAAAGGTTATTTTGGAAAATAAAAGCTCATGGTACAGGGGGTAATGTATGGGCATGGGTAGAAGATTGGCTGGCTAGCAAGAAGCAGAGAGTAGGCATAAATGGGTATTTTTCATGTTGGCATGTTGTAATGAGTGGTGTGCCACAGGGTGCAGTGCTGGAACCTCATCTGTTTACAATTTATATAAATAACTTGGATGAAGGGATGGATGGGATGGTTGCCAAGTTTGCTGATGAGACAAAGATAGGTAGGAAAGTAAGTTGTGAAGAGGACCTGAGACTACAAAAAGATATGGATAGGTTAAGTGATTGGGCAAAGATCTGGCAAATGGAGTATAATGTGGGAAAATGTGAAATTGTCCATTTTGTTAGGAAGAATAAAAAAAGCATATCTAAATGGTGAGAGATTGCAGTGTTCTGAGGTGCAAAGAGATCTGGATGTCCTAGTGCATGAATCACAAAAGGCTAGTATGCAGGTATAGCAAATAAATAGGAAAGCTAATAGAATGTTATCATTTATTGCAAGGGGAACTGAATACAAAAGTAGGGAGGTTCTGCTTCAGTTGTACAAGGCACTAGTGAGACCACATTTGGAGTATTGTGTACAGTATTGGTCACCTTATTTAAGTAAGGATGTAAATGTGTTGGAAGCAGTTCAGCGAAGGTTTGCCAGACAGGGGTCATGGCTTAAAAATAAAGGGCACCCATTTAAAACAGATGAGGCAACATTTTTTCACTCAGGGTCGTGAGTCTTTGGAACTCTTCCTGAAATGTTGGTGGAAGCAGAGTCTTTGAATATTTTTATGGCAGACATGGATAGATTCTTGGTAAGCAAGGGGATGATAGGTTATCAGGAGTAGGTGGGATGCAGCTTTCAGGTTACTTTCAGATCAGCCATGATCTTATTAAATGGTGGAGCAGGCTCAAGGGGCTGAGTGGCCTACACCTCCTTGTTCATATGTAGTTATGATGAATATATATAAAATGTAACTTATATAAGACACTGGTTAGACCTCAGCTGGAGTATGTGTATAGTTCTGGGCGCCACACTATAGGAATGATGTGAACACTTTGGACAGAGTGCAGAAGAGGCTTACGAGAATGTTTCCAGGGATGAGACACTTCAGTTATGAGGAAAGATTGGAGAAGTTAGGACTGTTTTCCTTGGAGAGGAGAAGGCTAAGAGGAGACTTGATAGAAGTTTTCAAAATCATGAGGGGCCTGGACAGAGTAGATAGAAACTGTTCCCGCTCGTAAAAGGATCAAGAACCAGAGGACACCGTTTTGAAGTGTTTTGCAAAAGAAGCAAATTTGCAAGGTAGAAAAATCTTTTTCACACAGTGAGTAGTTAGGGTTTGGAATGCACTGCCTGGAAGTGTGGTGGAGGCAGGTTCAATTGAAGCATTCAAAAGGGCATTGGATGATTATTTAAATAGAAGCAATGTACCGGGTTATGGGGGAAAAGGCAGGCGATTGGCACTAGGTTAAAATGGTGAGAGCCAGTGCAGACACAATGGGCCGAATGGCCTCCTTCTACACTGTAACAATCCTGTGATTCTGATTCTGATTCTGAGAGATGGAATACTCTCCACTTGCCTGGATGAGTGCAGCTCCAAAAACGCTCAAGAAGCTTGACACCATCCAGGGTAAATAAGCCTGCTTGATTGGTACCACTTCCACAAACATACATTGCCTCCATCAATGACAAACAGTAGCAGCAGCGTGTACCATCTACAAGATGCACTGAAGAAACTCATCAGAAGGCAGCACCTTCCAAACCATGACCACTGCCATCTAGAAGGACAAGGGCAGCAGATACATGGGAAGACCGCTACCTGGAAGTTCTCCTCCAAACCACGCATCATCCTGACTTGGAAATATATTGTCATCCCCTTACTGTCGCTGGGTCAAAATCCTGGAACTCCCTGCCTAACTGTGGGTGTACCTACACCACAGGGACTGCAGCGGTTCAAGAAGGCAGCTCACCACCACCACCTCAAGGGCATTAATTTTGGCCTCACCAGCGACACCCACATGCCGTAAATTAATTTTTCATCTGAATTGAAATGCTATCAAAAGGATGACCAAAATAGTCAGTTCACTTTCACAACTAGCGGATCCTGATGAGGGTTGTTACGCACTAGGACACTAGCCACACCGACCGTTGCCATTTGCTAGTCTTGTATCTTGCCAGTACTTTGTGACACTTCCATTTCTTTTTCCAGGTTATTGACTGCACTCTGATTACATTGTTTTCTTATCAGATTATTTCAATGGTTTCCTTTATGAATTATCTTAATTGCATTGAAGTTAATTTTTAAATGTTAGATATTGTTGCCCATTTTGAAAACTAGAGTGTAACTGAATCATCACCGAGAATATTGCTTCAATGTGTGTAATGTTACCTTGGTTAAGCCTGTCAGATATTTCTGTCAAATGATGAAATGACTCTAACATCCTTGGACATTCATATCAGGTCAATTTTAAATTTAACTGCTATAATCTATCGAGAATTGAAAAAGGACTCATGGAATCTTGGGCTTCATAAGTAGAGGTATTGAGTACAAAAGCATGGAAGTTATGCTGAACCTTTTATAAAGTTCTGCTTAGGCCACAACTAGAATATAGCATCCATTTCTGGTCACTACGTTTTAGGAAGGATGAGTGCCCAGATGAGATTTCCCAGAATAGTTCCAGGGATGAGAGATTTTAGCTACAAAGTTAGGTTGGAGTTATTTTCATTGAGAAAAGGAGAATAGGGAGATTTGATAGATTATGACAGGTTTAGATAAGGTAGACAAAGCATTCGCATTAGCTGATGGTATAAGAATTAGTGGCGATAGATTTAAGATTTAAGATTTTGGATCATGAGAGCCTTTTTACACAGGTATGATTTCTAGGTTATCATTCGCAATGAGGGTGATGAAAGTGGAGACGAATGATTTCAAAAGGCATTTGGTTGGGCAATTAAGGGTAATAAACTAACAGGGTGAGGAGGATAGAGCAGGGGGAAAAGGGACTATTGATCTACAGAGAGCTGGCATGGACTTGATAAGCTGAATGGCCTGTGCAATAATTGATTCTTTTAGATTTTTAGATTCTAACGTATATTTACATGATGCTGAGAAGAGACAAAGTCCTTAGAGATTTTTTTGATAATAATGCCTCTAAAATTGAGAAATCTATCAATCTGCATTAAATTCCCTTTTTTGTTACCTAGAAATGGATCCAACTTCGTCCATGAAATCTCTGTTACTGGCTATCACCCAGTATAAAAATGCGAAAACTGAAAGCAATGTTTTACAAATACAGAGGCAATTGGATGTAAGTACAACACTTACTGTATGAAAGAAAAGTTGAAACGTATTAATAAAGTGTGAGGTATGTGTGTGTGATAACACTACAAAAGCAATTAATTAATTGGCTGTAGCATGCTTTTGACACTGAAAGGCTGGATCATTTTATTATTTTGATTTCCTCCCCCTCATTGCTGCTTTCCCTCCCTCCTTCCTTCATGCCCTCCACTTTGATTGGCATTAAATTCCTCTCCATTGTTTTGACTAAAACATTTTATATTAACATTTAGAATGGAACCTCCCTATGTCAGCATTTGTAATAATGAAACCCTTGTCTAAATACGTAGCCTTTTTTAATGGAACAACTCTTTTAGGCTCTGGGTGATTTGAGAGAGGTCGGGTATGAAAGATTTGGGTGAAAGCTTAAAATGTGGTTATGTTTCAGAGATGACATTTTATATTCATTCATGGGGTGTGGGCATTGATGGCAAGGCCAGCATTTATTGCCCATCCCTAATTACTCTCGAGAAGGTGTTGATAAGCTACCTTCTTGAACCGCAGCAGTCCATGTGGTGTAGGTACACCCACAGTGATGTTAGGGAGGAAGTTCCAGGATTTTGACCCAGCGACAGTAAAGGAACAGTGATATATTTCCAATTCTGGATTGAATTCTGACTTGGAGGGGAACTTCCAGGTGTTGGTGTTCCCATCTGTCTGCTGCCCCTGTCCTTCTAGATGGTAGTGGTCACGGGTTTGGAAGATGCTGTCTAAGGAGGCTTGCTGAGTAACTGCAGTGCATCTTGTGGATGGCACACACTGCTGCCACTGTTCGTCGGAGGTGGAGGGAATGAATGTTTGTGGATGTGGTGCCAATCAGTGGGCTGCTTTGTCCTGGATGGTGTCAAACTTCTTTCTGGATGGTGTCAAGCTTCTTGAGTTTTGTGGGAGCTGCACTCATCCATGCAAGTGAAGAGTATTCAGTCACACTCCTGACTTGTGCTGTGTAGCTAGCTTTGGGAGTCAGGGGGTAAGTTACTCACTGCAGGGTTCCTAGCCTTTGACCTGCTCTTGTAGCCACATTATTTGTATGACTAGTTTAGGTCAGTTTCTGGTCAATGGCAACCCTCAGGTTGTTGATGGTGGGGTATTCAGCGATGGTAATGCTATTGAGTCTCAAGAGGCAATAGTTAGATCTCTTGTTGGAGATGATTATTGCCTGGCACTTGTATGGTTTGTTGCTTGCTATTCGTCAGCCCAAGCCTGGACACTGTCCAGGTCTTGATACATTTAGACATGGACTGCTTCAGAATCTGAGGACTTGTGAATGGTGCTGAACATTGTGCAATCATCAGTTAACATCCCCACTTCTGACCTTGTGACGAAAGACAGGACATTGATGAAACAGCTGAAGATAGTTGGGCTGAGGACACTACCCTGAGGAACTCCTGCTGTGATATCCTGGAACTGAGATGATTGACCTCCAACAACCGCATCCATCTTCCTTTGTGCTAGGTATGATTCCAACCAGCTGAGACTTTTCCCCCTGATTCCCATTGACTCCAGTTTACCTAGGGCTCCTTGATGCCACACTCAGTGAAATGCTGCCGTGCTGTGAAGGCAGTCACTCTCATCTCACCTCTGGAGTTTAGCTCTTTTGTCCATGTTTGAATCAAGGCTGTAATGAGGTCAGGAGCTGAGTGGCCCTGACGGAACTCGAACCGAATATCAGTGAGCAGGTTAAGCAAGTGCGGCTTGATGGCACTGTTGATGACCCCTTCCATCACTTTACTGATGATGGAGAGTAGACTGATGGAGCCGGGTTAGACTTTTCCATCTTTTTGTGTACAGGACATAGCTGGGCAATTTTCCACATTGCTCGGTAAATGCCAATGTTGTAGCTGTACTGGGACGGCGTGGCGAGTTCTGGAGCATGTCTTCAATACTATTGCTGGAATATTGTCAGGGCCCACAGTGCCTTCAGCCGTTGCCTGATATCACGTGGAGTGGAGTGAATGGAATTGAATTGGCTGAAGACTGGCATTTGTGATGCTGGGGACCTCTGGAGGAGCCCAAGGTGGATCATCCACTTGGCACTTCTGACTGAAGATTGTTGCAAATCCTTCAGCTTTTTACTGTGCTGGGCTCCCCCGTCATTGAGGATTGGGATATTTGTGGAGTGGCCTCCTCCGGTTTAATTGTCCTCCAACATTCATGACTGGATGTGGCAGGACTGCAGAGCTTAGATCTGACCCATTGGTTGTGAAATTGATTAGCTCTGTCTTTTGCTAGTTGCTTTGCTGTTTGGCACTCAAGTAGTCCTGTGTTGTAGCATCACCAAGTTGACACCTCATTTTTACATATTCCTGGTGCTGCTCCTGGTATCTCCTGCATTCTTCATTGAACCAGGGGTGAATCACCTGTCTTGGTAATGGGGGATATGACAGGTCATGAGGTTACAGATTGTGGTTGATATAATTCTGCAGCTGATGGCCCATAGCGTCTCATGGTTGCGCAGTCTTGAGTTGCTAGATCTGTTCGAAACCTGTCCCATTTAGCACGGTGGTAGTGCCACACAACACGATGGAGGGTATCCTCAATGTGAAGATGGGACTTCATCTCCACAACTACTGTGCAGTGGTCACTCCTACCAATATCATGGACAGATGCATCTGCGGCAGGCAGGCTGGTAAGTTTGAGGTCAAGTATGTTTTTCCCTCCTATTTATCTCCTGACCCCCTGCTGCAGACCCAGTCTAGCAGCTATGTCATTTAGGGCTCGATCAGAAGCGGTGCTACCGTGCCAATCTTTGTGATGAACATTGAAGTTCCCCCACCCAGAGTACATTCTGTGCCCTTGCCACCCTCAGCCTTCCCCCAAGTGGTATTCAACATGGAGGATTCACCAGCTGAGGGGGAGCAGTACATGTTAATCAGCAGGAGGCTTCCTTGCCCATGTTTGACCTGATGCCATGAAACTTCATGGTGTCCAGAGTCGATGTTGAGGACTCCCATGGTAACTCCTTTCCAACTGTCTCCCACTGTGTCACCACCTCTGCTGGGTCTGCCCTGCCGGTGGGACAGGAAATACCCAGAGATGGTGATGATGGTGTCTGGGACATTATCTGTAAAATATGATTCCGTGAGCATAACTATTTTATATTGTCACTTGACTAGTCTATGGGACAGCTCTCCCAATTTTGACAAGCCCCCAGATGTTAGTAAGGAGGACTTTGAAGGGTTGACAGGGCTGAGTTTGCCATTGTAATTTCCGGTGCCTTGGTCGATGCGTGGTGGTCCATCTGGTTTCATTCCTTTTTATTGACTTTGTGGAGTTTGAAACAACTGAATGGCTTGTTAGGCCATTTCATAGGGCATTTAAGAGTCGACCACATTGCTGTGGGTCTGGAGTCAGATGTAGGCCAGGTAAGGACGGCAGATTTCCTTCCCTAAAAGGGAAGGACATTAGAGAACCAGGTGGGTTTTTACAACAATCGGCAATGGCTTCATGGTTGTCATTAGATTTTTAACTCCAGATTTTTTTATTGAATTCAAATTCCACCATCTGCCGTGGTGGCATTCAAACTCAGGTCCCCAGAGACTTGCCCTGGGTCTCTGGATTACTAGTCCACCGGCAATACCACTACACCACTGCCCCCGTAATACCGTATATACTCAAGTAATAGTCGATCTCATGTAAATGTTGACCCCTGACATTTAGCCAAAAAATAGTAACTCTACTTATCACATGCCCACCACGTCTCCTGCAGGCCGACCCTCTCCCTCTCACCAACTCTCTCTCGCTGCTGCCCCGCCCAACTCTCCTGCTCGCCACTTTCTCTCCCAAATCTTCACTGCGATTGAGGCCTCAGGAGCGGGCTGGCAAGAGGGAGGAAGTGAGCGAAAGGAGCTGCAAGTGGGACAGTCAGGCAGGGAAGCAGCCACTGGGAATGTGCCTTGGGTAGCAAGGGAGGCCACTCTAAAATGGCGTCGCTTTGTCGGCCCCAGCACAAAACTATTTTGACCCCACGAAAATGTTATTTGTGCATAAGTCGACCCCCTCCATTTTGCTTATAAACTTGGCCTCAAAAACACTGGATTTTACATGAGCATATATGCTATTTTTCGAAGGTGTGGTGAAGGAATTCCTCCGTGAATTTCCCCTGCCCTCAGCTGGGATAACGTTTTGTTTTTTAAAGCATTAGTGTGCTTATTCTAATTGCTAATTGTACCTTGCTGAAAGGAGGCAAGCTGTTTATTACATAGCTCTTTCAAAGAACCACCACGAACATGGTAGGATGAACTCAGCCTCCTGTGCTGTCTGATTCGATGAATTGCCAATTTAAATTGATTAAGCATTTTGGGAACTAAAAATGTAGTTCCTCATTTTTGAAAAAGTCTTTACCATTTTTTTTTCAAATTGAAATTTCCAATGTCAAGAATTTAAAATTGAGGCTATTAACGAGACATTGAAGAATCTCTTTGACTCAAACAATATTATTTGGTTGCTTTTAAACTTATTTGAAGATAACCTGACAGACCAATATCAAAAGCTTCATTCTGGTAAACAATATACTTATGTGTATTTTAAAATAGGATATTTGTGAGAGGACAATGTTTTCTTATCTTCGGTTTTCCCTTGGGAAAATAGGGTGAAGTAGTGGAAGGATTTGTAGGCTGGTTAACAGCTGGAATATAAACACTACTTCTATACTACTACTTCTATAGTCTATACATTACTTCTATAGTCGTAGCAATCATGCCAGCACATTGGTGGTCCTATACAACAAAACCTTTTTATTGGCCCCTGCAATCCATATAATGAGGAGGGGCCACTCCTCAGTTGGGTAAAACAGCAGACTACTGATTATCTCTTTTTAATGTTTGGAGAGATCGCTTAGTAAGTTACAAGCCAGTGCCATCAGGCCCAGGTCGTTGTCTTCCCTTTGTTGTTGACAAACACCAGAAATCCACAATTGAGCTATGCACGTATCTGGTCACTACTTTGCCTGCAGTTCTGACAAATCTTATCCTCCCCCTATACAATACTGCTGAATCTCATGTACTCCTCCACAGTGACAATAGACCAACAGTTTCTTCTATCCCAATGAACAATTTCTGAAGCCTCCATCAGTCCCCAACCTAGGTTTGCCAAGGGGGCCTAATGTACCCCTACCCAATACGAAATATCAGGACCTGGAAATTTTTGGGAGCCTGCTCTACCTATGTAAGTACAGCAGAATGAAACTCTCACCAAAGTCATTCACTTAGTCAGGGCAGGCCACAGGGATGCAGCAGCATCCACCCTGGCCTAATTCATTTACTCTTCTGAGGCTGAGTAGAATCTATATAGCTCTAAATGGGCTTAAAGGGAAGAAAAATCTTTTAACTCTTTGGCTTCTAGTAGAACAATTCCAAGTACAGAAATTCACCATTCCCTTGCAAGAAGATTTTGGGCCCTCAAAAAAACTTCATAATGTTGGATCCTGAATGTAATTTCCATTAGGCCTTTCGAACAAGGAACTTCTGGGAACTTCTCGACCTTTTCCTTTGATGTGGTTTCAGATGTCCAAGGCTCCCAACGGGAATTTTAAGTTCTGGTCAGTAGAAACCAGGATCTCAGCCCAGGATCTTGCCCATATTCCAGGCTACACTCCCATTGCAAATGGGACTTGTGTCCCCACCAGCTCCATGAACTGGGGGGCCTAGTTGTCTGACTAATTGACACATATTGCATACTGCATTGCTTTGTATTCTTAGCTTTAAGTCTGGTAAAGGATAAATTTAGATACATGGGTTAAAAAGAATTTATATAAAGTAGAGACCACTGCTTTATGGCTTTCACAGGATATTGGAGTAATGGAATCAAACATCAACAAAATTTCCAGAGCACCATTTGATACAAATGGAATTTGTCTCTGTCATTCTGTTAGTGGCCCTGATGTTGTCTCCTAGCATCCCTTTTGTAAATTAGTATCTTTCAACTCTTAGCAAGTACTTACGCTGGTAAAAAATTCCAAAATGATCACAGAAGTATGTAACAATTGTCATTTTGAAGTTATTGATGCGTTTTGGGCATCCTGTATTCTTCAAATGTTCACTGCAACATTCCGATCTTAAGGATGGCCAAATCCTGTTCTTGTTCAATTTACAGTTTAAAATACTGTAGCTTATATTCATTTCAGTGAAAAGCAGAATAATGGACAATAGTAGCTAAAATGGCAACTGATTTAGAAGCTTCTGGGTAAGCAGATTGGAAGAGCCATGGATTACATTCAGTATACTTTCCTTGACATAATGGTTATTTCTAGTCTAGAAATATCAGGGGAGTCAAATTTTGAAATATTCTTTTATCTTCTAGGTAATTTGTGGAACAAAAGCAGTAATGGTATTTGCAACAAATCAAAGCTTACCAAGTGAATGTCTGAATAGCCTTGTGGAACTTGTTGGTGATCCTAACATAAAAGTGACACTGACTCTAAAGATTATTGGATTACTAACACAATTAGGTATGATTTATTTTGCTATATTAAATTGAATGCTTTGATTCAATACAACTTTATTTTTTAATTTTTATTTTCACAAGTAGAATACCCATTGTTGACTTTATATTGTATAATAACATTCGTCTTAGCATATGAATAGCTATGAGTATAAATACAACCATGCATATGTGTTATATATCTGTAAAAGGTAAAGAGAGGGAAACTGTGTGTACTTTAAATTTTTGGAGAAGGTTGAAAATATTAAAACATTGCTAATACCTATTCATGGAAATGTCCTGGCTCGAAAAATTAAAAAGTCTTTATAAATTAAATCAATTCTTTTGGGGTACTTTGTTGAAGGGGTGTATAATGCCAAATTTTATCACTTTTGGGTTTCCTTTAGAGAATAATTCGTTCACAAACTGTGAAGTGTGTCTACAAGTGGGGTGAGACATAATACAGGTGGGACAAAGTGATGTGATAAATCACAATCAGAATAAAACCAACAGCATTGGTAAATGTGAAGGAAAAGAACAGGCATAGTTGCACAGATGTAAAACATTAGCTAGGACTTTGAAGTCTGAAGGGGATAAAGCTCAAAGGAATGGGAATTAACAAAAGACCTGAAAGACAGAATGAGAGTATAAGTATAAAATAACTTTAGTGGAGTGCAGAAGGCTGTATGACAATCTTTTTTTGCCAGGAGCCAGCTCTGAATAGGTTTGAGAACAATTAGTTTATATCCTTTGTTGAATGAAGTTGATTATTGCTTCACAAATAAATATACAGTACTTAAGAAATGTTATGCAAGGAAGGGGGCAAGAGTTGTCTTTTTTTCTCCCAAAAAGAAAGGGAGGGGAGAAAATTTGCGAGAGCCTCATGGTTCCCTTTTTTTTCCAATTTCCACAATTAACACCCAAGTCTGGGAAAGATCATCCTGTTCAGTGCCAATTAGTTGAAGCCAAGTCTGTCAGATAAATGTTCTGAACAGACCTCCCATGAAGCTTTCTTCTGGCAGAAGAAAGACTGAAAGGGGAGACTGACAAAAGTGAGTATCCCTGCTTAGTATTAGCTTGATGGCTATCCCTTTAAATCCACTTAGAATACAAAGGAATTGAAAAGCTGTTAACAAAAACAATTAAAACCTGTATCTTAGCAATATTCAAATATATATAAAATGAGGTGTATTCAGTTATGTGGATGGCAGCTGATTAATTTTGAATGTGGTAGGCAGTTATTGAATACAAGCGCAGGGACATTTAAGGAGCGAGTGGAGTTGAAAGCAGGGCAGACACGTTATTTGGAACTGTCAAGGGATTTAGTTCAGACTCACTCCCACAGAGATGATAAATACTAGAAACAATATATTCTGCCAAAGAGTAGCAGATCGATTGCCACCTTGTTTTTCCTTTTGAAGAGCTAAATTATGGAATTTCTGCTGCAAATGTTTATAGTGTAACATGTTGCTCCTCTGTAGTAGCTTGTTCTTGGTTTGTTTAATAAATTTGCTTAATCTTTTAAACTGCAAACATGATCAGATGTTCTGATATTCTACTACTTAGCTCAGATGGAAATATCCTGGGGAGATATAGGACATTTTATCACCATTAAACCATTAAAAGCATGTGGCGTGTTTTAGACAGAGCGTGTCACTTAGAGCTACTTGAGTATCAGGACTAAGATACTTTTGAAATTGTAGAGAGCAGAGACTCACAATAAGAGTAGAAAGACAAACAACATTCCCTTCTTTTTCTGGGATAAGGAACTTAAGTTAAAAATGCTCCCTCTCTGACTTTTGCATGTTATTTTAAATTCCTGAGCATAAAGCTATTTTTGTGACTTTCAGTTTATCACAAGTCATAGTAAAAATATCAGATGAGACTTTTTCTTCCAAATTAATGAAATCTAATAAAGCTACTCATTGTAATTTGTGTATAAAGTATAATTTGGTTTACAGTCATTTAAGATTCATTGTATGTATCTTTTTAAAAGATGATTTTAAAATCCTTTGACTTTTTTTTAAATTTTCTGGTTTTCACAACCTAGCCAAACAGGCAGCCCACTTTCAAACTTCTGAGGGTCTGTTACCAGTAATTGAGGTGTGTGAGGATGAACCGTGGTGATTCATACTGTGTGGAAGTGTCTGACCTCAGCTTGGTATCTCCCTATGAAGAACATTGAAATCAGGGCATCCCTGTGAGGGAGCTCACTCTGTTATAAAGTGGGTTGATAGTTTAACGAACTGCACTGCCATTGTGTTGCACTTATAATTGCAGAAATGGACATTTTAATATGGCGCTATTTCACATTATTGCACCTGACATCAGTACCAGTTTTTCAATGTTTTCTTTTATGTTTCTATTCCAGCATCAGACCATGAAAGCAGAGAGGCTTTGCACACATACAACCTCATCAGTGCGCTTGCAGCAGTGGTTCAACATTATAGTACAGCTCCCAATGTGCAGGTTGTACTGCAGGTACAAATCTCATATAACTGGTAGTCCCACCTTTTGTAGCTTTGGCATGGGGTGCAGAAGAGGAGAGGATTCCAGGATGGAATAAGGTGTTTAATTATTAGAAATTCTGAATGTTTTTAAAACTACTTCCTATATCAGACCAGGATCATCTTGTTAACTGCCTTTCTATGGTATTTAAAGATTAAACAGGCATCGCACTCAGCATAACAATTGTTGTCCCTTTTGTCAAAGTAGTGTAAAGCAGAGCGTAGGGTTTTATTTTCTGATTTTTATTTATATTCCAACCTGTTTAACAGGTGTTATTTAGCGAATAAATAAACGTCATTACAAGCAATCAAGAGACCTCTGAAAACACGTTTCAGATAAATATAATTAAGGACTTGCTAACAATTCCGTGGCTGCGTTTTCTTGCTCTTGAAAGTAATTCTATAAAATTTGAGCACCGGAGACTTGTGTTTATTTATTTTTTAAGGTCTGTGTTGCTTGCACAGTTTTCAATTTTAATAAGTTACTTAATCATTTCTTTTTCAACAGAGCTTGCAGCTTCTACAGAAAATGACTTACAATACCAGAGTTTTTAATTGTAGTGCAAATATTGATGTGCTGATTGCCTTTCTGGTGAAACATATGTAAGTTTGTGACAATTTGCTTGTTATTAGTAACCTGAATAGAATAACTTGTGTGTATTATGCAGCCATTGTTTTGAAGTTCTTACTCTCTGCCTTAATGTCTAAATTATTGCAGATCATTCCAATTGCTTCCAAATTGCTGGTCCTTTGATACTAACCACCTGGTTTCTCAGTCGCTCTTTCTCCCCTCAACCAGCAAATTGTTATCTGTCTAACTTCCCCCTTAGCCCAATAACCTCCCTATCACATTGTTTTCAACTTTTACATTAAAATGACATCTTCCTACTTGCAATAAGGTTCTTAAAATTAAGCTTTCAAATAAAAAGGTCTGGTCATATCACTGCAAATTAACTAACAAATTAGAGCTGGTAGTCAGTTGGCTATGCAACATCTTGTCTGCTTAAGTGCAAATATTTCAAAGCCAATTATTGTCATCCTTTCTTAAATCCTCCATCAATCCTACCTCTTACTGAGCCTTTCTCTCTAAATCGTTAGATATGTTGTTGTCACACGACCATGTGCTCACATCTTTCACAAATTCTGTTTTAAGTTCCTCAAATCTAATTTCCAATCTACCCAAAGCACAAAGACTAGTCTGGTCAAAGTTTTGAAAACATTGTGTGTCACAATTGTTCCATCTCATCCCCCTCAACCTTTCACACATTTGAGCTCTGTTCTCAACTACCTTTCCCCCACAGTGTTATCTTGTTGCTCTGTTTAAATCTGTGCCAGTATACTAACAATTTCTCATCGCATAATTACTGCTGCCTCGAGTATGTTCCACAGCCCAATTACTTGGTCGTCCTCTATTCATCATTTACAGTTTGGTCATTAGCAACTTCAGTGACATCAGCACAGGGTAAGCTTCTATGTGCATGCCAGTGACATCCAAAACTGCCTATATTACTACCAAGCAGACCTTTGTTATACTTTTGACTGTTCCTCAGGACCTGGATGAGTCAGAATTTCCTTTCGTTTAATGTGAGCAACAGCAAACCCACCAGCTTCATGCTTTCACTAGCACCTCCATATCTCTGGCCCAAACTCTGATCTGTGATGCTCTGTCAAGTTAAATTCAGTGTTATTTTCTTGCTTAACATTCAGTCCATCACCAAGATTGCATTTTCATCTCCAGAACATTGTCTGTTAACACCTCTGTCTCTTCCCCACTGCTGCTGAAATGTTACCCATATCTTCACCTTTGCATTTGACACCTGCAATGCTTTCCACACCAACCTCCCTGATTCAACATTTCACAACATTCAGCTAATCCAGAACTCTGCTTTGTCGTCTTCACTATAATGTGTTTCCTGTCCAGAATACAGGAAGGATAATGTATATATCTACATCAAACTGGCTACTCTAAAATTATTATTTTTATTTTAAAAATGGACAAGGCTTTACCCTGACTAGCCATGACTCATACCAAAGGAAATTCTAACCTTCAGAAACCAGCAGGGACCTTGTTATCTTTTAAAGAGGTTCTAATGCCCTTTGTGACAACCAACAATCAAATTCCAACAATGCACCTACATCCCTTTGCATTTCTAAGACAGCTGTGGCCAATGGAGACTGTACATCTGCAAAGGACAAAAGGAATCCTGATTCTTCTATTAAAGACTTCAAGGTTCCAGACCTGGGAAAATACAACTTTTGTCCAACACCCAGGAGAAATGAGAGTTTTGTCACATGACCCCCCCCCCCCCCCCCAAACACAAAAGCTGTTCGAACCTGAGATATTGTCGTGTGGAACTGAACCCAGGCAGTCTACCATTTTATCATCTAATAGGTAGCAGCAGAAAGAGCTCTGTCCAGGTAAAGTGCCTGGCCCTCATCTACACTGTGTACTACTGGAACATATGTGCCTGGGCCTTCAAGACTAATTCATCTCTGAGTACCTTCTCCCATTGTGGAAGTCCTCATTTCTGGAAAGTCTAATCATCCTGCAACAGCTTCAGCCCACTAACCTCTGAAGGGATATGCCACTGGACTTTTGATTCTGGGCTCACGTGAAACCATAACTCTTATTTTTATTGTGATCTTGCCTTGTACCCCTTTCTTTCCCTTATCCCTTTTTTATTGTATTGAGTGCAAAAGGGCCGAATGTTGCAAAACCCCTTTCCTACATTTTGTGTGTGTAAAATAAACCAACCCTCTTATTTTATCTTATCTTGAGTTTGCTGCGGGGTTATTAATAGAGGATTGGATCACTCTAAACAAAATGGTTGGGGAAAACACGTCACCACTTATAAAGGGGGGAAATAAGGAATCAAAAACATCTTTCTGTTTATGGACGGGTAGAGAAATCAGGGCCGTTTAAATTAACCCCCCTCCGGTCCATAACATGCTACACACCTTTCTCTCCTGTTCAAGTTTTTGGTGTTTAAGATGTGTAATGTTATGCTTTTCATCTCTATTTCTTAAAGAAATGGGACACATATAGTTAGAGATTGTGTATCTTCAGCGGAACCTTTTAAGGGCAATGATTCTAAACTAGTAATAGCTACAAGCAAGTATAAGTAGTGAACATAGTGAACAGCATTATCTAACATCAAGGAAATTAGATCTTAGTTCACTTTTCAATTTTTGTATTGAAAAATCTCTAGTGTAGAAGTATATTACTTACATAAACATGAAAAGGAAGGAAGTCGTACTGCTGACTCGAAGGATAGAGTATTGTGGTTTTGGCCACCAGATAATCGAGCTCATGACAACAGGTTTACTTTTAAAATTTTATTAACTGCACTGCAAAATACAGGCAAGATATAATTACCCAGTCTAGAGGACAGATGTGTGCTATCTTCTCATGTCTGTTATGCTACCTAAGTACACTATGCATCACAGGCAGTTGACTGTTTTTAGACCTCTTACTTAACTTCTGCTTATTCAAGGAATTGCTTGTAACACACATCTGTGTGTTACTTCCCAATTCCAATGCCTTTTTAAGATTGGGACATTACCTAATGCGTGGTGGATTAATTTTCCAACCATCCTGTTTGCAAATATTAATTTTCTACCATGACATATTATTCCATGTATTTGTTACAACAACTTGTATGTAAAATAATCTAATAGCATATCTAATTTCAATATCCTCAAGTGATTTATACTATCATATCGAGATGCAGTCAACTGGTTAGAAATCTTGACTCGTGAGATAGCTTTAATTGAATTTATCAACATATTTTTAATCCAATTCTGTTTATCCAAAGAAATTAGAATTCTACTTTTCAATATTTACACTTAAACAGACCAGATGTTATGTAACCAAATGACTACCAGCTCAATTTGTTAGTTATTTTGAAGTGATATAACCAGTCCTGTTATTTGAAAGCTTAATTTTAAGCACCTTATTGCAGGTAGAAAGATGTCATTTTAATATCATATTGAAATAATTCCAGATGAGCTAATTAATGTGAATTCTGTTCTAATTTAGTCAAGCCCCAGAAGATGAGCTAACTATGCCGTGCCTAGGGCTGATGGCAAACCTGTGTCGTCACAACCTTTCTGTTCAAGCCCACGTAAGATCTTTGGTAAGAATTTATTTATTAATGTAATATTTTTTCTGTTTGGATTATACTAAACTGAAATTATGACTGCAGTAAACCTAATTGTAGAGTCTATTCCTATTAATTCCAAGATCTGGCCTGCTGACAAAAATGTCCAGTTGAATTGAGCAATTTAAATGAAACAGTAGAGGGAACACTTTTTTTTAACCAACTATTGAAGCGCATTATTCAAAACCCGAGCACTATACAAACTGTGCATTGCAAGGTTCAGTCATTTCATAAAACATTAATTGTCATTTGCTTCCTGCAAAATTGTCCATTCTATTTAACACAGAAAATGGTTCAGTCAGAGTATCTAGCTTAATTGCATCAGTCAGAGGTCAGGGCCTCCAACATTATTAGAACCATGACTACAATTCAAAAGATAGTTTATTGGCTGTAAAGCACTTTAGGACGTTCTTTGATTGTGAAAGGTGCTATATAAATGCAAGGCTTTCTTTTCTCCATTATCAGTGAATTGAAAGTGGATATGGTAATTGCAACAGCAAACCAAGAGGCGCACTGCCTCTGCATCGGCTGTATACTATTTATCATCTCGAGCTTGTTCCACCATTTAATTAGATCTTGGCTGATCTGTTCCTTAACCTTAATTACCTGTCTTTGATCCATATCCCTTGATAACTTTACTCCCAAAAAATCTATCTGTCTTAGTCTTGAAAGTTTCAATTGACCCAGCATCCATAGTCTTTTGGCAGAAGGTTCCAGATTTCTATTATCCTTTGTGTGAGGAAATGCTTCCTGATTTCAATCCTGAATGGCCTGGGGTAATTTTAAGGTTATGCACCCTTGCTTTGTGTTCCTTACCAGACAAAATAATTTTTGTGTATCTACCTTATTGAACATGAAGTAGTTGGAAATGGTTATTAGGGAACACAGATCAATTGTGCATAATTTTAAAATTGGCGTATTTGGCATAAAATATTGGGTGAGAAATTGGGCTCAATGACACTTGTTATTTTGGGTGCTGCTAGTGAGATTAGAGGTGTGAAATGTTGTCTGCATATTGCATGCACACTTGTAAGATGAAGCATGCCAAATACCATTGTGGTGCATGTGCATAGTGAACTTCTGCTGAAACTATGCAGAGCAGGCAAATCACATGCGAAGCAGCACGCAATGCTGACTTGACCCCAACACTGCTATTTTGTTATTTAATGGTCCAGGTGACGTGCTTGCTTAAACTCGCACAGTTGAGCATGTGTTAAGCGGCAGGAAGGACTGCATTGCCACTTGGCTATGAAAGTGAATGTTGTGATGAACCTTTCTGTGCCTGGCTCCTTTGAGACTGTGCTGGAGATGTTTGTAGCACCCTGCAGTATGCCATCTACTGTTGCCATAAGGGAGGTCAATAACTCTCTATTCCAAGAGAGTACAGTTCATCTTATTCCCTGTTGCCAGAGACAAGCAGTTGGAGTGAGCACGCCGATTTTCTCAGTTTGCAGGCTCCACGTGTCAACTCTGCCATGTACCAGAACAAAAAAGGATTCTACTCCTGCAACGCCTAGCTGATGCATGACCATGGGCAGCACATCATGCAGGTCAATGCTCAGTATCCTGGCAGCAGTCATGAAGCCTTTATTTTGCGTCAGCCTTCTGTGCCAGCTGCATTTTAGCTACCAGGGAAAACTAAAGGGTGACTACTGTGCAGTAACTATAACCCCAATTCCCTGTTCTTCAACAGTTTCACACTTTTGCATCCACTCTATCACATCATCCTCTTGGCCATGATGCAAAATATCACCATGTTCCAAACCAGATTTACAATTGAAGTAATGCCATATTGTATACAAAACTCAACTAATTGTCATTGTCCACCCTCTTAGTGCCAGTTCTCTGTGTGTCTTTGCTTCATTGAGTTCTCCTACATAATGTCACCCTTGTGGTTCCAATATGGCTGGTGGAAAGCTGATAACTTTCAGTGCAGGAAGCTACAGATAGCCTTGGAGGATGACCTTGAGCAGCACTGGGCCTAGGAGGCCTGGATTCAGGCTGCACCACCTCAGCATGAACAATCTCGGCTGACTGGCTGACTTGCAACAGCAAGGGCTGTTGGGAAGTGACGAGAGGGCAGCAGGTGTATGCTCCACAGAGCCACTGTCACTCCCTTAGGTTGGCAGCTCAGCAATCCTAGCAATTTGCTGGAAGGCAATGCTGAACTTCTGTTACATATTGCAAGCCCCTTTGAACACCTTTATCTATAGCCATGATGGCAGCAGTCTAAGTTGGTGTGGTAGCAAGCTGATTTTGCATGACCTTACTATGAGCTTCTACTTCAGCACTCCGGCATCTGGCAGAAACTGCTTGTGCAGCAGTGGATGCCAAGACATCAACTATCAGAAGCTACTGTGGCTGGGTCCACAGATGTGTTGAGAGAGTTGGCCATCACTTCCATGCTGGAAAGGATGAGCTCCAAGCTGCATGCAAAATCTTCAGTCAAGTTGGTGACAGACTCCTCCGTATTCCTTGACGTTGAATGCAGGCTTTCAGAGCACAAAATATTTTGTTGTAAATACCTATTGGCTGCCTGCTATAGCCTGCCCTATTGAAGTGTTCATCAGAGTCCTCTGCAGCAGAACTCATGTCTGATCTCTCCCGGTGATAAGCTGACACCAGCGCTATCCTTGCACACTGTCCTGGCTGCAGCATATTTGTGGCCAGTGTTTCACTCTGTCATGAAGCTATTAATGTGTATAATATTTGGGAAAACATTTTTCTTTTAAAATAGAGGTTTAGCCTGCGGGTGTGTCTTAGTTGGATTAAAGCCAGCTAGTCTGGGTGCTTTGATGTTACTGGTTTTGATATGGAAGAGAAGATAGCATGCATTTGCATTTTTTTGAATAGAGCATTCAAGAAGTGGGGTGAAAACTTGACACCCTTTCTAGCAGCTACCAAGCAATATGTTTATATTACTAATGAAATTGGTACAATGAATGGGGTTTCATTGTTAAAAGGTAAAGTTCAAAGAGACTGGTGAGACAATCAGTGCTGGTAGGTATAACTTCAGTAGTTTTCAGATGTGCAGAGCAGAGGCAATGTAAGATCAAAAGGCAACTGCAAGCCTCCAACTAGCTCCACAGTGAAAGGAACCTCATTTTGAATTCGTACGGTGAAAATTCTTTGTCTGGTGTTTGGTTAAGTCTATGGGTTGCTGTTGCCTTAATGGAGATTAGTTTGGGAGTTATGATAGTAATTTGTAGCCATGTATATATATATTTTTAACCTGTGTAAATTAATAAAATGTTTCAATTAGTTTAATATAAAACCTCAAGAACTGATGGTCTGATTCCTGAATTTAGAGTCACATCTCAAACATAACACTTAAAATTATAGTTTATGACAGTTGTTTAAAGTTTCCATCTGGGAATTTTAAGTAACTCCACTTTGCCATTGGCCATAACACTGCAGATCCTGCCTCTATTCTATCCTTTTATGTGCACATGTCAGTATCTGAGCTGATGGCTACAAATGTGAAATAAAATGACAGGATGCCTTCCTCATGACTCTTTCTTGGTCTTCCTCAGCTGTCTGACCAAGTTGCACTTATTGGGTATCTGAAAAGACAAAGGCCAATGGATAGGGTTGTGCTGAGCGAAGAGGAGGAAAGTCATGGGTTCATCCTTACACCATTTACAGCTTGTATGTCAAAAGAGATTGTTGGATGAGGCGGAAGTGGAATTTGAGAAGGAGAATTAAGTATGAAGATACTATTATTTTCAATGGTTTCAGCCCAGCAGCTGGTCATGGCCTCCATTCTGGCATCCCAATAATGGCTTTCATTGTCTCCTCTATGGGGGTTAGAGCATGTGGGTGTGCCCCTCCACCTCTGGTTAATTCCTGCAGCCTTTGATTGTGCACCACCTTCTGCAAGGGAGAGTGACGTGTGTCAGTGAGTGCCGTGAAATATGTTTGGATGATGTGACTGTTGCGGTTTAACAGCTGGCAGTGCGTGCTGTGTGCAAGCTTTGAGATGTGGGTGTGAGGGTTGCAGTACTACGATGTGAGGGGGTATATTAAGCATGAATCTTGATTGCTCATCAAGCAGCAAACTCTATCAGTGGGGTTGTGATGATTTGAATAATGGCTGAGGCTTGTGCATCAGTGGTAGGATATGGCACTTGATGCATTTACAGACCTTCAACACTTGAATTAGACCTCTTGTGACACTGCATCCAATTCCTTGGGACTAGAATCCTGGCTTTGAATACCACGGCTATCTGCTTCCACTGTCTTTTCACCATGTTTCTGGCAGGCCTTCTGAATCCATGTGGAAGCAGCACAGTATTCCTTGTTTCCATGCCCTCCACCAAGACCTCCAATGCAGTTTCAGAAAATCTGGCTGCCTGCACTCCCCCATGTTCAGCCATTCTTCTGTCTTTCAGCTCATGCAACACTCCCAGCACCTGCTCCAGCAAAAATGCCACCTCTCTTTAAGAGATGCAGGCTAGCTTCAAGTGTTGATTTTGGACTCCTCTGCTGATGCATGCGCGCAGTTAGCATTGGCTGCACACAGCAATCATTTAAATGAGCAGACAGCACAAAGGCTTAGTCCTGCTTGCATCATGCCAACTCCAGGTACACGCTAAATGTATATCTTGATTCCTGTGCCTGTTTTGGGGAGCTATCACTGCTAAAGCCCACTATCTTTGATGCAGGTGGTACTTGTGAGTTCCATTGTCATTGATTCCTTCATTTTTATACAGTAAGCTATGGGCAGAATAACAGCATAAAATTATTGGTGGAGGAGGAGTTGGAATTCCGAATCGAACAGCTTTTTTCCAACTGACATCCACACCCACCCACTTTGAAATCACATTAAGGTAAACAATGATATTGATTCACTGCTTGACTTTTTCCTCACCTAAGTAATTTTCATTAAACATTTCATTAATCATTGATATTCTAATTGAATAGACATTTTTTTAAAGAAAAGGCAGCCCGTTTCATCAGCATTAAAGATGTCTTCAGGTTTGTCATGAGATGGAAATCTTAAATTTTATCATACATTCAGCTGTTGACAGTTTCTACAATTCTACTTTCCATGTTTTGATCTGAGGTTGAATGAGCAGCAGATTTTGAACTGGTTGATCACAATGTAGAAATTTCACTGTACGTGCTCACCTTTTCTGACAAGACAAGTTTGTTTAACCTAGGAAGGTTAGTTGTTCTGGCCCACATGAACTAGTTCAGCAAAACCGATTTTGGCATAGAGACAAGCTGAGATGTTCATCCTTTCCTTGTAGCTGATAATTAATGGCAATCATCTCTTTATCTTCTCAACTTACAGGAAAATAGTGGTGGAATGTTAGTTTTCTGTACTACAGCTTTTATTTACCTGGGCATTCCTCTGTGTTTGATTTCTTTTTTGTCCTAGATGGCAAGGGTTTTGTACTTCTGGCTAGCCATGTACTTGATCTCATCCTGAAACTGTTTCCACAGAGCTGAATTGCTGCACTTAATGAGAGAGGGCTAGAACACCATGGGGCCTGATATTTATAATAAAAGCAAAATACTGCCGATGCTGGAAATCTGAAATAACAACAGAAAATGCATAAAAAGCTCAGCAGGTTCGACAGCATCTGTGGAGAGAGAAACAGAGTTAATGTTTGAGTCCGTATGACTTCTTCAGAGCCTGATATTTGTCACAATTGAAATTTATATTTGACAGCATGTTTTACTGGAGGGAGGGAATTTGAATTAAGTACATTTAAATGTGAGGTTTTATTTTGCAGTTTCAATGTGAATTAATAGAATTCAAGCTAAAAAATTCAAATTAAGAGTAGACTATAGTAATAGATTTTAAAGTATTTGATTAGCAATTGAATAAATATTCATTTGAATTGTCTCATTTTAATGTGGTTATTTCCACAGAACCACGTAAAAGGATTTTACCGGTCTCTTATTAAATTCTTAGCTCACAGTAGTTTGACAGTGGTGGTTTTTGCACTTTCTATACTGGCAAGCCTAACACTCAATGAAGAGGTCGGAGAGAAGGTAAGACCTGAAATGCCTTTTATTGATCTTGTTCTTGACCTTTCATCAAAAAATATCAATGCTGCTATACATTTTGCCACTAAGCATTTATGGACCAGTCATTGAGTAATATTGCACTACTATATATTTTTTTAAAGCTTGTTTTCATTTTTTTGCTGGATGAGTTCATGGATATAGTAAACGTTAAGATCAGAGATGAACTGTAGGCCTATTCAGTCCTTTTTGAACACATCAGTTGATCTCTGATTTAGTAATTTTCTTCACTCAATCCTAGTTCATCTTTACTGCTCACAATCATACTGCTTCAGCAGAAGTACTACATCATGTATTTCAGCTAAAATAAAAGTAAAATATTGTGGATGCTGGAAATGTGAAATAAAAACACACGATGCTGGAAAAACTCAGGTCTGGCAGCATCTGTGGAGAGAGAAATAAAGTTAACATTTTGAGTCTGTATGACTTCTTCAGAGTTGAAGAGAGGTGGAAATGTGATGTTTTACACTGTTGAAGTGAGGTCGGAGCAGGTGGGGTAAAATAAGTCAGGGATAGGTGGGAGCTCAGGATACATTTGACAGATGTCATGGACACAAGACAAAGGGAGTGATGATGATAGTGTTAAAGACCAAGGCAGGTGCTAATAATGGCATAAAGGTCAGATAGCAGAATGTGTTAATAACATAACAAGGGTCAGCAATCTCTGAAAGCAAAACATTAGAACAAATTACAGACTGGCCCAGTGGAGGGAGGTGGTTGGGGAGAAAGGTCATCAAAATGAAGGTCAGAGCTCATGGTCTGAATTTGTTGAACTCGATGTTAAATCCAGAAGGCTGTAAAGTGCCTAATCAGAAGATGAGGCGCTGTTCCTCCAGTTTGCGTGGGACTTTACTGGAACATTGTAGCAGGCCATGGACAGAAATGTGGGTATGAGAGCAAGATGGTAAATTGAAATGGCAAGTAACAGTGGCATACTTGCAGACTGAAAGAAGGTGTTCCACAAAGCGGTCACCCAGTCTGTGTTTACTCTCCCCAGTGTAGAGGAGACTGCATTGTCAGCAGCGAATGAAATAGACTAATTTGAAAGAAGTGCAAGTGAATCGCTGCTTCAAGCATGACCCTGACCTTCCTGTCGCTTGCCATTTCAATTCACAATCTTGCTATCATGCCCACATATCTGTCCATGGCCTGCTACAATGTTCCAGTGAAGTTCAACACAAACTGCAGGAACAGTACCTCACCTTCTGATTAGGCACTTGACATTGAGTTCAATGATTTCAGATCATGAACCATGCCCTTCATTTTGAATTATTTTTCCCCAACCCCCTCCCCCACAAGGCCAGTCTAACTTGTTCTTCTGTTTTGCTTTCATAGAGCGCTGACCCTTGTTCTGCTATTAACACATTCTGCTATCGACCTTTATGCCATTATTGGCACCTTGGTCTTTAACTCCCTTTGTCTTGTGTCCATATCATCTTTGTCAAATTCCTCCTGAGCTCCCACCTATCCTGACCTTCTATTTTGATCCATCTGCTCCACCCCTCTCTTCCACTGTATAAAATCCACCACATTTCTATCTCTCTACACCTCTAAAGAAGAATCATACAGACTTGAAGCGTTAACTGTTTCTTTCTCCTCAGATGCTGCCACAGCTGAGTTTTTCTACCATTTTCTATTTTATATTTCATGTATTCCAGCTGTTCTGTTGATTAATTAGGATCAATTTCATAGAGGAGGCATAAAGAATTTTAATAAACTTGAAAGTATAATTGCATGAATGAACTGAGGAAAACGTAAATATTTTATATAGTGCTATTAAGGTAGTAAAATGTCCCCTGACACTTCATAGGAACATATTCAAAAAAAAATTGACACAGAGACATGAGGACAGATTTTTAAAGAGCATGGCTTAAAGGAGAAAAGACAGAGAATGTTAGGGAGGTAAGGCAGGGCCACCATTGGTTGGGGTGGGGGAAGGGGGGAAGGGGTGGCACAAGAGGCCAGAGTTGTAGGAGCACAGAGATCCTGGAATGTTGTAAGGTTGGAGAGCATTAGAGATGAGGAGGCAAGACCACGGAGGAATTTTAATGCAATGAGAATTTTAAAATCCTATTGATGGGCTGAGAGCTAATGTAGGTCGATGTAGACGTAGGTAAGGGCAGATATGGAAGAAGGCAATGATGGAGAAGATAGGTCGAAAACTCAGTTCAGGGTCAGATAGGACACAGAAGCTGCAAATAGTCTGGTTCAGCCTGAGACAGTGGCCAGGAAGGAGGCTAGAATTGGTGGCTAGGAAACAGTTTGCATGATGGGGATTGATGAAGAAGATAATGGTTTTGGTCTTCCTAGTGTTTAATGTGAATTAAGTTTGAGTCCATTATGGACTGGGTATTGAACAAGCAACCTACCTGATGGTGAGGTAGAGCTGTGTTATATCACGTAGTGAGCAGCTTTAGCAGAAGAGAACAAGATCCAATTGTGCTAGATGTGGTCCAGCGAGATTTTTGTGATGAATAGCTAACCCAGTTGTGTGTTCATAAATGTTCAAATCCATATTCAGGGACTCACTATGGTGAGAGAAATGAATGGATTTACTGGGGAGAAGGATATTAAAGGTGGCGATTGGGTTATGATTGAGCAGATTGGCGTGACAGAAGTATCACAGAAGGGCAAAAGACTAGACAGTTGTTAAGTTTGTGAATTTCGTTGTGTGACTTGGGCAAGAGAGTTGTTTTATAGGTGGATACAGAAGGATGTGCTATTCGAATGGGGATGAGAGTGGTAAGGATACAAAGAAGTTATCCAAGGTGCCTTTGACTGACAGACAATGGGAATAGAGAAGCCAAATGAGATGGTTGGATCAAAAAAAGTGGGTGTGAATATGGGTAGGAGAGGTTAGGGAAATTGGGTAGACTGGTGGATCCTGTAAACTGGTTAAAGCTGCCTAAACTTAAACAGTATGCCTGTTTATTAACCTTCCCTTTATTAACCTGCCATTAAGCTATCTGCACTTGGGTGAATGAAAAATGTTTTTGGGGAGTGTGCATGCATTATTTGTGTGAAATGTATGGAGTAACAAAATTATACCTGTACAAATTTCTTAGTAGCTGTTTGGAGAAGCCAAAAGGTGTTGGTGGCTTTTTTTTTGTGCATCATGGACACCTAGCTGATGGGGTGTAGTAGGTGGGGTTTAAAGACATTGCAGTAGGGATTTACCTGCCAAAATATGGATCTTTCTCAAATACCTTTAGGGAGGCATTGCATTTAAGAAGCAATTTGACATTCAAATTATTTTAGATTTGTTGCTGATCAAATGAACAACATACCAGGATATCCATCCTCTCATTCTGATTTTTGTCTCTCGGTGTTTCTTATTTTTAATTGCAGCTGTTTCATGCCAAGAATATCCACCAGACCTTTCAACTTATTTTTAATATTCTGGTGAATGGAGATGGAACATTAACCAGAAAATATGCCGTAGATCTTTTGGTGGATCTCCTTAAGAATCCCAAGATTGCAGATTTCCTCCAAAGGTAGTGTTCTTTGCTGGCATTGTATGAAAATTGCATCTGTGAATATCTGATCAGGGAGCAACTAATGCCACATAACTGCAATGCTGTAGCTCTATATTGTTTTTTTTAATCATTAACTGTGGATCTAATTTTTCAGTCCAAAATTAAAAGCTTTGGTAACTAGTTATTTTGATCTGCATTACTCCCATAATGCCTTCAGATCTACAAGTTTGAAACAGGAAGGAAAATCTAGGGAGAATACTGTCTGTTCAAAATGCCAGCCCAATCTTTTTGTGCAAAATACAATTGTAAAAATGTCATTGTTTTGGATTCATTAAGATCAGCCATTTCAGATCTCTTCCATCCTCAGGAACTTGAAATAACATCACTGACTTGCTACTGAAGAGGAGCTGCCTGACTATTGGCTGTGTGTACAGCACTAATAACCCAGCTGGTAGTCTTTTCAAATTTTCTGTGCTTTCTGCAATTATCAACTCAAACCCCTGAAATGTCTATCTTTAGCTCAAAATCAGGAGGTTTAAGGTTGGAATCTTACTCCAGACTAGGATGATATGCCATACAATACTGAGGGAGCACTGCTTTGTTAACTGGAATGTTTTGTCACTTGGGCATTAAAGAGAGGCCCTGTCTACTTGTTCAGGTAGATATAAAATATTATGGTACTATCCAAGGAAGAGAAGGGGTTCTCCTCCTGTCCTGACAAGCATTCATTCTTCCACCAAAACAGATTAACTTGTCAGTTATTTCATTCTGTCATTTTTACAAACTTGTTCCTAAGATTGACTGCCATAGTTGCCTACATAATGTACATATCAAAAGTTCATTTCTTGGCCAGGATGACCTGGGCATGTAGAAAGCATTATATTGCTTTGTATTTGACTGTAATTATGCAAATTAGTCATCAAACTAAATTGTTAAGCAGAAATTGAGCCAACCATATTTACTTTGAAACTGTCAAAATATTAAGATAAAACTATTATGTAACCTAAACCATCTTTGTTCAATGGCGCACACTCAACTCTTGAGTCAGAAGGTTTTGGGTTCAGGCTACAATTGAAACTAAGCATATAATCTAGGCTGATATTTCAGAGCAGTACTAAGGAAGTGCTACACTGACAGAGGTGCTGACTTTTAAATTAAAAGTTGAACCGAGACCGTGTAAGTAGAGGTAAGAGATCCCATTGAAGAAAATTTAAGGGTGTTCTTCCTGGCCAACGTTTATCCCTTAACCAACATTGCAAAGTCAAATTATAGGTCATTATCTCAATGCTGTTTGGAGGACCTTGTCCATTACAAATTGTCCGCCATGTTTCCTGTATTACAATATTGTCTACACCCCAAAAGTACATCATTGAATGTAAAGCACTTTCGGATGTCCTGAAGTTGTGATAGGTGCTATAACAATGGAAGTTCTTTATGATCTTGGCTTTCTGTTAGGAAATCTAAATTTATATCCACACATCTACAGTTCGAATTTGGATTTGCCCTAACTGTTCTGTAGTGACTATAGTAATTTGAGTCCGCTTTTTTGCAAAATTGTCAAGAATTTTGGTCTCTTGTGTGTAAGTTCTTTGAGGATAGCATCAACTCCAAGTAACTGCTGATGATTTGCTTCTTGTAATTGCTCTATTAACTAACAGTTTAGCTGAAGGGAAGACAAACTTTCCTTTTATTCAAGAGCCTTCTCAAATTTACAATGAAATAAGTAGAAGTTGATTGTCTTGTCTCCATGCTTATAATTGCTGCTTTCTTATTGTTTCAGTTTGTTAAATCTCAAAAGTGCAAATCCCTCGTGATGTTTAATTTAAAATAATGAAAAAAAAATCATTTCTGAAGATTTAATGTAGCCTCTTTTTCTGAAACATAGGCCTGTTTCTAGCAGCAATGTAAGAATATAGTGGATGTTGAAAAACGTGGCTTCATAGTCAAGTTCCTTTCTCTCACCTTAGGTATGAACACTTCAAATCATGCCTGGGTCAAGTACTAGGTCTTTTGCGCGGTAAGGACTCTGATTCAGCAACCAAGGTATGAGCTATTTAATTCTCAGGTGTATCACAAATATAAGAATAAATGTTTAATTTTTATTTAATTTAGAAAGGGTTTTGAAGTTTGGGATTGCAGTGTCCTCTAGAATGTTATCTTTGAAAGTGATTTTGCGCATACTATTCTTGTTTTACTTTGTCATCTGCATAACTTAACTAAACAACTTGCTTAAACGTTGAAGAAATTTTCTATCCCTACTCAAAGGAATGAATGTATGTGATACTTTTTCTCTTTCATTTTCTCCCTACATTTTGTGTTGTGGTGTTCAAGGTATTCCAACCCTGTTCAATTTCTCTGACACATACCCAGCCTGCAGTTTGCAGCCTATTCAGAATATTTCAGGCTGTGTCCTTATCTGCACTTTCATTGCTTTTATTCTTTCAGAACTTTACTGGATCTCTGTGCTCCTGTAAATTGACTTGAAAGGTACAGATTATCTCTTTCAGGTCTCCAAAACCCTTCCTAACCTACCTCAGCAATCTCTTAATTCCTCTGAAATCAGGTTATTCCTTATTCTTGACTTCCTCTGCACCACCATTGGTTGCTACTCATTCAACCTACCTTCTAGCACTGTCTTCCTAGTTCAGCCTACCTCACTGCCTCTTTCACTTTCAAAAAAACTATTCCAAGGCATTTTCTCTTCTGTTGGAATTTTCCTTCTGCCTCCCTCCCATTACACACATTGCACACCCTCATTGTCCACTGTATTCCCTAAATATAAAATGCTTTGAGACATCTTCCTGCACATGGGAAGTGGTATAGTATGGTTGTGTGGGTGTTTTGTTCACTGTACCATTGTATTGATCATTATAGTCTATTCAGAACTCTATTTAAATCCCTCCTTTTTTACCATTTATTTCCTTCCTTTCAAACTCTTTTATCCCTTAGCTTTTCTCTTTGCCTTATTTTCCCTCTGCCCTATGAAGTATTTGAGATGATTTTTCTGTTTGTGAGGAGCTAGAGATCTATAAGGTGGCGTGCATCTGGGAGTTACTTGGGATACTCCAGATCTATCAGTGTCAGGTTATTGGCATCCATATGCTGGTGATGTTGATGAAAAGCCAACAGGACAGCCAGGTCTTTGCCAATATTTAATTAAAGCTTTAAAGTTCGCTTAGCGCTGCATGAACTTAGCTTTGCAGTTATTTAATGACAACAATAAAAAAGCTGTCATTCTACAATATTTGGATAAGTGACTTTGGAACATTTAAGAACGATAGGTTTGCAGCTATGCTGCATCCTATTTGTGCTGGAAGGAAAACTATATCACTGTACCTATTGTACAAACATACACCATTTGTGAATGTGAATTTATTATCTCAAAAGTTTTTAACCTGGAGTTTATTTTCATAGTTACCCTCAGTTCTGCAATGTAAAACGCCAGTTTAAATCTATTCCTCTTGGCACCTAATAAAATTTATAACCAGAACAGCAATGGATCTTATATCATCTGAAAATGAACAAATCTGAACACTAATTGCTTTCGGTGGCATGTTTGCTGAATTTTCTTGCTGTCTTTGGGAATATTCCAAGCTTTCATTTAATGTCCAAACTAGTAGTACTGTTGCCTTGTTTAATTGAGACTGATAAAGGTGAGGCTGGACAAATAATACTGCAAATGTGTCCCTTAAGAGGGCTTCCCTAATTTCAGTTGACCTGGTTAGATTATTTGTAGAGTTAATCTTGTGCAGTATTTCATTATATCTATTAATCATGTAATGAATGACCTGAGACCCTCAAGATTGGTAATCACCACATTCTTCCAGATAAACCTGGGCATAAACAAAACTATTGAACAGAAACAAATAGCAAGAGTAACTGTTTTGCAGGTCATACTCATCTTGCCAACTGTGAATGGCTGTCATTGCCAGGCCAAGGACAGATCCATGGAGGGCCTTCTGACTTGTCTGCTCCATTCTGTCCAAGCTGGCCAAAGATCAGGAGTATGGGGCTGAAGTGAAGCCAGATATTGAGAAGCAGCTCACTTAGATAGTAAAACAAAGGCTTCAACCTCTCACATCCCACATATTTGAAAAACCAACAGAAATGATATGTGACCTGGGTATCCTTGAAAAGGTTCAATGTAACGTTTGACACCAGTGCTCCAAGCAGCACTGTCCCCAAATTTCCAATAGTGGGGGAAAGGATCCTCCAAGAGAGAGAGCCTTGTGTTGGGGGAGGGTCTGAGCTACTGTCAAACTGCAAGATAGAACACCAGGACATGCCTGGCTAAAGACAAGAGCAAGGAATTGTTGACTGAGCAGAAATAGCCCATACAAGAAATCCCTCCATGCAGAGCGCAATGACACAGAAGGAATCTTAGAGAGACTGCTGAAGTTGAGCCGGAGATGTCTGAGGGGGCTTTCAGGACCCCATGCTCATGAGAAATTTTGCCCAAATGGAGATGTGATCAATTGGGGTTGCTCCATCCTTGTGCCACCTCAATACACTGGTGGAGTCAGGGCTGAATTTGATGATCAGTGTATCTGTTGGGCAAAAAACATCGCCAGATCTCAGTGAGGGAAGATCAACCAAATACAGAATTTGAAGTTGGAAAGTTGCAACCTAGATATACTCGTGGGAGAGATTCAGGCACTATGTGCAAGTGGACGATTCATAATGGCAGCAGAGATGCAATGCTTCATTTGTTCCAGAGGAAGTCGGTGAACTTGCTCTGGATCTGACAACAAACTTGTCGGACTAAAGTGGCCAAACGATACCATAATTGTGCTGCTATGATTTTTGAATTTGCTTTGCTGAATTCTGGCTCTAAATCAGTATCTTGTCAGTTCCTGAAAGTTGGTGCATGGGTGTGCTATTATTTTTATTCATTTTTCTCACTTTAAAAAAAAATGTGGTTAATACTGGGGTAGCGACAGGAGTAGGCCATTCAGCCCCTTGGGCCTATTCCATCATTCTGTTGGATCATGGATGACCTGTAGCTCACTCCATTTACTCCTGTTTGCTCCATATCTCTAGTACTGGGTGGAATCTTCCCTGTCCCGTGGAGGCAAGCTTGAAGACTTCTGGAGGCGAATCATCAAAGGCTTCCTTCCTGGACAGCACCCCCACCCCGGAAAAGGTCGATGTCTGGCAGTACTTGGAGCTAGCTAGCTAGCTAGGGGGCCTGTGAGACTCTTTCAGCTCGCCTCAGCTGGAGACGCGGAGATGGGGGGGGGTGCCACAGTTGTTGCTGCTGGCTATCCTGTAGAGGAGCTTTCCCTCCACAGGAGTTGCCTTGCAGCTGTGGTGACATTTAAAAATATAAATGCCTGTTCAGAGGGCGCCTCAAGTTGGAGCTTCTTTCACAGTCCCTCTCCTGCTTTGACAGTACCCACCTCTGCTGGTGGGACTGCCGTGGAGGTCTGCAGCATCAGGAACCCACCACCATCCTTATATTAATGGCAGACGAGGAGGTGGCCAATGAGGAGCCCAACTCTGAGAAGACTCTGCCAACAGGCATGTTGCTGACAAGTACAGGGATGAGACCTGGAATTGAACCCGCCCTGCGGTTATTCTTAAGTGCTTGGGATTCCTTCCATCCATCCATATCCAACAAACACCTACCAATTTCAGTCTTGAAATTTTTAAATGATCCAGCATCTTCAGTGTTTTGGGGAGCAGGTTCCAGATTTCCTCCATCCTTTGCTGAAAAAGTGCTTTATGATTTCACACTTGACCCAGCTCTGATTATGATTATGCATTCTTGTTCAGGATTCTTTCAGAAGAAATAGTTTCTTTGTATCCACCCTACTGAATACCTTAATCATTTAAAACACTTTAATTAAATCACCCCTCAGCCTTCTAAACTGAAGGAACTACAAGCCAAGTTTATGCAAACTAGCCTTATAACTTAACATGTCGAGCCCTGCTATCCTTCTGGTGAATCTGCACAGTACCCCTTTCAATACCAATATACCTTTCCTGAGGTTCAGTGTCCGAAGTTGTTCTCCAGATGAGACCTGATATCTCAAGGATTTCTCTCCTGATATTTTCTGTATTCGAAATTATCACCAAATGGAGTGAAGCGAAGCAATTCCGTTTACTTGATTGGTATTATTGGATCCAATTTTGATATTTCAGTAAGGTGCAATCCCAAGAAACAGCACAAAACAGACAATATAGTACAGACAACATGGACTTTTCTCTACTATAGGTAACCAATTTTAAAACAAGTAGCTCGGCTGTGATATAGTGCAGCCAGAAACCATTTGGTTTTCAGTGACATGTAGCTAATGAGTGCACTGATAGATACAGAAAAGTAGAGGCTAAAGTTAAATTGGCACTGCACTGATTCATTCTTATCATTGAACATTGTATAAAAATTTATGATTCAATGCAACTTTTCTCCCTCAGATCCTTGAACTACTTCTTGCTTTCTGTTCAGTGAGCAGTCTCAGGAGAATATTATGTCATACAATGTTTGGAACCTCCTCTGAGCAACGGCGTACAGCAGCTAGCCTCAAATCACATGTTAAACATTCAGAACCAATTGTCACTCTTATCCATTGGTCAAGTCAACCACTAGAGAACTCCGACAGGTGTTCATTGCTGGCTTTGGTTCTTCTGAAGGAGTTGTTTGAGGTACACAGTCTTTGAATATGCCTAAATTAATGTTTGAAGGGGAAGAAAGATCTATTTAAATGTGTTTATAATACCTAATGACAAGTAAAATATCATGCTTTTATCTGTGCTGGCCAGTTAAGGAGACATGTCTTATTCCTAAACAAAGATATATTCCATTAACAAAGACTCTACAAGAAGAATGAACTATCCGTGACTAACTAAGAAAGTTAAGAATGGTATCTGTTTGCAAGAAAAAGCATCCATTTTTGCGAAGTTGAGAGGTACACCGGAAGATTTGGAAAATTTTTAGAAACCAACAAAGAATGACTATAAGCAAAGGGAGAAAATAGGTTGAAGGTAAATTAGCAAGAAATATAAAAACAGACAGTAAGAGCTTCTGTTACGTATATAAAAAGGAAGAGTAGCTAAAGTATATGTTGGTTCCTTTTGAGGATGAGGAAACAAGAAAATGGCGGAGGCTTGGAACAAATATTTTGTATTCCCATTCACTAGAAGACACTAAAAACATCCCAAGATATTTAAAACAGGGGGAAAAAGGGAGGGAGGAAGGAAGTTAAAGTAATCAGTATCACTTGAGGAAAAAGCATTGAAAATGGGCTGACAAGTCCCATGCATCTGATGGCCTACCCTAGGGATTTAAAAGAAGTCGCTGTAGCAATAGTGGAAGCATTGGTTATAATCTTCCAAAATTCCCTAGATTCTATAAAGATCCCAGCAGATTCAAAAACCCATTTATTCAAGAAAGGAGGGGAGACAGAAAGCAGGAAACTACAGGCCAGTTAGCCTAACATCTGTCATTGGGAAAATGCTGGAATCTATTATTAAAGAAATAATAATTAGAAAATCATAAATTAGTTAAGCAGCGATAACATGGTTTCACGAAAGAAAAATTGTTTGACAAATTTATTAGCATTCTTTGAAGATGGAATAAGCAGGTTGGATAAAGGGAAACCAACCAATTTGGATTTTCAAAAGTCATTCGAATAGGTGCCACACTAAAGGTTATTGCACAGGATAGGAGGTATGTATTGTGGTAATAGCATGGTAAGCGAATTGGCTAACTAACAGAAAACAGTCAGGATAAATGGGTGATTTTCAGGTTAACAAACTGGTAGAGTGCCACAGGGATCCGTGCTGGATCTCAACACTCAGTGCCTTCATCCAAGTTAAATAGAATGTATTGTACCCAAGGTTGCTGATGGTACAAAGTGGGGAGGCAGTGGCATAGTGGTATTGTCACTGGACTGGTAACTCAGCGACCCAGGGTAATGTCCTGGGCATCCGGTTCGAATCGTACCATGGCAGACGGTGGAATTTGAATTCAATAAAAGCCTGGAATTAAAAGTTCGATGATGACCACAAAATCATTGTAAAAACCCATCTGCCTCACTAAAGTCCTTTAGGGAAGGAAATCTGCTGTCCTTACCTGGTCTGGTCAACATGTTGACTCTTAAAATGCCCTCTGAGGGCAATTAGGGATAGGTGATGCCCACATCTCATGAACAATTTTTTTTAAAAAGATCGATGGTAAAGCAAGTTGTGAGAAGGACCAAGTCTGCAAAGGGATATAGACAGGATAAGCGAGTGGGCAAAAAATTTGACGGATGTAGTGAAATGTGGAAAAATGAGGTTATCCACTTTTGTAGGAAGAATAACAAAGCACTTGTTATTGCTTCAGTACAGAGGGATTTGCACATCCTTGCCCATGAATCACAAAAAGCATGCTGCTACAGGAAGTAATTAATAAGGCAAATTGAGAACTGCTCACAGTTTTGATCTCCTTATTTAAGGAGAGATATGCTTGCATTGGAGGCAGTTCATAGAAGGTTGACTAGGTTGATTCCTGGGGTGAAGGTGGTGTTTGTCATATGAAGAAAGGTTGAGCAAGTTGGGCCTATGCTCATTGGAATTTAGAAGAATGAGGTGATCTTATTAAAATATATGATTCTGAGGGGGCTTGTCAGGGTAGATGCTTAGAACTGGGGGGATAGTTTCAGGATAAGGGGTTACTCATTTAAGACAGATGAGGAGGAATTTCTTCTGAGGGCTGTTGGTATTTGAAATTCTCTAACCCAGCTAGGAAGACTAAGATGGACAGATTTTTCAAATTTTGAGGGAACGGAGAGCCATGGGAAACAGGCAGTAAAATGGATTTGAGGTCAAGATCAGATCAGTCATGATCTTTTTGAATGGTGGAGCAGGCTCGAGAGGCAATATGGCATATTCCTGTTTTTAGCGTGTGACTTGGGTGTGCACTCTGCCTAGAAGTTATAGCTCTGCAGAATGAAATTTAGCAATTACATATTATGTAATTATGAAATGCCCCATTTCAGGACTTGACCACACCTATACTTGCAGCAACACTACATCATACTAGACTAGGAAAATTCAACAAGCATTCTTTCCTAAAATTTAAAAGTAATGTGAGGAGAGAAGAAAGCAAGAATAAACATCCAACTTTGCTTTGACAACTGGGCCTGTAATCTTTTGTAATTAAACTGTGTCAAATGAGCCCCATTTGACTCTGTTAATGAATTTTAGTGCTGATAACAGAGGGCTACTGATGTTGCTGCCATGTGACAGTGTTTCAAGATTGTGTGCGGTTCCGAAGGCTATTCAAGGCTGCCACTCAGCATAATCTCTCAGTTGCCAGGCAGTTGTATTTAAAACTTAAACTAAGTGGAAAATCCAGTTCCGTACATTTGTTTTCACCCATCTCCTGGACTTTTTGTGTACCCATGTTCAAGTCACTTGTGGCATGTAGATAAGTAATGAAACATTAATCACACTTTAGTCATTCTTCTTTTGAATGTAGGTATTCTGCACATGGTGTTTTCCTCTCCATTCACCATTTTTTGGGATTACTGTATGGGATTTCTCCCTATTTCCATTGTAATCATAGCATGTTTAATGTTTTCAAAATTTCTATTAATTAGGAAGCATGTTCCAGGTCATTACCGTTGGTTGTGTTCAAAAAAGTTCTTTCTCACATGCACACCCCCCACCCCCAACAACTCTTGCCCAAAAACTTAAATCTGTACCCCCTAGCCCTTGTACATAAGCTAATGGCAAACAGCTTATCTTTATCTACCTTATCTAAACCATAATCTTGTACATCTCCATCAAATCTCACTTCAACCTCCTTCGCTCCAAGGAGAGCAAACCCAACTTCTCCACCTAACCTTAAAGCTAAATTCCCTCATCCCTGGAACCATTCTGGTAAATCTCCACTGCACTCTAAGGGTGCTAAAAGTGTCATGACTAGAAGCAGATGTGGTAATCTAGTTGCGGCCTCATTAGAATTTTATAAAGACTCAGCATAACTTCTCTGCTTTTATGCTCAATATCTTCGAAGCTCAAAATCCCATATGATTTGCTAATTACTCTCTGGCCCAAATGGTCCTGTCTCTAGATTGTCAAAGATGGGACATGCATCAGGTCCCTGTGGAAGTCCTGACTTGCAGACATATGTGGGAATTGTTTGGGAAGTGACTGATTGCCTGCTGCCCAAGATCCTCCGCAAATGTCTCCAATCCCTGAGTTCAGGGCAGAGATTTGGCCTAGTTGCATGGGACTTAGCTGAATACTTATCCAGGAATTGTTAGACAGTTTAATACCTCGTATAACTGGGTAACTCCACAACTGATTTCCCACCCTGCCCCTGCTCCCCCGCCCAATCAGTCCCTGCAGAATCTTTAGAACTGTGCAGTTAAGTCTATCCCTTCTGCTAAAATGTACCATCTCACAATTTGCTGTCTAAATTCCATCTGACACCTGTCTGCCCATTCTGCTAATCTATCAGTCCTGTTGAAATTGATTAGAATTGTCCTCACCGTATGCCACCCCTCCCAAGTTTGGCATCATCAGCAAATTTTGACATTTTATTCTGTATTCCAATATCCAAGTCATTATCTGAATAACAACCATTTACCAAGACTCACTGTTTTCTGTCCTGAAGTCAATTTTTTATCCAAGCTGACACTGACCCTTCTGTTCCATGAGCCTCAATTTTGGCAGCCAGCCATTTATGTGGTACTTTTTCAAATGTTTTCTCTAAATCTGTATAGACAGCACCCATCACATTTCCTTCATCACCTTCCCTGTTACCTCATCAGAAAATTCAGTTGGATTAGTCAAACATGATCTGCCTTTTACAGATTCATGCTGGCTCTCCTTAAATAATGCAAACCTCTCCAAGTAAGTTACAGTTGATTTTTTTTCCCCCTGATTATTTATTCTAAAACCTTACCCATCACTAATGTTAAATTGACTGGCCTTTGGTTACTATGAATGTCCTTGCACTCTTTCTTGAATAAAGGTGTCACATTTGTCACTCTCCAATCCTCTGGCACCTCCCTTGTATCTAGGCAAGATTGGAAGATTTATGGCAAACCCTTCAGCTATCTCTGCCCCCATTTCCTTTAGCAACTACTGTGACTTATCAAGTCTAAGCATATCCAGCCTTTCCAGTACATCCCGACTATTAATTTTCATAACATCCATTACATTGATTCAAAGTACTGATTGTGTTCTAGCTTTGCCCTGTGTCTCCAAGCATACATTACCCACTTTGTCCCTAATAGACCCCACCCCCTTACTTACAGTCCGCTTACCATTTGCATTCCGATAGAAGATTTTTGGGTTCCCTTTTATGTTAACTGGCATCCTGCCCTCATTCTCTTTTTGCCAGCCTAACTTTCCTCTTCACTTCCCCTCTTAGCTTATTATATTTGGCCTGGTTATTGCTTGAGGAATTCATCTGACATGCATCATACACCTTTTTTGTTTGCATCATATTCTCCCTCTTCCTCTTCCTCTTGTCATCCAAGGAACCTTGGCTCTGGTTCCCCTACCTTTCCCTCTTGTTGGAATGTGCCTAGCCTGTATCTGAAACATCATCTCAAAGATCACCCATTGCTCTGTTAACAGCCTTTCAGTCCGTCTTTAGCTCCTCTTTACCCTTGCTAGATGCTCTCTCATCCCATTGATGATAACCCTCTTCCCATTTAGAAGTTCTGCTTTAGATTATTTGTTGCTCTTCTCCATTACTGATCTAAACCTTGTGATACAATGATCACTCTTACCCAGATGATCCCCCAAAATACACTTGCTCCATTTGGCTCATTCCTCAGCACCAGATCTAGCAATGCCTCCTTCCTTGTTGGACCAAAACATACTGGTCAAGGAAATTCTCCTGTACACGTTTCAGAAATGCCTCCTCTTTTCATTCTAACATTTCAATCAATATTTAGGTATTTAAAATGCCCCCAGTTCTATAGTTCTTGCACATCTGTGATTTCCCTGCAGATTTGCTTCTCTAGCAAAATAATTACTTCAATTTGATTCTGATTCCTAGAATTCTTTTCACCCTGTGGTCCTTTCCCCACTCCTTTGTGCTTTTTATTCTTCAACTTTTTGGTAATGGTTGGTTGATTGGTAAGGGAAGTTGCGACAGATGCAGTTGAACTTTTGGTTTCAATCTTCGTGATAAAGTTGTTCCATGACTGCTTTCCACCTGTTCTTGGAGATGATTGTGGCACGGGTAGCGAAGGGAGATATTTAAGGAGACAGTTGGTATTGAAGAAAATAAACCAGGGATTTTCTTTGTTCCAGGATCATTCTGGAATACAATGAGCAATGTAATGAAATAATTTATCCCAGGCTTGGTTTTATTCTGTGATTTAAGCTTATTTTCTCTAACACTATCCAGGAAATAATGGATTGTACCCTTTGGACTACAGTTGAACCATTTATGGAGCTGCTTTTTCCTGTTATCTTGGAGCAGTTACAGACTCCGGATCATGCCCAAGAGGGGACACTGATGAAAAAGAAATATGATCGAATCACAAAGGCTCTTGATGTCCTATTAGATATCCTTTTTTGATTAGATGCATATACCTGAAATGTAAGCACTTAAATACGTAGTGGGGGAATTAAAAATTCCAAACTATTTCTGTCCATTTGTTATATTCATTTCTGGGAATTGAAGCTTGTCCTTATTAAATTTACAATATGGGCTAAAATACAGTGAAACATACTAATGGGTGTGAATAATTTTCACTCTGGAAACTTTCAACATTGAGATTTTCTTCTGTTCCTGATGAATAATATTCTTCATTCTTTCAGTCCCTATATACAAGTAAATACACTTCCATCCTGCAACTGAGGGTTGCAAAAACAAAATCATTGACTATTTGAATCTGAGTGCTCAATAAAGTTGTTCTGAATCCTTCAACTAGGAAGTAATAAATTAGTTAATATAAAAACTTGATTTACAGATTTTTTTTAGGTTCCACCAGTTGGTGTCATAGCACCTTGAATGTGTTCCTTGTTTTGTCTACCTTTTATAGAAGTTGGCATGTTGTGCCATTGTGAATTTCTTGTCTTGTAACCATAGATTAGTTTAATAATGTCATAAGGCTTCCTTCAGTCCTTTTGCTAAGTGCTGGTGAAGCATTTTGTATGGACACTAATCAATTGAGGAACAGCATAATTTACTGTTGCTAAAACTTGGGTTTAATTTGACAAATACTAATGATTGGCAATCTTTTTCTGGTCATTAAAACTTGTATTTTTACTTGACTAAAGAACAACCTAATGACTTGAGAACCAATCTCAGACTATTAAAATTGGAACATGTAAAGCTGAACTGTATTCAAAGAAGGAGGAAATGAACAAAACACTTGTCCTTTTCTTTAACTATATTTTACTGCTTTGTGGAGATGATACAATCAAGTTGCAGGTTGCTAAGGTTCTCACAGCCAGAAACTGTCTCTCAATTCTGGAATATCAATTCACATACAATAGGATGGAAATTGGCTACAGAAGCAATATCACAGATGTAGAGCTATGGTAAGCTATGGGGTTGTCTTGCAAAGTTTAAAAAAACAAGCAAAATGTTAAGATATGAAATAGAATAGTTGTTTGAAATAAATACTTGAAAAAAGTTCGACAAGTGTTATGCTGAGAGATTTGTTAACCGCTTTAAGAGAAATTGTTCTATGTTGAATCTACAGTGGGTCTATCAAAATTGATCAAAGCTTCACTGACTGGCAGTAATTGAACAAATTTGCAGGAGTGGTTGGAGGTGAAGCCTATTAAACATAGGAATGCTTAATAGTGGCACAAAAAGGAAAGATATTTAATTTCATATCCACTGTTAATGCTTTATCAGTTCGAAAACACAAACATTGTAAATGAAATTGATGGTATATTTGTAAACGGAAGAGGGTGTAGTGGTTAAATGTATTAACTTTAAAATCTTCATGGCTTTATTGTACCCTATTTCCACATGCTTTTTCAGCTCAATATTTCCCATTAGCACACTGTTTCACATGTTCTGCCTTTTTTTATAAATCCCCTGTCTTCCCCAACAAATCCCCAGAATCCACCTAATCGGAAAAGGCTGGCCCTCCAACTACCAGGTTCCTAATGTTTGGTATTCTCTGCCTCAATCCCTCCCAGAAAACTCTTTCCAGTGGCCGAAAGGTTGGTGACCAAAGGACACAAATTTAAAGTGATTGGCAAAAAAATCAGAGGCAACATGAAACTTTTTTTTTTACTCGGGTGTTGTGCTCTGGAATGGAGCAGCTCAAAGTTAGTAGAACCTGACTTAATAGTTACTTTCAAAAGCGAACTTTAATGGAAACACCATATAAGGCTGTGGGGAAAGAGCAGGAGAGTGGGATTAATTGGATAGCTCTACCAAGGCACCAGCAAAGACATGATAGGCTGAATGGCTTCTTTCTGTGTTGTATCATTCTATGATTCTTGGAAATGGAATTTGTTTGGATAATAAGTTCTAGGAAAAACATTGTTAAATACTATTAAAATTAATCTTGTCATCTGTTCATACCGTTGATGCTTATGTAGTAAGAGAGTCGTTACTCAATAAGCATACTTTCAAGCTGATAGAAGATAGAGATGCAAATTGCCAAAGAGTTTGTTTTCTATTATTAGGTACAGGAAATACATCTGTGAGTCTCAAATTTCAAAATTCTTCCTAAATTGTTTCATGGAGCACTGATTTGTTTATGTTTATCAGGGAGTGTATATGGAAGTTGTTAATTTCTGGCTGAATTATAGTAAGCACTTGGAGTCTAGAATTAGCTTGTAATTGACATCTTTCTAAACTGGTGTTTTTCTCCTCCTGCTCTACATTGACAGTAAAATAGGTGCAGAAGTTGTCCTGAAGACACTCAGCCTTATGAACAGACTCAAACAGTTGGTGCCGAACATGGAAGCAAGCTTTTATAAGATATTGCAGGTAAAACTTAGACTGGGTTCAAAAACCAACTTTTATGAGATGTCTTTTTCTTTCTATTTTATTAATCAAATTACAAAATAAGGTATTTCTTGTAAAGTGTTCATCTTGAGTTGTGTCCAAAAATGTCACAATTAGGTAGCACAGGGCAAGATGTTGACTTGGATATTGTCAGTGGTGAATGAATGGCGCTTGCCATTCATTAAACTTATAGCTGCCTATAGCTCTTTTTTTTGTGGGCAACTTGCACTCATGGGGAGTTTAAGGTAGGGTGGCATCCACAACAATGGATCACTGATCCATTCCAGAGCACTATACTTGATATGTAAAAAAAAAATTTGCACCTCTGATTCTTTTGCCATTCATGTTATGTCTGTGTCCTATAGTTAACAACTCCACTGCCTCTGGAAACTGTTCCTCTAGGCGAGGTTTAGACAGGGCATACCAAACATTAGGAACCAGGTAGCTGAAGGACCAGCCATCACTGAGTAGGTTGATTTTGGGGATTTGTAGGGGCAAGAAGGAGATTTATAAGATGCAAGAGCAAGTGGAATGGAGTGCTAATGGGAAACAGAGCTGGGAAAGCTTGTGGAAATAGATGTGGCAAAGTCATGAGGATGAATACAAGCAACAGGGGAAGGAACACTGAGGTACTCCTGAGTCTAAGCCAGTATAAAATAGCATATTTAATTCAAAGCTAATAATGTACGTGTGAAGTAAAATAAAGGTGGAAAAGAAAGAGAAAAAAAGTAAACTTTATAGTTGAAGATATAAAATATAAGTCTGAAGAAATGAGATTTCACACTTGAAACAACATATTTTCAGTGTCAAAGAGGTTGTTTGGTAGTAATTAAAACGTATTGCTTAAAAATTCACTTACACTGGAATAGAAAAGCCATATTTTTTTATGGCGTGTTTAGTAGGGCCAAGAACGTAATAATAACTGGGGTTATCAGTGCTCACCCTTCTTAGAGTAAATCGTACAGCAGCTTCCAGCTTAAATCCAAAAATCAGGCAGTTGTTGTCCAATTTGTCCTACTCCTCTGGAAGTTACTTAACTGTATTTTGCTGAGAGATTCAGGCATTTAAACACAAGGATGTGAAGTTGAAGCACTTAGCCACTTGATACACAAAACTAAGGCTTATGGAATTGGAGGGAAATACATTATCGTGATTTGAGGATCGGTTAGCAGGCAGAAGACAGGAATAAACAGATTTTCAGTTGGCAGGCTGTAACTAGTGAGGTACAACAAGGATTAGGATTTGGTCCTCAGCTATGTGGATTAAGCTTCATATTATTTCTAAAGTACCATGACACTTAAAATTAATTTTTGTTTCTATTTCATAGCAAGATATTTAACACCGAAGAAGCCATAGGTTCCACAAACCATTCCATCTAATTGACCCCTTTCTTTCAGTGAGATCTTTTGTTAATCAATTGCAAAATGTAAAATCCATGAATCTACTTAGATACCAGGATCTCTTCTATATTCATTTTGAAACCCCTCCTGTTCAGCCACGTGCTGTGATAATTATTGCACATGTTGATCACTTCTGTAAGGAAATTCTGTGTAAATCTGTTATCTTTAGTTATCATCATGAATTTCTGCCATCTCGTTCTTTAGGCCCCTTCAGGAGGGAAAGGAGAAATGTAAAAAGTATATGCAAAGCATGAATGTTATTGCTTTTTACAGTTTTTTGACTGTTTCTCCAGGACCAACGACTCACTTCGCCTTTGTCGTTTGCTTTGACTTCCGAACACCAAGAACATGTACAGTTTGCATTAAAAATTCTGTTTGAGGCAGCACCTTTGCCTGATTTTCCTGCTATAACGTAAGTGTTCAAGGTGTTTGGTTTGCTTTTTCTGTTGGTTACTCAGAATGATAAACATGACCATGCACCATCAGTTTGATAACCATTGTAAATCAATAAAAATACATATTGTAGACACTAATTACATTGTATAGGAAAACACCTCAGCTAAAATAATGGGACAGAGGAATGGCATACAAGCATGTTAAACATTTATTGGATATTACCGACAGTAATTATTAGGCTACAACAAAAGCAAAATACTTCAGAAGCTGGAAATCTGCAATAAAAACAATGCTGAAAATAATCAACAGATCAGGTGGTACCTTTGGGGAGAGAAAATGAGTTGCTGTTGCAGGTTGATGACCTTTTGACAGATGGAGGTCAATGATTTGGCATGGTCATTGACTTGAAATGTTAACACCCTTTCCACAGAAGTTGCTTGACCTGCTAAGCATTTTCAGCATTTTTTGTAATTATAGGGTTTATGTTTTAACAATATAACTTTTACTGTCAGTATTGATGTGTTGTTACTTTCAAATGAGTAAGCCAACTTGTAAGAGCTGCATTCCTTTACATAGCAAAACATGGGGATGAAATTTTGCTTAATCTGTTATGACACAAATTACACGCAAGAAATGTAATTTAGCTGCAAAGTATGTATTTAGTTGCAACATCCAATAGCATTTAGTGTGAGTCCTTGCAGCATCCCACAATATCGATTCTGATTTCTGAACCCCAAGTGCACCACAGTTCTCACAGATCACTCAAAATTCCACCTATTGCACTAAATTGAGGTATGGGAAGAGCTTCTATAATTATGGTTTAGTGGTTTAATTAGCTGGAATTAATGATTTTAGGGTTGGGGGTGCTTAAGTGCCATTGATAAATTATCCTTCTTAAAATACAATACAAAAACTGTTACAGAATGAATTACATCAGCATTACTTTTTTCTCCCAATATATTTTCTTTTCAACGTTTTGGCTGGATTTAAAACTCTTTGTAGATTTTGAGTTTTGAAACTTTTATGTAGCAAATCATACATTTCACAGCTCTGTAACAAAATTGTAGTGTCAATTCTCTCATGTATTCTTATTCTGCCTGGGTATATGTTGCCCTGAATATAGGAAAGAGAGGAAAAATTTTACACTTGTGCTGCTTTGTTCCTTTCAGGCTTGGAGAAAACATTGCTGCCAATAATGCATACAAACAGCAGAACACTGACCATGTAATGAAAAAAGTTCCTGTCCATCAGCATTCAGCAAGCTTTGTAACATCAAAATGTTCAAGTACAACCAATGCTGCCAGATCCAATATTCATGAGTTGATTGATAAATTGCAATTAGGAATGGAGGTTTGTACTGCATGTTGATTGGCTTTACTGGTTATTTGTTTATACATTGTAGTTTGCATTTAATCCTGTACTCACATCTGGTTGTTACTGGCACTTTTTCAGAAGGCACTAGAAAAACTATTGGACCAACGATGCACCTCATTAATCTAATCTTAATATTCAGTCACGAGATATGGACATCGCTGGTGAGGCCAGCATTTATTACCTACCCCTAATTGCCCTTGAGAAGGTACTCCCACAGTGCTGTTTGGGAAGGAGTTTCAGAATTTTGAAGCAGCGATCGCAAAGGACCGCTAACATATTTCCAACTCAGGATGATGTTTGGCTTGGAGGTGCGGGTGTTCCCATGCGCCTGCTGTCTTTATCCTTCTTGTTGATAGAGGTTGTTTATTTGGGAAGAAGAAACCTTGGTGAGGTGCAGCAGTGCATCTTGTAAATGGTGCACACTGTAACCATGTTGTGCCAGAGGTGAAGGGAGTGAAGATTCAAATTGGTGGATGGGCGTTCCAGGCAAGCAGGCTGCTTTGTCCTAGATGAAACTTCTTGAATTTTGTTGGAGTTGTGCACATCCAGGCAAGTGGAGAGTGTTCCATTACACTGTGATAATGAGGGCCTCAGGAGGAGGCAGAGATAGATTATCCATTCACCTCTTATGATTGAAAATGATTGTGTATGTTTCAAAGAAAAAACTGCGGATGCTGGAAATCCAAAACAAAAATAAAAATACCTGGAAAAACTCAGCAGGTCTGACAGCATCTGCGGAGAGGATTGCAGTTAACGTTTCGAGTCCGTATGACTCTTCAACAGAACTAAGGAAAAATAGAAGAGAGGTGAAATATAAGCTGGTTTAAGGGGGGGTGGGACAAGTAGAGCTGGATAGAGGGTCGGTGATAGGTGGAGATTGCCAAAAGATGTCATAGACAAAAGGACAAAGAGGTGTTGACGGTGGTGATATTAGCTAAGAAATGTGCTAATAGGTGACATTAAGGGTAGAAAGCAGGACAAGCAAGGTACAGATAGCCCTAGTGGGGTAGGGGTGGGAAGAAGGGATCGAAATAGGCTAAAAAGTAGAGATAAAACAATGGATGGAAATACATTTAAAAATAATGGAAGTAGGTGGGAAAAGAAAAATCTATATAAATTATTGGAAAAGAGTGGGGGGGGATCGGAAAGTGGGTGGGGACGGAGGAGAGAGTTCATGATCTAAAGTTGTTGAACTCGATATTCAGTCCGGAAGGCTGTAAAGTGCCTAGTCAGAAAATGAGGTGCTGTTCTTCCAGTTTGCGTTGAGCTTCACTGGAACATTGCAGCAGGTCAAGGACGGACATGTGGGCATGAGAGCAGTGTGGAGTGTTGAAATGGCAAGCGACAGGGAGGTCTGGGTCATGCTTGCGGACAGACTGAAGGTGTTCCGCAAAGCGGTCTCTCAGTCTGCGTTTGGTCTCTCCAATGTAGAGGAAACCACGTTGGGAGCAGCGAATGCAGTAGACTAAATTGAGGGAAGTGCAAGTGAAATGCTGCTTCACTTGAAAGGAGTGTTTGGGCCCTTGGATGGTGAAGAGAGGGGAAGTAAAGGGGCAGGTGTTGTACCTTCTGCGTTTGCATGGGAAGGTGCTGTGGGAGGGGATTGAGGTGTAGGGGGTGATGGAGGAGTGGACCAGGGTGTCCCGGAGGGAACATTCCCTGCGGAATGCTGCTAGGGGGGGGTGAAGGGAGGATGTGTTTGGTGGTGGCATCATGCTGGAGTTGGTGGAAATGGCGGAGGATGATCCTTTGAATGCGGAGGCTGGTGGGGTGATAAGTGAGGACAAGGGGGACCCTATCATGGTTCTGGGAGGGAGAGGAAGGTGTGAGGGCAGATGCGCGGGAGATGGGCCGGACACGGTTGAGGGCCCTGTCAACCACAGTGGGTGGAAAACCTCGGTTAAGGAAGAAGGAAGACATGTCAGAGGAACTGTTTTGGAAAGTAGCATCATCAGAACAGATGCGACAGAGGTGAAGGAACTGAGAGAATGGGGTGGAGTCCTTACAGGAAGCGGGCTGTGAGGAGCTGTAGTCAAGGTAGCTGTGGGAGTCGGTAGGCTTGTAATGAATATTGGTGGACAGTCTATCACCAGAAATTGAGACAGAGAGGTCAAGGAAGGGAAGGGAAGTGTTAGAGATGGACCATGTGAAAATGATGGAGGGGTGGAAATTGGAAGCAAAATTGATAAGTTTTTCCAGGCCCAGGCGAGAGCATGAAGCAGCACCGAAGCAGTCATCGATGTACCAGAGAAAGAGTTGTGGGAGGGGGCCGGAGTAGGACTGGAACAAGGAATGTCCCACATACCCCATAAAGAGACAGGCATAACTGGGGCCCATGCGGGTACCCATAGCCACACCTTTTATTTGGAGGAAGTGAGAGGAGTTTAAGGAGAAATTGTTCAGTGAGAACACAAGTTTACCCAGACGGAGGAGAGTAGTGATGGATGGGGATTGTTCGGCCCTCTGTTCGAGGAAGAAGCGGAGAGCCCTCAGACCATCCCGATGGCTCACAGCACATCGATACCCAGTTTTGAGCTTCTAAATCTTTCCTATTTAGTAGTGCTGCAGAATCCTTAATGTAAAGATGGGACTTTGGCTCCAGAAGGCCTCTGTAGTGATTACTCCTATCAATACTGTTGTGGACAAATGCATCTGCGACAGATTGGTGAGGACAAGCTCAAGTATGGTTTTCTTTCATGTTGGTTCTCTCATCACCTGCATCAGGCTCAATCTGGCAGCGACATAGCTGGGATCAGTCATGGTTCTAATATGCTACCACCCAAAATATAATCTGTGCCCTTGCTATCCCGGTGCTTCTTCCAACTGATAGTTGAGGGAAAGTAATAGCTAATAATCAGCAGGAAGTTTCCTTGCCCATGTTTGACCTGATGCCATGAGACTTTATTTCTGGAGTTAATGTTGAAGTCTTCCACAGCCAGTCCCCACTGACTATACCATTCTGCCACTAGAGATTGAAATGAAGGAACCTGGGATGTTACTGGAGTTGCTGAAAGGTATGAACCTGAGTATGAGTATGATTATGTCCAGCTGTTGATTCATTAGCTTGTAGGTCAGCTCTTCTAACTTTTAGCACAAGCCTCCAGATGATGTTGAGGAGGATTTTAAATTCATATGGAATGTGGGTATTGCTGACAAGACTGTCATTTATTGCCCTTGACAAGGTGGTGGTCGTAAGCCATTTTGTTAAATATAACTGAGTGGCATCCTAACCCATTTCAGAAGCTAGCTAATAGTCAACTACATTGTGGGTCTGAACTCGTGTCTCCGGACCATTCCCCCAAACCTGTGGATTACTAGTCACCATGCTACCAAACCCCATGTTCAATCAATAGTAATAGTCTAATTGAGGAAAGTGGAGCAATATAAAATGGGCTACATTGACTGAGTCTCATTAAGAAACTGAGTTGTCAGAATTGTGTGGAAAAAGTGAAGGTTCATTTTTTAATTGTAATAGTTTCCTGAAATTGTACATATCGAAAGCTGGCCTCTAAGCACAAGTGTTGAACTTTAATCTGTCATTTGGCCATATGTTTGAATTCCACAAATATTTTTATCGTCAGCTGTTTTATGTAAGCAATATTTATTTTTTAGTTTTCTGCTGAGCATTCTTTATTGGCTTTGTTTTTATTTAGCTACTTAACAATACATTTAATATCTTTTCACAGCTGAAGGAACAAGTCAAGGATGTGAGGCTGTCAGATGTGATGGATGTATATGAGCAGAAGCTTTCATCTCTTGCTGTAAGTAGCAGTTGAAATTGATGGCATAATCTTTTTAAACTGGCGACGTTGAAAATTGTTAAAACGAAAATTCCATGTGCCACATTTTATAGGAATAGCGATCACGCTATTACATTAATGAATCTCTCTTTAAGTTGAAAAACAATAAAGAAATACAGGGAACGTTTTAAAAATTTTCCCTCGGTTGCTTTCAGCGCAGTTGCTTTTGCAACTGAGTGTGAATAATATGATAATGCATTAGTATCTTTGTTGAATGTTTTGTGACAACAGAAGTCCAGAATTGTGGTGGGATTGTTGAGCTATTCTTCAGTTAGTCCGATATAGAAGTTGCACAGTAGTAGTGGATAGCATAAGCTACATTTTCTAATCCCTTCAAGTTTAAAGTAAAATTCTTTATTGTAGTGTAACAATTTTGAATTCAGCCTAATAATCTACCTCCACTGCACATATCTATGTCATGTCTGATGGTTTGGTGTTCCTTCACTAGTGTGAAAAGCAATATGCATAAAGTTGTAAAGAGCTTTATAACTGTAGAAAAAAATGTATGAAGTTGTAATCTTAGGTCCTTAGTGTCTTGTAAACATGTTTTTGTGTAGCTCAATAGATTTTTGAACATTTATTTGCATTTAGCCCCTTGAACACAGTGAAATGCACTTCACAGATGTGTTAGCAGCCAAAATTTGACACTGGGCCACATCAGAAAATAGGCATGGATCAAAACCTTGGTCAAAGATATAAGCTTTAAGGAATGTCTTAAAAGAGGAGAAAAAGAGGCGGAGAGATTTAGAGGGAATTCCAGAGCATAATGCTAAGATAGAGATGTAATGTTGACTGTAATGCTATTATATTTTATAGTTATACTATTTTGAGAAAGTGAGGGAAAAGGGGATAATTTTTATTATCTAGATTTAAAACTGCTGCAATTTCTAAAATCTAGTAAATGGTTTAATTGTGATACTGGCTAACTACAAAATGGAGACCAAACCAGATCTTTCTGTAAAGGATAAAAGGGATGACTCACATGTACAATCAAATGCCATGTGTACTAGAGTATAAAACTGCTCCAGAATAGACATGAAAGCAATTAGAAAGAACATAGGAGCAAGAGTAGGCCATTCTTCCCCTCAAACTGTTCTGCCATTCAATTAGACACTGGCTGATTTGTACCTGAACTCCCCTTTACCTGCCTATGTTCCATATCCTTTTAATACCTTGTTTTTATTCATTCATGGGGTGTGGGTGTCACTGGCTAGACCAGCATTTATTGTCCATCGCTAATTGCCCTTGAGAAGGTGGTGGTGGTGGTGAGCTGCCTTCTTGAACTGCTGCAGTCCATGTGGTATAGGTACACTCAGTGCTGTTAGGAAGGGAGTTCCAGGATTTTGACCTAGCGACAGTAAAGGAACGGCGATATATTTCCAAGGTCAAGGATGGTGAATGGCTTGAGGGGAACTTCCGGATGGTGGTGTTCCCATGTGTCTGCTGCCTTTATCCTTTTAGATGATAGTGGTTGTGGGTTTGGAAGGTGATGTTTAAGGAGGCTTGGTGAGTGTCCAACAATGCTCTATCAACCTCAATTTCAAATTTCAGTAACCACAGCCTTTTGAAACGGGGGAAAGAAATATTTCCACAAACCCTCGTGTGAAACAATGCACCCGGATTTCACTCCTAAATGGCCTAGCTCTAATTTTAAGATTAGGCTCTCTTGTGGGTCGCCCCCCACCAGGTGAAATAGTTTCTCTATCCATTCTATGTCTCTTAATCATTTTAAGTACAGTCCCCATCGCTTAGAGTGAGCGAGTTTGTATGACGGCAGATTGACCACCAATATGGTAGCCAGTGTAACCTATGACAGAAGTCCTGAAGGTGGCAGGCAACACTAGGACTGTTAACTCCTGACATTAATCGTGATCAGATCTATTTGTGCATGTTAGTATATTCAGAGACATTTTGTAAACATCATTTGTGTAACTTTAACACAGGTTTCAGCAACAATTTTTAGTTTGCTATTGGCCTGCTGGTTCTACTCTTACAATTGTAGCAATGGTGCATTTTCTGGTGACGTTTTTAAACGTAGCTAATGTAACATTAATTATTCTTGGTGAAAGTTTATTCTGCATATGAACACCTGTCTGGCAAAAATGGACAATGTCAGTGGTGAGGACAGTATCTTTTTTACATTCACCAACCACCCCTCTGCTGTCAACCGTTTAAGCTCAAGCGAAGGGTTTCTACAAAACGGTTCCAGAGATGCAAAGTAAAAATTTCAATTGCTGCCAGTTTCAGAAAAGACGGGCAATGAAGAAGGATTGTGCGCAAAAAAAAAAGTTGAAAGGTTATAAATTTAACAACTTAATTGGAAGTAATGGCATAATGACCTTCATTAATCAGAAAATAAGATAGCAATGCAGACTGACTTGGGAGGAGAGAAGGAAGATGAGGGGGAAAAAATTGCCTTCTGTTACTAAATTATTATAAAAATAGTCATTTGGTAGTACAGAATTTGAGTGTTGCTGAAAAATCAGACGTCTAAGCTTTTCACCTTGCAGTCATCAGGATGCTTTGCAAGAATACCAATATAGGGGGAAAACAATTTATGCAGCATGTGAAGAGAGTTCTTTGCCATCTCTGATTCCCCTTGAAATTCAAACAACCTCTCAACTTATCTAAAAATGCAGATGCTAGACCTAACCTATTTACTTGTACCTCAAACCTAACACTTTTAACCTTTTCATGTTTCCAAACACAGACATCCTGTCTCCTATCAATCCCTTGCCCAGCTTAATTAAATCGTACACCGAAATCGAGCCTTTTTTTACAGAATATCATAATATTCCCCAAAATACTTTTTTAAAAAAACATCCATTTTCACACTGATGTAACCCAGTCGGAACCATCCGAAGTTTGCTTTTTAATTCGCATTTTGCCCTACAAACCTTACCTGGGAACTTCCAAAGGGAATTCCCCAGCGCATCTTTGGGTACCTCCCTAATACGACACCCTGGAGCTCGGAAGTTATGGCCTCATGCAGACAGGATTTCTTCACACAAGCCTAACGTTTTGGGGGTTTTGCCCTTCCACTATTACATATACATTTCTATTTTTTGTGTTGTGGGTGCAAATACTTTAAATTTATTCATTTTCCTTTTAAGCTTCCTTGGTTGAGACTATGACAGCTGAGAGATATGAAATAGAGTGAGGAAATATCTTCCTTTCTTTTGACTGTTTGATGTTTTATGTGGTGTAGCAAACATTTTTAACTTGAGGGGTTAGTTTTAGATAAGGTTGCTCTCCTTTTTTCTGCAATCCCTTTCTTTTGCTTAGTCTCATGCTTCTGCACGTATGTCAGTGGGATGCATCCAAGGCCATTTATGTCTCGTGTGTCTGACACATTGCTAGGAATTGTCAAGGTTCATGAAGAGGTGGCGCTCCCTCATTTATTCCTTTGCGTGCCTCCACTCACTGATACAATGGCACATGAACAGAGTGGGGCATTAACCATCCTTACTTCATTAGATTTCTCCATTTTACAATACCACAGACTCTCTTTTTGAAATATTTCAATATTAACATAATCTTTAGCATGAATATAATTGAAGTTTAACTCTTTTATTTAGTCCAAAGAAAATCGTTTACAGGACCTATTGGAAGCCAAGGCACTGGCCCTAGCACAGGCTGATCGTTTGATTGCCCAGTACCGTTGTCAGAGAGCCCATGCAGAAGCAGAGGTATTTTGAATATACCATGAGATAGATCATTTTAAAAGTTACTGCCTTCTCTTAATTCAGTCTTTTAAATCAACTAATCTTTTTATTTGCTGCATTATATAAATTACTTAATTCAATTTATAAGAATGCAATTTTTTTTAGTACAAAGTAGTATTGTTAAGGGTAGACCAACACTCTAGGCTGTAAAATTCTGGTTATGCGGATCTTCAAAATGTGGCAGAGTAAGGTACAGTTGGACTTTTTTATCATACTAATTTCTATTATATATAATGTAAAAAAGCTGTTATCAAATGCGAAGTGTCAGTAGACTGGAAATCTATTTTGCAGCTGCGATTCTTTTACTCTATGGAAATGAAGGACAGTAATCAATTACGGTTAAATATTTTTGAGTATTTGTGATTAAACAAAATTGCGTGGTGTTTACCAATAACTTGGTGAAAATTGCACTGCTTCTGAGTTATCCAGTCCTTTTGGCTGTAAGAATGTTAGAAACTACAGTAAATCATGTAGTTCCTTTTCATTTTGCTAATTTTGAAATTCTCATCAGGAGACTGACCTCTCACATCAACTGTTGTTCACTGTTCTTCCTAGTTATTAACCGAACCAATTCAAACACGTGCATCTTAATTGGCCAATTGGTCTGGGGTTTTCGGGTCTCCAATGTAGAGGAGGCATTGGGAGCAGCGAATGCAGTAGACCAAATTGAAGGAGGTGCAAGTGAAGTGCTGATTCACCTGAAAGGAGTGTTTGGACCCTTGGGCAGTGAGAAGGGAGGAGGGTAAAGGGGCAGGTGTTACACCTTCTGCAACTGCATAGGAAGGTGCCGTGGGAGGGGGATGAGGTGCTGGGGTGATGGAAGAGTGGACCAGGGTGCCCCGGTGAGAACGATCCCTACGGAATGCCGACAGGGAAGGTGAGGGGAAGATGTGTTTGGTGGTGGCATCATGCTGGAGTTGGTGGAGGATGATCCTTTGAATGTGGAGGCTGGTGAGGTGAAAAGTGAGGACAAGGGGTCATTATCATTGTTCTGGGAGGGAGAGGAAGGTGTGAGGGCAGAGGCATGGGAGATGGGTCAGACGTGGTTGACGGCCCTGTCAAAACAGTGGGTGGGAACCCTCGGTTAATGAAGAAGGAAGACATGTCAGAAGTGCCATTTTGGAAAGTGGCATCATCGGAACAGATGCGACGGAGGTGAAGGAACTGAGAGAATGGGATGCAGTCCTTACAGGAAGCAGGGTGTGAGGAGCTGTAGTCGAGGTAGCTGTGGGAGTCGGTGAGATTGTAGTGAATATTGGTGGACAGTCTATCACCAGAAATTGAGACAGATAGGTCAAGGAAGGGAAGGGAAGTGTCGGAGATGGACCATGTGAAGGTGATAGAGGGGTGGCAATTGGAAGCAAAATTGATAAATTTTTCCAGGTCCAGATGAGAGCATGAAGCAGCACCGAAACAGTCATCGATGAACCAAAAAAAGAGTTGTGGGAGGGGGCCTGAGTAGGACTGGAACAAGGAATGTTCCACATACCCCATAAAGAGACAGGCATAACTGGGGCCCATGTGCCCCAGCCGTACCTTTTTATTTGGAAGAAGTGAGTCAAGTTTAAGGAGAAATTGTTCAGTGAGAACACAAGTTCAGCCAGACGGAGGAGAGTGGTGGTGGGATAGGGGTTGTTTGGGCCTCTGTTCAAGGAAGAAGCGGAGAGCCCTCAGACCATCCTGATGGGGGATGGAAGTGTAGAGGGATTGGACGTCCATGGTGAAAAGGAGGTGGTTAGGGCCAGGGAATTTTGTCCTTTGTCCCCACCTATTGCTGGCCTTCTATCCAGCTTCACCTGCTCCAACACCCTTAAACAGTATAAATTGCATCACATTTTTACTTCTCTTTAGCTTTGAAGAAGAGTCAATACAGACACAAAACGTTAACTCTGTTTCTCTCTCTGCAGATGCTGTTAGAGCTGTTGAGTTTTTCCAGCATTTTCTGTTTTTGTTTCAGATTTCCAGCATCCGCAGCATTTTGCTTTTATCTTACTGGAAAATATTCAGTTGGAAAAGGGCCATCCTTGGCATTCTTGTATGCTTTTCTATCTCACAAAAGTTACAAATCCTAATATAATCAATGGTTCCAATTAAAACTGGCTCAACTCAAAACTCCAGACCAATTAAAATGCACATGTTTGAATTGATAAGGTTAATAACTAGGAAGAACAGCGAACAACAGTTGATGTGAGAGATTTGTCTCCTGATGAAATGGCAAGCAACAAGAAGGTCTGGATCTCGCTTGCCATTTCAACACACCATCCTGCTATCATGCCCACATGTCCACCCTTCGCCTGCTGCAATATTCCAGTGAAGGCCAACGCACACTGGAGGAACAGCACCTCATCTTCTCATTAGGCACTTTACAGCCTTCCGGACTTAACACTTGAGTTCAACAACTTCAGACCATGAGCTCTCTCTTCTATCCCCACCCCCTTCTTTAACCCCTTTTTTTTCTCTTTTTAATTTTTATTTTTATCCACTTTTTAATTATTTTTTTATTTTCAATGTTTTATCCCCACCTTTTATCCTATTTTCGATCTTTTATCCCCACCACCCCTCGCCCACAAGGGCCATCTGTTACTTGTTCTTTTCAGGTGCTTACCCTTGCCCCTGCTGTTATCACATTCTGCTTTCTTACCTTAATGCCACTATCAGCACCTCCTTTAGCCCTTACCAGTACCATTAACACCCCCTTTGTCCTTTTGTACATGACATCTTTGTCAATCTCTCCTTTGCCCCCACCTATCACTGGCCTTCTATCCAGTTTCACCTGCTCCACCCCACTTAAACAGTATAAATTGCATCACATTTTTACTTCTCTTTAGCTCTGAAGAAGAGTCTTATGGACTCGAAATGTTAACTCTGTTTTTCTCACCATAGATTCAGTTAGATCTGAGTTTTTCCAGCATTTTCTGTATTTGTTGTTGAGTATTTTCCAGAATAGATTAAAATAGCCCCTGTATGCTGTTCCTCAGAAATATCATCTCCAAACATGGTGCCAACTTTCACATGCATTGATAGCGAACCCTGCTTGTTCACTACCACCATAGACACCAAGACTGCTATAGCAGCAGTGTTAGATTACCTATCTAATATCATTTGTCACTCTGCACTTATTGCACCAGTGATGTTTAGTGGTTAGTGCAAATCAGGTGTGTAGACAATATTTAATGTCTCAAGTATTGGATTTTCTAATTGTTTTCTAATTTGTGTAGTAATACCTTCTCTACATTCATTCTGAATTGTTCCATTTTATAAATCATTTGACATATTTTGAGTTGTAGGCACGACAGTTAGCTTCACTTTTAATGGATGCAGAGAGAAAAAACGAAGAACTTGATGGAGTGCTGAAGACACAACTGTTGGAATCTGACCGTGCCAAGGCTGATATTGAGGAACTTTATCAGCACAATTGTAAATTACAGGCCATTTCTGAAGAACATGAATCTTTAAAAGTTACTTCAAAAAGTCTTGCTCAAAAGTAAGGTTGAGTGATATCTGCTCATTTTTTGGTGCAGTTTTCCTTCTTGTTATTTCAAAAAATGAACTACAGTGGCATCAGGATTCATGTACAACAGCTAAAGAATTGATTTTGTGTATGGCATAGAGCAATAGTTCTACCAGTTTTGTGCCATCATGTGGAGGCCCTGTATTTGCCTATAAGAATTTCAAAGTGGCATTAATGGATGCGTGGGGTAGTACACAAGGAAAAAGAACTTGAGACACTGAGGGGATTGTAGGAGAGGAGAGAATGTATCTTTATGGGAGTGGGCTGAATGAACCGCGATGTATGGCAGTCCACAGGAGTATAATTATACTTGTGTAACTTTTTTTTATAGGTTACATAAATTGTATTTTTCACTGAATAACTTCTTGAAAGTATAATCCATAAATCCAGTTTCAGATTTGCATATTGACACAATCTTTATTTTTAGCCTTGAGACAGTCGAAAGGCAACTTGAAGAACTTCAGATTGAACACAATTCCTTAAGCAAACAAAGTGAATTGTTCAAAAAGCAAATTGACTCCCTTAAACAACAGAATGATAGGTAAGTCCATCTCCTATTAGATTAGATTATCTGTGATTAGATGTAATATTTATAGATTCTAAGACAGTCAGGATGGCTTGAAATCATATGTTTGTCAAGTGGAAATTTTTTTAAAGAAACAGTAAAATATCTTGTCTTTGCTTTCTTTTTGAATCTTAGATGCCTTGCTCAGTTGGCAGAGATGGAAGCGCAGAAAAATGATTTGTGCATTCAGTTACAGGAAAAGGACAATAAATTATTGGGTCTGTCTTTGGCTTGTCACTCATCTATGTCCATTTGCTTCAAGATGTATTTACTATTTGAACAGAACAGTGAAGTGTGCCATGGAGTGACATTATACCTTTCTTTCGTATAGTTTTCTATGCTACAAATGGCTAAGCTCATCGGGAAAAACTGACATTGGAAATGTGTGTGTGTGTGATGCTATTAGAAGATAGAATAGTAGGAAAAAATTAGTAATAAAACTTCCTGTTATCTAAAGACCATTTAATTTATTTGAATTGTGCTTCTTTCTGGTGTGGATTTACCATGCTTCAAAACTTTAAGTAGATGACCCAAGATTGTAAGTCTCAGGTCCCTTACCCTGTTCTACATTTATTCCTTGCTCATGTCAAGCACTAACACAAAAGGACAGGACTGCAGAAAGATTCCTATTAGGTCATATCTCTGCAACTGCTCTTCCATTTTTGAGGTTTATGAGGACTTGCCAGTGTACCCAATGTAGCAGATTGACATGTTGTGTAAATCTGATCAGCTGTACATATACTGAAGCTGCATAATTCAGTGCCAACTGTTAAGTTATTCTGATTGTCATCTGAAAGCAGCTTGAGGTGAATAATTTGAGAAATTGTCTAGGGAACAGACTGAATGGGCCAGGGGCTTGATTAATATTGGTGACTGAAATTGAAGTAAGGAGCTGTCTAACAGGAGGGCACAACTTCAGAAAGAAAAGAACAGTAAAGAACTGCAGCACTTGCAGGTGTGAATTCCACAGTTTAAATGAAAGGTTACAATTTTAGTTATTTCTTCAGTTTGACATCTTGATGGGCTGGAAAATCAAGTACCAGGTTAGTAGGCACCTTTCAAAAGATAAAAATATTACATAATCTGTCGAAAGCAGGACAGAGTGGCAGAAAGGCACCCAGTACAAAAAAGCATGTGTGATTGTAATAGTGTTGATAAATCTGCACTCTGCATGTTAGTCTTCAACCACTAACCTTATTTTTTTTTGTAATGATTGACAGGCTTGGAACAAAAGCTCCAAGCACAGCAAGAAAAAACAAAAACAACGGAGAAGGAGAAAGAGGACATGGAAGAAGCTATTGATGCCTTCCGAAAGGAGCTTAGCAAAACTGAGTTAGCCAGGAAAGAGCTCAGTATTAAGGTAAATGATGTATTTAGAATTGTTAATCTGTCTGCCTTTCAGAAGATTGTAGAAGCACATGTGAGCATCACAATATCCAGTTTGTGTTGCTGCTCTCTCCCTGAGTTATACTATAATATGACGAGCCTTTGAATAGTGAGAATAAACTTCTGATTGCAAGGATTGCAGGTCCAATTACAGGAAAAATCAGTGTCTCTGACTTTAACCTGAGAGAAAATCTAAGGCAAATTCAATATTTTATAACAAATTTAATTGGGGAACTAAAATGGCTGCTTAGAATAGTGGCTTCGAAAGTGGCCTTTTCCCTCTCGATTTGGATATACTGTTTTGAACCCAGCACAGGATAATTTGATTATCCTTTTTCAGTTGTTTTGGATAGAATTTCTTTCCAAGTTGGAGCACCTGCCATAATTCTACATAAATTGGCACCCACATTTAACAGCCTTAATAATGGGTGATGGGGGAAATTGAGAAATTAATTCTTCATGGCTGTTCTGAGTTTGGGATTAATCCAAAGTATAAGGAGCAATAGTCATTTACATTGACTGTGTCCAAAGTGCCCGATAATGAAATTTATAACATCTTTTTCCTTACAAGTACAAAAGTGGACCATAAGTAAACTTAACCAACAGTATATATTTGGCATTTGCTGCAATTATACTGGAAAATAATTGCACTAATGTTGACATGTTACTATTTTTTGTTGATGTGAATAATAATTTTTTTTCTTCACAATTTCCTCTTGCTTTTTGAATAGAGAAAATGAACTAATCACTCCCATAGTTTACTTATGAACTAATTGATTTGGCTAATATTGTAATTTCACTTCATTATTGTTTGAGCTTTAAAAAGAAATACATTTTTCACATTTTGTATATCTTGTGAAATTTTACTTGTAATATTTCATTCTGTTTCAATTTGTTTTGTGATGTTCTGGAACTCATGACTAATTTGGGCTGTAATTTGAAAAATATATTGGCCTGGAGGCTCTGCTAGGTTGTGCTGTTTGTTTTTTCCAGTGCGGTTTGCCCAAAATTGATCAAACTGGTGTAAAAGACCCATGAATTTCAAATGCACTTAACTTCCAACGCGGATTGAGTTTCCAAGATCTTTTGCTCACAAGCAGATAAAATTGATCACCATTGCAAGTTTCTGCTAATTGCTTCTCTTGTGAGCCTTCAAGCAGGCACTAAAAATTGAAGTTCTATTTTTAGGGCTAAAGCCACTAGTAACTTTCAATTATTAAAAAAAAGTATTTGCTAAAAAACAGACCAGTGTATACCAATGAAACTAGTAAATTGTTCACTTTTTTTTGTAGTCATTCTCCAGCATTTAAAATAAAATTACTCAGCTGTTGGAATAGACCCATTTGATAAACCCATTTTCAGTTCTATTATTAAAATTGCATCAGATTACCACTTAAAATATTCCTTGATATATTTAATACAAAACAAAGCTCCGAAATGCTGCCTAGTTGTGCTGGTTCATGGTAGGTTTTATGTTTGGCGATATGCAAATGAATTTGAATGGAAAATTGAGTAAAAGAAAATTGCTTCAGAAAACTAGCGTGACTTGCGATGCCGATTTGTGCCCAATGCAGAAACAAACATACAAATTATGAGCAGGAGTAGGCCATTTGGCCCCTTGAGCCTGCCCTGCCATTCAATAAGATCATGGCTGATCTGATTGTAACCTCAACTCCATATTCCCACCTACCTGTGATAACCTTTCACCCCCTTGCTTATCAAGAATCTATCTACCTTTGCCTTAAAAATATTCAGAGATACTGCTTCTACTGCCTTTTGAGGGAAGAGTGTTCCAAAGACACTCTACCCTCCAAGTGAAACAAAATTCTCCTAATCTTTGTCTTAAATGGGTGACCCTTTCCTTTTAATCAGTGACCCCTAGTTCTAGATTCTCCCATAAGAGGAAACATCCTTTCCACATCCAACCTGTGAAGATCCCTTAGGATCTTCTGTGTTTCAATCAAGTCACTCTTCTTAACTCTAGTAAATACAAGCCGAGCCTGTTCCACTTTTCCTCATAAGGCAACCCTTCAATTCCAGGTATTAGTCTAGTAAACCTTCTCTGAACTGCCTCTAATACATTTACATCCTTCCTTAAATAAGTAGATTAATATCGTACATAGTAATCCAGATGTGGTCTCACCATTGTCCTGTATAACTGAAGCATAACCTCTCTACTTTTATATTCAATTCCCCTTGTAATAAACAATAACATTCTATTAGCTTTCCTAATTACTTGCTGTACCTCACAGAATTTTAACAAAACTGAAGGGGGCCATTTGGCCTATCATGTCTGTACCAGCTCTCCAAATGAGCATTATGACCTAGTGCCCTTTCCCTGTCTTTTCCTTGTACCCCTGCCATTGTTTCTATTCACATAATCATCTAATGCCCTCTTGAATGCTTCGATTGAACCTGCCTCCACCACACTTCCAAGCAGTGTATTCCAGACCTGAACCACTCATTGTGTGAAAAAGTTTTTTCTCACGTCACATTTGCTTCTTTTGCAAATCACTTTAAATCTGTGCCCTCTCGTTCTTGATCCTTTTATGAGTGGGAACAGCTTCTCCTTATCTACTCTGTGCAGTGCCCTCATGATTTTGAACATCTCTATCAGATCTCCTCTTAGCCGCCTTCTCTCCAAGGAGAACAGTTCCAACCTCTCCAATCTATCTTCGTAACTGAAGTTCCTCATCCCTGGATCAATTCTTGTAAACCTCTTCTGCACACTCTCCAATGTGTTCACACCCTTCCTATAATGTGGAGCCCAGAACTGTACACAGTACTCCAGCTGAGGTCTTGTATAAATTCAGCATAACCTCCTTGCTCTTGTACCCTATGTCCCTATTAATAAAACCCAGGATACTATATGCTTTATTAACTGCTGTCTCCACCTGTCCTGCCACCTTCAATGATCTATGCACACGTACACTGCGGTCTTTCTGTTCCTGCACCTCCTTCAACATTTCACCCCTTATTTTATATTGTCTATCCATGTTCTTCCTTCCAAAATGCACCACCTCACACGTCTCTTCAATGAACTTCATCTGCCACCTATCTGCCCACTCTACCAACTTGACTATGTCCTCTTGAAGTTCTACACTGTCCTCCTCGCAGTTTACAACGTTCCCAAGCTTCGTATCATCCGCAAACTTTGAAATTGTCCCATGCACACCAAGATCTAGATCATAAATATATATCAGGAAAGGCAAGGGTCCCAATACTGACCCCTGGGGAACTTCACTACAAACCTTCCTCCAGCCCGGAAAAAATCCATTGATCATTACTCTCTGCTTCCTATTTTTTAGCCAATTTTGTATCCATGTTGCTACTGTCCCTTTTATTCCCTGAGCAATAACTTTCCTCACAAGCCTGTTGTGTGTCATTGAAGCAAATGCCTTTTGAAAGTCTATGTACACCACATCAACTGCATTACCCTCATCGACCTTTTCTGTTACCTCTTCATAAACTCCAGCAAGTCAGTTAAACACTATTTCCCCTTTAGAAATCCATGCTGGCTCTTCCCTATCAACCCATATTTTTCCATGTGAATTGTTTCACTGAAGTTAAACTGACTGATCTGTAATTGCTGGGCTTATCCTTCAAACTTTTTTGACAAGGGCGTAACGTTTGCAGTTCTCCAGTAGCCTGGCACCTCCCCTGAGCCTAGGGAAGACTGAAAAATTATAGCCAGTGCCCCTGCAATTTCTGCTCTCTCTTCATTCAATATCCTTGGATGCATCTCATCCGGTCCCAGCGCCTTGTCAACTTTAAGTACTGACTGCCTATTTAACACTTCCTCCTTATCAATTTTGAACCCTTCTGGTGACAGTGTTTCCTTGCCTGTCACCATGGCCAAGGTAGCATCTACCTCCTTGGTAAAGAAGGATACAAAGTATTCATTTAATACCTCAGCCATGTGTAAATTCCCCTTTAGGTCCCTAATCGGCCCTAGTCCTCCTTTTACTGCCCTTTAACTATTTATATGCTTATAGAAGACTTTGAGATTCCCCTTCATGTTGGCTGCCAGTCTTTTCTTACAATCCCTCTTCTCTTCTCTATGCTTTTTCACCTCGCCTCTGAACCTTCTTTATTCCTCTTGGTTCTCAATTGTATTTTCTACCTTACACCTGTCATAAGCACGCTTTTTCTTCTTAATTTCTATCTCCTTTTTCTTCCAGGGAGCTCTGGATTTGTTTGCCCTACCTTTCCATTTCAATGGAATATACCTAGACTGCCTGAACCAATTCTGTTTTGAAGGTAGCCCATTGTTCAGCTACAGCCAATCTTTCATTCCAGTCTATCTGGCCCAGTTCCGTTCTTTCCCATCAAAATCGGCTCTCGTCCAATTAAGTATTCTTACTCTGGATTGCCTAGCGTCTTTTTCGATCATCTGAAAACGTACATTACAATGATCACTGATCCTAAATGTTCCCCCACTGACACTTGATCTACTTGGCCCACCTCATTTCCAAGAACCAGGTCTAATAGTGTGTCTTTTCTTGTTGGATTGGACACATACTGCTGTAGAAAATTTTCCTGAACACAAGTTAGGAACTTTTGCCCCCCTCCGCCCTTTACACTACCACTGTCCCAGTCTACATTGGAGTAATTGAAATCCCCCATTATAACTACTCTATAATGCTTGCATCTCTCTGCAATTTCCCTGTTGATTTCTTCTACATCCTTCTCACTGGTTGGCAGTCTAAAGACTACACCGAGCAATGTAATTGCACTCTTGTTTTGTTCTTTAGCACTAGCCAAATTGATTCTGTCCTTGAACCCTCTGGGACATTCTCTTTCTCCAGCACTGCAATGCTCTCCTTAACCAATACTGCCATCCCTCCTCCTTTCCTTCTGTTCCTGTCTTTCCTGAATACCTTGTACCCAGGAATATTTAACACCCAGTTCTGCCCTTCCTTGAGCCAGGCCTCTGTTATCTCTGCAACATCGTATTTCCGCATAGCAATCTGCACTTATAATTCCCCAATCTTATTTACTATTTTCCGTGAATTCACAAACATATATAGTAACCCTGATTTAGATTGTAACTTTCCACGTCATCCTGACTTCACCTATTATTAACTTACTATTCTCTATACCAGTGCTATCTGTCCCTCCCAGTATTTTGTGCACTCTGGTATTCCTCTCTAATATTGCATCTCCTTGCATATTCCTCTCTATTACCTGCGTAACCTTTTATAATTCATGCACTAGGACACCCAGATCTCTCTGCATCTCAGAGCTTTGCACTTGAAACCATTCTGTATCATTTTTGGTTATTTGCTTTCTGAATAAGGAAAGTATTTATGTTCAGCAACAGATATCTAGAAATTAGTTTGTTTTACATGAATAAATTTGTTGTTCCACAGTCCTGCCTGATATGGATGTTCATTTTGTGTCTTGCCCTGCAGTTGTCATCTCTAGAAATGCAAAAGTCCCAGGTAGAAGCACGATTGCAACAAAAAGAAGCCCTGGTCCAAGCCCAACAGGATGAACTCAACAAACACTCTCAGATGATAGCAATGATTCACAGCCTGAGTAGTAGCAAACTACAATCAAATACAGTAAATCTCAGTCTGTAACCTTGTTTCTTGGGATTTTATTGTTGAGAGAAATGGGGATTGACTTTGTTTGTTTGTAATCCTTGCATCTGATGCATTATATATCTCCCCTTTGGGATTAAAACTACAAATTACTTTTAAATAAGAATTTGTAACCATTAAATATCAATAATATTTTTAAAAATTTGCTTCAGAAGTGAGTATTTGATATTGCCAAAGTGCTGAATTGAACTGTTTTGAGCACATTCACTGGCAAGAACTTAATGATATTGCGGTGTTTAAATTTAGTGTAATAATTCAAAACTATTTCTGACTGCATTATCAGACTCAACATGTAGCATATTACACCCTTTGTAAACTGACTAATTGTATAGATAGTTCAGGTCAAGACATGTACTATTTGGGTTAGTACTGTATCTTTTGAGTAGATATTACTTTGACATTGGATGATAGCTGTGTCCCAGTGAGAAGAATACAAAACTTGAATTTTCAAAATTATATTGATAGTACATGCAATTCTGTCTTCATACTACTGTCCTGAATTCCGATGCCAAATGCATCACAGCTATAATTATTCTGGCAGCAATCCATTTTATCTTAATCATAAAAAATAACTTAATCATGTTATTGATCAGCTTATGCGCAATGTAAATATATTAAAATTTTATATGCTTTTCAATGTTTTTATGAATGTCCCTCACCAAATTGGGAAAGCACTACTCTAAAATTTAAAAAAAACTTGCAGGTTTTGGGTTCAAAGTAACCAACATTATCTTACCACAAATACATAGCAATAATTTGCCTTGCACATTCCTGTCACTTGTTTGCTTCCTGTTCACCTTTGTAATGAATTTTGATAGTGTTTTAATCTATGGTGTCATCTCTAGAGATGTTGTCTCATTTTCAATTCATTGTGTACAGCCACACAATTGTATTACACTTTTACTTTTCTTCCTTTCCCCCTTGAGAAAATAAACCTTTTCAAATTAAAAATATGCTTAAAATTGAATGCAAACTATGATTCATACCACACATATATGCTCAAACTTTGTTTTCTTCTCAGAAGGCTGGTGTTTAAGCTTTCGGGGAAATGTTCGCTAATCTCAAAGCTGCAAATGCATTGTTCAAGCCCTTCTCACCTTTCATGCCCATCCATCCTCTGGCTATGTACTTCCTCACATCCGATCTGTTCATACATCATGCCCACTCTGTCACCCCGATGAAATTTCATGTCTTTCCTTGAAACTCATTCCATTGGCTGAACGTTATGTCATAATAGTTATTCATAACTATGCATGATGGTTTCATCCTGTGCTAGTCCCAGCTCCCTGACATCTTCAGACTTACAAGCACACTTAAGGGGTGACTTCTATGAGACAAAGCATAACCATTGAAACCTTGGCTGATATTCTTTGCAGAACTCAGACAATGAAGCACATCAGTGCTACAATGAATGGTATATGACCACCAGGTCAGTGGTCAAACAAGTCATTCGCAAGTTAAAGATGCACTTCAAGTGCCTAGACAGGTCTAGAGCCACCCTTCAATATGCGCCAGTAAGGATCGCTAGAATGGCCCTGGTTACTGCACTCTGCACAACATTGCAGAACTATCTTTTTTTATGGTTGGACATCAGTTGCACATTGATGGAGTGAAAGCCTTTGTGGTTGATGAATACTCCTGTGCGATCTGGGGGTGTTCTGATTTGCCATGTGCAGTTGGCCCTGTAGATGTGGGAAATTATCCAGAGCTGCAAACTCGAGCACCTGCTCATTCTAACTAACATCATCACAGACAATGTTAATTTAATTGCTGTCCCTCAGTTACCTGTCTTCTGCACTTTTGGCATGCAAATTTAGATATCCTGAATATGTCTTCAACAGAATGACCCAAGGAAAAAAGGCTGAAGGTGTTGGTGACTTTAACAGTCACTAGTAAATTTAAGGTAACCAAAACATCACCTATCCTGATGATATAGAACAAAACTTCAAAGTGTATTAAGTACATTCAATAAAATTACTGTAAACATGCTTTCCCACTAGCAGATAAGAAAGCAGCTGTGAGTATGGAATATTTATTACATTTCCATGAAATGAATTGACTCCCTCGTTTGCTACCATGTTATAATCTTGCTTTCAGCGGAAAGTTTCAGGAAGCCCATGGATCAGACGTTAAATTCAAAAACCTGTAAATATCACTAATTGTTAATATCTTTAATTGGCAAGTTGCCTCTTCTGAGGGAGTTGGCCGCATGCAGCCTAACACAGTCGAGTGAAAAATCAAGGTAGCGGGTTGGAACTGGGTTCCTAACTTGCTGTTTTACCCTGATTTTTACACCTTCCCCTTCCCCCCCCCATCCCCCCAACACAAGCCTGCACCTGAACCAAGACACTGTCTTCTATGTTAAAATTCTCCTATAAATCTAGCACAGGTCTTGATATAATATAACAACATTAAAATTGTTATAGCAGAAAATGATTAGAAGCTTAATTTTCCTAGTTCAATGAAGGTGGATTGGGGAATAAGCTGTAGGCTGTAGTATTAATAGTGGGTTCTACCAGACTGCTAGCATATATGTGGATCTTGCATTTTTTACTACTTTGCCATTTCTTACCAAATGTCAGTAAATGTAATGAGACCCAGGAATTCACAGAACATTTATTACAGTTACTTAACTTGTGCAGCCATGGAACCCTTTGGTTAGCCCCTGCTGGTTTCAGTCACTCTGCCAAACTCTCTGTAGGCAACCAAGTATAAGCCCATAATTGGAGGCTTTGGGGTACAGAACTGTACAAACACAGTCATTGAATGGCACCACCCCTCTTACAGACCCAATGCATTTTCACCTTAAATAGAGTTATCAATCAAATCTATTACTTTAAAAAGATTCTTGGATTGTCAGTCACGTAGGGTATTTCAATTGAATGGCTTGACACCTTTCTGAAAAATGCATGAATCTGAATCCAAACAATTCAATCTGTGACTTCAAGATTTAAAGTGACCAGATAGCCAGAAGGAATGTTACTGAACAAAATGATTCCGATGGCTCTAAACTGAACAGTGTATCTAACCAATGGTACAAATAAAACAAGCAATAATAATGTATAACAAGACAAACATTAAAATAAAAAGTATAAAATAATAAAGGATTGTCAAAATTTGAACATTTCAGTATACAAATAATTGCAATAAATTGCAGAATGCAGATCTTAATTTACAGAATAAAAATGGAAGGTCTACAATACTCTACATTTTGTATTAAAATCATAGATCATATGTTGTCAGGTTGAGTTCATTAAATTCTCAATCATTTACATATTATTTATGAGTTTTATGATTGGGTTGTTTCGCACTCTATTTGTTCTATATCTCATTTGTGGAATGGTGTCTTTTCTCAATTTGATTGCACACTTACTTTTGTGTGGTTGTGGCAAGAGATAGAGGCAATGGAAGGTGAGATTCAAGAGTTTCCAGCAAAGCCCAATGAGAACTTTTTCTGCCTTTCAACAAAGGAACACTTATGCAGTTGTTTGTGTCAGACTAGCTTTGGTATGCATTCCCTAGGATCAGTTTTAGCGCTCATTTCTGAATGCTTTCAAACTTGTTCACATGCTTTTTGATAAATCCAGCATTCCAAACCAGCACTGCATATTCAACAATGTTTCTTACGTAACTGTTAATCACAAGTGAATAGGTCAGTTTGAGATATGTCGCGATGCTTGAGAAGACGTAGTATGTGAAGTCTTCTATTTGCCATCATAATCATTTCACATACTTGGCAATCCCATTTAAGATCACTTTGAATGCAGATTTCTAATAGTTTAATGCACACTTGTTGCACAGTCTCAGCATCGTCTAAGTTGATGAGAGGAGGATTGCTTGTGAAACACAATCCCATAGCATTGCACTGGGGTTCAGGTCATGTAGAATTTGATCAATGTTAAACTGGTTGAAGTCTCCCACTATGAAAATGGAGACGTCCGGGTGAAATAAGGTTGTCTATTGTTGATTGAATGTGATCAATAAACAGTTCTGCAATGGCATTGTATGGCTGGGGAATAGACTATTGCTGTGAAGAAACTAAAATAGGTTGAGGTAATCTTGCAGGTCTCACTTCAGTCCAAAAAAAGGAGCCTTGGAGTTTAACTAATTTTCCAACAAAGCATATTACAGCACACTTCCTATTAGTCAGGATGGTGTTTTCATCTATTGTATGCTTGGAGAAGAGGGTTCAGAGGCAAAATGTAGAAGGGATAATCAGGCACAAAGGGGTGGAGTGGCAGAATATCCCAAGCAGAAGTGAACAGACTTACTCCAGGGCTCTCATGTGCCAGCCTTGTAATACGTCACTGAAGCAGCTCTATCTACCAAATGAGAAAAAGTAGCACTTTGTTGTGACTTAGGCAGCTGAACAGTTATCAGGCCCACTAAATTTGCCACAGTATCCCGGAGATACGGATGTTGTCCTGATTTATGTAGCTTTAGATCAGCTCCCAGATTCGTTGGTAGCACCTCCCATTAAAGTGAAACAGTTACTTGTTGTATACCTCAATAAGATCACCTCTCAACCAACTTTATTCCAGGCAATGTTTCTCCAGTCTTTCCTGTTGTTTTCTGACCTCAAGGAGATGGGTATCAACTTGGAATCAGCCTCGCGACTCTTAGCGTCTAGAGAGGAAAGGTGTGATATAAATATCAGACTTCGTATCAGTTAAATACAATCTGTAAGAAGATAAAAGTTATTAAATATATTTATTTCTATCTATTTAATTTTAGTATTTTACTTTCTTCTTTACTGTTACTTCCATGTGCATAGTTTGTTTATAAAAAGGCCATGTCTTGTATGTAAGCTTTCAAGACTCAATAAAAATTGTATATAACAGGCATGTTTATTTAGCAGGCTAAGTGCACTAGTGACCTGGCATTATGGCTTTAATTGCATCTATGCTACTATGGTTTTGTTTGTAAAAAGTCTACCTTTATTAACACCGATACAAATCAGGCAATTGTTTTAGAAGTACCAGAGCAATCACTGAGATCAATAGAAGCACAGCAGCAATTGCCCCAAAATGATATTTTTGCCTTTTCTCTTGCATTCTTGAGTCTGAAATTTGAACAAAGTACACTTTAGCGAACTTCATATAATTCACACACAAATTACATCTGTAAATTTAAAACTAAAGAAATACAATAAATAGGGGAGTTCAATAAAAAGTAACTGCAGATGTTGTAAATCTAATAAAAATGCTTGAAGCGACTGAGGACAACTATAATAATACTCAAAAAGAAACAAATTGGATGAGGTATGCACTCATTATGATGTAGAAATAACTATGGATGGTGTCATAGGATGCCATAACATATCACACCAATGCAGAACAGTAATCAATAAAGTTGGTAAATGCTAGGCTATAGGGCCAAAACAGTCAAATGGTAATCACAAGAAGTCATCCTCTGATATAGTGCACTGGTTGTACATAAGCAACCCGTTTTTTGAGTACTGTGTTCAGTTCTGTCTTGCAAGAGACATTCAAATACTGGAGGTGGTGCTGCGAAAAGTCACGAGGCTGATTCCAAGACTCCTGATGCCCAGCCCCTTGGGTCAGAAACAACAGGAAAGACTGGCGAAACATTGCCTCGAATGAAGTTGACTGGGAGGTGATCTTATTGAGGTATATAACACTGTAAATGGTACAACAGGAAAATCTGGAAATTGCATCAAACTAAATTGTGAGAGTAGAACTAGGGTGACAATTGATCTAACGAGTAAAAGGCAAATTTAGGACTGAACATCAGAATGTTCTTCATACATAGGGCAATCAATACACGGAATAGAAGAGGGAATGCAAAATATTGATATAGTCAAGGACCTCCAGATCAACAAGATGGCGTTTCTAAGCCGAGTTTGCTTCAAATTGGTGGATCATAGTAAAACGGAGGATGAAAATATAAGGCAGCAATTTCATTCAACAAAATATATCTCCACTGGGATGACTGGTCTCGTGTGTGTGTATCTCATGGTCTGTTGAACACAGTTTTCCTTTCTAACTCAGCAGTGTAGTACAGCTTGAGTATCCTTTATCTGTAAATTTGAAAACTGACCACATCCAAAAAGAACACTTTTTTTGAATCTCATCGACCTTTAGCATGGGAAGTCTAGTTGTTCATCTGCACAGTTTACCTTGCAATTTTTGTAGTGAACATGTCAAAAAGAAACTCATTACACGTAGCCTAGATTTATTATACAGTGATACATCTTACTTTTCTAGTTATTTTATTTGCTTCAGGCTATAGCTAGCCTAGGCTTAGGCTATTGTAATGCAAGTCTATATGCGATATCCAAAAACCAAAATTATCTGAAATCCGAACTTCAGTCAGCTCAGGGGGTTTCAGATAAAGGATACTTGACCTGTATTTAAAACTGTATTGTGTAATTGTATATGTGTCCATCAGAGGGAGCTAGTCAAAATGTAATGCTTTCCTTGATTTCGTAAGCTCTTGGTAAATGTAATATGTGAGCCAGAAAATTAAGAATAAAAGGAGACGGAAAGTGCGATTAAAATAAGTGGCTAGTTTCTTTTTTTGGCCTACGCAAACACGATGGGCTGAATGGCCTCTTTCTATGGTTCTAGAAGTGTAAGAATTTCACTATGAAATTGCACTATGTAATACTTACATATGAACATGCCAATATTATTAAATTCTTACACTTCTAGAACCATAGAAAGAGGCCATTCAGCCCATCGTGTTTGCACAGGTCAAAAAAAGAAACTAGCCACTTATTTTAATCACACTTTCCAGCACCTAGTCTACAACCTTGCAGGTTACAGTACTTCAGATGCAGATCCAGGTACCTTTTAAATGAGTTGAGCACTTCAGACTCAACTGCCAACTTAGGCAGTGAATTCCAGATGCCCACCATCCTCTGAGTGAAAAAGTTTTTCCTCATGTCCCCTCTAATCCTTCTACCAATCACCTTGAATCTATGCCCCTAGTAATTGACTCCTCAGCCAGGGTAAACAAATCTTTCCGGTCTACCCTATCTAAGCCCCTCATAATTTTGGAGACCCTTTCGCCTCCTCCGTTCTAAGGAAAACATTGAGTTCAACAATTTCAGATCATGACCTCTCTCCTCCATCCCTACCCCCTTTGCGATCCCCCTTTTTCCAATAATTTAAAACAAATTTTTTACAAATATATTTTTCTTTTCCCTCCTATTTTAAAATTTATTTCAATCTATTGTTTCATCTCCACCTTTTAGCTCATTTTGATCCCTTTCCCCCACCCCACCCCACCCCCACTAGGGCCATCTGCCACTTGCTCGTCCTGCTTTCTACCCTTAATGTCCCCATTAGCACATCCTTTAGATAATATCACCACCATCAACACCCTTTTGTCTATGACATCTTTGGCAGTCTCTTCTAGGCCTCCACCTATCATTGGCCCCCTATCGAGCTCTACCTGTCCCACCCACCCCCCTCTACCAGCTTATATTTCATCTAATTTCTATATGTCTTAGTTCTGATGAAGGGTATTACGGACTCGAAACGTCAGCTATATCCCTCTCTGCAGATGCTGTCAGACCTGCTGTGTTTTTCCAGATATTTTTGTTTTTGTTCTGTTCAGGTGTAAACTGTCCAGGTTGTACTGATCTCACCTTCCCCAGAAACAGCCCCAATGCCTCAGAAATCTGATGCCCTCCCTCCTACACTAGCTTTCCAGCCACATGTTTATTCACTCAATTATCCTGTTTCTAAAAGTAAAAAATTGCGGATGCTGGAAATCCAAAACAAAAACAGAGACAGGAATACCTGGAAAAACTCAGCAGGTCTGGCAGCATCGGCGGAGAAGAGCACAGTTGACGTTTCGAGTCCTAACGACCCTTCAACAGAACTAGTTGTTGAAGGGTCATGAGGACTCGAAACGTCAACTGTGCTCTTCTCCGCCGATGCTGCCAGACCTGCTGAGTTTTTCCAGGTATTTCTGTCTCCTGTTTCTATACTCACTTGCACGTGGGACTGGGAGTAATCCTAAGATTACTGTTTTAGAGGTACTGCTTTTCAATTTCCTTCCTAGCTCCCTAAAGTCTGCTTTCAGGACTTTCCTCGTTGTCCTTTCTTTTGAGGAGCTGGGTTCAAATGCAGTACAGACTGATAGAATGAAAGTCTTTCCTCAAGTTGCCTGTTGCAATGCTCATACCCAAAATGAATTTAGATAGTCTACCCAGCTCGTAGCCAGGCTCTACAGTTCAAAATTGCCCACTCTCTGGCCCAGAGTGGTCAAGGATGGCAGCTTAAGAAAGTACATTTATTTTACATGGAAGACCTGTTTTACAAAACACAGGTGCTTTAGTTCAATCAAAGGGTAAAGTATAGTTTATCAAATTTTATTCTGTAAGCACATAATTATTGACAGCTTACCTATTCTTAAAATGTAGGTGAATACTTGCATTGTATCTCTGGTTTTGATTTCACAGATATATTCTCCTGCATCTTCCGAAGTTACATGCTGCAGTTCAAGGAATGAACATGGCGTGTTGTTTAACTTTTCTGATTGGCTCATCTTACAACTTGAGCATACATCACCATACTGGTGGACTGATCCACATTTCATCACAAATGGGGAGACTTCTGTTTTCCTAAACCTCCATGTAATTGTCAAATTCTGATCATTTTTGGAGAAATTGCCGCAAGTAATTGTGATGGTTTCACTCTCAGTTTTATTTAATCTGTCTTAAAAAAGAGCAAAAATATTTAATGTGTAATATAAAACATGTTACATTATTTTCCTTTTCCCATTTTGTGTGCTCAAGTGTCAATATTCCAAAGATTGAGAGCTCATTGTAAAATGGTTGTGTTTATTTGTGCTGTAACACTAGGGACACACTTCCTGCACATGTGTAGATGCTGTTACAGCGATACAGGAGTTACAGTTTTGCTTGCATGCTACACCCTAAAAGTATGCCTCAAAATGAAGACCAGGATAGCAAACCATGACAGTAAGGGGTGAAAATGGTAATGAGAAAGTAGTGTCAGTGCCGGCAGCAATAACTAGTCCCGTAGGTGCTAAATCCAGATGCCTTCTAATGAAGTGTTGGCCAAGTGCGCGGCACAACTGTTCCTGATGCCTTTCCAGTCAGCAGCAGGAGTTACAGTGTTGTAATATATACAGGAAACAAATGAAAGAGGGATAACTTCTCAATGTGGGAAAAGGCATTTTTAAAATATATATACATATACGGCTGATCTTTCTATTCGAGCACTGACTAAATATGTCCAACTCTAATAAATCTGATCCATTTGGGTTCAGGCCATTTACATGTTGTGTACTAGGTATCTATACTACTTGGGTTTGGTACATGCCCAAAAAGGGTTGGGAAACGAATCTACTGCTATGGGCCTTAAAGGCCTCCAGAAACTTAAAGGCCACTGATCTTTTGGTAATTTATCAAGATTTCTGATAGCAGTGCAGGAAACATGAGGGTCCCCTGCATTAATGATGACAGTATTATATCTTGCTGCAGGAAGTGAATCTTAGGGCGAATGTACTATTTATTTCCCTATCTGCGTGGTGTGGAGAGCATTGCAGGAGGTGGCGAACAGCATTAATACCAGTAACAGTGTCCAAATGGTAGTTACAATGCCAGGAGACAATAATGGACCTCACCAGGAGCAGCAAGGTAGAAACCAGCAACAGCAGATCATTTTAATGCACCATACCAACTATAAGCTTTCCTTTTTTGCTCATGTATTCCTTTGCTTACTCTCCACCTTTTCATGGGTGCCTATGACACTGCACAATGCACTACCAGCACCTCCCTCAGCCAGTACCATCTCTTTCAGTAAAAGGCTGCAGAGGATGAACAATTGCCAACTCCTAAGATTAGCACCTGCAAATTGCACAGTTTTTACTTCTCAATACCTGCAGCACCCAACCTGGCATATCATTGTAAAGAGACACCATGCTACCAATGGCAACTAGACAGTGTATGATTCTGCTTTTAAAGGTGAAGGCAGTAACTAACAAGAGGGAGAGGGGGCATAACACAAGTGTTTCAGCCACCTTATATTCTTTGACACCCAAATTCACGATGGAACCTAGATGGGCCAGCTGTAGGATTTGTTTAACACTTAAAAAGCTAAACTACAAATGCTTTAGACATAACAAACAAAGTCGAAAACACTGAAATTACATAGCAGATCAAGCAACATGTGTAAAGAGAAAAGTTATTTTCTGTCATTTTAAGTGTGACAGATGCTTTGATGCTCCAAAGGGACATTTTTCCCCTAAGTCGCCAGTTGGGAAACTGACTGATTCGAGAGTAAAGCTTGTTTTACATCCCATCAGATTTTACTCTCCATTGATGTCAATGGAGAGTAATATCAGCTGGGATCTATATCCATTTGATTCTGTTGGTTTCCCACCAGGCAAGTCATGATAAAATTGTCACCCGCGCATGTGGCTTTGCCCTTGCCTGACTTGCAACTAGAATTGCACAAGAAGCACAAAAGGAGTGGAAATCACGCACTATGGGTCTCAGTTTCTTTTTTCACAGTGTTACCATTGAAATTAAGTGTATATGTGGCACAATACGAAGGAAAATTGGTCATAGTTGGCTGAGATTTTCCACTCTGTATTGTTCACTAAAGTGAAAGGATTGAAAGTCATATGGACCAGCAGAAGTAGAAAATCCAAACCAGATGGGTCGGGTCTCCAGATTGTTTTGATACCAGCTTTTTTCCACAGGACTACTCCCATTGTGGTCCTTCACAATGCTGGCTGAAGCATCATATAAACTGATTGAGTCGTTGACTCAAATCGGTGGCTTGGACTCTATTCTGACTCAATTTATTTTTTGACTTGTGATTTGACTTAGGAAAAAAATTACTTGGTTACAACCCTACAATCTGACTAGGTCTTTGTGTGTAACAAAGTGCAAAAAACAACAAAGCAAGGTGCTTCAAATTTGACCCCATGGGTATAGAAAAAATGTACACCAGCACCTTCACTTAATTTGACAAAAAGGGAAATATGAGCCACAGAAAATGTTGCAATTACAAAAACTGTTTAATCATCAAATTATATCCAATTCAAATATCACAACAATGCTAAAATATTTTACATACTTGAAAACTAATGTTCGGGAGGTTTCTTTAAAGGTTATTTACCAATTGTTACCTTGCATTTTCCAGGTTGCATTCCATGACTGCTGCAATCGTTCATTCTTAATATTACATGTGTAGGTTATGTTTGATGTTTGATCAATCTTCAAAATGCTTGTAACACTGTGAAGTGCTTCTGCATCTAGAGATTCTTTTAAACTTGTGCCATCAGTTAGGTCATTCCCATCCTCATCTCGCCATATTAATGATGGCTTTGGATAAGTACCATATACAGAGCAGGTAACATTGGCTGCAGGAGACAGCATATTTGGGGGACGTAGTTCTACATTCTTCCAGTAAGCTGGAAAGAAATAATAAGCCATTGATTCCTTATTTAGACAGCTTAGCTTCTCAAAAATATTACCATTCAGCTTTACATGTAATAATGGCAATAAAAATCAGGAGAAATATAAAACAGTTTGCTGATTCACTATGACTCACTTCAAACTATCACACAAAGCCAAAATCCCCCTGCTTCTGAAAAAGTATTCAGGTACAACTTAATAATATATGCATTATATGTGATATATAATATTATATTAGCATTTAAAAAGTAAGGTACTTCCCAAGTCATTTGATAAAGTGCCACACAACGGACTTGTGAGCAAATATAGAACTCGTGGAATAAAAGGGACAGTAGCAACTTGGCTACGAAATTGGCAGAGTGAGAGGAAACAAAGTAGTGGTGAACGATTGTTTTTCGGACTGGAGGAAGGTTTAAAGTGGAGTTTCCAGGGATCGGTGTTAGGACTCCCGCTTTTCGTGATATGTAATAATGACCTAGGTCTTGGTTTACAGGGCATAATTTCAAAATTTGCAGGTGATACAAAAGTTAGAGGTATTGTGAGCCATTGGGAGGATAGTTAGAGCTTCAATAGGACATAGCCAGGTTGGCGGAATGGGGGGACAAGTGGCAGATGAAATTTAATGCAGAGAAGTGCAAAGTGATTCATTTTGGTAGGAATAATACAGAGAGATAATACAAAACAAAGGGTACAATTCTAAAGCAGTAAAGGGACCCAGGTATTTATGTGCATAAATCATTGAAGGCAGCATGACAGGTTGAGAGTGCATTTGATAAAGCCTACATTAACCTGGGGTTTATCAATAGGAACAGAGAGTATAAAAGCAAGTAAGTTAAGTTAAACATGTATGAACACTGGTCTCAGCTGGGCATCACACTTTAGGAAGGATGTGAAGGCATTAGAGAGGGTACGGTAAAGATTCACAAGAATAGTTCCAGCGAAAAGGAATTTCAGTTATGTCGAATGAATGGAGAAGTTGGGACTGCTCTCCTTAGAGAAGAGAAGGTTGAAAGGACACTTGATAGTGGTATTCAAGATTATATGGGATCTGGACAGAGTGGATAGGGAGAAACTGTACCCATTGGTGGAAGCATTGAGAACCAGTAGACGTAGGATTAAGATAATTAGCTAAAAAGCAATGGCGACATAAGGAAAATCTTTTTCATGCAGCGACTGATTAGGATCTGGAATTCATTGTCTGAGGCTATGGTGGAGACAGGGTCAATTTGAAGCTTTCAAAGAAGAATTGGATCAATATCTGAGAGAGAAATATGGGGAGAAGGCAGGGAAGTGGCACTGGTTGAATCGCTCCTTCAGAGGGCCAGCAGGGACATGATAAGCCGAAAGGTTTCCTTTGGTGCTATAACCAATCTATGATTCTATGATATGTATGGATAACAGAAACTGGAGATTAGGAAGGAGAGCCCAAAATTTGGACGAAGTGATGGATTTCAGGGGGGTTTTTAAAGGATGATAGAGAGGTGTGAGCTGAAAAACAATTTTTTTTCCCCCCTTAGTTCTGTTGAAGAGTCATACGGACTCGAAACGTTAACTGTATTCCTCTCCGCAGATGCTGTCAGACCTGCTGAGTTTTTCCAGGCATTTTTATTATTGTTTTTGCTTTGGATTTCCAGCATCCGCAGTTTTTTGCTTTTATCTTATGTGAGTGTTATATGAGTTTAGGTAGATAGAGTAAAAGTTACCCAACTTTTATTTCAACATTTGACAGTATATAATGAGAGAACACGAGCTATAGCTAAATATAAGAAAAATAAATATGTTGTGAATTCAATAAACACTGCAATGTACTAATGATTCAAAGTTTAGTTCGCCTTACAAATGTACAAATTGGCAAGTAATATGACAAGAACAGTGTCCTCGAGTGAGTTACATAAAATAGTGGTTATTCATTTGGGAAGCATATTAAGGATTTGTTAGACAATCAAATTAACTAAATAGGAGGTGAAGGTGTGGTTTCTTTGATTTTAGGTTGGGAATTAATATGAGATTTTGCAAGAAATATATGAAGTACTCTCCTCAAAAATTACCTTCAACCTTTCTACACAATAGCCTGCCGCTCCTCATATTTATCCTTCTTCCTATCGTGGATGGCAAGTAATTAAATGTATTTTTATGGCACGGCATCAGAGCTTTATATTCTCAGTCAGCTCTTTGAAGTTGGAATAATCAA